>NC_091821.1:224667192-225275942 GCF_038994185.2 Dermacentor albipictus | reverse complement strand
TCAACCGAAGTAGGCGGCGCATATTTGTACTTCAGATCCCATGCACCCCGCAACTGCGAAAGGTTCACCGGTCAAAACCTTTGACAGTTCTTTCATTACCAAACACCCGGGATTTTTGCCCCAGACAGATGGAACTTTCGAACTAACTATCAGCAACAGGTTCATTGGGGATGGTGGCGAACCTCTCGTGAACATCCAAAATGAGCCCCGCATTCCTCGTCAGAGTTTCGCCCGAGTATTCAAGTTTCTCGATGACGACGGCTTAAGAACGTGGAGCGAGCACACAAGTACGGCTTGAGCCCTTTTCACAACGATGATCTCGCCTGCTCCAAAACTCTCAACAGCCTTTAAACTAGCAAAGTGTTTGTGGTAAAAATCGGCTGCTTTCAGCCAAGTTAATTCCCCAACGTGTTACAACATTAGAAAAAAAAAAACTAAGGCTACAACAAAACAGGAAAAAATGACTTTCTTAGGCCACCATAACAGTGCACTAAAATGTTTCTAGATCCATAGTTCATGCTTACATGTTAAGTACGCCCGATAACTACGTAAGGAAAAACGGACATTTTGCCCAAAGTTCAGGTCTAGTTAGGAGACGTCGTATAGGGGTTGCCGTAACGTGCACCAAAAGCACAATTACAACAGTGCGTTTTTTTTTATTCCGAACCGTTTTTGCGCTTTAAATGTGTTTGAATGTGTTTGTTGTTGAGCCCGAGCTAAAGCTTCCTCTTAAAAGTAAAGACCGAGCCTCATATGCGCTACGGACTGTAATATGTGTGCTAATCTGACGTAGACATGGACTAAGTAAGATAATATTCCAAAAAGGAGCCATTCCCATGCGTTCCCATAACACATCATAAAACCATAAGGCAGCATGTCAACCACGTTATTGTGCACCAATTTTCCGTATTTACTCATGCCATATTTATTTAGAGCTCACTACCAGAGATCATGATCTTTTGCGTGAATGAATGTGATGCAAAAATATCTGCAGAAAATTGTCAATGTACGGTCATTTTGTATGTTGGCTATACTTCTGATGATGATATTGTACGAAGTAAGATATTTTCACTGCCTTGTTTGTTTTCCGCCCTAATCGATCTCAATAAAGTTTAGCCAAGTGTATGTTCAATTGCATGTTTCTCTTCTGTCTTCGTTTGCATCCACTTCTACAAGGGCGCAAGAGGCCCTGCTGTATGTATAAATAAAATAAATAAAGTTCACTCCGATCCGACAGATTTTGTGCAACGCGATGACGCCCACAATTTTTGTGTACAGTACACAAGAAGATGCACGCTTTAAGATGGCTAAGCGAGATATGAAGCCACGATCAAGCGGGAGCACGCCTCTAAGCATGTCACGCCATACAACTTCACTTATATATCGTCAATTGAATAGCATGTCCAGAATCACCAGTTCTGTTCAGCGGAAAAGGGAATGACACGCAGAGCGATGCCCCCAAAGCTCAGGCAATAGATTTTCATCATAGCCTGAATTTGGGAATGGACTTTATAACGCAAGTTAAAGTTTATCTCATTCTTTGCCATTCTTATGCGTCGCGCCGAGTGGCTGATCCCAGTGACAACGGCTGCGCGGTGGCGTCCGACTCAATGACGCGAAGAGCGAAAAGAATGGAAAATGAAACGGGATCGTTAGACAAAGTCTCTGATAACTTCGTCGCCAGAACTGACCGAGTGAACATGCTAGGAGCACGGGCGCGAAATGCGAAAACGCCCGTGTACTTAGATTTAGGTGCACGCTAAAGAACTCCAGGTGGTCCAAATTATTCCGGAGTCCCGCACTACGCGTGCCTCATAATCAGATCGCCGTTTTGGCGCGTAAAATCCACACTATTTATTATAATTTATTATGCAAGGAGCGCCTGCAAGGTTGCGCAGATGCGTGAACCTCCCCTCGTTTCGGGTGGAGCACGGTACGGAACCTGTACTTCTGTACGTCAGGCGTTTCTCAGACCGTAAACAGACAGACAGCAGCAGCGAGTGTCATGTATGTGCATGTTATGCTTTCCTATCCCGCGATAAATGATATGTCGTAGGACCGGGCGCACAAACAGCGCTGCTCGACTCATCGGAAATACACCAGTGCTATGTAATTGCGAGTCCGTTCATTAACGCCCGAGACAAACTACAGCCTACCCCATGTTCGGCACCATACGCTAGCCCGTCTTGGAGAACTAACGAATGGATCTTCTCCTTAATGTTACGCAAAACATCGCGCAACTTAGGAAGTGTGGGGGGGGGGGGGGTGATTATACGTCGGGCCCCATATCGCTTATATACGCACGGCGAGGCACATGCGTATGGGAGCCGAACAGCGAGATATAATTGTTCACGCCGCGCACCTTGAAGGCCTCACATGACCTTTATTCTGAGCGAGACCCTCTCGTTTCTTCGCGCACTCCGCGCGGGTCTGCACATCATTATCAGCGTTCGCACTTCGTCAGCTGCCTCCAACAGCAGCTACCCGTGCAGAAAGCGATCTTGGGGGAGCGTTTTTTTCCACGGCTACAGTTTCACGGGGGAGACGCAAGCTCTGCTGCGAGAGAAGTCGATCCCGCTCCCACAGGCACTTTTACTGAAGGATATCCTCGTTTTCAGGACGCAAGCAGGGCGTGCGTTTGTTGGCGACACCACAGCGTATACCGCGACGAGCGCGCGACCCTCTACCCAGACCTGCGTTGGCAACAGACCATCTGTGTGCGCGCAGCTGTCCTGGAGACCGCGCACGTTGCCACCCTTGGGAGCCTTTGCTAAAACGTTCCACTGAAGCTCAACGTGTGCTCCTCTCACGGTCACATGCTACCATGGAAGGATACCGACTTTTCCTTTTTTCTTTTCTAGATTATACAGATTTTTTTTAAAAATAAAAACGCTATGGCTGTAGCGAACACGGCGTTCTTGAAGAGGAATTCGTCGGCGAGGGGGAAATAACTTGTCATTAACGTGAGTTTCAGAAGACTTAATTAACAAACATTCTTTAATCAACATTTTTATTTCGGTGCATCGGGGGCAGTTGCTTAAATGGAAAACTTGGAGACAGGCACATTTTAACGCACTCTCGTTTCGGAAACATCTTGAAGATCGCATATAATTCGAGATATTCATTATCAAATCTCAACGTTAAATCCAATCCCAACCGAGCCCGCCCCGCCGCTACTGCAGACGCCCTATGGAGAAGTGTTCGACGAAGTTTGAATGATGGAATATCTCGGCAAATACTAATACGGCACGTATCGGTAGATACTTGCCAGACAAAACATGCCGTATCATCATCTACTGTGAAAATTCACGGCGTTCAGCCTCAAACTTCGTCGCGCTTTTCATCACGCGGCGTTTAGGTCTGACACGACAGCGTGTTCGGTTTCGATTTTGCCCGAGTGCCCGAGCACAACGCTGAAATTCGATGCGCTACGCTCATAGCCTTGTTCTAAAAAAATCTGTATAGCCTGAAAAAGAAAAAAGAACGAAGAGGAGGAACAAAAGAAAACGATATCGACAACTGACGCGCTTCGTGTTAGCACCATTTTTAACATTGCGCTAAAATTACCCAGCATCAAACCTGGGCGAAAATCCACCAACACCGGCTACGTACAGGATTAAAAAAAAATAAATAAATATGAATAAAATAAAATTAAAAAAAATCAATAGCAGTAATACCGCTAAGAGAGAGAGAGAGAGAAAATAATGCAGAGAAAGGCAGGGAGGTTAACCAGAGGTAGTTCCGGTTGGCTACCCTGCGCAGGGGAAAGGGTTAAGAGGGATAAAAAGAGAAAAAGAGTAGAAGGGGGAGATAGAAAGGGAGACAATACCGCTAATGTTCTCCCAGAAGGATAGCGCTGTAAAGGCTAGTCAGAATGCGGGATAGTCCACGATGAGAGCAAGTCTGCGGAGGTCTTTGTACCATATATATATATATATATATATATATATATATATATATATATATATATATGCTCGTATCATTATATATGCTCTTCGTACCATAAGAGTTTCCTACAATTACTAGAGGGAACTCTGGCGCTGCGATCGCTCAGCCACCATGGGAATGATGGGTAGAACACGGATTTGTCTGATATTCGTGCTTGGAGCTTAAGACGTTCTTGTGGCTTCACTTATCACGCTTTATCTGGGCCTAAATTTGAAAGCAAGTTATACGTATAAGTGCAAAAGGTAATAACACTCTGCAAGCACGCATATACGCTGCTAACTGCAGTGGTTCCGCTTGTCCATGCGTCAGTGACGTAATGGTTTCAATATCAGGCTTCTGCGCTAGAGGTCCTGTGTTCCTGCTGTCGGATAATTTTAATAATGTTTAATTATTTATGACGCAGTACTCCGTTTAAAAAAATGACCACCTTGCAAAGTCACGAAGCCATTTAAAACCAGAAGGACCAAGTTTAGGCGAATACAGGTACTGCCCATCATTCCCATGCTCGCTGAACTGGCCCGCTTGCAGCTACCGTAGGCACTAGCGCCACGGTTCCCTCTAGTAATTGTATGAAACTCTATGCTTCCTACAACCAGCGTTCCCTTGAGCGACTGGTCCTGCACTGTACAAAGAAAAAAAAAAGACAACTAGCAGTCAGCAATACATGGCTAAACGCACTGTTTACCCAAGCTTTCGGCCCGGACACACAAGTGTTCCTTAAAAAAAATTTTTTTTAAATAAAGGGAAGATAATTTAAAGAAAGCAAGCCAAAACGAACAAACAAATCCCGGTGAACATATATTCGAGCCATTTACTGAGCTTAGCTGCTTCGTCGCCGATCACCGCGTCCTACAGTATACGTACATTACACAGCCACGACAGCTTCGCGGGTGTGCAGCCATTCCTTGGCCGCCAGCTCAACGGATCGCGTTGATGGGTTCAAATAGTGGCGGGCCTTGAACGAAGCACAATGACTATTCCCCCATGGGATCGAGAACGCCGCATACTGTCGTACGGCTTAACGCTCGTTCACACGGGGACAATTGGAGTTTAGAGCGGCGCGGAATCCAATTCGGATGTGGCGAATTCCGTCGAAACGACCCTCTCCGCGCCTGTCGGCTCCAGACCGATTACTGCCGCCGCTGCCGCCAAAATTTCACGCCGCGGACCTATCAGAACCCGAGCGAGCAACCGAGTCAACCCTTGCGGCAATCTCCGAATGGAGCCGACCGCGTTCGGCATCTCGCAGTCGTCTCAAGTGTCTGTGTCGACTGCAGCAACAGCGGGTATGTTAACAGATTTTGCGAGAAATTACCCGGCTCTGCACGTATATAGCACCACACCTAGCACAAGTATAATGTTGTGAATGACGAACTGATGTGAAAAATAAAAGCGCGCAAACTCGATGCGAGCAGGGAAAAGAGGAAAAGGAGAGAGAGAGAGAGGTGGAGAGGGAAAACACCGATTGGACGTGTCAAAGCGTGCTCGGCAGAACGCACATGAAGGCGACAGGTGGCGCATCGCATTCTAGAGCATCGCATCCATGCATACGACGGCAATGCGCCAGGAAATTGAATCGCACTAATGCCCCATGAGAGGGTAGCGCGTAAGTCGACTCATGCAGTGCATGCAAACACTGGCGTATCGCATCGAGGGGGGACGAAAAGTGAGACTGGCGCCGGCGTGTGCTCTCCGCTAGATAAGGGCGAGACGCACTCGCCGAAAACAAGTTCCGGCTTGTTTCGGACGAAGGGGTAAGCGCCACAATTAAACACTGTCATGCGCTAGGAAATGCGATACGCTACTGTTGCATTCATATAAACGCGGCTCCTGTTTTCGCAGTATTTGGAAAGCTGGCAGCAACTCTGGCAGTGTGACGGCCAAGCAATATGAACCACGCGGCGTGTCGGTGGCAGATTTCGTGCGCCTCACTACAAGCGCCAAATATCCCGGTATGAACGAGCCAAAATGTACACCATCGGGCTTCGCCGTGCCCAATTTCGGCCGCCCAGTTACTACGCGCTCCGACTGCACTGACTGCCAATATACTGTCCTCCAACGTCACGTTTTTGTATTAAAGGGGCCCTGAACCACCTTTTACCGAAGTCGAGAAATGCATTTGAAGTTAAATTAGACTATTTCAGAAATACGTTACCGCAAGAAGTACTTCAATGCGTTCAGCAGAAGCGGAGTTATTAATCAAACCGCGTTAGCGGTGCTTCCGTTCCTTTTACAATGACTTGCACTGCGAAGGCTACGCCAAAGCAGGTCATGCCCAGAACGCTCCGCCTAGCGAACATCCCCGTGGCGCGCAGTTTATACTTGATTTTGCATGCTCATGGAGACGCCACTATTTCCGATTTTGGCGTCTACGACGCCCCCAACGCGGCTGCCCTCGGCTATCCGCGGTGCGCTCAGCCAGCGGACGCACCGCGGCGGCGGGGTAGCCACGCTACGCAGCAGACCGAGTTACATGCAACTGCAGTGCGTATGCGCAGCGTTTGCTTTGTTCACGACAGGGCTTGAACAGCTTGAGTGCCTGCATGGTTCGTGTCGGGTATTTCCTGCACCAGCTTGACCGACGGATAGTAGCCACATCAAACTTGCGCATTTTGAAGCGCTTTGGTAGGCTACGAACCGTAGCCTACCAAGGCGTCTAACCAGAAGCGGCCACGACTGAGCGCGCGCTGGCAAGCGTACGTGTGATCTGACCTTAAGTTTCGCGTGGTTATAGGCTAATTGGGTGTCCAAAACTAGTCGAAATTAGTGAGACCCGACGGATATGACACCGATAAGCAGGGTGGTCAAAATTTAATTTCTATGCGGTGCTCACGGCCGAGCGTGAGTAGACAATAGTCTGCTTCTTCTAGAAGTGCGTAATTATTATCGAAATTTGAAAGCAGATTTTCGCTTACTTCACCCTGTTTATTAAACTGTGTCAATAAATATATACAGTAACAGTTGGAAGAAGCTCACAGGTTCATACACCCTTCTTGATTAATGTGAGCTATTGGCCAATAGCGGCCGCGTATGGGCATCTGCTATTTTACTAAATAAAGCGTCCAGAGAAGAGGGTTTGAGATAAAGGTGACTTCGCGCTCCGCTTGAGAACTCCACGCAAAGCGCACGACTGCAAAACTTGGCTGAGATGGTCACAGCAGCATACGCTATCCGCAGACTTTTTTTTTTTTTTGATAAGCCCGAGCGGTGGTTGAGGAACCATTTAAAAGTTGCAGAATCTCCCTATTATACGTGAAAGAAGCGCAATATCTTAGGCAACATAGGCCTCGCATTAAACGATACAATCTCTTATCACACTGTCATGGATTTTTATGAGCGTGTTCTGCTTGCATCATTCCGCGTTCACGAAATACTGACTCCAGCATATAATCTTGACTGGCGGTACCTCAGGCAAATTCGACGATGCCCGGCTGCTTATGCGTTGACACCTAGAATTAACTCTCAGATCTGAATGAACGTGGCGTCACGGGATCGTTCCCTACACTAATCTCTCGCACTGTTTTAACCAGCCACGAAAAGCCCCGTCTGCTGAAGTTACGCATCGTGTGCGTTCATGGGGCACGTCGACAGCACCAGCATAGACGTGCGCTAGCCCTTCGTGCCCGGCTTGATTTATTCATGGGGTTAAACGACCCAAAAGGCACACTCGGGCTATGCAAGACACCTCAGTGTAGAACTCCGGTTTTGCCTTGCACCATCTGGAGTTTTTTAGCATGACCCCAAGTAAGTGCAGTCACCGTGGCAGGGAATTGAGCCAGCGACCTCGTGCTCGGCAGCAGAACGCCATATCCACTTAGCCACCGCGGCGGGCCTGCCTTGCTTGCAGATACACTTGCTGTCACAACGATCGACTTTCAACAGTGATCGCTCTGTGCTGCTGAGCAAGTTCCAGCAGCTTAGTCTTTCCAAAAGGTCGAGCTGAAAGTTGGTGCGAGGCTCATACAGATGAACTAGAATTGTTTAGCTACGAGACTCGTTTTCATCTGTAGTGTTCGTACTCTGCCTCTGACGTGAGGCGCCTTTCCTCATTTCGCTCGATTTCTGTCTTCGTGCAGGTGGGCGTGGTGTCGTTTTCAGCAAGCAATTTTTTTTCTAGGACAAGGTTGTCTTAATTGGCTTTACACAGGTTTGGCATATCGGGGTATCTTGTAACCTTTCCCAGAAAAAAAGAAGGTCCTTTCGTGCCTCCAAGCGTCATAGCAAATGGTATCAAAATGTAGGCCTCAACGAGATACAAAACGGGAATTAGTCGTAGAGTAAGTAAAGTTAACGGTACAGGCATAATTGGTGTTAATATAATCGAAAATTAACCACACCGCACTATACCCTGTAAAGCGTGCACCGCCGTCCATATAGGCACGTTGAGGCAAAGCCACCGTACGGCACACTATTGGGAAATGGAGCGAGTTAGCCTTGGCTAAGCAGGGCTCGCTCGAGTCAATGGTGTCTGGAAGGCGGCTTCGGCTTTGCCAACAAGAAGCGAGAATTTGTCGCTAAGTAAAATTAACGGTGCGGCAGTAATTAGCGCCAATATAGTCTAAAATCAACCACATTGCACCTACTGACTGCACAGGATCGGCCCACCTTGTTTCTTGGTCAAAAAACGTGCCAACCAAATGTCAACGCTAAAGAAGTCAAGATCGACGTAAGTGCGCATAAAATACGATGCGAATAAGATATGAAATGAGTGTATAATGAACAATAAATATACAGAATAGAGATATATAAGCAGCATTTAATGATCGACTCACTTGAACACCGATCTTTAGCGTCGACACTTGGTTGATCCTTTCTTTTTCCCCTCTTCTGCGTGATGTTTTATGGTTCCGTGAATTAATGCCCAACCATTTAACACTGTTGCTGCGTCGCTTATTTAAGAACACATTTTCTGCTAATCTTGCACTGCCGAAGTATTGTTTATTCGCACTCTACTGCTCGTACACACTGCCTTTTACGGCGAAGCTGTTTACATGACGGACCTGTATGAATGAGCCGTATGCGTGGTCGCGTAGGGGGCTGCGTATCTGGGCTGGCTAACGTCCGTAAAGTGAACAAAAAAGATGGCGGCGCTGCGCGGTCTCGTAGGGGGATTATCTGGGCTGGTTAACGCCTGTAAAGCGAACAAAAAAAGAACGAACGACAGTACGGCGGAGAAGAAAGAAAGAAATGACACGCGATTTCATCGCGCACCGCACCTGCGCAGTAGGGGGGTGAACTCTCGCTGGCCGCTGTTGCTGCCGGCTGCGTCTGCACTCAATACAACGGCGCGGCAGCTGTGGCGGGAAAACACGAGGATGTGCGCCGCGGTAGCCGTCGCGCTGTGCAAGAACCGGATTATGCATTGCAGAGGTAGATCATTGCAACAGTTGCAACTCGAACAAAAATGGGAAAAGTGGGAAGACCACGCATTGTGCCCACAGCCGAAGAACAAGCAGAGTACGAAGAGAGGCGTCCACGGCAGAAACGCGACTATAACCAACGACAACGTGCCCCTGAGAAAGCGGACCTCCGAAAACGTCAGCGAGAGCAGATGCGAGTCTAATCGTCGGCGTCGAGCGCAAACTACCGATGAAGATCACGCAGTGGAGGCCGCTCGTAAGCGTCAACCTACATCCGTTCTAATCTGCGTCCAAGCGGCAGAAGCGTTAGTTGCCACCTCCTTCGAGTTTCACCTGGGGCGCATTCCAAATTCAAGACAATGTTTCTGGACGCGGAGTTCGGCCATAGTTGCTCGGTTTGCGACGGACAGCTTCGCTGGCTGATCCGCCACCGTATGAATGGACCGGCCCGCAATCTTTTTACTGCGCTGCGAAATGCAGAAAAAAACATGGTCGATGACTTCATTTTAGAAATATATGTCTCTCGAAGCGAGATCGCGCTAACAGGACAGTGAGGCTGCATCACCCATGAATTTCAGGAGCGAAGGCATTGTTATCACAGTAACGTGATGAAACAAAGCCTTGGGTGCGATCGGAGACCGTTGTTCGGTGCGCGCGTTCAGTTTCACCCAGTTTCACCCGTTCAGTTTCAGACTTCACCCGGCTGACGAAGTTAGCCGGGCGAAGTCGGCGCGGCCTAGGCCAGTTGTGCTGGCGAAACTGAATGCGTGCTCTAAATAACGACCTCCGATCGCGTCCCTTGTAACAGAAACCTCGCTTTGGTGGTTATGCGCAAGCTCATACGCGAACGCTTTCTTGTTTCAATAAACTGTGGTAACGTTCAAAATAAGTAGGCTCCATTAATTAAGAAGTTCACAATGGGCCGCGACCTTCAGCTTTGAGCCAGCGACACGTTCAGCGAAATTAATGACAGCACGCAGCTCAGTGTTAGGAAGGGATGCGTACATGGAATGCCAGTGTTGCTCATCATATTACTCTTCATTTATTATACCTAAAAGTAACCGGCACGGACGATGAAGACAGAGTTAATTGAATGATGACGTCAGCCGTGCATCTTTACTATGTAAGATTATTAAATCGCTTTCTAGCAAAAAAAAAAAAGAAACCTTGGGGAGTTTCACGAAAACGGCACAGTGGGTTGAAGGACGCCGTAGTGGACGGCTCCGAATTAATTCTGACCACCTGGAGTTTTTTAACGTGCACCCAAATCACGGTGCACGAGCATTTTTGCATTCTGCCGTTATCGGAATGCGGTATCGGCAGCCGGGAATGGAACTAGCGAACTAATGCTTAGCAGCGCAATACCACACCCACAGAGCCACTGCGGCTGGTTCGCGTAAACAATTCAAGTAACGTAGGTTCCATAACCGCTACGACATTATCTACAGTGGCCCCACAACCACATTCCAAGCTCAGTAGAACTGCTCCAGCAGGCGCTAAGGTTGGCCGCGCAACTACAAGATGATAGCCACGCAATTGCACGGCTAAGATTACACGTGTACAGGTAAATTATATGGTCGTTTAAACTTCCTTCACGCTGCCTCATTCAATTTCAGCGGAATCCTAAATATTAAATGTATAACAGCGCACACAGACAGCGCAAGACCCAATGCTTACGACCATGGTGAAAAAAAGAAAGACAAGCTATTTGACAAGCGCTACAACTGCGGAACAGTATTCGAAACATATGCACGGCGTAAACCCACGTGTGTACACTATACTAATATACGCATATACGAGGCGAGGAGCAACCCACACTAAACATAGTTCCGCCACGGACCGCCAGGCGGCAACATCGCTCGATCTCGCAGCGATAGTTTAGCGTATAGTGTACTATAGTTTAGCGAGTCGCCGAAACGAATCAAGCTAGAGGCAGTCGGTGGCGCGAGCAGTATCGCAGGCGGTTGTTGCCAGGCGAAAGCAGAGTCGGGATGCGGCCGAGGCACACACCTCGAGACGCGGCGAAGCGTGGCCCAGAAGCTGCGCTGGCACGCCTTCTTCCGTATTCCGTCGCTTCCTCGTTCGGTTGGTGAAACTGTGCCAGGGACAGACCGCGGCGCGGATCCGCGTCCGTTTGCTGGAGACAAATATCTAAAGCACCTCGCCCACGCAGCCGCATCCCTCGAATAGAGAGCGCCTCTTACGTCACGTCGACTTAGTGACAGCCAGTGAGCACGCACGTCCCGGCGCGCAACACGGAAGTGCTCGCTCATATATGTACGCAGACACGCGCGCCGGCTTTGCGCGCGACGCTTTTCCAACCCGCCAGCAGACCTGTCGGCGCAGCGAGAAAGCTGCCTGCGCGTCGACAGGCTTCCTAGCAGCTGCCTGCCTGGCTGGCTGTCTACACGCTGTCTCGTCTGAGCGGCAAGGTCACCGACGTAAGCGAGAATGCACATTAGTAGCTGCCGTCGCGGAAGGCCGCTGGATATCGCCAGGCTTCGCCGAACGCCGCGCGGATCTCGCAATCAGCGTCTCGGAAAGAGAACAAAAGGAAGGCGCGCCTGAAATGGGCACCGTAGCCCACCATCGCTGCAGCAAGGGCTAACCCGATGCCTTGCGCCGGCAAATTCAAATCACGTGCGGGGCCAAGACAAAAGTTCCGGCCACGGACGATGCCGTGATTTAATGGAAATATCGCTGCCAGCGGAACGAGGAGAGATAGAGAATGGACGGGGGGGACACTGTCCCAAGCGTTCGAATCTAACGAGTGCGATTTATTGCGTATCGCGACAGCCTCCTATACGTGCGCGGTGGAATAGTCCACGACGTCGGAAGACAGGCGGCGGGCAAGCGTCCCGAGCAAGCATCCCGAGTAAAACGCATCGGCCGGCGAAACGCCCGGCGGGAAAGAGCCGATAAGATAAGGCGTCAATACGCTTGTCAACATCCCTTGCCACATGCAAGTCACGCGACGGAGGCCGCTATTTTGTCTATTTTCATTCTCTTCGGCGTCGCCGCCAAGTTAGCGAGGAGAACCCGGCGGGGCTGGGTTTTACTGCCGCGAGACGCACTGGCGGGTCGAGTGAGAGGGGTCAGTAGGGGTGCCCGCCGCCGCCGCCGTCGGGCGCTGTTGACCTGGCCGCGAGGTTGCCCGCACGTCCGTTGCAGGCGGACCAATGTGTGTTCTTGGCGCGTCGCAGGGTAAATATTACCCCGAGGACAAGTCTCCCAAAGCCACCGGTTTGCGCCGCCTGCAAAGAAGCGACCGAGACTGGGGGCGATTTGGCGGTTCCCGCGCGTTTCTCAAGCCACTGTCTGCGCAGTATATCATGCGAGGATCACTAAAGTAAACCGCCGGATACCGGTCCAAGAACGAGCGCATCAACTCGAAAGAGGAGCGAGTGCGAGTGAAACACTACTTAGTTCAAACAAAGATGCTCCCTCATGGATATCTACGCCCGTGGTTTGCTCAACGTGGCACACTGCATGCGGATGCCAAGCGGCCATTGCGACCAGCACCCGGGGCGGAAAATGCGCCATGTGCGAGTAAAAAGCAGAGCTTTCATAGAGTGTTTTATGAAGCTGACATTTTTTATGAAGTCTGGCTGTCCTGACGATGTTTAGGTGAAGTCGCTTCAGGCAGGCCGTAGCGTTGAGCTGAGGCAGGAGAGCATACGCCACCGCTGACCTGATCTTTACATGCACCTCGCCTATAGGGAAGGCCTAGCGGGTTAACCACCGCTGCAGAAGGGTTGACTCAGCCAAAACCGCTAACGTTTTATATGAGCGCAACAAGGAAATTTCAGGCAGACAACCTAACTCGAATCGCATCTGTCGGGTTTATGCAAACGTCTCCGATTTCTGCGGGTAAGAACAGTTCGCAGTGGCTGCCGGGCCGGTCTTGTCATCATAGCATAAAATACGAATCAACGCCACTTGGACCAATATCGCTATTGTTAAGCTCGAAAGCTTAATGAACATGAGTCCACAACGACTAAATTTCGTTTTCAGAATTCGAAACTCCTGGACCAAGAACGCTGATTTAAAACAACGTTCCGCCATGCACTCCACATCAATAAGAGGCGATGCGCAGTTTCGCTAATCTGTTGGGCTTGCAAGAGACTTTTCTTGCCTAGGGATCGGTTGCTTCTCCTCCACGCACTGTAAATTGCGTAGTACGATATTAACGGCGCTCTAGTATACCGAGGCACGAAAAGCGATCAGCAGTATTATACCAGGTGCTTATCTTTATGCGGGACAATACTTTTAAAAGGAACTGTTGTATCTAAGCCCCCGCCATTTCTTGGAGATAGGCTACGTAGGCGGACATTAGCAGCAAGAACAATATTTTCGAAAATAAAAATATGCAAACTAACTTTCTAATTACTAACTTTAGGACACTTGTTGGAAAAGCGAAATTGAAGCCGAAGAGTAATGAAGTCACGTCTACTTAGCAGAAATCCACAGACTAGCACCACTTTCGAGATATTCGCCCCGAAAATATGCTAAAATATTGTCTCGGCGTTTAAGTTAATATTGTCCCTAACTGATAGAGGAACGCCTTTTGGAAATGTAGCTGTTACGCCCATGTATTCGTAGCACATATTAAGGTCGCACATCTCGAAATTCGGGCTAGTTATAGGATTATTATAGTTATAGGCTAGTTATAGCAGACAATTCGCTACTTCAATTTTGCAATTACAAATGTACCATAATGTTAGCAATAACTATTTATTTATTTATTTATTTATTTATCTATTTATTGTTGATACTCACAAGACCCTTATGGCATCAGAGAGGAGTCGGAATACAATATGGGGTCAGTACACTTTTTAAAAGTTGGTACTGTAGGTGATAGCAGTGACGAAGGAGCTGGTTCCATTCTGTGCTGGTGCGCAGGCTGAGGCTGCTCATGTAAGCAATCTGCCTATATATGACAGGTTCTCAGAAACAAAAAAGTATCCCGCATAACAAAAACAAAAAAAAACTGGTATACTGACAAACGTAGACAACATGAGCACCCCTTACACATATTGCACCCAGTGCAGGTCAGAATTCATTAAAGAGGCACTACGTGCAAATATAACGTCAAGCGAAAGTGATACACCAGAGTTCGAAAGTGTACAAGCTTAACATTTGAATGAAACAGTTGTCGTAAGCGAGAAAATAATATGAATGTAGGGCGGGATCGACACTACCACTGAGCAGCGTCAGCAGCGACGGCTTCATGTCTCGCTAATACGATCAATAAAGGGATAAAGGGATAACTACGTTGCATCTGACCGCGGAAAATAATGGAGTATAATCGATTTAATTTTCTTACATAGTGATTCACTGATGGTTTACTTCCTCAACGTTTTCTCGGCGCTGTTTGCGAATGTATGGGGCCTTCAGTCTGCTAGCGCTGTTACGATTGGTATTTGGCATTGTATTTGGCATACCCGGCATCCCTTCTCGACGATTAATGCTTCACCAGCGAGCGTGCAGCTATGAAATGCCCTTCACGCTGCATCGTCGCTTTCTCAGCACCAGGGAGCTGGCGACTAAATCAGCGCAGCCAAAGCTTACGGGCGAGGCGAGCGCCCGCCTGGACTCGACTGGACCCAACCGTGTGACACGCAAACTAAGGGGCCCAACGTCGAGGCGACCGACAC
Organism: Dermacentor albipictus; assembly: GCF_038994185.2. NCBI lineage: Eukaryota > Metazoa > Arthropoda > Arachnida > Ixodida > Ixodidae > Dermacentor > Dermacentor albipictus. Next base: position 225,260,977 of record NC_091821.1, on the reverse strand, counting down.
TACGAGACTAGGTTCAGTTTCGGAACTCCTGTGGCTGCGTGGACCCACCACCAATCCTCGCATTGGCGCTGCCGTCGCACTTTGCTCGGTCAGCACGGCGCGGACGAGGCGGCGAAGCACTGTCCGCGGATGCTCGCGTGTTTTGGCGGTGCATACACACGCATGTTTCGCTGCATCTCGGTTCTTTTTGTGACACTCTTGTGCGTGTTCTATTCCATACACCGGCCAAGATAACTGGAAATTTAATAGAGTTTCGGCTCCCCATACGGGAGCCTTTGTGTTATGGATGTTATTGTGAACAGGGCTCCCGTATGGGGAGCCGAGACGCCATTAAATTTTCAGTTATCTTGGCTGGTGTATATTTACACGCTTCAATATGTATTTTCCCGGCCAGACGGGCTGCCGTCAGACTTTGCATTTTATCCCTTGACTTTTTGGATCATCGTGTGGTCACACCAATGCCGCTTACGCCGGATTACCCGCCTCATGAGCCATATAATGTGTTCGCCATTATTAATTAATTAGGTCTAATCAGCACTAATTAGCAACAGCTGATTAGTAGAGCGCAGCGGATGGCCAGGGCTGCTGGACTAAGGACTCCAACAGCGCACTCCGGGGGAGCGCAGCAGCATTTTCACAGCTAAGTGAAGTTTTTTCGACCAATGTGCTAAACGCGAGACTACAAAAACATTTAAAAATGCATCGGTGAAAACACTTGTTGCGTTCGTAAGTTGCGAAGTCGGAGGACCCGATCACCTTCGCCAACGCAGAGCTGCACCCGCACTCTGGCGGCAAACCAAGGCACGGGAGCACCCGCGATACACGGCACCTACGGAGAGTTCAACAACGAGGCGACAAAAGCCGCCGCGCTCCGTGGAAGCAATGACTACCGTGAAGACCACTCTACCGGAACCTGACCCTGACAAGCAGACCATCACGAATGACCCGCTAATTGATAAGAAAAGGCAACGTCGAGGACTTCCGTGGGACCGATTTCGACATCAAGTTCCCAGTTTGCCACGTCGTTGCACATCTCAACTCGCGTTAAAGGAAGCACGAAGAGCACCGGAACAGCAAAGATACTGTTTCTTTTTATCAGGCGTAGGCATAACTTGCACCAAATCGAGAAAGCTTCGATTACATACCTAGAAATCATCGCAGCACCGCCAGCACTATTTTGTGGCACGCTGTATAGAACCAACTCGCGAATATTACGGTTTAACTTTGTAGGTCACCGAAGACGAGACCCTAAAGCTTGAAATAAATGCAACAGTGTTTCCAGTTTCATTTCTCGAGGTAAAATAGTTATGCATGCCTGTATTGAAAACATTTCTCTTACTCGAACTTCATTACATATCTCAGGAAGCCGGTCGCCCAGTAAAGTGAAGGCTGGACACGATCTTGCGTAGTCGCATGACGTGGCGACAGTTTGCTCCGAATTTACTCATCTAATACACTTTATTTCTGTAATCTCGCTCATCGAGACATTGGATACTCGATTCAGATACGTGCGAGTGAACGTGAGAAAAGAAAGAAGACAAAAGGACGAAGAATAAGCAAACACATCGGCGCGAACAAAAACTCCAAAACCAACTAATTCGCACCCAAACGTAGAGGGATGCACGGAGAGAAAGAGAGGTCATTAGACTGAAAGTATTCGACGAAACAAAAACAAGCCGAGCAGGCGACCTTATCAACAGACTCTATTGATTGGTCGATGGGGACGCGCAGCCGTTCCGCGCAGCTCGACGCCGGGCCGGAACGACGCGCGGTAATTAATGTTTCTCCGCGTCTGCCCGATCGATCACTCGCATGCCAGACAGGCAGCGGCCGTCTTGTCATTCGCGACCGACGCAGGAAAGACGCGATCGTTGTGACAACAAGGGCGACTGTGCGCGCAATACCGGCGCGCGCATCCCTCTCTCGCGGCGCCGCGGTTCTATGCAGTGGAATGAAACGACCCATGGTGCGTGCCGCTGCTCACGTAGTGCAAGAGATCCGCCCCAGGATTCTTCAAAGGGAGACACGCGCCCTGCATTCTTCGTCAGGTGAACTCCTCTCGCCACGTATTCACTGCCGTCGCACCTAATCAGACGAGAGGGGGAGGGTCTCGCCAAGAAACTGTTGCAAGACTGCGGAAACGGAGCGCCGCCGCCCTGTCCTAGCGCGAGACAACTTGCCCTGTTATTCCGATAAGATAGCGCGCCTGCCGTGAACCGTTTATTCCCGCGGTATTCGCGCGCGGTGTGCTCCGAGGGTTACTTTGATGCAAGAAGGTATGTCTCGGAGAAAGGTGTGGGTACGAGCAAAGTGACCGAGATAGACGGAACAGGGAGAACCGCGGTCAACATCACTGGCGCAGGACACGAAGCAAGCGGGCGGCAGATTGCGCCCAAAGGCATACCTGCGGCGGCGGCGGCGGCAGGGAGAAATGTCGCGCTGAGGGCTCTTGCAGGCGGCTCACCCAGGAGCGAGCGAGCGTACAGTCTGCAGGCAGCATGCATTAAAGATGTGTGCCGACGAGTGCAGAAACCAATAACGGACCGGGAGAGAAAGGGGGGAGAGAAGAATCGTCGGACGGAAAGGGGGGGGGGCATGCAAATACACGCCGCGGGCCAAAGGGGTGCGCGCTGGCGCTGCTCCACGAGGGCCGTTGCAACATAAATTAGCTGATGCGGAACCCTTATCGCGGGGCCAAATATGCGCCGACAACAAAAAACATGAGGAGGAAACGCGAGGATAACCTGGCAGCGCGCGGTCTGCCAAGGCGCCGCCCACGGTTTGCGACCAAGGTCAGCGCCGCCGCAGACTGCGTCTCTCACTACTCGCGAACCAGCCGGACACGTTGCGTCACCAATCTCAGGGACACGATAAGCGAGTGCCTCTCTCTTTAGACCAAAGTGGCGCGCAACGAGCAGCAGCGACCACACCACATTTTTTTCGTAGTCAGGGCGTCTCGAGGAGATGCTTGCAGACACACACGGGGCCATAAAACCGCCTTCGCAGCTCCTTGGCACACTGGGAGCCGGGCGAAGGACAGCGCCCGCGTTTTTGTTTCCACGGGAAATGAAAACTCAAGGCTTCAGGCACGGAACAGCGCCAGCATGTGCAGGCCAAACTTACGCTGGCCATACGGCACGAACGCTCCTGTGCTTAGGATGCGTCGGCACAGCTTCAGTGGCGGCTGCGCACGCTTCCGAATGTACTTGACGAAAGTAATAACGAGGAAACAAAGGGGCCCCCTGCTGAGAATCAGCATCAATTAAGGAATCCGACAATGATCCAAGAAACACCGTACCTAAGAAGAGATGTACAAGTAACTGCAGACAAAACTGATACTGGAGACAAGCAAGAAACAGCGACTCATATTTCGGTGATGTTGGCCAGAAAATCGCAGTAAGTTGGACAAAGCGACAGTTTCGGCCCCACTCGTTTACTGCAAAATAGGACGCCGACAAAGTCTGCAGGGTACGCCCTTCGACCACGAGTTCTGGCGCAGGTGAGCGACGGCAGCTCTATGCGGTTTCATTGCTTTGGCGTGAGCGATTTAACTAAGCTGCTGCCAGTTTCGTGGGCCGGCTAGAACCGTCGTTCGCGCCATCGACCGGCGCGAACTGAATGAGCCCTGGATAATTCCCGATTTTCCTGAGCTCGCTGTAGATTAGAGCCCCCTAAGGACAAGAGCGGTTGTGGTGACTGTAGACCGCTCTGCATGCAGGGTTCACTATCGGCCGGCCTCGGGGGCGGCCAGAAATGGCCTTAGCCGAGTGAACCGTGCAGACGGGCGCCGAGAGGCTGGAAGCGCGTCGTCGGCGCCACGGAGATCGCTTGGCAGGCGGCCAATGCGCGCGCAGCAAACAAACGTCATGGCTCAGGAGCGACGCAAAAAAGTGCGTGGTCAGACCAGGAAGCGAAGCTTGTGGCGGCGGCCATATGGGCCGGCGAGCACGTCCGCGCGCACGTGCGGCGCCTGTTTACGCGCGGGACGAGGAAGCCGCCGACTCAGCGCTTCCGCGTTTCGAAAGGGAGGAAGCTATACACCTGCTGCCACGCCAGCGTCTGTATCCGTTTCCTGCTCGATCAGTCCAAAAGTGCGCGCTGTGCCACGGCCGTTTATTGCGGCACGCGACAACAAAGGGGATTCGGAGGACCGGCGCCGCGCGGCGTGCATTCGCCAGACAAGTCGATCGATCGAATCGTGCGTCAAAAAGGACCGGCCGTCTGGCCGCGCGTGGAAGGGAGGGGGGCACGACATGTCGCGTCCAAGATGGAATCCCCGAGACCGCGCCCGGCTGCTGCCACGCCAGGTCGCGCTTGCAGACTCGGCGCCGGCGTGCGATCGGAACTGTTCACATGGGCATTCCTATCCGCCCGCCTGGCGCGTCATCGTGGCCGGCTGACCTTGAAAGTCGGCGGCAGTCGACCGGCCCGTGCGTCTTGCACAATGGCTTAGAAACGCCGCCACATCTCTCGAACGTCAGCGACGAATGCGAGAAGAGCCGCATTCATAACCGCGTACCAAAGCACGCGGACACGGCGCCGGTACGCCGCAGCCCCGTCACGTTTTTACGGCGAGGAAACCAACGAGTGGCGAATCTTCAGTCGTTTGCAACTCTGGAAAGGCAAGAACACCACCCCAGAATTTGGCAGGTTCGGCGTATCGCAGCGTGCACGTTTGCCACATCGGCGAGATGACTATAGATGAGATGGTGATGATAGCACGGAGAAGCAGGACAAAGCGCCGACATCGGCGGGAAGGAAGAAAGGGGGAGAGAAGACAACTTTATTCGTCAAAGGCAGAACTGGCCGCAGTGTTCGGGGGGGGGGGGGGGGAGGAATATATACGATGACGAACCCGACGGCGACACACGCACTGGGGCTGTCGCAGCACAAGAGCGTCCGAGCAGCAGCAGCAGCAGCGGCACTCGGTTACGTGCGTCGCGACACGTCGCTTCGCACCGGTCGGACTCGGAGCGACACTGTCGCGCCCTCGACGACGCAGACAGGGCCAGACGGCTGGCCCCTCTCCCTTCGCGTCGCGTAATCGGAGAACGGACCGAAGGACAGCGCCGGCGCGTCCGCCCACGAAGTGTCTCGCACAATGCACCGCCGTGCAACGGAACCAGGCGGAACGCACTACACTTGTTGGCTCACATGGAGCGAGCACTCCTTTGTCCACTTTCCTCCGGTTGTTGCGCCGTCGATCCCATTTCGCCGGTCCTGTGCGATGACAATGGCCCTACAAGTCTGGTTACTGACGACAGACTAGTCGAGCGCAGGCAACAGCCGCCAAGAATACCTCGCTTTCTTGATGCCCTCTTCCCCTTCCATTAGCCCCTCCTTTATCTGCAACGTAAAAAAGTTAACCCTCTCGAATTGCCGTACCCTCGCAGACACGGGCAAACACCCGATCAGGTTTTAGAGTCGTGTATACCGTTTTCTAATGTTCGTTCAGTGCACTAAAGTAAAGTGGATATAATGACAGCCTCACAGAGACCACTGTGCTATAGTATAGAGGACCATTGTCGGAATACATACTACACATTTTTTTTTCTCTGTGTCGTGCGAGATGAACAATCCTCAATATTCAATAACAGTCTCTCCAAGATATTTGTTCTGTTGAAGATGAAACAGACACTTGTGCTGGGCCCATCGCAGTGTACAGGCACACGGCACCAACTTCCGAGACCATGAGGAAATGACAAAATTAAGGTCTCTCATAACTTCGCATAATTCTAGATAAGCGCAAGAACTACACGATCTATTGGACGAAAAAACTAACGACACAGTGCAATTGTATGATAGCAAAAGAATGTTTGATTTTATTTTTTCGGTGGCCTTCACACACGCGGTAAAAACCGACTACATATTAGTCCGAATGCTTTGCTGGACATAAAGGTAAATACATTGCTTTTCGTTGAACGAAATTAACAGCACAAACATTTTTCACTTAAGGGCAATAGTATTGCTCTTGTGCAACAAGTAACGGTGTACGAGACCGAGTTGATGCGTATCATTCCCTCGACGCTGTGTCGGCGATAATGGCCGGTGTCAGGATTGGGGGCTCAATCCCATCGTCCGTGGTCCTTTGCCAAGATTGGAGTACGGCATGAATTCGAAGGTAGCTGGCCCATGCCGTCGTCCAACTTATTTACGCTGAGATCGTTGATGAAGTGAAGAACTGTTTCTCATCGAGAACGAGGAAAAGGGGTTTATTTACAGAAATTAAATCAGTCTAACATGACTGCTTGAGAAAAAGAGTAACAGTCCAACATGACTGTATGAGAGAAGTGACTCAGTCTAACGTGACTACTCAAGAGAAGTGTCCTCAGCATTCGCACAACCACAGTTTTTATACACTCGATCCGCCGGTCCTACGACGCGGCGACTGTTCGTTTACTCATCACCAACTCGCCGCGGCTCTGCAGATCAGTTTACAGACACAAAGGCAACCGCGCTCTGATGCCCGACGACGGCGTTGGCGGGGTGCCGAAGCGTGAGACGCACCAAAATACGTTGTCCCCACGGCAGCTTGTCCATGCGTGTCAAATCAGCTCCGCGTTGGGGAACTCCGGAATCATTGTTCACACACGCCGAACTAGTTCCGTCACAATGTCGATGGGGCGGGTGGAAGGCGGCGGATTCCAGCGCAAAGGCCGCTTCTTTGAACGCCTCCCAGCTGCAGCGACGGAGAGGGAGAGGTGCGCGTCGTGTCGCCCTGTCGTAACTGTGTGGCAATCTTGTTTCGCAGCTCGCCATTCTTGACACCGGCTACAATGATAAAAAAAAAAGCGCAAGAGTAGAGAAATTGCGACCAAACGTTACAATAGCGACCGAAAAAGAGCGATCATGAAAGTTTATCCCTTTTCCTGTATTGAGTTTTCTTTTTTCTTCCCTGTAACCAATGTGTACTCGCCCTGCTGCCCTAACCTTTCGCCGACATGTGTGGCGCTTGTGGCTTCAAGGCAATATAGGCAAGCACCGTGTTAACTATCGCGTTCCCTGCTTCTTTTTATGTCCCTGTGTTTGTTATGTTTTTGACCTTTGTTCTTTTCTACCTTGCACACGCTCCCCCCTTATGTAATACCCCGACAGGGGCGGGCCTTTAAGGGACAATAAATGATGATGATGATAAAACAGCGGTAAGGATGCGGGACAAACGTCTCGCAGAGATAGACGACGGAAATCAGTGTCAGTGTCACTCGCGAGTTCTTCGCTGAAAGAAGATGGCGTCGGTTCGACAGATCTGGACCGAGCTAAGTTCTGGTGCACAAATAACCTTAATTTCATTATAAAGCTTCCGCCGCGTTTTGACGGGGGGAAGTGCAAAAACGCTCGTGTATCAATTTTTGGGTGCATGCCCACTACGCCGTCTGTCGTACACAGGGTGTCCCAACTATGATGCACCAAGGTTCAAATATATGCTAATGCCACGTTGCTGGACAGATCCAAGGTAATGATGTTTGCCGTCGCTTCGAGACAGATAATTTTTTGCATTCCGCCTAATTACAAAATTAGTCTTAATTAATCAACCAACTCCCCAAATATTATAAGTAGATGAAAAGTGTCAATGAGAAAATCGTAGAGCAACATGAAAAAAATTCGGGTCGAACCATGCATAGGGTGGCGGATTAGCCAGCGGAGCTGTATGCATGGTCTTCCCATTTTTCCGAATTTTGTTGGAGTTGCAACTGTTGCAATGGTCTACCTCTGCAATGCATAATCCGGTTCTTACACACCGCGGCGGCTACCGCGGCGCACATCCCCGCGTTTTCCCGCCATAACTGCCGCGCCGTTGTACTGAGGGCAGACGTTCAGCAGAAGGAGCAGTCAGCAATAGCGGCTATCGCGGGTGCACTTCCCCACTCCGCAGGTGCAGCGCGCGGTGAAAGCACGTGTCCTTTCTTTCTTCTCCGTCGTACAATCGTATGTTCTCTATTCAGCGCTCGCGCAGCAGTCGTTTTTGTTCAGTTTACAGACGTTAGCCAGCCCCCCAGACACGCCCCCTACGAGAACAAGCAGCGCCGCCATCTTTTTTGCTCACTTTACGGACGTTAGCCAGCCTAGATACGCCTCCCCCCCTCCCCCCCTCACACACATACACACATACACGAGACCACGCATACGGCTCATTCATACAGGTCCGTCAGGTAAACATCTTCGCTGCAAAACTCCCGATACAGCTTTCTGTTGCTCAATACGTGCTACACTCTTAAGCAAAACTACACCCTTTTGCCACACAACAATAATCGTCATCTGTCTTGTCCGCACTTTCTTTAACGCGGCGAGCCCGATACTTCCCAGTAACGAGCGGCATGCGCGTTATCAGCATGACATAGCATTCCCGACAGGAAAGTAGCGGGCGAGGCGTTTTCAAGAAAGGAAACGCAATCAAGGCAGATGACGGTTATTGTTGTGCGGCAGAGATAGACCCTAAAGTTTGTAACTTTGCCTAAGAGTGTACATAAAAGTGTTTTTCCGAGCGTGAAAGTAGCCCGCAAATACACGCAAGGTGCCCTAAGCGGCCATTCGCGGGACAATATTGCGTGTTCTCGCGGGCTTCTTTCACACTCAGAAAAACACATATTGCGCAACAGAAAGCTGTATCGGGAATTTTTCATGTTGCTGTACAATTTTCTCATTGACACTTTTTATCTAATTATAATATTTGAAAAGTCAATTGACTAATTATGTAATTAGGCGGAATGAAAAAAATAATCTGAATATCTCCCAGCGACGGCAAACAACATTTCCTTGGTTCTGTCCAGCTACGTGGCATTCGCATATTTTTAAATCTTGGCGCATGACAGTTGGGACACCTTGTATTAGATAGTGTTTGTGTTGCTTTGAGACGTCAAACCCATCAGACACAAAACACCTTCGACCTAAGCCGAGGTCCACGCTAGAGGACTTGCCATTTGCCACGTAATCCGCATTTACTGGCTATCTAAGCGTGCATCTTCTAGTAACGAAATTAAATTGAGGGGTTTTGTGCCAAAACCACGATCTAATTAGGAGGCGCGCCGTAGTGGGGGTACTCTGGATTAATTTTCACCATCTGGAGTTCTTTAATCAATGCATGGCACACGAGCGCTTTCGCATTCCAACCCCATAGGAATGCGGCCGGCTTCGAACCCGCGATACCTCGTGCTCAGCAGTGCAATGTCAAAGCCACTGGGCTACAGCGCGGCAGCTATCCTTTAGTACGCCTACACTGTAATCTAGGGCCAACTTTATATTACAGCGAAGCTTTCTTTACGAAACATACCAGACTTTCCTGACCATGGCTGCTAGGTGCTGCTGCTGTCTTGCCGAATAGGTCACACTTAAAGGAAAGGAAAACGGAAACTAAATTACGTGTCCGATGACGGCCGGGATCGAACCTCGGAGCGCAGCAGCCCGACGCTCTATCAGGCCACATGCAATCGCATGTGCCAACGCCAACTCAGACCACAATCTGTCCTGCCTCTGAGATTGTGGCGAAACACACATGGTGAAACGATCTACGCATGACGTCGTGAAGATGTGGAAGCCGAGCCACGCGGTGTTCAGTTTCTGACCGAAGAAAGAAAGCATGTGGTAAAATCACTGATGTAACCTTCTGTCGCTCGAAGAAATATATCTTTTCGTTCTGTTGCACGGAGGAGAGAGAGAGAGAGAGAAAACATGTATTTGTCATCAGATTGGGCGACTTCCTCGCAGGGTGGAGCCCTTAGTTCAGGGCCCCATTGGCCCGCGCCACTCCGCGTGCCCGCCGGATCAGCCGTCGCTGCTCTTGCGAGTCTGCGCTGGTCAGCGCAGTCTCCCAGGAGGAAGGTGAAGGTGAAGGAATACGGGAGTAGCCCGGAGGATGTGGGCACTCCCAGGTGCAATGATATATTGTGGGCTTTGCTCCACAATAGGGACAGTATGAGGGATATGGTCCCTATATACGGAGTAGAAAACACGACACACTCAATATCGCGGAACCTATATACGACAAGGCCGAATGATCCCTTTAATGAACATTTTATCATCCTCGCACACGGTGACGGTGGGTTAACGCGCCGATGCAACGCCGAGCGCGTTCGCGCGGCTATTTTGCTGATTGATGAATGGTGTGCGCTTCATAGCGTTAACAGCCAAACATGGCGGCAACCGCGCCGCTTTAAAATCGTTTTATACGCGAAAGAAATACTCGAACGTGAGCGCGAATGCACGGACAAGCTCCTTTTCTCTGCGGTTCGTACGCCGGAAAATTGAGAAACCGTTGCCTCGCCTAGTCGCCGGGGGCCGCAGCGCGCTAACTACCTCATCGCTAACTGTAGCGAGCACAACTCAAGTCAGAATGAAGCGCGGGATCAGGCTCATTAAGGCTGCATTAGAGGCCGGCGTGGCCTCACTCGAGTAGTCACGGATAAGCCTTAGTCACGAACGCGCCCCTCTCCCCCTCAAAAAGCTGCGCGCTGCGAGTGGGAGGGACGCGCTTTTAGGGGGAGGAGCAAAAGCGGGGAGGGGGTCACGCAATTCGGTAATCAGAGGCGCGCGCTTTCGACATCAAAGCACGTAGGCTGCCATAGACTATCGACGTCAAAACACATTCATTCTATACCCTTGCATTCATGTGACCACTGCCGCTTCATCGGTGTTTCGCTGATCCCCTAGTTAAAGAAGCCGCTTACAGAAAGAAGCCTGGAGTCGCAAACGCCATCTCCGCCGGTATTCAAGAGCTGGCTCCACGGCGGCTGCAGTCGCAGACGACGGCAGCGTGATCATGCATTGTACTGTGAACATTCAGTGTGCAACGACGACCGCGTGATGGGCAGAAAATGGAATAACAAGAAACTGCCTTCTACAAATACATTTATACCATGTGAGGCGCGATTTATTTTCTGCATTTAACCAACTGCTAGAGACGTGGGGCAATGAAAGTTACGGATAGCACAAGACCATCTTTAGTCTTTTTTTTCGCGCTTATCTGAAGTAATGCAGGAAGAAAGATGCGGTCTGCTAGGATGTAATGAGTTTCCTGCAAAGATATTAATGACTTTTAATGCAATCGCAGTCAATGTTCTGACACAACAGCGAAAAACTCACTATACACGTGTACTCACTCCTACTGATCCCCATTATGGATTAATACGATAGTTGCTCGCTGTTGGGGTCGGAAGGGCAGGCCCGCGCCAACCAAGTCTCCGATATAGGCGTTCCGTCCTTTAGGCCTGAAGCCACGGGAGGAACGCTTCCCATACGGGCACTGGAGCGCAGTACCTTCTATCAGGAACTATTCCGCCGGGTGAATTTCCTCCCGTGCGCTTACAAACAGCTGTCTAGGAGGAGGTCAGGAACCGGCGGGCACTTGGGCTGGTTGCGCCGCGCGACCGGCTCCCGCCGTGTCATCGACCAGCGGAGGAGGGCGGCATACAGCTGGCTCATCAAGAGCGCCGGGATAAATCAGAGCATGCGGCGGAAGGCCGCGAGACGGGCAGGACAGGTGGGAGAGCATCGCGCGGCGCAGCTTCGATCTGGCCGTGACCCCGGCTTCCGAAGGCCGTTAGTCATGCGCCACCCGTGCCGCCGGGGCACGTTCACCCCGGTGGCACGCGCGCACAAAAGCCGCCCCCGCCGCACAGCGGGGAGCAGAAAAACAAAACATCAACAACAAAAAATTCCGCCGGAGGGGCACGAGACGGCGGCGCCCTTTGCGCAACGGCGGCGTCTGCGGCTCTGCGCGCCGGTGTCGTCATGGTCGCACTTGTTGCTAGCGCCGCGGGGCGCCCGCACTAAAGTCACGCAAGGTCAGGCCTCTTCGCACCTCGGCAAAAAACCGCGCTGTCTGCGGACCCGCGAGCGGTCGCGCCGGCCCCGCAGTGACCGCAGAACGTCAACTCATTGGCGCCGCGACACACGCCCGTAATAGCCTTGGCAGATGTGCCGCAGGGAGCCGGTCGCGAGTTCGATTAACTTCGGCAGTCACACAATTAGGGCTTCCGTGTAATCCACAACAGCTCCGCCGAAGCGCGCGCCCTCCGCTGCAGTAATCCGACACGAACGCGCCGGCGGCCAGCAGTGTTCAACTGATCCGGGAGCGCGAGCCCTTGCGCAACGCGTTACGAAATTCTGGAGGGAACGAAGCGCGCGCGCATCTCATATTCCGGGACGTGCTTATGAAAGGCCTTCGTACAAATGAACTAGTCCCTCAGAAAATCACATAGACGGCAGAAGGAACATGCAGGCATCAGGGGCCTACAGAATTTGCATCGTGGATCACCAACTAGCCCTGTCACATACGTCGCTACATCTTATTTTTAGTTGTTGCCTTGCAACATGGCTCGTACCCACGAAGGGGATTGGCCACAATGGATGGATTGAAACGCACACCCGACAACATACCGAAAGGGGTGAAGGCGAACATTCAGAACGAAGCATCATAGTGCCCTAAAAACTGAGCGTATCCTCGTTTACGTTCTTTTCGTCCTTGTTTTCCGCGCTGTGAATTTGCATCATGGATCACCAACTGGCCTGGTCACATATTTTGCAGACATCAAAGCTGCAACGACGGGCGACGACGCTCCAGACGACTGGATGATCCAACAAGAAAGGAAGGAGTGTCATTTCCTGACGCAGGCTCTCCCATTTTTGCTCTGTATGCTAGCTGTGCGCAGTGCTGAACTGATCGTGTCTGCAACAGTTTATCCCCGTAGTATGTACAGCTGGCACCAGAAGTCTTCGGGGCGCGGTTTCCGCGCAAATTCGTAATTGCGCCACATTTGGTGCCTGCAGTCAATATAACAGCACATCACCATGCCTGCCGCATATAAGTACTAGGTCGGCTGTAGGTCGGTTGTAGTTCTAGGTCGGCTGTAGTTCCGAGTTTCGCGCTTCCTGCTCAATCTACGGAAATATGCAGGTCTCTTGAAGATCGCGCGTCTAGTAAACTTTTGGCGCAGATAGTACAACCAAACCCGCCCCCGTTCCACACACTCACACAAATTGAAAAAAAAAATTAAGAAATGAGAAAAAGCCACACGCAGCATGTATTCCTAAGGGTGGAATCCTAGCCAACTCGCCTTCTGAAACAGATCTCTGCTTGTTCCGCTTAACATGATTATCCTCGCTTGAAAATGATGCGAATATAACCAATGACAGCTTATCTCTAAGCAAAACAAGACAAATGACTCCCAGGAAGATGTTGAAATGATCAAGAGTGGTCCAACAAGGGTCGCTAGAGCCAGCGTTTCGACAAGGGGACTTGTGCACCTGAAGTGTCTATGTAGATGAATACTGAAGCATCTCGCTTTGTACTGTGTGGATATCAAAACGTCCTTTTTTCTGCGTGCGTGTTTTACATTTTTTTTAAGTGCATCCCACACGAACGGCTGAACAGAATGACATTAAACCTGGCAGTACTTTAGGTGTCGGCCTAACCTGAAGCAGTATCTTTACAGCTAGTCTCGATACGTTGAACAGAAGAACGGACAGCGCGCAAGGAGCTATGTACGTGCAGCAAGGCAATGCAGAAAGACGGCGGAGGCAGGCAGTCTGTCCACCACTCTTCCATAAAAAGACTGTTCCCACCCCCAGCCTTCCATAAAATGAGGCGACTACAATTTATCCGCTCACAATCGCGGCCACTCATTTATTGATGAGGTTCAACATCCCACGGGCTATGGGAGACGCTGCAGTGTGGGCCTTGGATTATTTTGACCATCTGGCATTTTTAACATGCACCCAAAAAGCACGATTTTTTTTTTTTCGCGCTCTGACCCCATCTGAATACGGCAGCCGTCCCAAGGTATCGAACATGCGACTTCCGGCTCAACAGCGGAATGCCACAGCCACCGCAGCGGGTAACTTCTGCCATTTATGTATCTATGTGTACACCTATATAACTTCAACATGAGTCCATCTGACGGAAAACATGGCGTAGTTTACATGAATGTCGTTCGCGATAGATACGTCCGGTAATTTACAAATGAAAAAAAAAGAAGAGAAAAGGCAACAGCAAAACACAGACCGATATCCGACTATACTCGCGGACAACTTTCTGTGGCTATGAAGGGAAATCTACGGAGGCAAAGCGCGCACAAGTGAGAGCGCTACAAGTCCCGTGTTTTAATACATGTTAGGTTAGTATGGGGAAGAGAAAACGTAAGCACGTTATTAGCGACAGTTAAATAAGACAGAACACACCACTGAGTGTAAAAGTTCACTTACTTTGCGGCTTTCTCCTTCCGCGTTTGAGCATACGCAAAACTATCGCACGTGGAAGCTGCGTCAATTCAGCGTCTGTGCCGAGCAACAAAAAGCACGGTCAATGCTGCCGGACCACTTGACGCGGTAACATGTGCAGCAGCCACGCTCCCGTAGCATTCCCTTCATAGCCACAGAAAGTTGTCCGCGAGTATAGTGTACTCATCGGTGGTTTTACGCCACAATAACAAAGAGCATGGCTGGTAAAGCTTGACAGTCTTAGTGAATTTTAGAATGACATGTACTTTGGTTATTTTGTTACAGTCGTTGCAGCTTCTTCCTTGGCAAAAAGGGCTTTCAGACATAATAAATAAGTACTGAGGATGACGTGCGAAGGTGTAGTTCCGTAGCTACAACATGAACACGTCCTTTATAGACGTTTTTGTCCTTGTCGCGATTTACTTATTTAAAGCGAAGCTTTCTTTGCCTCTTTCTTCGACTTTGTCACTGCTCTCCTGTCTTGCACGCCGAATCGGGAGGTGACTCAGACTGTGTATATACATGGCAGGAGCGCGGCAGAGAGGAAAGGCGACGCGAGAAACCCATTTGAACCTTTCCATGGCATCCCCACAATGCACTCGAACTCACTGGGCGTCTCCACAGTACCCTGTTGACGGCTGTAATTATCCGTGTACACCCGCAAAAAGCATTGCAGAAACTGCAGCGCTTACCTTTATACTAACCTACAACAGTCCAGATGGGAGTTAGAATGACAGAGATGAGGAAGATAGTAGGTGGGTAGGACCACTGATGATGATAATGACTTATTGCCATCCTCTTTGAAACGGGGTGGTGACAGGTAATCACCTATAGTACCTAGTGCGTGGTTTACTGAGGTATGATATACATAGTGACCTCTACTAAAATTGCACCCTGTAGTGGAGATCAGTAGGTAGAACCGACGCAGTCACAAAACGAGTGAATAACGGCCTTGCCACTCTTCGTTCGCAGCTACCATACATGGGGGGGGTAGAGGGAGAACGCGACGTAAGAAGGCAAGGAAACACTACTATTACACACGACAGCCGTTGTGGACATGCTGGATAAATTTACGGTACGGTACGTCTCTACTATTTCAAAAAAAGCAAGCCTGCGCAAATTTACCAAGCGGAGAACTGACGCAGCGAGTGTAGACGCTAACCTGCATTAAACCACCGCAGCGTCTAGCCGACCTTACAAAAGCGGCCGTCCATGAAATAAACACTTCTGCACCCGTCGCAGTAGTTTTCTGGCAACGGCGTTGCTTGAGGTCGCGGGTTCGCTACCGACCGCGGCAGTCACATTTCGACGGAGGCGAATTGCAAAAAAGCTCGTGTACTTAGATTTAAGTGCACGGTACAGAATCCCAGGCGATCAATATTAATACGGAGTCCCCAAATGACGCGTGCTTTACAATCAGAGTGCGGGATTGGCACGCAGAGCCCCATAGTGTAATTGTCGCGACTATTGTCGCGATGCGTCGCTCCACGTGAGGCGATGAAAGTGCTAGCCTTCTCGCAGGCTCTCAACAATGGTGCACAACAACGCCTCAAGCAAACGCGTCTGTTCTGTGTGCTACGTAGACAAAATACAAGTGGTTCACGCAAGTAACGTTTAACACCAACTCACGACTCTAGTATTGCACTAAACGCTGATCAACTTAAGCATTCACCACAAGAATCGGCGTTAATTATCGTCAATCAAGGCAAGCAGCACAGAATGCTTCGATTCCCACAGTTCGTGGGATCTGCATTTTTTTTTTCTTCGTCGTGCTTGGGGTTTCTACCGTTGGCTTTTCTCAGTGGTTACTACATTTTTATGCCGACTCCTGCGGGGATTGAAGTCAATACTAACAGCGTACTATACAATCAAAAGTGCCGAAAGTGCGCACATATTGAATGCGTGCGAAATCTGCGCGTACGAAGGAAGGAGAACAAGAGATGAAAGGCAGAGAGCTTGACCAGATTAAGTGTCCGGTTGGCTACTCTGCAGAGGGGGATGGGGTAAGGGGCAGAAAAGAATAAGAAAACACCAGAGGATTAAAAAATAATAAAAAGAAAGCATTCGTTCGCACGTTCCATAGTTTTTCAATGAACCCTGTTTCCTCTGAAAAGCACACTAGCTCTTTTAAAGCAGTTCCTGCCGACGTCAGGGAAGGGACCGGGGTCCAAGAATTCTGCCTTCGGTAAGGGGACGGCTGTCAATCCTGTCGAGCGTGGTGCTGAGGACCTGTCTTTGTGCACTAAAACGACGACAACCACACAGAAGGTGCGCTATCGTCTCTTTGCACCGGCAAATTTCACAATATGGACTTGTGGCCATTCCGATGAAGTAAGAGTACGCATTGGTAAAAGCTACTCCAAGCCATAGGCACCCTTTCGGAGATCATTTATGATAATAGAAAACCACGAGGAGATCGCAAAACCACTGCGATCAAATAACGCGTCCTATTTCAGTGGCGACAGTTCCGTGAGACGAAAGCCGTCAGAGGCGGCGTTTCAGGGTCGGTTTTCGTGCGGCACAAATATTCCGGACGTGGTCTGGAATTGCGCCATAAAGCGCATGCTAACATGCGTGTCTGATTTCACTACCCAGATAGCCGCGCCGGGAGGGGAGATTGCAAGGACAAAGAAAGAGGAAGCGAAGAGTGTGGGCCCGCAATTTACTTTTAATGGTTGCGCCGACTAAATAACACGACGTAGAGCAGCCGCACGTAGCAAAGACCATACGCGATTCCCCCCGCATATGCCATGCACAGCCCAGCAAGAAGAAGGACAGACAAACGTGGCAATGATCCAGAGAGAGCAAGGGGGGGGGGGGGGCAACCCTATCGCGGCACAGTTTTTGGCGCCGACTAACGCGGCATTGACGGAGTTCGCTTTTATGCGCGTTGCTGCAGCGAGTTAAAAAAAAAAAATGCGGGGAACGGCTCGCGCACGCAAGGACGCAACCAAATCGGTGCCCGCCGAGCTGCCGCTGGCAGCAACAAGCAGCAGCCAGCGAGATACGTGAGAGACACCGCCGATCAGCGCAACTAAGTTACGTCCGGGCTGGCCACCTTGTTTTCCAAGAAGGTCACAGGAGCGCGCGCGCCGACAAACGCGGGCGCGTCTGCCCTCCTCCCTCAGCAGCGGGATTACGGCCGCGCAGCGCGCAGGTGGAGCTTGCCGCCGCGGTGCTCAGGCTCAGCGAGAGAGGGGGCTGTCGAAGCGCACCTGTGTGCGGTGCACGCTTTCGGGCGTCCCACTGCCGGCAATTAGCTACTCCCGAAATAGAAACAGATCCAATCTCCGGCAGGCCGCGCCGCCAGACGTGAAGAAAGCCACGGTGACCACCCCCTCCGTAAATGTCGGCGCTTGTATTTCGCTTTTTTCTTTTCTTTTCTTTTCTTTTTTTTTTTGCGCGTGCTCGCATCAGTGGGCGGTCACAAAGCAAAATAGCAGGAGAAATCGGATCCCCTCAAAGACAAACTACCATCTAGAGAATCTCAATACGAGGGTACACAGCAGTGTTAAAGGATAGCAGACAGTCGACTCTCGGCAGAGGACGAAATTATTTGCTCCGGCAGCTCAGCTTACTGGTGAAACTGGAGAAGAACATACCTAAGCGAGACGCGCTACGCAGATGTTCACGCCCAGTTCGACGTTCGGGGACCGACGGATACCTTACGTGTGGCAATTTTAATGAAGACTAGCTGAGCGAAGCTGCCACACGCGCTAAGAGCAATGCGTTCTGCTACCCGACAATCTAACGACATATACGGCGGCCTTAAAATATGAAGCAGCCAACAGAAGTGTTGGCACTAGACATCCACCCTCCTCACTCTCATTCTGCTCCTTCCCCAATTGTGATTTGTGGTGCGACAAATATTCCAAATCTCTGAAGCTTAGAGAGATGATGGAAGGCAAAGAAGAAAGGAAACAGTATGTATGTATGTATGTATGTATGTATGTATGTATGTATGTATGTATGTATGTATGTATGTATGTATGTATGTATGTATGTATGTATGTATGTATGTATGTATGTATGTATGTATGTATGTATGTATGTATGTATGTATGTATGTGCGTGTGCGTCCTCGGGGGTACGTTGCCAAAGTTAAAAGGCGACAACAATCAGCATGTGCCAAGGTGGAAGGAATAAACAATGTATATTAAGGAGGGGGAAACGCCATCGCTATCGCGAGCATTGCGATAACTACGACTAAGCTCGCTGCAACTGGAGAAACAAATGAATCTCGAGTCAGTGCGCACGTAATGATATGAGGTTCACTTCGTGATTGATTCTGCAACAATCACGAAATTGGATAAAAGCGAGATCACCTCTTGAGATGCTATGAACCTGCTTTCTTTCTTAATTTTTTTTTTAGTATCGCTAACGGTTAATCCCGTCTGTGTACTTGTTGTTGCAACGTATAACTTGAACCTTCGAAACCACAAAGTTATGCAACTCGCGCCATTGAACAAAAGTAAACATTAAACACAAGTCCTTTCCCACATTTCAATATAATCTCACAATACCACCATGTGAAGTGGCTGTGCCACTATGCTCTGACACGGAGCGCCCAACGCAAAGAAGCACACTTTAATGCAAATCAACCTGGAGTAGCATGGCATGCGATCAGCCTGGCTAACATCGCCAGCATATCATTAACGCTTATCTCTGACTCGCGCGCGAGCATCAGTACACGGCAGCGGGCGAAGAAACACTGCTGTGCGAAGAGTGAGCACTCCTGTACGACGATGCATTTGCTCGTAGTCGCTATACCATGACGGTAGCAGACCATCACGTGGGACGTGAGACGTTCAACGACCGACAGCGAGACTGCATCTACGACAGCAAAGGCCGGATTGCACTAGACGAGCAGAGATAAATATGAATATACCGAGCATTTAAATTACAAGCTGCAGTTGCGGATGTGGATGCGCACTCGCGGCAGGCTGGCGTCCCCGGTAAGTTATGACTAATGGAAAAGCGCACAGAGACACTGTCTGCGAGTAATGCATGTACATTTGCGATTGGATTGACGAAGAGAGGGTGCATTAATTTATTCACACGTGTAGAGAAAAGTATGGAGATGCCTCCAGCGAGTCAACCATTCACCAAAGAGGACTATAGTTGGCAGCGAATCCGCGATACTTCGTGTCCGGACGCAGCCGAAGTCGGTGCATAATAAGTTTCCATGGAAAAGGCAATTAGACGAAATTCGTTTTAAACTAAAGCGTCCATGGCAAAATAAAAAAAATAAAAAACTTATTTATTATTATTTTTTGTACGTCTGAACCGTTCCGTGGTCTGAACTATTCTGGCATGTAATCACAGCGTCGAACGAAGTTCCAACATATTCATTTTTACAACACACGCAACATCGTCAAGTGACAAATAAATAACTTTTAAAAAACGCACAGACGACATGATTCGCGAGTGCGGCAAAAATAGAGCAATCCTGACCGCCAGCCACGCCGCGCGATTTCAAAACGCGACGGCCGCCAGCCAGCCGGCAGCACGCATCAACGATGAAATACCATTGCGTCTTTCCACACTGTCGCGACACAGCTGCCTTTGTTGACTGCTTTATCGCGGCTCCCCCAGTGCGAACGCCTAATGTCACCGGTTAGGCAACGCCGGCAAGGAGGCACAGGCAGCGCAGCACCACCAGTTTCGAAATCACGCTGTCAGACAGTGACTCGGGTTGTGTGGGTGTTAGGGCCATGTCGCCTCTCGACCCTTCTCCGAAATCGAGCGAACAGCCCTGGCGAAGAGAGATAAAACGAAATGAACAAGCACTCGGAAACTACATAACGCCGCGCGAGAAGATTGACGTTTAACGCTATACGAGCTCAGCGCAATCGCCGGGAATTCGGGCTCCCCGCACGGCTGAAGGAGAAGGACGAACTGTAACTAGTTGAATAGTGCTCGCAAAGCAACACTAAGTGCAATCGCTGACGAATCTTAATGTCATTGAGTGGAGCATGGGAAAGGTGCACTGTGTTAAGGCTGTCGATAAGTACATATGGGAATACGTGTATAGTCCCCTCGGTAGTTCAACGTGCAGGGGCAAAGGCCTCCTGCACCGCTTTTATTTATTACTTACTTGATTCAAAGCTGTAAGCCCCCTTAGCTTCAAGCGTAGGTAAATTTCGTTCTTCCGTCGTTTACTTTACTGTGTACTATTGGAGCCCCTCCTACTTGGCCCAAATCAATGGATCGCGCTATATTGAAATAAAATAAATAATCACAGCGCCACTCGGGCGGCAAACGACCGAATCGGCCGGCTTCTAACGGGGCCTCCGAAATTGAGCAGCGCATAGGACGGCCTGTTGATGCAAACCGCAACTTGGTCCACTTGTTGAATTAAGCTATCAATGTGAACCTAAACCAGACTTGCACGTTTTCTTTGGGCGTCAAGCTTTCATCTGTGCCCTCAAAGCTATAGAACTGGAGCAGACATCAGCCTTCGCCGAGAGCCGGCCGCAGCCCACCTTTCCGAAAGTGCGCTTCGTCTTGGTCCGTCCACGTTCAAGGCGGAGACCAAACCGACGCCACCGGGCCAGCGCTATCATAACTGACATTTAAGCCAATATCTGCCTTTCACCTCTTTGCTTTCCCTTTCTCTCATCCACCCATCCACCGTCATCCATGGATAGTAAGTAGCCTGTGCGATGTACCCGAAACTACTGAAAACTCGTTTACAAGCTGCAGAGATGCGATTTTGTTTTGGTATGTGCACTTCAACGAACTCATCAAAAAGACTGATCTAAACCTTCATTCCGTGCGACATGTGGCGGTTTTTAACTAGTTGTGACGATGTATTATTTGATTTCTTTGCTTTGGGACTCGACGTCTGCATACTACATGTGTCTAATCATTGCTTGTTGAATGGATGATAAACTGAAACTTATTGGAATTCAGACTTTGTACGACAGGAATGCAGAGCCGAAACGCCTAACCTATATAATTTCCTAAGCGATACATTTCAGCCAAATGATTCTCCAACTGAATAATGTATACACAGTGGACTTAGTTTAGTTCAGCGTGGTGTTCTACTTTGGTAAGGTGTTTATCCTTACCACCATTTCAGGTTTCCTGCAAAGCTTGACCGTTGCTTGAGCAGCCTGTCCCAAAAATGAACATGAGCTTTTATGGAGCTCCATGTGTTTGGTGTGACCGCGCCACTGAAGGAGGCTATCATTAGTTTGTTTGTCTTTTATGCTTCCCGCAACAATCATTTATACCCTGCCATAAACACCATGAAAAAAAAAGAGGTATCATTGCTGCACTTAAAATCTGCATATACAGGAATGAATTCGTTCCCAAGTGAAGTTTCGAGTTCCTTCGAACGCAGTATAAGTAAAGCGGCGGCTCCTAAGCAAAGCCTGAAGAAAGCAAAGCCTGCTAGCAGAAAGCTAGCAGAATTATGCATGCTCCGCGCTAGGCAATTATTCAGTGCCCGGCCGATTAAAACCAGCAATCGACGCACTTGGCTGCAGTGTGTGACGAAATTTGCTAATGAGGTGACTTGAAAGGAGTTCAAAGAAACCTTTTGTTGAACGCTTGTTGAACGTCGCTTCATTATTGTCGCGACGCAGTTAGCGTCTGTCCGATACAAAACGAAAAGAAAGGGTACTTTCAGTTCATTACCGCTTTGCTTTCATGTCTGACCGGATAAATACACTGCAATGGAATGGCCTTTAATTCTCATGGTTATCCACGGTGCATTGGGGTGAACCGAGTCGTTTTTCGAGTAGGCTTTCGCACCGCGTTTTCTGGATTTCCTCCATTCCGCTTCTTGGCCTGCTTCAACACGACACAAGGGATAGTGCGCGTACTCAAACTGCAAGGACGACTCGAAAGTGCTGCTAGGCGTGACGCCATCGCGAGAAACCACCTCTGGCGCCGAATGCGGACGGTCGACCGCTGCAGGACCCGACGCGGTGCACCGCCGCCGGAGAGAGTTTTTATAGGCGCGAGACCGCGATGACTTACGCGCGCCAAAGCAGGAGTGACTGCCGCCGCGGCGACCCGGCGCTCCGTCTTCGACGCCCCATTGTTGGGCTGCCGAAGAGAGGCCGGCCCCAAACTATATATTCCTATAGATGCACGGAAGAAGATGGAACGCTCGGACGACGACAAGCCTCAGCGGGCCGCGTCGGCCTTAAAGGGAACAATGAGCGTGCCGCCGCATCACTTGCTGCTGGGGTCGCCACAGTCGCGGCGGCGGACGGCCGCAGCTGCAGCGCGCGCTCAGGGTCGATGCACGACGTCGCCGGCCATGCGCGCAGGTGTGACACCCGCGGAGGAGGAAATAACGAGGGGAGGAATCTCCGGTTCGGCGTACGCGCCTCCTTTTGTTGGGAGCGGCGATGATAAACGAGACACACACGCGGGCGAACGCCCGCTGGTGCGTATTGACAGACGGCCGACCCAGCGGCCGAGACAACAAAACGACCAGCGTCACCGGCGAGACGACAGCCGCACCGCCACCTCGGCCGAAAAGCCCGCTCAGCAGAGCTCGGGCAGGCCGTGCGAGCGCGGGTCGCGGCAGCGAGCGACACAGACAGAGGTGGACGCCTTGAGAACAATGTCGCCCTGCTGGGAGAACGCGGCGTTCACTGCATAAATTTGTAGCGACGATATCTCGGTGAGGGCACTGGTTGGCTTCGTCTTCCCTGTAAGCCGAAACAGCGCCAGAGCGCCTTTGCTGCGGTTTGTGTTTTCTGTATCTTCGTCTTATGCTGTATAGAGACTTGTTTCTGGCACGTGCATATACAGGGTGCTTTTTTTTTTATCTGCACCAAATTGTTTAAAGATTCCCTATGGCAGTTGTAATCCTTGATCTAAATTACTCGATCTAGCGGCCATTACATCTGCGGGAAATCAGAATGTTCATTTGAATAATTGACGTAATTACGCTAATTAATTTTTTAGTTAACTACTTTACGCCACATATTTCAAGGTACGAATTATAGCCGCTGAGTTCGCACGGCGTATCCACTTGGAACGAATTCTCTGGACGGCACCAGTTCCGAGATAATTTTCAAAGTGTCCGACGACATGCACTGGCGTTCCAGTTATTTTTATCAGAACCCGCTCTTTTATGTATTGAAGCTCAAAAGTAACTGGAACACCATGCATTTCGACGGACACTTTGAAAACTAATATATCAGAACTGGTGCTGTTCAGAGAATTCGCTCCAAGTTGTTACGCCGTGCGAACTCAGCGGCTCTAATTCGTAGATCGAAATATGTGGAGTAGAGTATTTTATTAAAAAACTAATTAGCGTAATTACGTTAATTATTCAATTGAACATTCTGAATTCTCGTACAACTAATGGCCGCCTCAATGAGTAATTCAGATCAAGGGTTAGAATTGTGCTATCTGCCATAGACAATCTTTAAACAATTTGGTGCGCGCACACACACAGGCACACGCACACACGCACACACACACACACGCACGCACACACACACACGCACGCACGCACGCACATACACACACACACACACACACACACACACACACGCACGCACGCACACTGTATGATGAGCTAGCTGTACCACTTTTGCACAACCCCTAGACTTTTCACTCCCTTCCCCAGCTTCTCGAGCCCAGCGCGCAGCGGAAGGCCAGGGCAAGCTTTTCTGGCCAGTCAACCCGCTCTTCTCGCGCCGTCTCTGTTCTAGACGGCGTAAGGCGCACTTCACAGAACACCAAGTCGTACGCCGCCACTTTCGTACATACCTGGGGCGCAGCCAGGGGTGACGGGCACGAATGTCATCTCTATAATAAAGGTTCATACTCCCACGTCAACCACGTCAACCCCATCGCACGCGGAAGAATTTTCTGGCTATGTCATCGGTGCACAAAGTGCAGACATAGACGACTTGACACAGCAGGGGCACCGAGTGAGAGTCTTAACTCCGCTAAAACTCGGGTCACGAAATAAGAAAAACAATAAATGAAAGAGAACTCGCCCTTTCTCATGTTAATAGTTGCAGGCAGGTCCAAATCGGTCCACGCTGTAGGATGCAATTATGGCTAATTTAGTAATAATATAACGAGACGGAAGGAGATTCTGTTTTGATGTGGGCGAACTCATTACAGCTCTGAGCCGAGCCTTCCTAAATTCTTTGTGACCCTGACCTAATAGACTGCTGAAGCTGGCAACAGCACAGAAACACAAGGTGTAATTAAATATGGAGACACGATGAGAAGACAAGCAAGACTGTAAGCACGAGAAGCATAAGGGGGCACAACGGGCGAAAGAAACGTATGGAAGATTCAACTGCACGGTCGATACTGGAAAACAAAGAGGCCGCCAGTCTTGTCTGCCAGACTGGAGACCTCGACTTGAAAGGAGGTTGGGACGAATATAGCTCGCTAAACCAAGGTCAACAAGTCGCTTATCTCGGCTCCTCGCTCATGACGCACATTCTGTTCTAAGGACAGATCTCTCCAGGATAAGGGCAACCCGCTCAAGACAAACTGAACATAGAATGTAATCCCCATATAACGATACCAGAAGAAATAAGAAAATAAGATCGTTGAAACCGATTATCTCTGAATTGGGACTACAACCCAAACCCCCTATGGCCGGTGGCGGGATTGTCGGCAGTCGGCAGCTACTACCAACTGTAAATGGCTTGGCAGGACGGAAAACAGTTTTGGGTGCCGAAGTTGTGTGCTCTCTCAGAAGATTTAGCCTGTTGTACTACTGTGGCGTAGGTACTTGATTGATCGTGTTTTCAGTGCTGATTTCTGTTTGAGAAGATGCCGAATAAATAAAGAAAGAGAAATAAAGAGAGAAAGAGAGAGTGAAGAAAAGTAAGAAAGAGTGAAGAAAAGTAAGAAAGAGTGAAGAAAAGTAAGAAAGAGTGAAGGAAAGTAGGAGATTAGATAGACAGACAGACAGACAGACAGACAGACAGACAGACAGACAGACAGACAGACAGACAGACAGACAGACAGACAGACAGACAGACAGACAGACAGACAGACAGACAGACAGACAGACAGACAGACAGACAGACAGACAGACAGACAGACAGACAGACAGACAGACAGACAGACAGACAGACAGACAGACAGACAGACAGACAGACAGACAGACAGACAGACAGACAGACAGACAGACAGACAGACAGACAGACAGACAGACAGACAGACAGACAGACAGACAGACAGACAGACAGACAGACAGACAGACAGACAGACAGACAGACAGACAGACAGACAGACAGACAGACAGACAGACAGACAGACAGACAGACAGACAGACAGACAGACAGACAGACAGACAGACAGACAGACAGACAGACAGACAGACAGACAGACAGACAGACAGACAGACAGACAGACAGACAGACAGACAGACAGACAGACAGACAGACAGACAGACAGACAGACAGACAGACAGACAGACAGACAGACAGACAGACAGACAGACAGACAGACAGACAGACAGACAGACAGACAGACAGACAGACAGACAGACAGACAGACAGACAGACAGACAGACAGACAGACAGACAGACAGACAGACAGACAGACAGACAGACAGACAGACAGACAGACAGACAGACAGACAGACAGACAGACAGACAGACAGACAGACAGACAGACAGACAGACAGACAGACAGACAGACAGACAGACAGACAGACAGACAGACAGACAGACAGACAGACAGACAGACAGACAGACAGACAGACAGACAGACAGACAGACAGACAGACAGACAGACAGACAGACAGACAGACAGACAGACAGACAGACAGACAGACAGACAGACAGACAGACAGACAGACAGACAGACAGACAGACAGACAGACAGACAGACAGACAGACAGACAGACAGACAGACAGACAGACAGACAGACAGACAGACACAGACAGACAGACAGATAGATAGATAGATAGATAGATAGATAGATAGATAGATAGATAGATAGATAGATAGATAGATAGATAGATAGATAGATAGATAGATAGATAGGAAAGCTCGCTTAGAACCCCGCCTTGACCGTATGTTGTCCAGGGTAAAACCAGGCCTTATAGAAATAATTGTCGGTACACTTCACACATTTAATCAGCGCAGCTGCGAGGCCCTTGTCTCTTTTGTGGCCCAGTAGACCGTCTCACGCTTCTTCAAAAACGCTCACTGCGGCAGCTCTGGTCTGTCGACATGGTTTCGACAAAGCGCAACAGCTTGAAACATCGCACTGAATCTCATACTCTCGTTGCTTCGTTTCGAACGACAAATTCTTACACTTGTTGAAATCAACGTTCGGTATTTGCAACAACAATTACGAGACCAAAAGCGGCTGCAGCCGTTCGATTTCCCTCAGTGCTTTAGGGAGAACCATTCTGTTCCCCAGTTCTATATGACTTTTTTTCCCACAAGACTGCATTCTCAGCACTCGCAAATTTTTGCGCTTCACAGCGCTTGACTTAAATTCTGATGTTTTACGTGTCAAAAGCACGATATGATTATGATGCACACCACAGTGGGGGACTCCGGATTTTATGACCACCTGGTGTACTTTAACATGCACCCAGTGCCCCGTGCGGAGCAAGCAACCGTACATCTACAAAAAAAAAAAAATAAAAGAACAAGCCTACAATTTGTTATTCGAGTTTGTCACAAATCCCCGTATCTGATTTGAGCGCTACGGGAGTAAGCGATAAGCTTCCGACTCAAACGCTGAGGGAATCGCTGACACTGTGGCTGAAGTTAATACCCACTTTCGAGCACATCACACAACGTGGCACGGGCAATTCACTGATGAGGTAATCTTGCAAACCCGCCAACTGGGGAGCATATTGCGGGCGGAAAATGACGCGAGCGTCTCCGCGAAGGCATCTGCAAGTGGCAAACAATGCAGCGGCAAGCACATGTGACACCGCAGTATGTCGCTGACAGGCGTCAATGCACGCAAGCGAAAATGGGCACGAATACTGGCGCATTCGCGTGGGGGAAATCCAGAAAAAAGAAATGTCGCGTGAGCGGAGGTGAAACGAGGGAGAACCCGTGCCGGAAAGTGGCGGCATAGCTGGACTGCAGACAGAGGTGCATGCAGACTGGCTACACGACAGTCAGGCGAGACTCCGATTGGAATCCAGGCACATCCTGTAGTCATCGATTCTTGGCTCCACCCTGCCCTTCTGCACGGCACTGCAGGCAGACCTCAAAAAACCGTCGGACAAAACAGAGCGGCCGAAAAAAAAAAAACAGTCTATGCGCTAGTGCAGCCGAGGATGTCCATGATTATGGACGACTGCGCGAAAACAGATCATTGATGACCACATCCTGTCCCCGTAATTTGTTCTGTGCAAGCAGTGGGCTCTTTGCGCACAGCGTGGTGGCCTTAACTAGCGTATTTTGTTACAGTTCGACCCGTCCACCTTAAAACGTGGTTACCTTGCTGTGACTGTTCCAGCGTAGCCAACTAAACGAAGCTTGTGTAGACGACTCAGGCGCAGTCATAAGTACAGACAACGAACCAAGTTTTCAGACACTGCGTCTCGTTAAAACTACACGGCCTCAGAACAGACAAGGAAAGCACCCCTTATAAAAACACTCTGTATTCAGCACCCCCTCAGAAAAGACCACGAGAAAAGGATTAACCCCTCATTTTGCATCGCCTTCTTCGACGTGTTGATATAGAATTATATATAGTGGTAAGTAAATCGTGTGTCCTTATGACAATATTCCCTCTCCCCCCCTGAACTTCTATTCATCCTGGAGTAATTGTTGTATGACGGTATAACCACTTACTAATTACTAGCTGCAAATAGAAAATTGCGGAATGCAAGAGCTCCTCCTCCTCCCCCCCTTCGTCCCGACATGACGCCCATTGTATGACGCCAACTACAGAGTGACGAAAAGGACGCTAAAAAGGCGTCTGTCACCCTAAATGTGGCCCCCACCTTCGATTACACTTGCGATTGATAAATGGAGACCAGTAATCGGCATCCCGTACAGTACTGAACGCTATTAGAAGCGCCGCTTGTCGTTGCTGCGCCCAAATGCGTAATTCGTGCCTACCAATAGCGACCGACCACACTTCATCTTAACAAAAAAAAAAAAGTTCGAAAGGAGAAACAACGCGAGACACTCACAAGTACGAACATAAAACACGAATTCCGTAATGGCAGTCACAACCTGTCAACTGTCGTTCCTTTCTTTGGTTATTTGCGCTTCGCCCGCTCTCTTGAGAATTCTAGTCTAGGCTTCAACGGTGAACTTCGATCAATCTGACTGACTCATGATCATCGTAACAATCTTTGAATGCATTTAGGTAGTCCGTACACGAAAGGCTAACGAAGCCACGACGAACAGTAACTTTAGAGCAGGGCAGGTTACCGCCGTTGTAACCAATGCATCTTGATTGACATGTAAGAGAGAAAAAAGTTTTCACGGTGTGGACACATTGACAGAGAAAAGATGACTCCTATACTAGAATGCACCATAAGTATGGCCAGCAACATGGGAAGTGCGGACGCCTGCGTATTTTGCTTACAGCCAACATGCAAGAGAGAGAAAGAAAATTTGACAAAGGCGGAAAGGTCGACCGGAAAAGCTTCTCTCTATAGCGTGCTACATACAACTGGGATAGAGGGTTAGGGGGACATAGAGAAAGGAAGATGGAAAAATTAAGTGACGACGTAATGCCACACAGTGAATGCTAGTGATCAGTTCAATGTACGGTATACACATGCAAGTTTACCAGAGCAATACCGTGCACGACGCCGTGAATTCTTACACAAACTACTTGTTTCTTATTGACGCTTCATAAAAAAAAGATGAAATAAAAAGACGCATATTGCTGTGCCACAATCGTTCTTTTCTTACATTAGGTTCCTTAGGTCCGCGATACACGCACAGGCGCCGCTGCAAGTGTGGGACTCAGGGGCTAATAACTGCCTTTCGATGTCAGATTGTCTCATCACAAAGTGCGGTTGCTGATAAAATTATATCTCAATCCTGGCCAGCCAATGAGAGGCATCCAGAAATAAACGTTTCTTAGCCGCAGGTTTGCGGCACAAAACTCGAGATCTTCAGAGTAGGCTGCAAGGTTTCGGTTACATATAAGCAAGCTGGTCGATTGTGACAAGTGGGTTCAATGGAATGAACGCGCTTCGAAGCGGATAATTACGAAAAATTTTGAAGAGTCCTGGCTTAAATAGCGTATTCAGTTCTCTTACACATAAAATTGTTCCATAAATCACGAAAATGGCAGGTCAACCATAACAAGTCAGCCAGTTAATTTAAGCAATCTATCTCGAATCCATCAAAGGATTGAGATGCAATGAAGCCTACAGATTTCCAGTCGCGAAGAAACCTTCGCGGACATGGCCGCAGGACAGATCAAAGCGACGATGCGTCTGACGGAACATATGAAATCGAGCTAACTACTGCGTGTGCAGTGGTGGCTCCCAGGAAAAGCCAGCGAAATCCTGTGATGAAGCCCGGGTATCGCAGGGCACGGCGCGCAGCAAAAGCCAGCGTGCTGCACGGTTAAAGAAGGCTGCAGCGCTTGCGTCCCGGTGAAAAGGAATCTGTTCGCAATATGGAACCGACGCTCATCGCAGTCCAGCTGATTGCGCATACTGGGAGACAGCAGGTCGGAGAGTATATACGCAAAATTATTACGTTATTTGCAACGCGAGAAAACAATGCCACATTACTAGTCATACAGACTCGCGTCCATCGCGCAGGCGCATAATGCGATCGTCAGCAAATAAATGGCCCATCATTGTCGAAATTAGATCTCGTCCCTTACCAGCAGTCAAAACAACTATGCTAGGCGATATATCATTGAATATTTCAGGAGTGCAGATGAACATCGTTCAGACGTATTGTCTAACTACTTTCTCAAAGAATCACGTAAATAGACGGGCAATATTAAGTACGTGGATTTAACCTCGCAGGGCCGATCATTTCCTTAATATTTGCGCATAAATCAATACGGCGCCCGGCTATACAACGCAGCGGCCAGAGACTTCCCGTATAGCGAATACGCATGTGCGCTTTGCTAATTTCTATATATATATATATATATATATATATAAAGATTGGGCAAGTCAGGACAGGTAAATGACGAGGTTAATTTCACGCCATTAAACTATCTTTTCGACAATTTCTTTTTGAACAGAGGCCTCCTGCAGCAGATGCTCAAGCGTCGATTTATAGCTAACCTATTCTCTTGGCTGACAATAAAATAATGGCCACTGAGCATTTTTCAGAACATTAGGCGTCGTAAAATGTGCGAGCAGGAAAGGCTTTCTGAAGCCTCTTATTGTTTCTACCCTGGGCGTTTTAATCGCCACGAGAAGTTTCTTGACAAAAAATTTATAATAACTAACTAAATAAATAAATAAATAAATAAATAAATAAGAGGAGGGGGGAGGAGAGGCGGACATGAAATGTCCCGTGTTTAATTCAGCCTGCGCATCATCTTGCGAAAAATAAGTAAATAAAGGAACGTACTTGGATCTGCATCAAGAACATAGTACTTATAAACGCATCCAACACAGTAGTGATATACAGGATGTTTCAGCAAACACTTTCAAAAATGTTTGGAGTTGCCTGTCGCAGGTATACTTGAACAAAATATTGAGATGCAAACTCGACTAATAAAAATTTACGAATTAAGTTTTTAACTAACATCATCATCATCATCATCAGTCCGGTTACGCCCACTGCAGGGCAAAGGCCTCTCCCATACTTCTCCAAATACGCCGGTCATGTACTAATTGTGGCCATGTCGTCCCTGCAAACTTCTTAATCTCATCCGTCCACCTAACTTTCGGCCGCCCCCTGCTACGCTTCCCTTCCCTTGGAATCCATTCCGTAACCCTTAATGACCATCGGTTATCTTCCCTCCTCATTGCATGTCCTGCCCATGCCCATTTTTTTTTCTTGATTTCAACTAAGATGTCATTAACTCGCGTTTGTTCCCTAACCCAATCTGCTCTCTTCTTATCCCTTAATGTTACACCCATAATTGTTCTTTCCATAGCTCGTTGCATCGTCCTCAATTTAAGTAGAACCCTTTTCGTAAGACTAGGTTTCTGCCCCGTACCTGAGTACTGGTAAGACACAGCCGTTATACATTTTTCCTGTAGGGATAGTGGTAACCTGATGTTCATGATCTGAGAATGCCTGCCAAACGCACCCCAGCCCATTCTTATTCTTCTGATTATTTCAGTCTCATGATCCGGATCTGCAGTCACTACCTGTCCTAAAAAGATGTATTCCCTTACCATCTGTTTAGGACAGGTAGTGACTGCAGATCCGGATCATGAGACTGAAATAATAATGACATTATGGCACATATTGCAATTTACAAATTCTAGCCGTGAAGTTCGCAAGGCGGATCCACTTGGAACGAATTTTAAATATGCCACCAGTTTCGAGATACTAATTCCCGAACTTCGCGGAGAAATCCATTGGAGTTCCAGTTAATTTGTTAACAAAACGTCGTTTCATGCACTGAAGCACACAAGTAACTGGAACGCCAATGCATTTCTCTGCAAAGTTCGGGAATTTATATCTCGAAATTGGTGTCGTCCTGAGAATTCGTTCCAAGTGGATCCGCCTTGCGAAGTCCACTGCTAGAATTCGTAAATTGCAATATGGGTCATAAGATAATTAGCTAAAAGTTAATTAGTGAATTCTTTTTAATTAGTAGATTTTGCACTTCAATTTTTCGTGCAAGTAGTGTCCGCCGCTTCGAGCCATCTAATTGAGCTATCTGCCACAAGCAGCCTTTAAAAAATTTTGAAAGCATTCGCTGAAACACCCTGTAGAGCCAGTTTCACTGTGTCAAAGAATGAGGCAATCTTACCTCCGTGACGCCGGCGAACTTCTAAGTGAGAGTCAAGTTAGATCCTTCCTACGCAGCTCGGTACAAGTAAGTAGAAGTAATAGAGGGGCGGACTTAACGGAATAGCTAGCCTATAGGCAGACACGCTAAAAGCTCCCAGGCGGTATCACTGCATTATGCGCAGACGGCTTCAAGGTTCCATTAAAGAAGCAGATTAAAGTGAAGAGTTAGCAGCAGCGCAGAACACGTCCAAGTTTTCATGCTTCTACATATAAAAAAAAAAAATAACAAGACAGACAATCCTCAAGATGAGCATACTGTTGAACGTTGAGAAAGCGAGCTGACGCGCCGCAGCGTGAACTAATTCTTATGCAAGACCGGCCGCAGACGTCTCGAGACGGGCAAGATTGGCCTAGACAGAGAAAGCGCATTACGTCACAGAGCCATCTCAGCGCTAGCGACGGAGCGCCCTCCAGCGAAACCGACACAACAGACCGCGTCGCCGGCTGCAAATAGAGCGGGCGGGATGATGCGAAACCCATTTTTGTCTCTGCGGCGGCTCATGCAGCGCAAGACTACGCAACTGTTCTCTCCGATAGTGCGTCGCTTGCGAAGCGCATCATTATCATTGGCTCTTGGAATCCGATATCGTCAAACAAAGAGCCGAGAAGGCGCCACGACACTACAGCTGCTCTTGAAGAGGAGCTAATTGCTCCCTGCTGACACGCTCAATGGTAGCACGCGCACTGCGCTAAATGGATCCGACATTGGGCGGCGGGAACAATACCTCGCGTGCTGGTGTGACTGAATCATGGCGTAGCGTTTTGCTCGCAAGCTCCACGTCTGGTTTCTCAACACTGTGTAGCTATATGGCACGGCGGGTGCTAGTGTTTACATGGAATAGCGAGTTGCCAGCTGAATTATTGTTTCTACCTGCGCCTATGAATGACTTACCGGGTAAGTTATTTGCCGAGCGGCGCCGATATTATTTGCCTTTCCTTATCTCGTGTAGAAATTAGCAGCTGGCGCCACTGGCAGGCGTCAACACAATGTCTTCATTGTCCAGATGAGTTGTGCGGCAATTAGGAAGCCGGAGGGGGATGCACGAAAGAAACCAGTTGGCATACATATAGGCCTCAATGCGGCACATAGCCACAGTCAGCTGAAGCTTCCTTCGCATTCAAGTGGATGGATGTCGGCTTTAGCTTTCATATTTATATTCCCGTAAGTGAATAAAGCGGCTCGACTACACTACTCGTACCGTGTCTAACGCTCTTCAGAAGCTCTGTGCAGAACTTGGAACTTGAACGACATGGCATGCCTCATTCACGCGTGCCAGAAATAATCGCGTTGCTACACCCCCATCCCCTTTTCCTCCTTTTTTTAAATATTTTTCCTTAATTCGCTAGACGTCTGCGTCAGCCAGACGGGGTTAATTGTTGCCGCTGATAATTTCCTTTCCAACGCAACCTGCTGATAAAGATAACATATGTACTCCATTCAGAACAATAGGGCTTTGATAAAACGCCAACACGAAGCACTAAGGGCCCAAGTTATATTCAGAGGGGCCATGAATGTGTACGCACGGACAGCTGCTTGCTTAAGAGCTGCATCATTGAGAAAAATGCTGATGTCCTTTAGGGCACGGTACAAACATTACTAACAAGATCAATTCGTGAACTCGTGGTGCCTTTTATAATGTTTCTACATAATAGACGTACGCGTACAACATACTGGACCTTCAGTATCAATGACTTTACGATAGGGCAGACGTGGACGACAATGTTTGAAAAAGTATCCTAATAACTAACTCTCTGTCTGTCTGTAACTAACTAACCCTCTATCAAGGCAACATGACATAAGATGCGGGACTAAACGTTTGCCTGAGGGGCTCCCTCGACAACGTCGTATGCTTTACAAGCGCGCCTATAACGTCAGTACACGCTGCAGCTTTTGCGTTTGGGCTCAATGGACAAGCGCAGCCGCCGTTAAACAACCGCGACCTCGGTATCAACAAAAGGAGCGGTAGGCGAACGACAAGCGCTGGCGGTTTGCACGACATGCAGCGCGGGAACGTGTATATGTTTACCTACGGTTACCTGTCAGCACCACACTATCAGCAACGACTGTAGGCAAACATGCACAGGCGCGCGCAGAACAAACAGCCCCCCTCAGAATTTTTCAAACCGCAACTGAGCATCACCTGACGGAAAGTTGCCGCGTTAATTCTTATTCAAGTCGTACTATACGCCTCAAGAACATTCTGAAGTAGAAAATTGCGAAAATTCAGGCGAGAAAGGGAAAGGAGGGGGCTGTTATTTGTTGCCACATACGACCGTACCCGTACTTCAAAGGCACAGACAGAGCTGCCAATATGTTCTTTTTGTTTAGGCCGATTGCTGTTGCTGTAAGTCGATTGATCGTGTGTCATCCAACATACGTTTACTCAGGTTTTGACCCTGTCACATGCACTAATAAAGGCTTGCAACCTGTAAACAAGAACAAAGGCGGTCGAACGCTATAACTCACAATAGCAGTGTCCCTAGACGGTAAACGCACTTCCGATACTTTCAGCCAATCTCATGCGCTAAATGGCTTGCTTTCTCTTGCCTTCTCTGCCTACACCCCCTGGTTTCCGCCTGTCCGTCGGTCGGTTTCTCGTCGAGTAAAGCGAGCAGAACACGAAAAGTGTAATAGCAAAATGGTACGAACTTGACCGATACCGGAGATGAGGTAAAAACCGCACCGATCACAGAGACAGTCCAGCAGTAAACATGGTCGAACCCGGAGTGTGTGTAATCAAAGGTGGTGACTTGGTGGGTCGACCCTTACACCACAGTGCACGACATGCGTCCTCGTATAAGGTTTATTGTGATTTTTAAAGCAAGCCGATCCGGCAGACAGTACAACCCTGATTGTCCTGATAACGCTATCGCTTTAGACTCGCTCAGGTGTAGCACGTGGACCTAGCTTCTCCGGCCGCTTCCTCCGAGTTTGGAGTCGGTGTTTCGCCGAGTGAACGTAGACACAGAACTGGCGTGGAGAGGGAAGCACGAAGAACATTTAAAAGACAAAGACCTTCTCGCCGGATAGACTCAGTGGGAGGTCTCCGTGGTGGCGTCGTGGGGCCCTTTCCGCGCATTTCGGGGGCTCCGGCAGTGACGTCAGTGCTCGCTTCACCCAATGATAGTGTTCCTCCTTTCTGCGCTCCGAGACCCGCCGCGGTGGCTTAGCAGCTATGGTGTTTTTTTTTTTTTCCTATCTCCCCCACTTACTATTGATCCCTCTCTCTTACTATTGATCCCTCGCACATTCCCGTACAGCGCTGTTAGGTGCCCTCGCACGAGAGGCTGTTACGGCGCTGTACTCTTCCCTTTAAGACCCACTGACATACGCCGCTGACCTCGAGTTCACGGGTTCGATCGCGGCCGCATTTCGATGGGGGCGAAATGCGAAAACGCTCGTGCACTTGGCTTAAGGTGGACGTTAAGGAACCTGGTCGAAATTATTCAGGGTCCCCTGCTAAAGCATGCCTCACAATTATATCGTGGTTTCGGTACATAAAACTCCCGAATTTAATTTTTTCTTAAGGTGTTTCGAGAACAGCAATGAGCAGACTTCATGACTGCCCCTTTAATACAGGAAAACTTCTTTGATCGTAGAATACCGTCAGCACTACAAGCGGCTTTGAAGGTTGTTTAACTAGCATTCCTAAGAGACAATAACCTAGTGTGAATTATTCACAACATAGAGGCATTAGCCCAATTATATTTATTTGTTTTCCTTTTAGTTCCTTTCTTTGGTACTTCTTTATATACTAGTTCTTTTCAATTAGGATTGTTCTTTCTTTTGAATCCTTGCAAATGCTTTTTTGTCTACGTGTGTTTGTTAGGTTTTGATGATCTATTTGATGTTTTTTTGTGTGGTATCGCAAAGCAATGTGACA
The DNA here is from genome assembly GCF_038994185.2 of Dermacentor albipictus. Classification (NCBI taxonomy): domain Eukaryota; kingdom Metazoa; phylum Arthropoda; class Arachnida; order Ixodida; family Ixodidae; genus Dermacentor; species Dermacentor albipictus. The sequence goes on along the minus strand of NC_091821.1, from coordinate 225,224,987 downwards.
CATGCTACTGCAAGTTACTAGCAAGCTGTTGGCAACACTTGCGGCATGCCGATGTTGCTGGAGGTATAATTTTGTTGCGATGTTGTGGCGCCTGTGAGTAATACGCAAAATGAAAGACAGGTGGCGAAGTTGAAGTTCCCGCATTGGCTTTCCGTGACTTCATGTACATTAACGTCTGCTCAGGCGAGTGAACAGTCCATCGATAAACAAAGGTTACATTGGATTCCGTAAGAACTAAAGACTAAAGCTAGCAAGTCTGCTTAACTTTTTTTCTGCAAAGAAACGACCCATACAAGCAACAATACTTTAAAATCAATGATGCCACACTGACGCGCTGGCCTTGCAGTTTATCCGCTAAATGCAGAAAAATAAACATTAAACTACCTCTTCCTTATTAGTAAACAACATTCTATCAGCAAAATAGAAGAAAATAGAGCCATGAATGAACATTCCGTGAGTTGGAACTAGAGGTACCACGGCTGAATAAAACAAACAAGCAAACAAACAAACAAACATTATTTAAAAATATTTTTGGCTATAAAAAGCGGGAAAAAAACGGGCAAAATTTAACTAACGCAATGAGCCGCATTGGCATTGGTGTCACTTTAAGAGCATAAATATTCATGCCACACATAATTTCATCCAGCTTGTGTAATATTTTTGATGTTAGGTTGTGTGCAGTATATTCAATGTGGCATTCCTTTGAGCAGCAACTTAGACATCCATCGCACTTTGCAGAACATAGAATCTGGTGTTTTTGGATAAAAGCGGCAGGAAGGTAAGTTGAGATAATGGTTGCATTTACCGGGATTCAAACGCCGAGCTACTCGTAGATATCGTGCCTAGTCTATGGCCGTTTGGGCTGGCGCGCAGAACAGCATGAGCGCTTGACATCACCGCGTGGGAAAGCGCACCTGAGCCGAGAGATCGGCAAATCTGTTGCAGCATTCTTCAAAGCTTTGATGTGTCTCCGTATATTTGCATCAAAGGAAGTGCACCGTCAAAACCTTAGTTCACAATGCGGGTGCACGAAAAGTGGGCGCAAACGGCAAGAAAACACCCCCGATAGCTTTTCACATAGTAAAAACGTGCTGCATTAATAGAGCACTCTTGTTAGGGTTTCATCACGCTTTCTATCGAATAAATAGAATCCACCTGTACCTCTTTACTCTTAATTTCACTGGAAGCGTGAATGCTGCCATTTTCCGATGACGTACTGTGGCAGCTGCACAAGCGGAATCGATGAACTCGTAAAGCAAGATATATGAGGGTGATGCTTCAGACCAGCTGTTTGATTTACTTGACATGATGTCAGGTTTAACGTCGTAAATTGTGAAGTCGCAAGCAGATGACAGAACGGAATGAACTTGTAGATTGCCCTTTGCGGCCAATTATTACGTATAAGGACGCCCTGATGTTCGGTCTCGCTCTCCCCAAGGTGAACGAGCAATGAGAAATTGGCAATGCTGACAGGACTGAGACGTCTTAGAGAAGCGAATACCAGACTCCATAAGCCGACCGCTTTTAACTTTAATTGATGAACAATCATTACGTTGCAGGCAAGAACTAAGTGGCTGTTGAACGGGAGACGGGAGACGGCCTTCGCCGACCCGAGTGGGGCAGACTCCAGGTTCGGTCTGGGCGCGATTGGCAATATACCTCTACAACCGGCAACTTTGCCTTTACATTCCGTTTCTTAATTAGATGACCACAGACGACACAACAGTGACCACAACATGTAAATTTCATAGCGACCAACTGTCTTCGTCGATGTTGCCTGCTTCCTGTATATGCCGCGAATGCCTTCCCCTTCTCATGCAGGGGCGGGCTCTGAGGGGCCTGCCGACCCGCAACCTGCCCATCCATCGCCCCTCTCCCATCACCGAGGAGTCTACACACACTGTCCTTCCTCCTCGACAATCTCTGGCGCGTTCAGCGCAGCAATGCATGAGTGAAGATTTCGGGACTTGCCGATTGTATACACTTCGGAAGCGTCACGGCGTACAGTGCCAACCAGCATCAGGATAATCGGGACGCATGGTGGTCGGTGCTTTTTGCGCCACCCGGCGGGCGCTTGGGGACATTGAGCTGATGCATTGTGGTATACGGTGAAGGCGAGAGCCTTTAGGGGGCATTGTGTCTGCACTTGCAACTCGCCTCCAAGCACCTCCAGCTCATCTCCGTTTGGGCAGCAGACTAATAATTGGTCTGAATATCCACGCGTTAGTTACACCACCATTGTTGACCAAGTGTTGACCATTTGTTCGTCTGCGTTCCGAAAGTGCGCAGTTCACCTCCCGCGGGTTCGATTTGAACACACTAACCATCCAGATCTGAAATATTTCGTCTACTTTGATAACATGTGAAGTACAAAATATGATATCCAATACTACCAACCTGCACTCCCAACAAAAATGGAGAATTATACCACGCCTCTAAACAAAAAATATCGGCGGAAGTCAACTGTTCCACCGACAACTCATCTACTGGGAGAGAAGTTATTCCTTCACCCAATCTCCCCCTCCAGCCCCCTAACACCTACCCTAACACCGCCCATGCTCACCAAGGGCCGAATTCAGGCCGTCGGCTTTACCGATCGCCTGTAACCATGTCACTTTTCGCGTCCGTGGCGTTTTGATGCTGTTGACTCCCTCTCATTATCTCTACCCCTTTCATTCCCTCCCCCCTTGTTCAGCGCGGTTGAGGTGTCCTCTCATGAGGGACACTTACTGCGCTGCACTTTATCCCACTTTCACCTCCTTCCTTTAGAATCTCTCTAATTCACAAAGCTTTTCGTTGGTAAGTGCTCTCTGCCAGGGGCCAGTCGGCTTCGCTAATGATAGATCCAGCATCAGGATTGGTTCATATTTTCTCTTACGAACAATTCTAGTCTAAGAAGTTTTTGTGAATACGGGCCCATGGGCCGAATTAATAACTTTTTCTTCGTATTTGTCATTCCCATTTGCCAGCACCCTTAGCTAATAACATGTCCATCATTACAAATGACGGACATCTTCTTTGAAGGATGTTTCTAGCGTAAGAACCTTTTTTTTATTATTATTAACATGGGCCATGGTCCTTTCAAGTACAGCACAGTTCTTGCCTCTGGCGGCGCCGAGCCACAATGCCCGAGGCGGAGTCGTATAAGAAATCAAGCGAATGAAGCGATACTGGTAACTGTTCACTGTCTGTGATGTGCGTCGACGAGTTGCGCAGGTGCCGTATCCACAAAATGTTCCGTTAGTAAGTCCTCTTAGCCGTTGGCCAGCCGCCTCCGCTAATAATACGTCCAGCACCAGGATTATATGGAATTTCATAGGAACAATTCTAGAGCAAGATATTTTCGTGAATAGGGGCGCATATATCCCCGAATTGCATTCATGCGGCAACGTGAAGTTCACGATACCAGCGCCATACGTTCGTGAACGAGGTTCCTCACGGTTTGACAATGAGAGACTGTCAAAGGGTAGAGCGCTTCCGCTCGGCGGGTGTCGCCCGCAGCGTGAAGTTTACTGCGAAAGACGCAATGCGGCAGGTTCGTATCGACACTTGATAACGACGACAATGGCCATACCTAAGTTCCTTTCACCGGTCAGTACACCCAACAAAATAGAACTGCTTGTTTCCCCCCCCTCCCCCCCATCTCTCTCTCTCTTCTTTACAGCGCGTGGCCACCGCCGTACAGTAATACGAAAAAATGGCATGAAGAAGGCGTGAATACAGATAGCCAAACGAATCACAGGTTCATTGTAAAAAGAAAAGAAAAAGAAATATCCGGAAATCAGATGTAGCGTCTCACGTGTGTTGCTTGAATTTAATGTGCACTCCCAAGCGCTCCTAGTTGTGACTGCTTCTCGAGATCAGGCACTAGCATATGATAGGCAAATCAAGTGCATGAAAGATCCCATAGTGGTTTGAGCGCATTCAAATAACGGGTTACGCGGAGGGCGCATTTAATGGCGCGTGTGCATCAGAACACACAAATGCGTACCGATCGCGGTAGTTGCAGAACAGTGAGCGCTCGTTGAAAAAACTGCGCACAATAATAAATAAATAAATAACCTATAAAGAAAAAATTAACCACCTTGAATACGCAACAGTCATTCGTCAAGATGGATGGATGGATGGATGAAAAACTTTATTAGGGTCCTTTAGGGCGCGCCCTAGCGCGCAGCGGGCCGCTCCCACGTCGGGACAGAGAGGCCGAGCCTCTCCATGGATCAAAAAGTACCAGTGTCCTGTAGCGGTGAAAGCGAACTGACGGCTAACAAAGACTTTCCTCCACAACTGATGTCACGTCTTTCGGTGTAGCGCATTTATTTATTTATTTATTTATTTATTTATTTATTTATTTATTTATTTATTTATTCATTTATTTATTTATTTATTTATTTTGCCCTTCATCAGCGTGTATTCTGACAAATTGTAAGGATGTACCCAACAAGCCCAAATCTCAACACACATTGGGTGCAAAGCGCCATTACAACGTGCACCCTCCCAAAGGCTATTCACAGCCCGCATAGTCGCCCGAATATCGTTTGCAGATGGTAACGGTGCTGCGTTCGAGACTGAAGAGAGCTCGGTGCTTAAAATGCAACAAGTGAACAGATGCCCACTACTGTCGTCACACGGAGGCCTCTCGAGTTAAGTGCGGAATTGGATAACAGACGCTCGAGCTGCCGACACGTGCTGGCAAGAGACTCGCCACGAAAGTGCGCAGCTCCTAAACTGAGCGCAGAATAAGCTGAGAGGGGGCGCACAGGAGAGGGGAGTGGAAGCCCTTACGTGTTACGTGCGTGGCAACGCACCCCTCCCCTTCATCCCCGAAATGTTATCGGGCGACGAACGCGCTTGCAGCTTCATATTTGCAAGTACTAGTCACAACGGCACATCCCCGGCCGCTGTCACTTCGGGCGCTCAGCAGATTTCGTGCAGCACAGCGAGGGCTACGAGTCGCTTCAGGGAATTCGCGGCGGCAACCCGAAGGTGGGCTCGTCCATTGTTCCCTCCGCGACGGCAGCGGCCCAAAATTGGCGTACGAGAGAACACCCATGAGGAACTTGGCGTTCCATTCATCTTTATGTGATACACGTACAGCCGGTGCTCATTCCCCATTCGCTAACGGGACGCCCAGGTTTGGATCCAGGGCACGGACTTCTGCGAGCCGCGTCTTAGTCACTAATGAGAAGTCTGCGGACGTGCTTTCCGAGCTGCGCGTGCTCTTGACGGAAGTACCTGGATGAGTTTGCACACGCAGAAAACAGACAGCCTGCTGCCCTATAACTAGAGCCGAGACTTCTCCATTATGCTTAAACCTCTTGCTAAGGGATCCTCACGCATTCAGAGAATCCCGAACACTCCAGTAGCGACACTGCGTACTGCTTCGCCACTCGCAAGGCAAGAGTAATAGCGCAAGAAAGGCCAAAGTATTGTCGCTATAGGCTTAAGTGGACAATGTATAATAGCTCCCACGCTTTCCTTATTAGAAAAAGGAGGGGAAGAACAGTAACTAATTAGTTGTGTTTAATGTCCCAAACAGACGCCGGTAGTATACTTTCCCATTCATTCTGACCACCTGTGGTGCTTGAACACGAGCGCTTTTTTTTTTCATCCCGCTTCTAATGAAACGCAATCACCACGGCAGGGAATCGAAGCCACGACCCTTGCGCTCAGCAGCGGATGTAAGCGGAGTGACTCCCATTTCCAGTAACTCCCAGTGTGGTAAGCTCAGTTGTAATATGATCCTGTTAAATACTAGTTGATGCGTGGTTAAATTACTGGGCCCATATTCATAAAAACCCATTACGGTAAAACTGTTCGTAAGAGAAAATTCCATCCTATCTTAAAGATGGACATAGTATTAGCGAAGGCTACCGGCCAATGGCAAAGAGCACTTACGAACGAGTTTTGTGCATTCGGCCCCCTAGGCCCGTATGCACAAGAAGAAAGCTCCTAGTTTATGACTATCCGTAACAGCGAGTTCCAGCCAATCCTAATGCTAGACATTAGTCGCGAAGTAGGCCGGTCAATGGCAAATGGCATCTACGAACGAAAAGTTTTCTTACTACCGACCCTGGGCCCGCATTCACAGAAACGTACTTACGCTGTAACTATTCGTAACAGATGTGAGCCAATCGTGATGTTCGACATATTATTGGCGAAGGCAGCCGGCCAACGGCAAATTGCGCGTGCGAAAAAAAAACCTAACGAGTCTTGAATCATCGTGAAATTTCAACAGACAGAGCGTCCCTGCCTTTTGTGCGCGGAAATATGAAAATGCACGGTGCCGCTGAATAGAGTTAGCACGCTCCCTATAATTTACCTTTTCATTTACGGTGAGAGGCCACATTCAAAAGCAAATTTTCTTGCAGAAGAGTGATTTTTATTTTCAAACATTTTCCGTATGCCCAAATTCCCGAACATGTTGCAAAAGAAATTATCTTCCGATCCTCCTTAGTTTGCGAATTACAGCGAGTTTTCCAACCCCTACTGTCGTATTGCGAAAATGACACCACATTGCATTGGTTTCGAAAATCAGTAGTATTCTTTGTATATTAATATTATCCAAAATACTTTTCTCATCTTATGTTGTGTGTAATATTACCGGGCATTCTTGTATTTAGTTGTGCATGTGTTATTGTTTAGAAATCAATACAATCGGCCACAAGGGCTATATGGCCTCTGTGTTGTTTTTGACATTTTTTCACATGGTTTGAAACATTTGTTGACGTTTTTCTCAAATCAAGATTTTACTCCACCTCATGCCACGCAAGCTTTTGATAACTTTTTCTGAATGAGTAGATTAAAATGGAGTTTTGCACACACTTTCCTCACAGAGATGTGTGCAACGAACTAGGACAAATGAAACTGATGCAATACAATATTTTTGCATTTACAGCTCATTTTGCAAATAAACTTGGTCCAAATGGCCATTTTCTTCACATTGCTTAGTTTTTCAAACGTTACTTCCTTAACATTTATCACATTACATTTATCCTAGTTAATTGCATAGGTCCGACATTTAGCTACATAAATGCCAAAGTTTTATTCAATTCAGCAATGCAATAGTTACTTATCATTGCTGGCGCGACTAGCACTTTTAACAGATTTTATGACAGATTACAAACCAAAAAATTAACCATATTTTTTTTTTCACTTCGCTTCCACAAGGCCTGCGGGAATTCAACTGAAACCAATCGAATCGCGGTGCGCTCGCGCGTATACGGTCCTTTGTCGTGTAAAGCAGCGGCGGGTGGAATGTGGGCCGACAACTAGTTGGCTAAGTTAAATAAGACATGCCTATTTAGGGGAAAAACAAGCTATTTCAACCGTGGTTTCTGACTTAAACATTTTGTGTGTGTTTGTCTGTCTCGTCTCTGTGTCTCTCTGCGCGCGCGCGCGTGTGGGTGTGCGTGTGTGCGTGTGTGTGCGTGTGCTTGTGGCCTCCCATCTTAAAGAAAAAAACAGGGAAAGAAGGTATATTTTGCACGTTCGACATAGAAGGGGGGCACCGCAGTCGAACTCAGCGAACCAATTTACATACCGGGAGTAACAGGATGCTGAGACAAAAGTGGCAGACAGGGTTGATCGATTACCTTTCGACATAAAAAAAAATCACTTTTGCGGTATGGTGTCAGCTCTGTCGCTATTCTGTGACAATCATGTCACAACCACGTCCGTCCACTTGCTGCGCACTACTGCGGAGGTAGAACTGACGTGATTGGTTGATTGATTGAGTATAACGTACCATGGCAACACGGACCCTATGAAGAAGCCGTATATAGTGGGGAGCTCCGAGTTAATTTCGACTGCCTCGATTTCCCCAACTTACACATTTAACGCGCACCTAACAAGAAAACAAGAACAGCGCAGACATACACACACTGCAAGGCCGCCCGGCACCGCATTTCGGCCAAATTCTCTATCTAACGGTGATACGAAAATAATTAGACCAGCACACATCATATGTACTGTCCTGCGCTCGTGTGTTGACGACCACGCGAACAGAGTGCACTGAACAACGACCAATCCACTGAAGACCTGATCGCCACTGCCGCTTCGCGCTGCCGAGACCACAGCACTGTGATCACGTGACCTTGAAATGCCACGGTTTGCAGCAAAATCCCTCCGGTATAGCTTCTACGGAGACCTCAAGCGGTCGAGGCCAACGTTACGAATTCGTGAGAAAACGATGTGAAAGGCAAATCCTAAAAAAATTACGTCAGCAAAACAGACCAAACAAATGGTAAAGGACAAGCAAAGATCGCATGTGCTGGTTGTTGTGCAGTACAGCAGATCTGGACATTGAGGTGTCGTTCTAACTGTCCTCTTCGTATGTAGCTACAATTCATTCAGTTCGCGTTCTAGATGCCCACCATATTTATTAATACACACCTTGAAGTTGAAGGCATGGGACTGGCCAGGTATTACGGACGGCTCAATCAAACTACCGCGATAACAGGAGTGGAAAGTTATTGGCAACGTAGCTTCAAACTCCGCTCAGTGGACATGGCGGCCCCTCTAGTGTGTCCGACTGAATTATGGCAGCGCTTTAAAGTACTGTTTGATATAACTTGTTTGTGTAAACCCTCCATGGTTACCAGACCACCGTATATTTCTTGTTGTGAAAGGCAACTACAACATTCTTTAGTACTATTCAGTGCTTCCTTTTTTTCCTCCCCCCTCCCCGAGACTAGGAGTAGCTAGCGTCACTGCATGGTTCAAAAGTCTTCTAATATCCCTATAACTAATTAGGGGAACAGAAATGAAGTAGACGCAATCTACCTCAGCAGACGTGAACGCTCTTTTTACTACTACTACTAATAATAATAATAATAATAATAGTAATAATAATAATAATAATAATAAACGAAATAGCGGAGAACAAACAACGGATAGGGATGCTCGCCGAAATGTGATTACATTTTGCGATACCTAAGTAGCATTCGAAGACCACGCACAGTAGGACGCACACTGATATCTAACCTTACACGATTCAGATACGCCAGGCTGTCTTCAGTTTGACAGTTCGCACATTCTACATACCAGCACTGGACAAGGCCAGCTAGCTGTGCAATGGTGCGCTTAGAAGACCATGGTCAGGCCTCGGTTGGAAAGGTACAGCACTAAGATTCTATGCAAGACACACTAAATAAATAATAGATAGCGTGGGGAGCAAAATACATTCTTATAGTTGATCTAACTTTAACTGGACGACATTTAGTGTATATAAGTTGCTAGCTTTTATATCTTGCCGTTATTGCAGTATAGCAGTGAGAAACATTAGATAGCCAACGGCACACATCATCGTTACTTGCTAACTGGTCTTACACTCATCCCTAAACTACATGCGTATAAATGGAAAGTGCTGGTAACGGTGTGCCGTGGAATCCCCAAGCGTTTTAGTAAAGGCGCATGTTTTATACAGCAAGGATAACGTGCTCAACATTTTACAGCATTATAACCAATTGATTCATCTGATGGATGGAGAAATGGCATGCCACCGATGAGCGAGCATTCTGAGGAGATACCTGCACATTCGCTCATTTAACGAGATGCAACACAGTACATACATAACCGGCTCAAGTGTTCTTTATTGATCCAACATATCACAGACACACGCCACCTCTTTTAGGGAGAAAATGACAAACGTGTCATTATGAATATGAGCAAAAGCCGCGCAGTGGTCACCGGCAGTGTTTACGGAAGCGAGACGGCGGCGGGGACATTTTGTTGACCGCCTGCCGGCTAGCAACTTCCTCTAAAACTGGAATCGATGACACAACGTCAAGGAGGGAAGGAGAGAGAGAACACAGGGAATGTGAAGGCCGACCCGTCGCACGCTCGATCTAGGCACATGCCGCAAAAGGAAAAGGCGCAAAGAAAAAAATAAAAACGCAAAAAAAAACATAAAAGAAAAACGGAAATGCGACGTCTCGCGGCGGAGGAGAGACGACGCCGAGATGCTGAGCGAGCCTGCTGCCTGCAGCCGCGGCAGAGCGCTCGAAAAAGCTACGCGCGAAGAAGCAACAGCAGCAGACGACGGCGACGACTCGTCGGCGTAGCGGCGGCGGCGCAGCAGCAGCGCTTTCACTCGGGCTGCGAAGGAGGAAGCCGAATCCAGTTTTCTCCGGACGAGTCCAGGAAAAGGAGGGGAGGGGCTACACGCCAGCCCAGAGAGGCGCAGAAAATGTTTCCACGGGCGGATGCGGCAGCAAGAAAGAAGGGCAAAGCAAACGAAAAGAAAGTAATAATATTAAGTAGGCTACCCGACCCGCGTCCAGGCGCACGTTGGAACGAAACACAGTGTGTGACAGTGTGTTGTATGTACCTCGTATATATACTGTGCCACCCGAATAAGGCCGCCGCTGGCATCAGCGACCCGACGCAGGCAACAGGGCAATTTCAGTTGGCAACAGCGAACGCCGCCTATACTCTATCGTTCTCCCTTTCTTTTTTTGATGTGCTTCTCGTCAAATTAGTTCTCATACTCATCAGCAAAGGTGAAAACGCTAATTATTATTAGCCCCACCTAAACAAATTCTGGATGTCGTCTTTTCGCAAGGATATTCTGCGCCGTGCAGCTCAGCCAGTTGAAACACGGGTTGTAGACATTAATAGCCAATTCCTGCACAACGGCTTGACTGAGGTCGAAGGTGTCAAACATCAGTGCTTTACAGATTGTGTGGAATATGAAAAGGGCATGCGCCTGGTGTGCATTTATGTACATGCAGTGGTACAACTTGATTGTTAGGTTTTTTTTCACGCTCGGGAGGCCTTGACGTATCGTTACATATGACGTATGTACGTAAGCTTTGCGCGCTTGAAATATGCCTGCATATAACTAAATATAGTTACGCAAGATGCACAATTCACTTGGCTCGCACGCATGCAAACTATACCGAACGTTCGTGAACGGGACCTGGTGCAGAAGTTAGTCGCCCATGAGCGGGCACACAGCTCTTTTGTACACGTCTCTGCACACATTTATGTGGTTATAATGATTTAAATGAAATCATCAGGTTAAAGTAATCCATCGTTAGAGGTTACACGAAAACCGAAAATATGTTGAAGGGCGAGAGGCAGCTACGATGACCGCTAACTTTAGAGGTCTTCAAAAACTTGGTGGCATCAATAGTCGCCGTGGAGAGTTTCACACTCAAGAAGATGAGGCACATGTGATCGCGAGAGGCAAGGGCAAAGACGCGGAGCCTGTACCCCCCCCCCCTTTTTTTTTTCCCTTCTCTCCTCGTAAGTCAGTGCACAGCCTGCACAGCCTCCCAGAAAAGAGCGAACCGCTGTGCGACACAAAAGGCCTACCCGAACGTGCATCGTCGCCGGCACCCGGCGCTCGGGGAGAGGCCCCATTTGGGCTGCGGGACCGCTTTTGCGAAGCGGATGCCGGCGCACGGGGGCCGGCGAGCTGTCCGGAGCGCTCAGGCGCCTAGGCCTCGACCCTGCGAACCCCAGGCTGCTGCCCAATGCAGCACGCGAAGGCGCCGACTCAATCGGCCGACTGTGCAGGCGTCCCAGAGCGCTTCGATCGGGCTCGAAAGAGGGCTCGAGCCGACGGAGCTCTAGGGGAGACCGCGGGAGCGTGCAGATCGCAGCTGCAGAAGCGCTAGCAAGGCCAAAAGGATCGCGACTCGTCCCTGTGCGGGTGGCCAAGTCGCAAGCCTTTGGGCGCTTTACCCAGATGGGCTGGCGCGGTGCAAAACGCACGCCCCCAATGCGGCCAACCGTTAAAAGCAGTGTAGTACTCACAGCTCGCCAGCATGTCAGCCGCAACGCAGAGGGGCCGGCGGCGCCGGCCGTTGTGGGCATTATCCGGGTGGGCCTAGAGCAGAGCGGCCAGGCTAAGCCGAGCTCGGCGCTCGGCAGGCCATCCAGCAGGGCTAACACTCGACACGCAAATGCAGCAGCAGCAGCGCAGCCGCCAAGCCGCTGCCCGCTGCTGCCAGGGCGGCGCGTGACGCCCTCTGAACGCCGGCGACGTCATAGCCCACGTGACCCGGCGCCGACGTCACAGACGGGCGCGCAGACGCAAGGTCGCCAGACGAACGCAATTTCGCTGGCCCAATGTTTACCGCTGCCGCTACAGCCTCCTCCTCGCTCCGCTTACGTGGGGCCCACTGGCGGCGCACGCTTTCCCCCAGCCACCCTCCCCCCGATAACTGGCGATTCTCGGAAAGAGCTTTGCTTTTTCGGCCGCCGCCGCCGCCGCCTCCTGGCCATCCTGGCCCCGCGTGAAGCAATGCTGGCGCGGACGTCGTCTACGACGGTCGGCTTCGCCACCGCTCTGGCCCCGAGCCGCACGAGGACACGCGGCGGCGCCGGTCGTGACCGCTGTAGCGGCTCTAGCGCAGCAGAGTGCGAACCGGCACGTCGCACTATCCGAGATGACGACAAAGGCGCAGAGTGAAAGAGAGCGCGAGAACCCGGATCGCCAGGAGTTGCGGCCGCATTCACGAAACTTTTCGCTCATAAGCGCTCTCTGCCATTGGCTGGCCACCTTCTCTAATAACGTGTCCGGCATCAGGATTGGTTGGAATTTGTTCCTACATAGAATTCTACTGCTAGAGCTTTTTGTGAACACATCTGGGCAGCGCCTACTCTTACGAAGCGCTGCTGTGTTGGATAGGAGCCCAATCATAAAGAAGTGAAACGCACGTATCGCAATGGCTGCTAAAATAGTCCCTTAATAAAAACAAAGTTAAATACTGCATTCATTCACGGTGCCGTTGCTGGGCGAGAGGGGTATACCGCAAGTGTCCACCAGGTGGACTGTCAATTTCGGCCGCGGCTGATTGGCTGGAGCAGTACGAGTGAGAAAGCGACTGCCTGGGGCACATCTGCCTCCTCGTTCCTACTCCAGCGTCAGTCAGCACTTCACCAGCAGACGAAATGGTCAGTCCCCTAAGTGGGCCCTTACAGAATACCCCCTTGGGACGCTATTTTATAGTGATGCCTTCTGCTCGGTTCTATGCCAGTCTTACCATCCACCGCTCCCGGCCGGCTGGTCCCGTAGATAACGCGTACGGAACATTGCTCTAACCACTGGCGAAGAGCGAAAAGCGCGAAAAGACATTAGCCTCGGAAAAAGCATCGCTACAGGAAAGCAGCCCTGAATCATCTGTGGTAAGCAGTTGCAGCTCGATCCCATTTACAACCACTTGCGGCATTTTGAGTTCCAGGGGCTGTATTCACAAGGCTTTTCGTTCCTAAGATTTCTCTTTTATTGTTCGACTCCTTCAAATTAACCTGTGCCCGTATCCGCAAAACTTCTCTTGCGTAAAAGCGTTTCCTGACTGACCGCCATCCGGGCGCCTGCTACGCATAATAGCGATCGGCGTGATAACGAGACGATCGCCACATACGAAAGAGTATTCACAAAAATGTTCCTCGCTGCACCTGTTCGCGAGTGGTGGTCCCCACCTATGGTAATGTTGGACATATTATTAGCGGAGGCGGGCTGCCAATAGCAACTGTCATTCACAAATGAAAAGCTTTGTGTATTAGACCCGATAAGTTTCGTGAACATAGGCCCTCTGCTCAAATTCGCAAAGCTTTTCGTTCGTGAATGCCATTTGCCATTGACGAGCCGCCTTCGCTAATAGTATGTCCAGCGTCAGTATTGGTTGTAGATAGAGAGAGAGAAAATAATGCAGAGAAAGGCAGGGAGGTTAACCAGAGGTAGTTCCGGTTGGCTACCCTGCACAGGGGGAAGGGTTAAGAGGGATAAAAAGAGAAACAGAGTGGAAGGGGGAGATAGAAAGAAATTGAGACAAGCACGAACAAAGCGCGTACTGGTTGTAAGCGCGTATTGGTTGTAATTTACTATTACGAACAATGCTAGCGTAAGAGCTTTGTGTAAATACGGAAGTTCGCTGTTACGGCCTGTTAAGGGAGACAAGCACGAACAAAGCGCGTCCTGGTTGTAAGCGCGTATTGGTTGTAATTTACTATTACGAACAATGCTAGCGTAAGAGCTTTGTGTAAATACGGAAGTTCGCTGTTACGGCCTGTTAAGGGAGACAAGCACGAACAAAGCGCGTACTGGTTGTAAGCGCGTATTGGTTGTAATTTACTATTACGAACAATGCTAGCGTAAGAGCTTTGTGTAAATACGGAAGTTCGCTGTTACGGCCTGACCGGTGCCTGATATTGCCAACCGCTTTCGTGCACGAACACTCCTTGGCCCGTATCTACAAAAGTTATCTTACGTACCTGCGGGTTGCGCTTGACCATGCCGCGGCGATCATGTCGTTATCACGTCAACAGCTATCATGATTGGTGGGTGGCTAAGAGTCGGCTAATCACGAAAAGCTCTTCCGTAAGAAAAGCTTAAGTTTTGTGAGTGGGAACACGGTAGTTTATGCACTGCAGTGGCACCTGACGGGAAAGCATACGAATAAGTTCAGCATGCGAGAAGCTTCATCTTTTTATTTTCTTTCTTTCTTTTTCCAATATTTGCAGCGCCATTAAGGCATTACAGCAAAGAACGAAAATGAAATATACAAAATTAAAGGTAAGAAAGAACAGCATCAATAATACTAAAAACAAAACAATTCATGTCAATGCGATAGGTACACGTATATGTACAGTGCTAAGCGATTGAAACGCGATACTCAGACAGCATGGCGGCCGGCACTTTTCGCGCCACCGTTGAACGCTGCGGACGTTGAGCTGATGCACTTTTCTGTCATGTGAAAACGAGAGTCTTTTCGACGCATCGTGACGCAATGGGCCCCCCTCAGCGATCACCCAGCGCTCACCGGTGGTGCAAGAATCACCGGCCGCCATGCTATCCGAGTATTGTGTTTCAATCGCTGAGCTTTGCACATTATAGATCCGTAAAAGAACTGCCAAATTGCGTCTCAGACTTACAAGAAATAACATCCTGGGGTAGTTCGTTCCACATATTAGTTGTATTAGGGGAAAATTACATTTTAAAAACCTAAGTGTAGCATTTTCTTTCGTAAATTTTCCAGATATGATCATTTCTCCTTGAAACAAAATATCTTAACCTTGAAGTATCCATTCCCGAGGAGACGTTGATTTCTAACGCGCCTTGGCGTATTTATCGCCTAGGAGGCCTTTACAAGAGTGCTAACTCCAACTCATAATCGCATAGAGACCTGTATCTTCAATATTGTAAGCCCTTCCCCTCCTCCCCATCTTTTTGTTTCTTTCTTTTAATTGAAGATGGAAACCGCCAGTATAGTGCCAGCCGCCCATTTCAATCGCTTGTATTTCGCATAATTTATGGCTCTCTAGCGAATTACGTTCTGCGCAATGCTTCCAGTGTAATGTTGCATCTTTCATCCTTGCGCAAACGTGAACACCTGCGCGGGGCTATGCAGAAGTGGAATAATAATAGTGCAGAAGAAAAAATAATGCTGTTACGTGCATGGTGGGTAATTGTCTGTCGAACGTTGAGGTGGGATTTGATACATTGTGAGCAGCCGACCGCCGTGTTTCACAACTCGTTCACCAGACACTCTCCATTAGATCTACGATGTTTTTGGGGGGCTGGAATGTGAGTCCGACCAACAGTCAAGCACTGGGACAGTGCGCTAAGTCAGCTTTGCTTCGATTATCGATCTTTCCTTTCTTTTCGTTCTCACTTCTTTTTTCTGTCTGGCGCCAGTTCCTTCACGCTTGCCCCAGCACAGCGCGTCGGCCAGCCCCCGAGGTGTCTCGAGACGCTTCAGAATCAATCGATACGCGGTGCACTCTCTGGCGCGAACAGACTGACAGAAGACCGGAGGCCAAACGGAGATCAATTCTGCGAGACGGACCGCGACTCCAAATGCAGCCCATGGCGATTCCTTGCCCAGCCCGCCTATAGGGTCGCACCGCATACTCGGCAAACGGTTGAAAGGACACGGATGCACGGTGACATGTTAATTAATGAATCTCTCGACCAGCGCTTCCTATAGCCGATTTTTGTTTCCTTCTTTACTGGCACATAAGCTATAGGAAAGTTCCAGTAGCGTATCGCATTATTTGATCGAGTGAATTTTGTTAGCATCTTTTGCAGCTCCAAAATCTGGGATTTTAAATCTAGCCAAACGCGAAACCAATTTCTTGAATATGGTACTCAAAGATCTAAAAAAAAAGAAGAAAAAAGGAAGAGAGAGAGAAAGAATGAAAGGATAGAGAGAGGGAAAAGAGAAAAGAGGGAAAAAGTAAAACAGCAGCTACCCTGGTAGGAGCTGTGAAAAGCTTATTTCGTGCACGTAATACGCGTATATGCCTCGCCATTCTTCCATAGCCGCATGATTATCGTAATTAAACGCGTTCTGTCTTTATAAGCTAAAAGTCAATCAGTTAAAATGAAGTAATTGACTGGCACACTAAAATACTGTCGTGCGCGTCAACTATGTGTGCGTTTGTGTGCTTGCGTGAGACGTGGCATCATTCAGTTGGGGGGAAAAAATACTGTATTTAAGTTTTGCTTTAAACGTTATGTAATTAATTATTTCGACACAGTAACTTAATGAAATTTTCTGATTACCTCTGCAGTTACTCAAATACACACTCAAACTTGCTCAACTATTGTGTGCAATACTGCAATTGCGTACAGTTGCAAAGTTTAATAGAAATTTTATTACGGTGGAGCTGTATATGGCTAGGGCATTTCGTCGTCGGCGAACAACCCGCGAAGTGGCTCGTTGGCGCCCCTCACATGCTCTGGCGGTGTCCCTCGTTACGGGGGCCCAGTCAAGTCACCGAGGAGGAGTGGAGCTCTGCCATCAAGAGTTCCGATCTTCTCCCACAACTCCGTGCTGTCCAGAGAGCCCACGATGCGGCGCTGAGGCTAGGCCTCCCCGTCCCCACGTGGGAGCGGCCCGCGGTGCTGCTGTGTAAGGGCGGCGCTTCTCAAGATCTCAATAAAGTTCTCTCTCTCTCTCTCTCTGTCTGTCTGTCTGTGTCTGTCTGTCTGTCTGTCTGTCTGTCTGTCTGTCTGTCTGTCTGTCTGTCTGTCTGTCTGTCTGTCTGTCTGTCTGTCCGTCCGTCCGTCCGTCCGTGTGTCTGTCTGTCCGTCCGTCCGTGTGTCTGTCTGTCTGTCTGTCTGTCTGTCTGTCTGTCTGTCTGTCTGTCTGTCTGTCTGTCTGTCTGTCTGTCTGTCTGTCTGTCCGTCCGTCCGTCCGTCCGTCCGTCCGTCCGTCCGTCCGTCCGTCCGTCCGTGTGTCTGTCTGTCCGTCCGTCCGTGTGTCTGTCTGTCTGTCTGTCTGTCTGTCTGTCTGTCTGTCTGTCTGTCTGTCTGTCTGTCTGTCTGTCTGTCTGTCTGTCCGTCCGTCCGTCCGTCCGTCCGTCCGTCCGTGTGTCTGTCTGTCTGTCTGTCTGTCTGTCTGTCTGTCTGTCTGTCTGTCTGTCTGTCTGTCTGTCTGTCTGTCTGTCTGTCTGTCTGTCTGTCTGTCCGTCCGTCCGTCCGTCCGTCCGTCCGTCCGTCCGTCCGTCCGTCCGTCCGTCCGTCCGTCCGTGTGTCTGTCTGTCCGTCCGTCCGTGTGTCTGTCTGTCTGTCTGTCTGTCTGTCTGTCTGTCTGTCTGTCTGTCTGTCTGTCTGTCTGTCTGTCTGTCTGTCTGTCTGTCTGTCTGTCTGTCTGTCTGTCTGTCTGTCTGTCTGTCTGTCTGTCTGTCTGTCCGTCCGTCCGTCCGTCCGTCCGTCCGTCCGTCCGTCTGTCTGTCTGTCTGTCTGTCTGTCTGTCTGTCTGTCTGTCTGTCTGTCTGTCTGTCTGTCTGTCTGTCTGTCTGTCTGTCTGTCTGTCTGTCTGTCCGTCCGTCCGTCCGTCCGTCCGTCCGTCCGTCCGTCCGTCCGTCCGTCCGTCCGTCTGTCTGTCTGTCTGTCTGTCTGTCTGTCTGTCTGTCTGTCTGTCTGTCTGTCTGTCTGTCTGTCTGTCTGTCTGTCTGTCTGTCTGTCTGTTGGCACGTGCCATTTTGTCGTACTGAGCATGGGCGGCAAATGTTGCGTCATGCACTTGCAGTTCTGTTGTACAAACTAATTTTCCAGGACATTCATGTAGAAATGTGCAGCATACGTAACATACGAGAGTTCTTCATTCCATGATGTCGGTATTCTTTTTCCACTGGTGTTAGTATTTTTTATGTATTTATAGTTACTGTCAAGCTGTTCGTATTACATTACATTGTATAACACTAGAGGTTAACCTGCAATGGTAAACTGTTAAAATGCTTTGTTAATTGTCGCGCTTTTTGTACGGCTTGTATATAGGGGGCTCGGGCGCTTCTCAAGTGAATTGATGTTCACTTTTTGCTCGAGCCTTCCCGCATTGTGATGATGCAAATAAATTTCAAATTCAGCTTCAACTTCAACAAGGAACATCGTGAAATCGACTACCGGCACTTAGACCAAAGCAGGAATGGAAGGCAAGAGCAAGTAAGGTTCTTTATAGCATGGCGTGAAGCACAAGAAAATTACGTTGCGCTTAATTGCTGACAGCCGTCTCGTCAGATCGAGCGCCGTTTGAATACCTTTTAGTTCCTATTATTATTATTATTATTATTATTATTATTATTATTATTATTATTATTATTATTATTATTATTATTTCGGAGAGACAGAAGCATGCCAATCAGACAGAAAGGAGGGCAAAAAGGCAAAAGGCTACCAACTGCCACCGGAAAAGGCAACACGGCTGCCTGCTCTTCAGGAACAAGGGGATAGAGACACAGAAAGGAGAAGATAGAAGCAATGGACTCACGGAGAGCATAAATATAAACCACGTCACAGGCTAAACTAAACATGGCACTGGGAAGAAGAACAATACAAAGTCTCTCATTAGCGGCTATGGCGTTTCGCTGCAAAGCATGAAGTCGCGGGTGTGAATTCAACCGCGGCGGGAGCATTTCGATGGAGAGGAAATGGAAAAAAAAACAAAAGAAATAACAACAAGAGAAAAACTCTAGTGTGCTTAGGTGCACGTTAACGAACACCAGGTGGTCCAAATTAAGCCGGAGTCCCCCAGTAAGGCGTGCCTCATAATCAGATGGTGGTTTTATTGGCACGTAAAACCCCAGAATTTATTTTTTTTACAAGTTAAGTAGGTTTATAGGTAGCACAAAATCAAGGGACACACACACACGCGCGCGATAGAAATAGCTTGAGGTCTCGTCGCTCACGGCAGATACTGCATAAGCGTAGAAACAATTAGGAAACAAAAAGCTAAAACGCCACAAACAGTCAAGTCCGTTGGTTCTAGAACAGAGAGGAGGACGCAGTGAACGTTGCGCGTCGACCCGCACGGCTATATACTAGAAAGGATGCAGGCATTCATCAAGGGTAGTACCCGGAAAAGGAAGAAGACAACAGAGAGGGAGATGTGTACAAGCTTTAATGATATGCGGGAGATGTTAGCATGACTGATCGCCTGACATGCGACTCCACGTGCTGGGTGATGATTATTATATACATAGTGATAGACACATAAACATAACCTACAGTCATGCACACGTACATATACATTATTCAGATATTTACAAACATTTCTTAAGGCTTGTGGCCCGCAAGAACATCAGCAGCGCTTTCGTGGCATGCAATGCGCAGGTGGTGCTTTGCCACGAGCCGAGAATGTGCTACAGTTCCAAGCTCGAGTCCCGTTGCAGGTGTAGTGTCGCCTTTAAAGACAATAGTTTCTCAGGAGTTGCATGCGATGTGCAAGAAAAGCAGGACACTCCAATACCAAATATTCAAATGTCCCACAGGACGGATGCGATAGACTGCCCTCACGTCCTTGTTTGTAGAAACGCTCGGATGCCAGTACACAACAATCTCGTAGCTTGAGTAGGAGTGCCGTATAGCTCAACGAGGTAAGCCTCGGCCACGAACACGGGAAGGAAACGATCCAGCAGTAACACGTTGGCCGAGGTGCTGCCCGTGCAAATAGCGATGAGTCAAAAAAGTGCCATCAACAAATCACCGAGCCTCCGGGCAGTGACAGCTATTGTGATCACAAGTATAGAGGCCGGTCGATAAAGCCTCTTAATTTCCGGTGATACCTGAGCGAAGATGACCACTGACCAGTGAAGTATACCTCACGAGATATATTCTTGCTGCGAACGGCGTTAATGCAACGCAAAATTACGCTGTCAGCGTCACTTCCCCGTAGTCTGCTGAGGTTAGCACGAAAGTCAGTAAGAATAATTTTTTTTTGTTCGGTTAGCTCCTACTTTACGCACTTGAGTGCAACGTCAATGGCTGCCAGCGCCATAGTTTTTGATTAGGTTGCATGCGGTACGGGAAAAACCAGTCGGATTTAGGTCGAAGGGCAAATGAAAGCTTCAATGGCGTCTTGGTCGTCACTCTGCGCAGTAAATGCGTGTGGGCACTTGAAGGTAGCCACGAAATCGTTAAAACAAATCTTACTGAGCCAGTTGGAATAGCAACAGAAGAGGGAGTTGTATTTCTGAAATGGAGAGCCAAATGGTGAATGTCTACGTGCTGGAATCTCTCAGACGCGCAAGTGAAGTTCCGACTTCAGAACCGTTAACGATGGCATTAATCAATGCTGCCATCTCGTTCCTCGCTAAAGAAAGTCGTGGCCCTCAGCTGAAGCAGAAGAGGTGCTTGGCCATCCGATTCTAAGTGTGGATGCTCGATATGATATAAAGAAAGGAAAAGATGGAAGGAAAGACTGGGAGGCCAACCAGACACACGTCCGATTTGCTAGCCTACGCAGGTTGAAGGGGGCTAAGGGATGAAAAGAGAGAAAGGAGAGGGAGGGAAGGAGGGAGGTACTAGCAATGCGAACGCGCGCGGTTGTCCATCACGCCTGCGATCGGTCACTGCCGGGCCAGTCGCTTTCAGAAACCGCAGCAATGCCCGCGTCGCTTCTTCAGCCTAAAACGCGTGGAGACATGGTGCGAGGATCTGTGTCTCTGAGAATGGTCTATTATCTACCCGGTTTAACGCACTTGGAAGAACGTTGCGTTCGGTGTCATAACAATCAGAAAAACACAACATACGTTCGATCGTCTCTTCACAGTTACATGAGTCACGGGTAGGTGTGTCTGACATAATAATGAATGAGTAAGCTTTCGTAAAAGCCACCCCTAACCAGAGGCGGCGCAGCAAAGTTGCATCACGGTGGGGGAAGTGCGATGGAATCTGGAGCTACAACGAAGGATCAAGTCTATGGAGACGACAGTTTGCGCCAATCGGAGTGTTCCACGAAGTTTGCGTCTTGGTGCGAACAAGCAGACGAAGACCTCTCGCAGTGTCTGTTCTTGACAAGGGTATGGAATATGTCGAGGTTCCTTCATGGACTGACCGCGCGGCAACATCAGCATGGTCGATAGCGACGATGCCACATATCCCCGGCAGCCATTGGAATATGATGTCATGTTCCTTCGTGAAGGTTTGGTGGATAACTTGATGGAGAACATGGAGAGCCTCAAATACTGGTTGGTCATGGGTCTTGCATTCTAAGGACGCAAGACTCCAACGCAGACTCCAAGGCAGATGAAAGGCTGCCTTGGAGTGACAAAAACTACCCACTTGCGAGGTTGTGCTTGCCCGATGTAGTTAACGGCAGCACGCAGGAGGGTAAATTATGTCGAGGTACTGGTCGTCACTTTATACTTCATTCTGACTTGCAAGGCAGGGATGACAACAGCGCCTGTGGAGCTGGCAGGGGACACGAATCATTCGGCATAAATGTACGTTCTTTGTCCATATGCCTCGTTCAATAATAACAATGTGAACTGTCGTAGAGCCACTGTTGAATGACGGGTCTTCGTAATTCCCGGAATCGCGAGGCGTAGTTGTGGCTGTCATAGGTAATACAGGCGTGACAGTGGTCTTTCTGCGGGTGTAAAGCCCGACGCAAGGCAGCCTTGATGAGTCGCAACAAGTTTGAATATGTGGCTTGAAGTCTGTGCGCCGGCAAAGCAGCAATATAGTGGCTGGAGACTTGACAGAGATGTCGAATGTTCGCTCTGAGGTTGTCAACTGTGACGTAGGTAGGAATCAGATCGTCTCTAGCGATCATAATTGTTGCATGAGCCAAGGTGCATCGCGTTGGTCCAAGATACGCGCGCAGTGCTTTGCCGTGCAAACTTCGAGGGTGCAAACATTCATTTTGAATGTATTCGCCAAAACCGGCAAGCTGCACTGTAAAAGCCTAGAAACAGTGTTCTGTACAGCTGCAGGATGGACAGTTCCGATGTGCCCCAGGTTTTCCGCGGAGAAACATAATTATATGTGAATAATCGAATTATTCTCCTCTTCAGGAAGATACAGTGAAAGGTCTGGAAAGTCTCTGTCGATAATCACACATAAGAAGCAATGAGACTTCTGGTTTGAGACAGCCAGGCCCTTGATAGAAACAAGGTAAGGTTCGATGGGCTTGCGCATGAATGCAATTAACGCGCATCTTTAGGCGAAGCATTAAGTTCTTGTTTGCGGAAATATTAAAAAGTTAAGCTGGCTGCCCGCTGGATCCTTGCGCGCAATTGAAGACGGATTACCGCAAAAAGCCAATGACAAATATCGTCAGCGTATATTGACAAGTGAACTGTCTTGGGTAAATGTTCAGGAAAGCCGACCTGAGTAACGTTAAATAGAGTATGGCTCAATAGCCCGCACTGTGGGACATCACCTTATGTTTAATAGTTGGCAGTACGTTAATATTTGGTCTGCATAAAGATGGACCTGCCCGTGAAATAGTTACGCATCTCCTGAAACATTCGACCATTGATTTCGACAGCCGCCAACGACTCGAGGTTCGCTTCATGTGTGATATTATCGTATGCCTCTTTCACACCAAGAAATAGCGCCACTGATATGCTCTCGAGGCATTTTTGTTGCTGGACAAACGTTGTGAGGTCAGTAGCATTGTCTATTGAGGACCTGCTCGTCAAAAGCCCACCATGGAGTCAGGCTGCAGGTTGTGGCGTTCAGGGGCTGTATAACGTAAAACTGTTCCAATCTCCTGACGTCAAGTTTGCGTTTATATAATGTATTTGTTCGTTTAGTGCTTGTTAGTTGAATGAATTACTGTGTCAGAGCTTTTTTTAATGTGTCACTTTGTAACAACTCACATACCTGATATACGTCAATATTTTCGAACGGATCCTCAGCGAAGAAAAGTTGGCAAAGTGATGCCTTGTACGTACTGAAAGAGCTCGACAACGTTATGCTGCCGCGCAAAGATGTTTGTTATACGCAACTAAATCCATTCTACCTGGCAGCTCCAAGTAGCCAGTGCCAGAGCAATCGGCAGGCAGCCATCTTTTATTCATTTCGACACGGGGCAGTCTCCCGTCTATGTACCCGAAAAAAATTTCAGTTTTGTTCGGCATGTTAATGCATCTTCAGCACGTGCATATCGCTTTGACGCGATGAGTTTTCACGGTTTTGTGACGTTGCGTGACAGACAGGCGAACTGGGCGCAGCCCGAAAAATTTTCGCCAACAGCGGAGGGCTAATAACGGAAAGTCATGCTAGTCATGCATTATCAGTGTCACGTCAGATTAGATGAGGAGTTTTCGCGGCTTTCCTGACGTCACGTGACAGACAAGCGAAGTGGTAGTGGCTGGAAAATTTTTTGGCCAATCGCGGAGGGCTGATTTCAGAAATGGAATAAAAATGTTTGGAATAGCTTTACGTTATATATAACGCCCGCAGACGACGTCACTTTAACAACTATTCTTCGCTGCGGATCTGTTTTGGGGTGGTGTTTTTAGTGCCCAGTCACACTCACCGCGATAATCTAGGAGCCACCGAAAGCTCGCCGGCACCACTAACCGAACCGAACTAGCCTCTCCTGTGTGGCGCCGGCGTAACGTAAGCGCCCCTCGGACCACTATCCTTTCCCGTTTACCTGCTTTCACTGCGCTGCTTGGGCCTCACCGAAACCCCCTCCACCTCTGCGCGCTCCTCTCTTGTCGTCAGCCAGTTAAATAAAGAAAACCTGCAATGGTAGGCAATGATATTCGCTGTGAGAGAGAGAAATATAGCAAAGAGAGAAGAGGCAGGGAGGTCAACCAGACGAGCGTCCGATCTGCCACTCTACACTGTGGGAACAGAAAGGGGGAACAGAATGAGGAAAGTGGGATAGAGGGAACATTGTGTGTGCACGCAGCAAAGCGTCTTGAAATCAGTCAAGTGAAAGCTATAAAACCATACAAAAGGAAGTCCTGTAAACGAGGAAAGGGTTTGATTGGGTTGTCAAAAAAAAAAAAAGTATTGCGGGTAGCTTCCCCTGCGCTGCGCCTACGGTTACGTAAGTTTGGCCTCAGGAGATAGGATTGAAATCAAACCAGAATGGAATAGTCAGCGGCCCAGATTTTATGCTTTCCGCAGACAGGATTGAAAAATGCGCACAATCATTTCCACATTTTTTAAACACTGTTTGTACTCCTAGTTTGTGTGGTTTATGGCTCTCCCATTCATAGTTTCAATCACATCAGCTTTTCACAGTTTGTAAACACTGTTTTTACTCTTAGTTTGTGTGGTTTATGGTTCTCCCGTTCATAGTTTCAATCACATCAGCTTTTCACATTTTGTAAACACTGTTTGTACTCTTAGTTTGTGTGGTTTATGGTTCTCCCGTTCACAGTTTCAATCACATCAGTTTTTCACTTTTTGTATTATGCGATCCCTTTCCGTAACAGATATTAACCAGTGTATAAAGCGTTTTACCGGCGAGGGGGAACGTAGCCTCGAATCAGCGCGCCGCGCCGCTCTCCTGCTCGCACTGGTATGTGCGGATTCCATTTTCTTCCAGTGACAGCTCGGAAAGATAGCGGTTTAATTGCGAATTAGTGTGATTCTAACGGGTACTGTCTGAGATTTCTGCTATGTGAGATGACTCGAGCTCGACGGGCTACCGCTCTGCTGTATTCGGCTGCAAAAATAACTTTAGGAAGCAAGCGTGAAGTGCATCTTCAGCCGCGGCGACTTCGTGGGCACCGCCGCTGCGACAGCAGAGAAGCGTCCGCTTTGTATCGCCAGCGTAAACAGAAAGGACTTTATGCCATCGCGTATATGTTCGGAAGGTTTTGTTCCCAGTGAGCGCTCGGCGACGAACTCGGAACTGGGCACCCATGATCAAACTGGGATATAAAAGAAAGTTGCGTATTCGAGTCGGTTAACTATTGCGAACTGATGAAGCTAACAATTTCTTCGTGCACGCACATTAAACTTATTCTGCTCAAACGTGTTCTGATATTATCATGCTTGGCAACCAAAGTTCTTGCGGAAGTTGACCGACGACGTATTATAAAAACAGTGCGTGCCGACTAAGAAATGAAGGTGTGTTCTTTTCCATTCTGTACCCAAAGCCATGCGTACCGTGTACCGGCCGGCCCTAGTTCACACGGGCTCTCCCGTGCTTCCGAATCTCGCCGGCAAGATGTCGACGCCGCTCATCGCGCGCTGTATTACTGCAGAAAATAAAATTGCTGTTGCAAAGAGTAGTTGTTCGTCTTTCAGCTCTCTCGAGTAGGCGAGGTGCCCTTGCACGCACAGGCACCATTCGAGACCTAAGAGTGCGCATAATCTTTCAACGTGTCGCGTGCGTCTGGTTGATCTTGGCATATTCACACCATCCCTTGCGCCAATAAACACTACATATCATCATATTCACACCATCAGCTCATTTTATCCATGTTAAGAGCCCTTTCGATCGGGTTATTTTAAAGTTCTTTATTCTGTAGAGCTTGCTCCCTGGGTGCCAGGTAAAGATGTTTAGAAAATCGTACCGCGAAAATTTTAGGACCACGAAAGCTAGCAAAACGTGTTTCCTGGGAGCTTGGTAGTTACCTGGATTGGGGTGTAGGCTGGTGCTGCACACCGCATGACACGTGGATACATCTCTGATTGTTGTCGCCTCAGTGATACCTTAATAGAGTTCAAGGCTAAACATACAATATTAACGCGTTACATGTATACGTTGCGTATCGACGATGTTCAGGCTTCGCTCGCCTCCTATTAAGATCGTGCGGATCGAGAGCTGCAGGAGCGCCTCTAGGCACGTCGCCGTTCGATATTGCGGCAATATCGAAGCTAAACGCTTAGTGATGACACGCTAACAAGTTTTCCAATCCAAACAACTTGCTGACACCTCTCGGGAAAACGCTAAAACTTGCCACTCGTCTTCAACAGCACGTTAGCCGTGCACCCTACAGCGCGATCCCACATACCAGCATGGCGACGCACGATTGACGTCGCTGCGATCGCAAAATGGCGGCGCCCTCAATAAAACGGTCAATGCACACTAAATAACCGACATGATCATAATAAATACAGCCTCAGCTATTCTTAGTGCTTTTGCTGTCAGTAAGTTTGTTGCAAATTCCAGACAATATGGAGAACTTCGCGGGTTTTCACTGCTCTAAAATGTGGAACTATGGAGCGCTATAAGCCTTGAGTCACATACGATGAATCATTGTAGCAAGTAACAAGTAAAGCATGAAGATGAAGCTGTAGTAAAAGAGTTTCTTGCGAGTAGCAGTTACTGAGACAATAACTGAAAGCTTCTTTTTCCGTGTACAGTCAAGTTGCCTCTCCAACGAAGCTGTAGTTTCAGTGGCAGTTTCATTAGCTTTTCTTTTTAAATTCAAAGACAAAAGTAGTGAGCAGCCAGCGTAAAAATGTACGAGTGCAGTCCGGCGCGTGCGGATTATTATACACTGGCAGATTTGCTTTTACGTCTCATTCTGCCTTGGTCGGTGTTCTTGTTTACCTTTAAACTTCCATCTTCATTGAAGTATTTCCTCATTAGTGATGGCAACTCCGCACTAATGAACCAAGCTGAACTTGCAATTGCTTCTCCATGAGGCAATGTTTGTGCCTTCGAAGGCGCACGCACGTGCTGAAATATTTATCGTGTCCAATATTTTTTTTTTTCAGACTGCTAGGCCAATTAAATCTGAAGCCCAGTGTTGCAACGTCTGTTTCATCTGTAATAACATGAATTGATAGCAGTTAATGTCCCGAAGAACGTAGCAGCTATGAGAAAGACCCCTGTAAAGGCTCCCACCAGTTGTTACGGGGATGGAGTTTTGCGGCCTTCAACAGCGTCTGCTTGGAGCTCGAACTAGGTTGACACACACAGAGGAACACGGAGGGAAACCACTCCTAGGTGTAGAGGGGGTGAACGTAGGCCTCGTTGGGTAACGCACACAGAGGGCCATGGCATGGAAACCACTCCTTGGCGTTGAGAGGTTCAACGGATGACCGAGGAGAGTAGGCTTTGCACATTCCGCGCATAATCCCGTCACACAAAGTGAACCGTACCACCCCGTAGCGCCGGGCTCCGATCTTGTTTTATGCTCCTGCGGTCGTTTACAGTGTGCCCAAAACAGCGGTACACGAGCGTTCTTGCGTTCCATCCTCACCGAAATGCGACGCCGCGGTAGGGAATCGAACTCGCAACATCCCTTTCAGCAGCAGAACGCTACAGTCGCTCAGGCACCGCAGCGTGTATCTACCATGGATAGTTTTTTTTTCCATTATTGTATATTTAGTACTATAATTTTCTTTTCCGTTTTAATTTCAAACGTTGCCTACATTGCTGCGAATCTTCCTGCATGCAATAGTCTGCACTTGGCAAGCGCGCTTTCATGCTTCGCATAAAAGCGTAGTCGAGCAGCATTCTGCAATCGTAGGGAAATCCTAAAAAAATGTTTTGTTAATGTAATATAAACGCAGCTCCCCCTGCATTAATACTGACCGCGTGGCGTTCTTTAACGTCCACCCAAAGCACGGTAGACCAGCATTTTTTTTTTTTGCACTTGGCCCGATGGGAATGAGACCGCCACAGCCAGGATTCGAACGCGCAACCTTGTTCTCAGCAGCACAACGCCATAACCCGCCGCGGTAGGGTAATCTTGAAGTCAGCACGACGGTCGTCTCGCCTTTCAAAAACTATTCGAAAAGTTCTACAGAAGAAAGAAAAAGAAAAATGAACTATTATACACAGGCCTCATATACATGATGTAATGAGCCATTCATTTAGCCTTAAGAAAATGTATCCTGAAATAAGGCTTAACTCGTGTCTGCTCATAGTAAAACTCGAAACATTATTAAAGATTCAGCTCGTTTATTTTGACGCCGCAGTGCAAGGAGTATTCATCTGAGCTCGACTCTGAGGTGAGAGAACGGAGTCCAAACGAGCAGAAAAGCGCTGTGTTCCAAACCCAGTCGAGTTTGGAATGCGGTGGATGGTAACGTACCTCACGTGTTCGGAATTAATCAGGAGCCTTCTATTGTCGCATATTACAAGTTTAGCTTCGGGACGCTAAAGAAATCATCATCGCTGCAATACAGCGAAGGCGACCGCGTGAGGACGCGATTTTACCGGAAGCGGAAAAACATCGCAACGCGCAGTCTTACGCTGATTTTGTCCGTCTGTGTCACTGAAACAGCATGAGCTGGTTTACAGAGAGAGAGAGAGAGAGAGAGAGAAGGGAAGACGGAAAGGCAGGGAGGTTAACCAGACTGAGTCCAGTTTGCTACCCTACACGTGGGGAGGGGAATGGGGAGTGAAAGAGAAAGAGAGAGAACTTAAGTGTAGGATGTCTATAGTCGGGCACTCAAGTCTGTTGCCTTCAGGTAGCGAAAAAGCGCTCGAACAGCTTTCTGGGCCAATGAGCTGTGAGGCCAGGCTCCCAAGAACTTCGCTTCCGTAAATGGCCTGTCATCCAGTCTATTTAAGGCACACTGGAGAGTCTCAAGTTGATTATCGAAGCGAGAACAGTGGCACAGAAGGTGACTGATGGTCTGATGGTGCTGGTTTACAAAGTCGTGTACAGACGTGTCTGGAACTTTGCGCGGTCAGTAACTTAACACCACTGCATGCGACAGTCAGAAAATGGTTCCGTTATTAACAGCGTTTTCAGGGTGGCAGGTGAAGGTGAAGCGTATGGCTATGGTTTATGATTCGGC
Organism: Dermacentor albipictus; assembly: GCF_038994185.2. Lineage (NCBI taxonomy): Eukaryota > Metazoa > Arthropoda > Arachnida > Ixodida > Ixodidae > Dermacentor > Dermacentor albipictus. Next base: position 225,196,072 of record NC_091821.1, on the reverse strand, counting down.
AATGGTTCGTGTATAGCAACTATGGCTCGTCTACATGCAACAAGTATGATTAAAAGGGTGGTCTATACGCCACAAGGGGCGCACGCTTCGGAAGAATTATGCACATTGAGCTGGCTGATCCCGTTACTCAGAAAAAATAAGGGAATGTTCAACAACCAAGCCAGAACGCAAGTGCTTATTATTGGTAGCGAGCCTCTTGAAGCGAGCCTCTTGAAACATTTATTTAGGCCGAGCAGACACAGGGGGCCCGGATCATAGAACGAAATTTCTAGACAAATAAAAATGATTTGCAGGCCGTATGGCAAGCACTCCCAATTTATGACCAGCAGCTTACCGGTACACTTGAAAGAAAAAAAAATACAATCCATGTATTCTAGCAGTACTAATGGGGCTGAAATATGGAGGATAACGAAGGAGCTTAAGAAACAGCGAAAACGAGGACGACGACGTCGACGGTGAGGAATGATGGGAGGAGACAGCAAAACGGTGGTATCTTTTGGAGCACAGGCTAGGGGTGTGGCTGATATACCGGCAGAGATTAACAGGATGAAGATAGAGAGAGGGAAATAGTTTGATGATATCTGGAGAGGCCTGGCATGCTACTCCAGGTGAGATGGTGAAGGATGAAAGGAAGGGAGCGACATGAAAAAGCAAAAACAAAGCGCACACACTTTAACACGTATGCTAATGCAAATGCATCAACACAAGCCTTATTTACAGTGTCTCACTGAGACCTCTATTACGAAGCAACGCTATAATCGCTTTAGTGGGCGCCGTTGAGGTTCCAGACATTGCCACGATCCAGGAACGTCGTAGCAGAAGTCGCGCGCGTCGTGTTGCATGTGTGAAGCGCCCCTCAAAAACAGGCCTTGAGGTTGTGCAGCGACTGCAAATACAAGTTAAATTATCTAAGCCCTTGCCAACAGCACAGGTGGCACCCAGTAAGGTGCTGGACAACTGAATTTTAAATAAACAATATCTTGTGTAAGCGACATTCTGGGCGAATGTGATGAAGGCACGTTCGATCACGCCTATCAAGACGTGCCGTATACGGATGTTGCACTTCCGGTCGGAAGAACTGCGCGGTTCGTATTGCTGCTCTGCGTCACACCACATGCTGCGCAATGGCTGACACAAGTGCCACAGCCTCACTTCTTGAAAACGTTTTCATAACGAGCTTGGATGAGTCAATGTGTCCACTAGGACCACACGGTCAGCTCTGATGTTGCCTGCTATGCCCCAGTAGGCGGGCCACCACTGAAACTCAACAATGGCTTCACCTGCATGGCCATTGCGTGTAAGCAGTTAATGTCAGGGATTAGCTGGTCTTTCATGCGGAGTGACTTCAGGCTTTGCAGAGCCGTTCGCGGATTACGAAAAATAACCTACTTGCGAGCAGCGTGCTGCAATATAAACAGGAGAAAGTGATATTGGGCAGTTCACGAGATGCGCAGGGAAGATAACCTTTGGTTAATAACAAAGTGGGGTCCAAGGGAACGAAAGCTTAGCCGAGGGGGGCGGAAGACTCGGTGGTGGGTTGAGATTAGGGCATGTGCAGGGGCATATAGGTGTCGAAGCCCGCCGATTCCAGAAAGCGCCAGTTGGATAACGCTGGGAAAGGGCCATCATCTTGCAGTATACAGAAATGAACAATGATGACGATGATGAAGAAGAAGCGAACCCGCCAACAAAACATAATAAAGGAGAATGTATGATCCTGGTCAAATTACACCTTACCTGAATTCTTAGCTCGTGCCAGAATGTTAACACGGCTCCGTTGTTGCATAACCACATCCCCATCACAACACTGCCGCCTCCCGTGTGCCGCCTATACATCCAAGAAGACCACCCTCATTAAAACACGTTAGCCAGTGTACTACACCTCACCGTGGGTAAATATTGATAGAAAATGTAAGAGATTCAGTGGCCAACTTCATTAAAAGCTCTTTGTGAAGAACAAATACGCAAAATAAAGAACACTTCATCCACGCGCACCTTTTTGGTAATCTGGATCAATTCAGACAACCCTCCCTTGGCGAATAATTATTCCCGCACTCTGACTAACTTGAAGCTTACTAATTGTTCCGTAAATTGTTCCAATTTACAAACTCTGAGGACTGCCAAGGCACTAACTGGATTAAGCGTTCTATGCATCATTGCAGCGGAGAGCTGTAGTTTCGGAAGAACTGCGCCCCCTTAACGATGTCACTTTGTTAGCTTCATTCGCCTCCCCCGCATGCCCTTCGAGAACAAAACGTAGTGCGGAGAACTCTGCTGGGGAAATTGAGAATTATTTTTGCCTGTTTTCGACAGCGAAGAGATCTAACCGCCGAGTGCCTGCACGCTCCTTGTAACACAGTGCAACGCGGTCGCTTATTCGTAAAGCCTTTCAATGAAGATGAGGGGACGCATGCTTTCTCAACAAGTTTGCTAGTTAACTTCACGGGGGCGTTTAATTATTCTAGCAAAGGCAAAGATAAGAAACAATATTACTTTCGCATATGCAATGAGGCTAGAGGCATGACAATGAAAAGCATAGTTATCCAGCTGCGTCGCGGCGCCGTTGTAGTCAACTGCGGATTAATTTCGAGCACTTGGGATCCTTGGTAACGTGCAACCCAGAGCACGGTACACGAGTGTTTCTGCATTCCATTCCCGTCGGAATGTGGTGCGGAAAGGAGCCCGCGAGACCTTGCGTTAAGCAGAAGAACGGCGTAGCCACTGAAACAACGCGGCGTGTAAGGATTGTGTTACGGTGTCTGTTATCGGCGTAACCAGCTATGATAATGGGCTACGGCACTGCAGGGAAGACCGGCTTGCTCAGAGGACGGGGCTGCGAGGCTTATCAAGTCCGTATACTTAAGCGCGCATGCTTTTCTCATTCTTTGTGTAAATGTATGACAGAAAAATGATGTGACAATGGTCAGACTACTATTATTGAGGTACGACCCGCCATGGTTGCTCAGGGGCTATGGTGTTGGGCTGCTGAGCACGAGGTTGCGGGATCGAATCCCGGCCACGGCGGCTGCATTTCGATGGAGGCGAAATGCGAAAACACCCGTGTGCTTAGATTTAGGTGCACGTTAAAGAACCCCAGGTGGTCGAAATTTCCGGAGTCCTCCACTACGGCGTGCCTCATAATCAGAAAGTGGTTTTGGCACGTAAAACCCCATAATTTAATTTAATTTTATTATTGAGGTACAGGTGACACTTGAAGTGCAGATGAAAAGTTCCGCCCTCAAGGGCCAAGTCAGCAAACGGGATTGTGGGCCGCATACTCGGCGCTCAAATGCAGTGCGCGTTCTACTGGGCGAACGTATAGACAGTTTTCCCGCGGTTTTCCCGCGGTTTTCCCCTCAAGTGAATTGACTTTTCTTTTCTTTCTAGTATCTGAGGCGTCGCTAACGTAATGCCTTGTACTATTTATTTATTTATTTATTTATTTATTTATTTATTTATTTATTTATTTATTTATTTATTTATTTATTTATTTATTTATTTATTTATTTATTTATTTATTTATTTATGACTATAAGGAGCAGTAAGGTGCCCAGGACAGCGCCTTGCGGAACACCAGGTGTTATAGAGCAAGAGAAATACAGATGGTAAATTGGATGTATAGGATGGAAATAAAAAAAAAATGTCCACCGAGCTTTAATAGGCCAGGAAATTGAATTATGGGGTTTTACGTGCCAAAACCACTTTCTGAGGCACGCCGTAGTGGGGGACTCCGAAAATTTCCACCACCTGGGGTTCTTTAACGTGCACCTAAATCTAAGTACACGGGTGTTTTCGCATTTCGCCCCCACCGAAATGCGGTCGCCGTGGCCGGGATTTGATCCTGCGACCTCGTGCTCAGCAGCCTAACACCATAGGCACTGAGCAACCACGGCGGGTTCCAGGAAATTGGAAATCAGATAAATTGTACAACACAAGAAGCCTTGCTATTTGAGGCTCGAGGTGGTTGCCTGAGAACAAGGACATACAGGAGCAAACACTCGCAACATCCGGATGCCTTTGTCTGCAGCAAAAAAGAAAAAAAAAGAAAGAGCGAAGACGACTCAGCACATTGCAATCGAAGGTGAACGTCAGTAACAACTGGACGGAACGTCCACCTTCCAGAGTCGATGAGGTTCCAAGCTAATAGGAGTAATAACTGATCAGCGGTGAATATTAGAAACAGATTATTGCAGTCTTGTTTCCAAAAATAAAATAATATGGAAGAGATTAGGACGAGGTTGTCAGATGCAAGGATTACTTCACACTGTCCTTACAAGATAGTGTGAAACTAACGAGAATATTGGATTTCAGTATAGTCGCACAGAGTGACTATTTTCATCACTCCAATTCAAAAGGAATGCCATTAACGATAATCATCATCGCCGTTGTTATCATCATCATAATGATGGCCATAGTCCATGGAGGAATGTGACCCGTTCAAGTAATATTGTGACGTGTTAGAGTGAGGTTCTAACATAGTATTTATTTATTTATTTATTCTTGCGGGCAACTGCGGTGTTAACAACGTGTTCATTTGAGCTGGCTGGTAAATCGTGTAAATAGTAGCTTTAAACAGTGCTCTGTCCTGCACCTATTTTTCTGTGTCCTGTGTCGCGCAGTTTATAGCAACTGAATGGTGTCGTAAGTACTGGCAAAGCGCCCTAATCACGGCCGGGAAGTTATTGACTCGAACATACTGAATGCCGATAAGTTTTTATTTTATTTACGTTGCCGCGGATTTCTAGGGAAGCGCAGTCGAGAACGGCAGAAGACTAGGTGGAGCGATGAAATTAGGAAATTCGCGGGCTCTAGTACAGAGGTAATTGGAGATCGCAGGGCGAGGCGTTCGTCCTGCAGTGGACATAAAATAGGTCTATGATGATGATGATGATGATGATGATGATGATGATGGTGGTGGTGGTGGTGGTGGTGGTGGAGTTCTAGCTTGATGTTAGGCGGTGTTGCAGATATGGCCGGCTGCCCAGCTTATAAGTGCTCAGCACATTAGAAAATATGGCGACATTTCTGCAGACACTGCAAATTTTTACAGTGACGAAACATTAATTAAACGTCCACAGGAGAATACCCGGCAGTCGCTGCCGAAAAACACTGTTTTGTCTCAAACGCCAAAGCATTCAAGTCCGACAGCAGTTGGGAACAGGACAGGACGCCGTGCTCATGCTTAGTCCCTGATCGACGACTGTGCGCCATCAGACGAAGCTTGCAAGCCCAGATTGTAAGTTTAGCGATCAGCCAAGGCAAAGAAGCCCCTTAGGAGAGCCAATAACTTCGGTGACGACTCCGAACGTTTCGCAGGCCCGCCGCACTTGACAGGGGCGTTGCGTACGAGAGTTGTTAGCGGCCCCCTTCCTCTCGAAACAAGTAGTGGTGGTGGGAGCCGCAAAAGAAATTCTACAGAGTGGAGTGTTTTAAGCTGCGTGGGCACACAACATCGCGCAGCGAAGTCTACCACGCCTGGCAAAGTCTCATTGGGCACATCTTGAGACGAAGTCAGCTTTCTCGTCGCTTTCTGTATACGACAAAGCACGGGTGCCCTCCGATGGGAGACAGATCCGCGCTGTCGAAACGCTTGCCCGCCGTCTGGAAAACTTTGCCTTATTTCGATTCCGAATTGTTTTCGCCGATTGCGCGACTCCTGACGGCGCGTTTTCTCTATGTTCTTGTACCTCTAGCTGGAAAACGTTGATCGTTGCGAATGCTGTTTGCCTGAGATAACCTGAATGCCGCAGATGAATGGTCGGTTGAGAAATAGTCTTCCCTTCCTGACAAGCAGCTTTGTTATTATTATTCGCGAACCCAAATGAGTTTCCATTATAACTGGCAGTAGCTGGCACTTGTTTCTTGGTTGATATATATATATATATATATATATATATATATATATACAGCCAGACATTCTCGCTCCCCTCTCCTCCTTTCTCTTGCGCAAGAGGTATTGTGAAATGCCGGAACGGCGGCAACGGACATAAGGACAGACAAAGAAATTGTCAGTCTGAACTGCACTTGAAGTTGACGTCTACGTACGTGAAGAATGGAATAATGCAACTGTTCTGAAGCGAATGGTTATGTATACGTTATATGAACACACACACACACACACACACACACACACACACACACACACACACGCACGCACGCACACACACGCACAAACACACACACAAACACGCACACACACACACACACGCGCACACACACACACACACACACACACACACACACACACACACACACACACACACACACACACACACACACACACACACACACACACACACCTGCGATGTGATTACAACGTAAGAAAACCAGTCAGTGGCCATCTTAAATTGTAAGAAATGCGGTTGCCGGCCTGAATTCGAAAAATTGAAAGTGTGAGCAACCAAACAGCCAACCAAATGAACTCGAAATAATCGGCGCCTGCAGAATATCAATATTGAAAGAGAAATGTGTCATCTGTATTGCCATCGACAAGGATAAGGCACATTTATCTTCTAACCAGATGCATTTACCGCGCATCCACCATTGTCCAAGGCTGACCGACTCCTGCCTCTTATTTATGTTCTTTATGTATTTCATGCTTCTGAGTGCTCGCTATAGCATATTTCAATCTTTATCTGTCGTAATAATAAATCAGCTAATAGACAGCGCAGCGTGTCGTTTACCATGTTGCCTTCAGCTTTGTTCATGTCTATAGCGCTGTTTCCGCCTAAAAATGAATAACTACCTTTCACATTAATTAACCCCATATAGCCGTTTCTAGCGCAATATATAAATTGACGCAGTAGTGCTGACATTCTTACTTATTCTCACCGATATAGCCGTCAAAGACACAGCGCATCACACGATGATGATGATCACACACATAGGCGATTAAGAGGAAACACATACGGCTGGTGACAATGCACAGGTAAAGACTTGCATAATAACCTCTCTCTCGCTCTCTATCTCTCTCGCTCCCAAAACCACAATCCCGAATAAACGCCTGGTTATAACTATTCGGAGCTCTGGCGCTCAGTGCAACAGGTGGCCGCTGCAACATGACAGCTCTTTGCGCACCCCGTGATGTCCCCACAGTAATACAGTTCGTATTGAACAACGAAAAGCTTGCACAAGATGGACCTTATACTTGACTTCATGAGAGTGGCTTGTTGGGCTAGTTGGTACATGGTTATGCTAGGAGAATGCCAGCAAACTTTAGAGTAGGAAAAAATCGAGAGGCAGACATAGACAAAGAGACAGGAAGGTGGCTGGTGCCACCTTCCTGTCTCTTTGTCTATGTCTGCCTCTCGATTTTTTCCTACTCTAAAGTTTGCTGGCATTCTCCTAGCTTATACTTGACGTAACACACTTATTCGATGTAACGGCGACGTGTGAGGTTCTCAACTTGATGACGACCAATGAAGCTGGGACAGAAAGGACGCTCGTAGAACTTCTTATGAGGAACCGTCTGTATAAACCTAGATTCCTTAAGCATACCATGCGTGTAAGAGCGCTAATGTGACCTGTTTAGAATGGTGCTGAGGACGGGCTGGCCTTCCTCGCAATTCTTACAGCTGTGGGGTATACCGGAGGTTTTCACGCGCCGGACACTAATTTTGCCGAGGCTGAAACGCTTAATAACTTGCATGTCAGGTTAGTCACGACTGCTATTGAAAATCCAGCCTGGAGTCTCACCTGGCAAACCAGCAAAGTGAGCAGGAATCCGGGATATATGGCAAATATGCACCCGGACCGTGTCCACAGCCTTTTCAGAACCTGAATCTGATTTTGGTCTCCCATGATTTGGGAGCTATCCCAGACAAGAAGCTACAGTAAGTAGCTTGACCTGGTTCTGGGGCCCTATTCTATTCTATCGTGTTAGTAGTGGCCTTTGTCTGACGATGGAAATCATTGAGGTGGTCAAAGTGCACCGATGTTGCCCCAAACAAGTGCAAAAGGCCTAGCCCTATTAGTCTGAAGGACAATTAGGTTAGCTTTACCATAATCGAAAACACACGAAGAGCATTCTCCATAATTGAAGCATGGATGCCACGAATGTACCCCACATTCTACCACAGATAAACTCAGCTATGTGGGCTACAAAGGTAAGCTTCTTCTTCAAGTAAACAAATGTGGAGGCTCTATGAAAGGTCTCTGTCGAAAATAACACCAAGGATTCGGAGAGGTTTTGTTTACAAAATCAATTGGTGGTTTATTGAAACAGGGTACCCAATCATAGATTCGTAAAAGCCGCTAGCGTGCACTTCTGGTCTGAGTGCGCATGTACGTTTATATCATGGTTTCGGCTCTCTGGATTCATGCACGCACCTGCGAACGTGTCAGTGCTGAGGCCCATATGCATATGTTATTAGCGTACAGAGAGAGGTTGACTGTCTGCTGCAGAGCCTCGGCAAGTCTGATGGTTGTGAGATTGAAGAAACTGCGGCTGGAAACCACGCCCCACGGGATGCCCATTCTGATACAATGGTCAGCGGTTCGCCAATCCATGCTCAGCCCAAAGAAATATCTCCTTGTGCGGAAGGTAATGTGTTCAATGCTCCAACTGTGCAGAGCGCTCTTCATAGGCCTCTTGTGCTAAAGCATTCGGTTGCTGTCAAGCACCCAGAAGTCAGATCTCAGAGTGCTTGAGAACACTAAACCCAGGCGCTTAGAACCTGTCTTGGTCTCCTGCTTATGAGCCTCAACAGCCGCAACAATTGCAATCGCCAGGGATCATCCTAACGGTACGTATATCGCCACTATCACGCTTGGAACTCCTTCGGTACCTTTCGCAGCTCCAGTCTCAACGCCTTGCTTCATTTCCTGAAAGCAGACTAGAAACATTTTAGAGAATTCTAGTCTTCTACCGTTCCTCTTTTCCGTCCGATTTCACGCCTGCAGCGAGGTCACGTGTCCTCTGTGACGTCCCCTGCAAGCGCAAATGCGCCTCTCAATTCCAGGTGTTAGAAAGAAATCCAACTTGCCGACCTGTCCCTTGAAGCAAGCCGTCCTACATCTACTGCACCATACGTACTCCAATGGAGCTAGCTATCCACGTCCGAAATGATAAATGACCAAAGCTGCTTTTCTTTTCTTTTTCTGTTCTTTTTTCTTTTTCTTTTCTTTCTTTCTTGGTTCACAGGAATCATGCAGGCACATTCACTGCGGAAGAAAAATTTGATAAGTTAAAGACAGTGCGCAGCATTCAGAAGGCTATTTTCCTTTTCGGGTATTATTTCCGTCAGCCGGCTCTCAGGAACTGAACACTACACTTTCAAATATCACCGTTTCAAGCAGCAATTACGGGGTAAACGACCCCGTAAGATCCATAATAGCTTACGGAAAAAGCGTCACTAAAAGCACCAGGGTGCTTTTAGTGACGCCCCACACGACGTTTTCGTTACTCTGTCTTCACAGGCGGTGCACTGAGTGTGCATGCCATTCGGACGGAGTGTAAAGTGCCTAGGAGATGTACGAAGGTCGTTCCGCATTAATTCTTTTCTCCACTGCACAGAATTCCCATTTAAATTTATCAGCGGCAAGAAGGCGTGTCAAGGGCAAATAAGGGTATTTTACCCTGCGTAGGTCTCTTGGCTATTATTCCTGTAACATTTTCATTTCCTGCTTGTAGCAACAACACGCGCTTAATATTTACGGCGCTGCAAAATATTACGTTAATGTGGTGTGGTAAATTACATGTTGAGCGCTCTGCAACGTCTACTTTGACGACCCGGCTACATCCACCGTCTCCGCCGGCGCTAAAACTATTCGGCTAAAGACTTCGCTTGTTACGACGTCGGCAACTGCAGAACTAGGAGCTTTGTTGGAAGTGCTTCAGTTCGTCGACAAAGAGCCATCGAGAAAATGAGCCCATTTTGCGAATCAGAGTCGGATGTATATATAATGCCCGCAGTCAGCCCTTCGGCATGGATCCCAGGACCAGTTGCCAGTTAACTGGGAAATCGTGAAACTTCACCACGGTGTATCGGACTAGTTGTTCTGTCATGCCGGGATCCTGAGTGTTGTGACCTCAGAGGACTGCGCGGAAGAACGTCCAGGTTTGTGCCAGAACAAGGTTTATCGGTAGTAAGAAAAGGTAAAGAAAGAACACAAGCGTAGGCTGCCTTTTATAGCGGCACGAAACCGCGATATATGTGACGTCAGGTCACGCCACGCACACACGCGCACTGCCGCACACGCACTAACACAACACTCAGCAGCGCTAAAAAGACAAGGACAGACATGAGAACGAGCGCTGTGTGTTGTCGTTCTTATATATGTCCTTGTGTATTTACCGCTATTTTGAGATCTCTAACAGCACTTTCATATCAAGCATGTTTGTTCGTCTGCTCAAAGCAAGCATCGCGAGGCGCCTCTTTGTGAATTGTGAGAGGGTCTCATGCGCATTCATACCTGCAATAAATATGCACGGAGAAAAAAGAAGGAAACGGAAGAAGCAGAAAGAAATCAGCACAATAGCCTCGAAACACATCTGCTGCTAACCGAACAGCATTTAGAAAATGATTTTTTTTTTCCGTCAAGCAGCGTAGTATTAACCAGAAGAGCGCGCAGAAACCGTAGGCGATGTTTGTCAATGCAGGCGAATAGCCGGAACGGACGAGCGAGGAGACGAATGAACAAACGATCGAGCGAGCGGGAGAGCGTGGCCTGCTTTGTCCCTTTCCGCTCTCTTCTTCACTCGTTCTCCAGTGCAAGTCACGAAGCGCATTCTCCGTTGAGGGCCTTATCACCAAACAGTGGAACACAGGGGTCGATTACGAAAAGCTGGAACGGCGCCTGTGCGTAGCCAGCTGCGACTTCGGATGAAACCCCTATGTTCACGGATGGTAGCACGTATATTGCGTGCGCTGTCCAAGTCACTAAAGCAGAGACCAATGTGCGCTGACTATCTGTGGCGAAGGAACCTGAAGACTTGAGATATTTCTAGGCCAGCGGAGAGCAATGTAATTCAGGTGTGCGTGTGGTGAGACCCTCTGCTGCTGCATTCTCACATCATCCCCAATATCCCTCTGACAAAACATGTGAAGAACAAAATGCGTAAGCTGCGACATGGCGGCAAAAGAACCCCGGCCGAATTCACAAGGCCTTTCATTCTTAAGTGTTCTTTATTATTGGTTAACTGCTAAAAGCGGCGCACGACTGGTCCCGAGGTGGTTACATTGGTATACACACTCTCGTCAAACAAGGAGGGGAATGAGAGTGACTGTGGCAGTGCGCCCTTGCACACGCCCACACACACGCACACACACACACACACGCACACACACACACACACACACACACACACACACACGCACGCACGCACGCACGCAACGCGCACACACACACGCACGCACGAACGCACGCACATGCACACGCACACGCACACACACACACACACACACACACACACACACACACACACACACACACACACACACACACACACAGTCGGTTGGTGATGAAATCAACTGCGAGGAGATGGAGCCATGGTGAAATCTTTTAAGAGCAAACGCTGGTCGCCGGAGAGTAACATTTCCACCCACGGAAAATTTCTACGCAGTTGCGGCCGCATACGCGGAATGGAGTAAATAAAGGGAACCAACTGTAAGCGTTTCATTTCACATAAACTGTCGTAAAAATTACGGGAGAAAACCTTGTCTCCTAACCTCCTGTTCAGCTGGGATGGTAGAGCGGTGGACCTGGAAAGGCGAAGGTCTCGGGTTCGTTCCCCGGACCTGGGACCATTTTTCTTTTTCTTTTTTTTCAGCTGCGAAGTTTTCTTTATGGAAAGCCCAAATCGGTTTTCTCAGTAACGTCATGCTATACTTTCAGTTGGGTAGGGATTTTTTCCTTTCATCTTCAGTAACTGGGAGAGGCCTTTGCCCTGCAATGGGCGTAACTAGGCTGATGATGATGATGATGAACTTTGACATCACAAAACTAAACTAAACTGAAGGTGGTCTATGGTGTCCGTGGAAAGACGCACGACTGCGAAGAAAGGTACCTGGACAAAGCTACAAGAGGAAAACGACAGAAACTGCTAATCTCACTGCACATCAAGGCCATATCTCGCAGTTTTTCTGTCAACTCCAAACTCGCAAGTATTGTGCCAGTTACCGTATTTCAGATATTATAGGATTTATACGAAAATGCGGTACCATGGCTGTATTTCACAACGGAAAAATTTATTGACCATCATCACAATCTTCTTTTAATATTTTTAACATCACTATAGTGAACTTCTTTGAATGGTTTAGGAAACAGCGGCCGCAAGGGGGCTACAGGCACAGCACAGCTTCGCAGATAAATGTAGGTGTTTTTGCACTGGAACGAGCACAGAGGGTTGAAGCTCGCGTGACCATACACGTCCCCTGTATGGGCGCTGCTAAAGAAACATTATTTCGTTTAGTATGAAGGATTGCCTTCTCTGCATTATATGTTTACGCGGCTCCCTATACACGGTTCTCGCATCGGGGCATCGAATAGCGGCACAGAGAGCACTCGTTCATTCAATTTATTTTCACATTGGCAAACAGAGCTGCGGTGAATAAAACACACATAAGCTCCGTCATGTCTTCCTTGTAAATGGCGGTATAGGATAAAACCGATACCAATAATAAACAACACTTGTAAAAAAAAAGATAGAGAGAGAGAAAAGAGAAACTTTGTTCGTAAAGAAAATTGTTTCTCTAAGGTGATTCCATAAAACCAAGCACAGGGAAGGTTTTCAAACACACTCTATCGTTACACGACAGTACGCACAGCACTGATGTAAACTTTTGCACCGGATATTTTGCAACAGACTATGGGGCCTTCTGAATAGAGTTTATTCCCCTCCTCGCTAAAAGTACGCATGAAACGAAGCCAGACGAGATGGCAGCCGCTTATTGCGATGGGGTTGAAAATAGCCGCCCGCTCAAAAACCGAACGCTTTGTTGGGGTTATTACTTTCCGGTGCCCCTTATCGGGATTTCCGCCCGAACCAACCTATATGTATATGTACGGAAAATACTCTGACTGAGTCCTTCTTGATGTGTACAAAGCGCGTAGAGACTAAACTTTGAGAGCGGAGACCAGATACGTTTTGCACTTACTTACTCCCTCTATCTGCCATTGCTACAGTTCTGTCGCGTCAACATTTCCTCTTTTTTTTTCTGCGTTCTTTTTTTCTAGAAAACAGAAATGACAAAAGCAAGTCGTAACTTCGCGCTTCCTTCAGTGACAATGGCGTACAGTAAGAAAGCACATACTTTCATTCAATCACAACTTTTTGTGTAACCAGTGTATTACTTTTTTCTTGTAAACGATGTATTTTCTTTCTTTTTATCTGTCATTGGCTTGAGATATCTAGTCCAGGCGAGGAAATTTACCAACGCAATGTCAGCACTTGGGCATTACGTTATTATTGGAGACTGCGTGAAGCGAAGGGACCATTCGTTTTACGTTTTCGGGGAACAGTGGCAAGAAACAGGGCCAGACGAAGAAAGCAGCATACTCGTCCAGCTCTGCGATCTCGCGGTATATTTTTACGCGTTAGCATTAGGAGTGTAAAGTGGGAAAAAAGTGTAAGTGTGTAACTGTTGTGTATGTGTGTGGAGAGAGAGATACAGAGAGAGAGAGAGAGAGAGAGAGAAATAAAAGACAAGAAAGGCAGGGAGTTTAACCAGACGCACGTCTGGTTTGCTACCCTGCACTGAGGAAAGGGGGTATAGGGACGAAGAGAGAGAGAGAGCACAGTTTCGCGCACAGTGGAAGGTTCACATCGAGTCTACACACGGTTGCCAAGACCTGTCAACTTGAGGTATTTCAAGAGCGCTTTCGTGACGTTCCGTGCCATCGACGCGAACGGCCAGGGTCCAAGGATCTTCATTACGGAAAATGGTCTAGAGTCCATCTGGTTCAGTGCTGTCCGGAGAACTTCGCGCTCGACGTCGTATTGGGAACAGATACATAGGATGTGTTCAATCGTTTTTGTGGTTCCGCAAGAGTCGCACATGGGTGTATCCCCCATTCCAATGCGGAACGAGTAGGCCTTCGTAAATGCCACCCCGAGCCAGAGGCGGCCCAATACTGTCGCCTCAGAGCGGGAAATTTTTCATGGCACTTGTAGCTTTAATGATGGATCCAGCCTATGACGACACTTCCGGACGTTGGGAAAAGACCAGTATTTGTGGGTCATAGCTTTAGCCACAATATGAAGCTTTCTTGCAGCGTCGGTTCTTGATGAGGGGATTGAAACTGGTCGGGCATCCGGATGGGCAGACCGGGCGGCTTCGTCGGCGAGGTCATTACCAGCGATACCGGTATGTCCAGGTAGCCACTGGAATATAATTGCGTGCCCTTTAGCGATAGCTTGATGGTGTTCTTCTCTTATTTCATGTGTGAGCTGCTCATGATTCCTATGATATATGGCAAAATGCAGACTCTGAATTGCTGCCTTAGAGTCGCAAGAAATAACCAATTTCTGAGGTGTCTCTTGCAGGAGATATATGACAGCAGCACGCAGGGCAGCAGGCTCTGCCGCCGTTGATGTTGTCATGTGGGACAGTTGGTATTTGATTGTGGTTTTCGTAGCCGGAATGACAACGGCACCTGAAGAGCTGGTAGGTGGTAGGTAGGTGGTAGGTGAGGTCAGTATAGATGTGCATTCGGTCTCCGTATGCCTCATTGATTAATAGCAGCGTCATCTGTTTCAGAGCTATTGTTGGGTCATTAGCCTTCTTCTTTACACCCGGAATACTTAGGCGCACATGAGGCTGTTGGAGACACTACAAGGGTAATGAATGCCTTGCTACTGGTATGTATCCTAATGGAAGACAATCTGTATGGGTGAGTATAACTTCAGAAAACGTTGCACGTGGTCTCTGCGATGGCAAGAAGGCCAAGTGATCATCAGGAACGCGGGAAAGATGACGGGAATGCGTCCTGAGACAATGCGCAGCAACGTATGTTTGGATGGAATGGTCTTTGGCGAGCACGATTTTTGCAGCTGTTGATGCACAACGAGGAAGTCCTAAACATGTGCGCAATGGTTGGCCCTGTAAGCTCTCCAATGAGCGAATATTTGATTTGCACGTACTGGACAGCGCTGGAAGGCTATGGTGTAAATAGCCTAGGAATAGAGCTCTGTGCAACTGAAGTATCGAGCGTACAGATGTGCCCCATGTTTTCCCGCACATGAATCTCAGTACCTGAGCAATCGACAACAGTTTTTTCTTCAGGTACGCGCAATGAGGACTCCAGGAAAGATTTCGATCGATTTTTACACCCAAGAATCGATGGGTCTTTCCTTAGGTGATAGTGTGTCTATTAATGGAGACTGGGTATGGTGTCATAGGTTCACGTGTGAATGCAATCAATGCACATTTCTCGGTCGATACAGTCAAGCCTTGTCTTTGAAGGTACGCTGATGTCAAAGTTCCTGCCCGCTGCAATCGCGAGCGAACCTGAAGGCGAGTTACCGCAGACGTCCAAAGGCAGATGTCATCTGCGTATATTGAGGGGTAGATTGTTTTAGGTAAAACTTCAGCTAGTCCAATGAGTGTCACATTGAACAACGTCGCAATGAATACTCATCCTTGAGGCACGCCGTATTAAGCGTAATATTCAGCTGTGGGGCCATCTTCTGTTTGTACAAAAAACGGCCGGCGAGTTATACAGTCGGATAACCAGTGAAGCATGCGGGCGCCAATTCCAATAGTCTCGAGGTAGTTGATGACGGCGTCATGTGCAACGTTGTCGTACGCGCCTTTCACGTCCAGAAAGAGCGCAACTGATATGTTCTTACGGCTTTTCTCCTGTTGTACAAATGTTGTCAGGCCAATGACGCTATCACTCGAGGAACGACCCAGACGAAAGCCTGCCATGAAAGCACGGTATATATTGTAACGCTCGAGATACTATTCTAGACGTGCAAGGACCATCCTTTCCATCACCTTTCCGATGAAGCTGGCCAGAGCGATAGGGCGATATGCTGCCAAATCCAGCGGAGATTTTCCCGGCTTTAGCAAAGGTACCAGCCGACTTAACTTCCATTGCAGGGGAACTGTACCTCAATGCCATGAGTTGTCAAAACTGCTCAGAAGCGCTCTTCGTGCATCTTGCCTACGGTGTCCCAGCGCAGCAAAGGTGACGCCGTCAGGGTCTGGAGAGGATGATCGTTTGGAAATACCCAGGGCAGCTTCGAGTTCTTCCATGGAAAAGGACACGTTCATTTCTGGTACCCGAGCCACAGAGAGGTAACTCACATCAACGTTGGTGTTGACAGGCTCGCCAGTGACCTTCGCGCAGAATTCCTCTGCCACACCAAGCTCAGTTTGGCCAAGATGGAGGGCCAAAGCTGCGAATGGGTGTCGTTCTTGCGATGATGAACGAAGACTGCGGATTGTCCTCCAGATATGTGAAAGCGGCTTCCGAGGGTCCAGTGACCCACAGAATCTCTTCCATCGCTCACTCTCTAGTTTGCCTATGTGACGCGGAATTTTCTTTTTTTTTTGAATGCGTCGTGCGTCTCTGAGATCATAAATTGATTTAGTGCGTCTGTATCGTCGCTGCACGCCGTCGAATCGCACGAAGTCTCAAGTTCAATGTCGAAATCCGTATGGTTTGACGAGATTGATAATAAACACTTGGCAGCTTTCATTGCATCTACAATGGTGTCGTCGACGTTACCGGTGAAATCTCCCCGACGCGCTTCTTCCATAAGCGAGGTGAATATAGTACAGTCAGTGCTCTTTGAGACACTATGCGAGAAAGACCGAGTGAGTCCATTAATATTTAGGCTGGTGGGAATGTGATCACTCCCGTGAGTCTCGATGTCGATAAACCATTTGACATATGACATGAAGCTCCGTGACACTAAGGTCAAATCGAGGCAGCTGCTATACACCGACCGCGCAGATACATCCGGCTACTGTCGTTCATGATGCAGAGGTCAGAAAGGTAGCCAGCGACACAACATTATTTCCCCTTGAGTTGATCATGGTGATTCCCCAAAGCAAGTGATGCGCATTGAAATTCCCAGTGCGGACCCAGGGGCCATCAGTTTCCTGTAATATATATGTCAGTCTTTCACAGTCAAACTGCCTTGATGAGGAGATGTAACAACCCATAAGAGTGAAAGAAACTTTGTTCTTTCTGACGCGGAGGCATACGTATTGGCTGTAGTCATGAGGCTTAACCGTATGCGAAACATAGGTCAAGTCCGTGCGGATTTAAATGAGAACGTTACTTCATTCCTCGCATGTGGAAGAAGCAAAAACTTCGTAACCAGATAATCTGTAAGGAGTTGATACGTACGTCCGACGCGCAAATAACAAGTATAGGAAACCGGTTTTTCAAGACAAATTGGCGCAAATCCGAAATGCGGGACTTCAAGCCTATGGCATTCCATTGAAAAATGGTCGCACTTCTAACTTCAGTGCGAAAAGAAAGGTTTGGGTGAGCCATGATACTTATAATAGACTTGCAAGTACTGGATTCAGTGCGTCCAGTATTTGCAATACGCTTTGAGCTATCGGTGTCTGCAGCTTGTTCAGCAGCATGCAAATCGTATTCGTTAGTGATCGCACCATCACAACCACTTACCGATCCAATTCAGTCAATCCACCGGCAGGATATGCTCAGGGTAGATTACTTCCGTCGGCGTGCAGTGAATCTGCAGGTGGTTGCCGCTTTGGCAACGCAGGCTAGGCTTCGGTGCCGACATTCTTCTCAGTCCCCTTGTTCTTTGTAGGCCTTTCTGATGTGCGTGGCCTAGGTTGCAGTAGAGGAGGTGGCAGTGGACGGGACACACGCGTCACCGTCGGCACAGATTTCCTTGAAGAACGTCGTCAACGGGAGCATAGCTTCCTGATTTTAGTGGCGGCTACTCGATGAGAGGAATGATCTCTCGCCATTTCTTTTGAGATAGCCATTTCTTTCTTAATTTTTGGGCAGTCCTTTGGCGAAGCCTCATGAAATCCGTGGCGGTTTGAACATTTCATGACAGTGGCTACACATTTATCCGCGGCGTGTGGCTCAGCACAGCGGGGGCATACTGTTTCGTTCTCACAGAGGCTGCTCACGTGTCCTAGTTTCATGCAGTTGAGGCACTGCAGAGGCTTCGGAATGAAAGGCCGGACAGGATGGCGAAAGTGGCCTACCTTAATGTGCGACGGCAGGCAGTTGTCCTTGAAAACTATCATCACGCAACGTGAGTTGCCCAGGCGCAAGACATCAACAATGACGTCTTGATAACTCGCTGCTTTAACCAGAATCGGCAAGTAATTGCTGAGGATGGCCAAGTCTACGTCGTATATGACACCGGTGATGACATCAGAGCCCAGCGAGATGTGATAGCGCACCTCTATGCCATCAAGATCTGTTTCACTGTCTTCCTTTCTTCTGTCCCTTTTCAAGAAACGCATCTTGGGCCACAAAGTATACCTAGGAAATCTGTTACCTTGCGTAGGGCGCTAAGAGCACCCGCATGGAGAACATCAACCGCCAGTACATTTTTGCGGGTGTTCACTCTGTCCGAGATTTCATTGGGCACCACGGTCTCCTGCTGAATCGAGACAGATTGCCTATTAAGCCGCTTCATGTTACCGTTGGGTATCATAGGCAGAAACAAGATGGTGTTGGTGTCGGGGCTCCGCGTGGGCCCAACAGTTTTTGTACTGGAGGATGAAGAGGTCCTGGTGTTCCTTCTCTTCGCCTTGCACTCCACACAAGTTCGAAGTCGTCGTCATCAGAAGGGTCATCGCTGATGAGCGAGTAGACATAGATGCCCTCGCTGTCGATGTCAGTTTGTTGCCCGATCCGTTTCCTGGAGGCGGCCGTCGCTGACGCCACCGGTTCCGGCAGACGCCCATGTCCATCGTCACCGAATTAGGTGCGAGGACTGTAGATACGCTGGAGATTTCACAGAAATAGTCAGAGGTAGAAAAACAACACTCCGCCAAGAAACACTTCGTCGTCGTCCTCCGTATGGGTGTAAGTATATACGTACATAGTGCAATAGACGGTGGTCTGCTCTGGACCACCGTCAGTTGCACTTCACTTCTCGAAGAGGCAGGACGTGTGTCGAGTGAGCTCCTGCACACCACTTTGCAATGAGGTGCATGCGGTTTAAGTCATGGATCCGGAACCTCAAAAGCTGGACATAAGTGGTCAGCATACAAGGTTTACATCACCCACTTCGTGGGCACCTTCATTTGTATGTATACTCACAAATTTATTCGGCAGGGCAGCAGCCACTGTCAGGAGAGACTGAGGGTTCGCAAAGAAACCTTCGCTTTAAAGTGTCAGCTGCGAGTGGTGCGACGCCACTCAGGTCGTTGATTCACCAGCAGACGGAGGCCATGATAAGTGAGAACACTGGAAAGCCAATTACAGCCAAGCTTTCTATACACGATGTCTTTAGCCGCACTCCTAAGGATTTGCTTCACACAAGGGCGGCACGACCAAAGAGTGGCTTGCTGTGAACTTCTGCGACCATGTCACCAATAATATTGCGTCTTAGTTTCTAAAACAAATTTGCTACGTTGCTATCTAAGGGGCACCACTGAGAGGAAGACTAACAAATAGTCACACATTACTAAGAAACGCTAAATGATGCTAATGCGGAAGCACGGCCGAACATCAACACCCACTAGTTTATCCGAGCATGCAGCCGTCGTCGAAGCAGAATTCAGTAATTGACGATAAAACAGTTTTATTCTACATTCTTTTAAAAAAATAACTGCAGTAAAAGAACACTATAAAAATGTTGAACAAATCTGTCGATTCTTGTCTGAAATATCTGCTATTTGTGAAGTCGTCATTATGTCCTCAAATAATTCGCGCACCCACTATATGCCCTGACAGATGCCTCGAAGGGCAAGATTGATGTTAAAGGGCTGAGTCGTTGGCGCAGAAAGCAAAGGGGGCGTTGCTACAGTGCCTTACGTCGACAAGTCATTGAGGTTTTCCTTAGTATTGGTGCGCACCTTCATACGTGCGCGTAACTAGTGCTGTCTCTTTTTTCTCGCCTTCTTTCTCTATTTTCACCCTTTGACCACTTCCCCCATTGCAGGGTGGCCAACCGGACCTACGTCTCGCTAACCTCCCTGTTTTTCGTTGCTCCTCGTTTATTCTCTGAAAGTGGCACGCTTGGAGGCGGTGGATTATTCGAGACACGCGATAGTTCCAGTTGCGGAAGGGCTGCAACGCAGAAGCAAGGCTGAATCATGCATTAGCGATGAACAGAGAGCGGAAGATAAGAGAAATAAAAAAATTGGTGCCATTCCAATCTGTGAAGGTGGATGACCAGTGAAGCTGTGTATGTGGGCCCCTTAATGGCGAACTGTCCACTGCCGGGCGTCAAACACCGTATGCACATAAATGGAAAGCGAGGCTCAACTAGCCGCTCCTCCACGATGTTGAGCCTCGGAAGATGATGAGGCACCGGGGGGTATACATACCCATGTATTGTTGTAAAACGCGGCACGACACCTTTTACTAACGAACCCCGGCACGTAGAACAGACAGGCACCTCGCCGCACTCCGAAGGCACACACTGCTTCACCGTAACCAAGGCGATCGTGCGTTGGTCGACGTTCCGCAGTGCAGTAATGGTTGTGAGGTCACTCCAAAGCCACAAGCGGTCACACACAACACAGGCCACACCAAATTGGTTCCCTAAACTTCCTCTGATAGCTGGCTGTTGCTTCAGTGAAACGTTCCAAGTTTGCAAGAACGAGATCGCATGGACGGTTCGCATTTCTTTCCGCCTCGCGGTCCTGGCGAGCAGCACACTTACGGGACCGGCACCACGGGAAGCGGAAAGGAAAGGCGATACGCAAGCGCTTGGAACGCCGACAAAGAGAGGGCGGTGCGAACGTAAACATGGCCGACGCGGGTCAAAGTGTAGTATTTGTTCTCGTCAGCTTAATATATAATAGGGGTTGTATTTGGACCTAAGATAGCAAACGTATTTTTTGCAAGTTGGCGGAGTGCTTGAATCCTGTTTCACCTCCGCCGCGGGTAGGCCCGGTATTACACTATCTTTGGGATCTGCCCACAATTTTTGGTCTACGGATATCGACCCGCTGGAAACTAGCCATATACAGCTTCGCTGTAAGAACAATTAGGTTACAAAGATAAGGTAGCAGTGATTGCCTACCAGCATAAAAGCACTCCGCGTGCGTGCGCGAGCTCACTTCGGCTTACCTCCCCCTTCCTCCCCTCTCTCTATCTTATCTTTATACTCCCTTTTTCCCATCCCTCAGAGTAGGGTAGCCAACCAAATGTACTTCTGGTTAACGTCCCTGCCTTCTCTCTTTATTGCCTCCTCCTCCTTCTCCTTAAGAAGGTATGGCAACGTTCCAGCATCAAAGTGTTGTTAACGGTGCCAAATAAGCTTTTCAGTTTGTGCAAGTTGACCTGACCCACAAGAATGCGCAACCAGAGTGTGCTGTCAAGCACAAAGATGCTTGCGTCTTCTGCAAAAGGGGCGTTGTTTATAAAATCCCACTATCTTCTGAAAGACACTACATTAATCAGACCTGCAGATGTTTGAATGTGCGTCTGCAAGAGCACAACAATAAAGTCGGAAACATCACTACAGTCCATTGTAAAAGATGTGATACGCAGCCACCTTACCATCCTCTTTTCGGACAGACTGTTGTGTATCGCCGCCGGAACAACTTGACCAGAGGAATCGTAGAAGCCACCGAGATAGCACAAGCAGGAGATGAGTGCGTCATTTGGCCGTCGGTGGTTTTATCAAAGAAAGAGCTTGAATCCTTGGCACAGATGGTGCGTGGCTGTTTACCTTCTTCATCTCTGTCGCTTCTTTCCTGTTGCAGATTCAGATGGGTGTGTGTATACGGTCAGGATCCGCAATAAAACCATAGTTAAAAGTCAGCGCTTGTCCTGTCTTGACTTGTCCTTTGTCCTTACTGCGCTATGTTTTCTGTATTGCGATGAATAACCCACATGCCCAAACCTATCGTCCCCTGAACGCCATCACCCGTAGACACCGATTGAGTTAGACCGCAAGACACTTCCAAGCACTAACATTTTTATTAACCTCATAGATGTCCAGCCTGCCGGCCTCGTTATACTCAATGATAAAACAAATTATATTCAAATATTCTCATAGTAACGAATAAATGTGATAATTAGTGCAATTTATTTCAATAAAGTGAACTTTTCGAACCTTTGTATGCCTGCTTTTCTAACCGCGAAAACGGCAAAATATTGCCATCTGGCGGGTGCGCGTGATGATGATTTCGTGAAGAACGTACGTGGGGAGACCTTCGCTGGAGGACTGCAGAAGACACTTTCGGGTTAAAAGAAAACCTCAATAGCATTTTTAGGCGTAAACTCTTCGAACGCGAACTTTTAAGCAAAGTGGAAATGGAGCCGGGGCTCTCGGTGCGCGATGACATCTGTGGCGTGCTCAGTTGGGCCGTGCAAAGGCAAAACAAATACGTACGCATGTGCGTGCGCGCATCGTTTATGTCGAATGCTCGCAAGAGGCAGTCGCGTATCGCTTCTAGCCGGTTGAATTTCATCGGGGGGTTTCACTTACATCAGGCTCATTATGTGAATTGAACGAACAATGCTAGTTAAATACATGGGGGGGGGGGGGGGGGTGTTACGTGCCATAACCGAGATATGATTATAAGACACACCGTAGGGAGGAACTCCGGAATAATTTTGACCACCTGGCGTTCTTAGCGCTGTTTTCTTCGATGGATTCATCCCAACGAGCTCGCGTTCAAGCCCTCTTATATCTTGACGTAATAGTTCTGCGGAAACCCGCAAGGTGGAGAGAAGTAATTACTGAAGGGAATATCAGACATCCACCTTTCCGTAGCAATTGCTAGAAAGGAAACCCATACGGGTTCCTCGAATGAAAAGCACTCACAGTTGAAGAAAAATTCGCCCTGGTCCGGGACTCGAACCTGGGACCACCGCCTTTCCGGGGCAGCCGCTCTACCATCTGAGATAACCAGGCGGCTAGCAGATGGCAGGGCGAAGTCGAATGTGCTGACAACACGAAGCAAAGGCAAGAGTTTGACAATAGTTCGGCGGAAACCCGCAAGATGGAGAGAAATAATTAACCGAAGTAAGAACTTCTCTCCACCATGCGGGTTTCCGCAGAACTATTACGTCAACCTCTTGCCTTTGCTTCGTGTTTTCGACAAATTTGACTTCGCCCTGCCATCTGCTAGCCGCCTGGTTAGTTTAGATGGCAGAGCGGCTGCCCCGGAAAGGGGGTGGCCCCGGGTTCGAGTCCCGGACCAGGACGAATTTTTCTTCAACTGTGAGGCTTTTCATTCGAGGAACCCGTATGGGTTTCCTTTCTAGCAATTGCCACGAAAAGGCGGATGTCTGATTTTCCCTTCATTAACCTCTTATGTAGTCTTGAGCTGATCGAACATCGTCATCGGCGTGTTCGACACCTATGACGCTGTAGTGTAGTCCGCTTGATCACAGATTTCCAATTACACGCTATGTCTCTATCAATGGGCATGTCAAATATGTAATTGAGCAGCCATACGCAGCATTATAATGTCATTTCGTTGAACATTTTCTTTTATTTACTTGACATAGAAAACCGCTTCAGAGAGAAAAAGGACATCGATTGACCTGTTCTCTTTCGTATCCAAAGTGGATCAATTAAGTACTGTTCCTTCTTGTATGAATTCCAAAATGATTCTCGTTATTAAATATTGAGTTTTCTTACAGCGTCTTAAGGACTCTTAACCAGCTTGTATAAACTTTGACACGCGTGACTGCAAACTCCAGTTCACACAATTATCTAACTCCTACGCCAGAAAAGCTAAAAGAGCTCCTATGCTAAAATTGTTCGGAAGAAAAAAATCCAGTTAATCCTGAGGTTATACGTATTATTAGCGAAGGCAGACGCCCAATAGCGAAGGACACTTACGAACAAAGAGCTTTGTGAATTCGGCCGCTAGTTCTTACCTCGGATGGCGCTCTTTGGCCATAGCTGGCCCTTGCGCCATTAAAAAGCACACTTCATTAATTCTTACCGCGGGTACTGTAAGCACGTTAGGCTTCCCGGTGGATATTTTACTGTAATATCGGACGACGATTCGGTTGTCAAATGCAGTTTAACGCGAAGAACGACATGGGAACCAGCGAAGTAATTATTCGTCCCTAATTACTCTAATGTGGTATCTTAGATCACAGTTTTGATAATGTTTTTCTCTGAAGCACAACCAGGAGTGTCCTTACACTAAAGCACTCTGGCTGTACTTCACAAACGTATAGTGCGTGAATGTACGCGTCAGTATGTTCCGAAAAAAGCTCTATGAGATTAATCAGTTAAGCCCTTCGTTCGCTCCTGGAATCCTGCAGTCAAAGCGACTTCACAAACGGCTATTACGACCTGTTTCCCGGGTAGTTCGAATTCTTCTGCAATCACTCTTTGCAGAGCTAGGATGCTAGGATGAATCATAAACTAAACAGCTGTTCTTCAGAGTTACGGTGCGCACGTTCTTACTAAGGACTCAAAGAAAATTATTGGTGCACATTACAAAAAGATAAAAAAATCTGTCAACGAAGTGTGGTTGAATAAATGTCAAAGTTTGTTAGGACCACCGTATTGTGGAAGCGTTTAACGATTACTTTTCATCTATATTGTTTCATGGCCCTGCTCAAGCTTCAGAATTTAAAGTCTGTCGTTGTGCTTCGGCATTTTATTATATCGAATGCGTCCTTTCACACTGGTCTTGGACGACACACCAATATTCTTTTCAGATATACAGAATGGCGTTCGACCTATCTCTTTATTAGATTTAATGAAAATCTTATACAAGGCCATCATTCTACAGAAATTGAAGCTGGATTAAGCTCTTCTACGACTCATTCAGAAAACCGGAGGTTAGCTCAGCATAGCTATTACTAAGGATGGAGAAACAACACGTTCAAGCATTAAAGTTACGTTAAGCATAGTAACATTCTTTTTTCTTACTGCAATCATGTATAAAATCGTGGCCTATCAACGATTACACAGTTGATTCATAGAGCAAAATTATGACCGAACTAGACCGAACCGGGAAGGTATACAGTGGCAGACGTGGGCAGATTTCTGCGACTCTAAAGCGTCACTAAATACAAACGCTAAATCAGGTTAGGTTGATAAAGCAGTCTTTCAAAACTTTATTTTCAATTTCGTGGCAATGTTTCGATTATTACAAGAGAAATTTAAGGTCAAAGCTATATTATTTGAATTTCGCGCCGTAACTCCCACGTAGGTAGGTCAGTATGACGTCATGGATTTCAAAGCATGCTCTCGCATTTGGGTCGTTGTGCCTCAGTAAAAAGTTCTCGAGTCTTACTAAGGTCAGTCTTTGGCTCCTTTAGAATAAAATGTAGTACATCTTTAATGAAAACAATTTAACGAGGACTCAGCAGAAGCCGTCAAAATCCTCGACATTATGGCGAGCGGGTGCGGAAACATCACGACGGCGTCACCACCAATCTTTCGTTATTTTCGCCTTTTCTGGCTTACCAAGCGTCCTCTCACGGTAAGAGCCGATTTGTTAGTATTGTAGGATGATACCTTACTAATGCAGAGGTGTCTCCCCCTTCCACTCTTTTTCTCTTTTTATCCCCCTGCTCCTTCCCCCCGTGCAGGCTGGCCAACCGGAACTACCTCTGGTTAACCTCCCTGCCATTCTATGCATCTTCTCTCTCTCTATACCAATGCAGCTGAAATTATTTTTTCTCTTTAATGTCCGTTTGAGAAAGATTTCGGTCAGGTTTTGCAAAGTATGTTAACTATAAAGCTGCTTAGTCTGTTAAGAAATAAGTACGCTCTGGGCTGGCTCGTCTATCAGTTACCGCGCTCAAAACAGTTCGTATTGGTAGTTTCAGTTCACTCCTTGCGCCAGTCCTTTCAGTGGTAGCGCAGGGGTAGCGGCTTGATCCCGCTTCACTTACGACTTACCTGAACAGCCTCCACTTGGTTTGTGTTTTACGGTATCATTTCTTCCCGCTGACATTTGTATCAAGTATCTGGGCCGTCATTCAGACCACTAATGCCCCTCTCCTAGATGCCTCGTTAAAATCATCTGCAGCATTATACTTATTTAAGAGCGCGATCTGGTGTCAAACCTATAGATTTTTGGCTTAAGTGATACTTTTTGCAAATAACGCTAAATATATTGAACAATCAAAGAAAAATGAGCTTTTCCGTCTGCATGCATTTTAGTAAATCAAGACAAAGAAGAAAGAAAGCACAGTATGGAATTGTGACGCGTCAGACGAAAAGGAATGCTTGTCGTTTCTAGTTTTCCTTCGTATTTTACTATTCTTCTTTCCAGACCGATAACTAAAGGTAACGTCGTTGCAAAAAACGTGAACTTTTTCCTGAGTTGAATATTTCTAACCTGAAGTCAATGTGTTGTAATGTAGCAAATTATTGTTCTTGTGTCCCCCCTCCCGCCACCGTTTTTCTTCCTTCTTTTTCTTTTTTTCGCCTTTTCTATCTGCAAAGCTGCAACTGTGCCTGAGCGTAAGTCTTACGAAACCGTCTCCCAGGACCGCCTTTTCAAAGCGCCGTGCCTCACTCTCTCTCTCTCTCTTATTTCTTGTGCTTTTGCTGTCTGAGTCAACAACTTAGTTGCATCAGACCACCGCCTCCTCGAAAAATAGCATGTTTCTTGAGATTGTTATTGCTTTACTGTGGTGTACTTCTTGGTAATCATTTCTTTGTTCTTGTCGTTGCTTCTCCTTATGTTTTCTTTCGCTGCGGTGTACAAGAATGCGCCACATTTTCCGAATCATATACCCAGTCCTTCGCGGGCCACCATTAAATAGCCAGATGTACTGGCTAAACATAATAAAGAAAGTAAAATTCGTTAGTGCCATTTGTTATCGTTATTCCCATCTCATACAATAAAAAAGATACACACGAAAGAGGTATATATGCATTTGCCCTTTTGGTAGTTTCCTGGGGATAACATTGACGACAGCATGAAATTATTCATTTGACTTCACCCATGACCTGCAGCATATCGTTGAAACTGCCAAACTTTGCGCTGAAAGTGATGAAGGGACTTCTGCATACCCTCCCACTGCCATGGCTCCAACTCCCCGCTCTAAGTGGGTGCACACTGGCATGGTGACAGCTATGACGAGTCTCCGTCGCTCGTAATGAGGAACAGCGAGCAATCGTTACAAGTTGCCACAAACACGACAAGCGTGCACTGTAAGTAATTCAGGCCGAGGCAAGAGGCGAAAAAAAAAATCTCGACGAAGAGGCTTGTGCTTGCAGCCCTCCGCCTCCTTCTCCTCAGGACAAAGAAAGGAAGGAAGAAGCCACGCTTTCATTTTCTATGCAAGGTTGTCCTTCCTCATGCCGGTCACGAAGAAGGAACACAACACGGCTGCCTGTGCTTTCTTCCTTCCCCCCCCCCCCCCCGACCTTGTAAACTAAAAGCAATATAACCGCAACGTTAACACGACGCCCGCAGAAACGGTGGCATGATGAACGCTACATAACGTTTGTCCTGTCAACCTTAGTGCGCCTGTCGGGTCACCGTTATTGGTTAAAGTTTTAAGCGATTATTAGCCCGAGAACAAAAACAAAGCTCTTTGTTCTTAAGCGCTATTTGCCATTGGCCGGCCACCTCCGCTAATAACATGTCCAACGTCACAATTGGTTGGCCCCTGTACTTACGAACACTTCTGGCATCAAAACTGTTTTTTTATAATGGACCTGTTCATCAACGGTAGGTATTTCACTACCAACTCGCTGGCAGTCATTCCTGGCCGCACCGCTCGCTATTATGAATCGTTTATGCATGCGGATTAGCAAATGTGGGTACAGGGGCCTCGTATTATAATGATCTATTTATCTTTCCATTCTTATCTTATTATCTGTCGCGCTGAGAAAATAACGAAAGCCGACAAGTATGAAAATTTAAATGAATCGTTGGAATATGCGGTACGTGAATGATAACTCGCTGACGGCTGCTGCTCAGTTGTAAATGTTTTACGGCATATACGGGCGCGTGCGTTCGTGTAAATGCACGTGATTATGAGTCTTAGGGATATCAGTCGTATGTGTGAATAAGTGTGCACGCATAAATGTGTTCGTTTGAGTAGTTCGTGCTTTTGTGTGCATACATTTCCATTCAAAGACGCATAGCATTTATCCTCACTGCTTACCGCTCTTTGATTTCCCACTTCCACTCCCCCTCCCCCCTCATTTTTTTTTTTTCTGTGCAATATGTCGGGAGTAGACATGGCCATTTCGATGGCAACCTGTCCCTCGCTTACGCCTCTCTTTCGCCCTGGTTAATGGCCATAAGGTACGATTGCTTCCCATTATTTTGAAGTTAGGTGCAACGATCTACCGGGCAACGTTATAAGTAAAACCGCATGCCACCCTCGGGGTGATGTTTGTATCCTTATTGTGTGTGCGTGCATAATGAATGTGTGTCGTCCTAGGCGTCCGAAGCAGCTGTTATGCTTTTGGGCAAACTAATATAACCAGTTTTTTTTTCATCAAAATCAGTATGCTTCCCCGATTTCACTCAGAATTATATCTTTTCGGTGCCTTTTTGCACAGAGCTCTAGGCTCCTGCGCAACAGCCCACCGGTTCAGCGCAGGCTGCAGATTTTTTCCTCCGAATGGAAGAACGAGATCGCCAATATTTCAGAGACGGTGCTACTTCTCAGGACAAGCACGGTATTGCGAAACTTTAATTGCCTGCGCGGCTAAGTGCGCATAGGACGTGGGGAAACACGTTCTGCGAAACGTGGTGTCCAAGAAAGGCTGTTATATTAGCACAAGCACACGACGGCCAAGGCCCCTTCCTTACAAAACCGTGCTCCGAAGCCAATAGCAGACCAGCAGTCGGTGCTGTGTCTAACATTCGCCGGTATCAACAGCTCTACCATGGCAAATGAGGGTGTTTTTCACCGCAGACTCATCTCGGAATTCCCCTAGGTAACATAACCTTTCGCTTCACCTTCCCTACGTCCTTCCTCCATTCGTGGCCTAGCAGCACATAAGTTACGTGCGTTCCTGCTCTCCGTTTTTGCAGAAACAAGGAAATGGAGGAAGCATCCGCCGGTAAAATGAATTGCTTAATCGGCAGAAAGCGAAAAACAGCGCCTTTTGGGTGCCTTCTTACGCCCAACAACCTCCCGATCTTGTGACGACGAAACATTGTGATCTTTACTGCCAGCCATACTGGCGCTTCCAAGAGCAAGCGCTATTTTTTTTAAATGTTCGTTCCCTTTCAAGACTGTTGTGACAGCCTAAACAAATGAGTGGCCATTATGACGTTCGCGCGAAACGCCATGAAAGTGGCATACCTGAGAGCACGTCGCGGAAGTTCCGTTATATACTAGGTGCCTTAGGTCACTTCCTTTCCCTGCAAAGAGCAGCATGTTATCGAGCATTAGTCAGTACGCAGTCCTGCTGTACGAACTTTGACTTAACGGGTCACATGAATGAATCAATAAATTTTATTCAAGAAAAGATGGCTATGTGGCCTATAGGCTAGGGTGCGAGAAGATGGATAAGGTATAGAAAATTAAGGGGGGGGGGGGGGGTGAACACGGCCATGAGTAAATTTGTTTTTTAAAGGCAGAAATCGTACTTTTTCTTGTGCTTTTAATCGCGTCAAATTCTTTTGGCATTCTCTGTCCATCGAAATTGTTTGTGTAGTTGTGGCAATGCCTTGCACGTCATGCGTTTTTTATGGCATTCTAAAGGGAGCACGAACCGTACCGCCGTTGTTACGCACGTCGAGTACTATAGCTGAGGTGTCGCGAAAACCTGCAGTATATCCGGTGGGTTTCGCTCAAACAGTGTAACTTGTTTGCCCGAAACAGGGTCAGTGTACGTTGCATGCCAGTTGCCTTTTCCTGCGGAAGAGTGTCTGTAGAAGGAAATGGAAAATGTCTAATGCGCCTCGAGGAGCACAAGCCATAGGGCTTGCACTAAAGTTTCAGCCTCTGTTATTACACCATTAATGGCAACAGAAAAGGTTAAAACAGAAACCATGATGCCATAGTTAATAGCATATTTTAACTGCGCGGACACTTATTAAAACGAACTATCATTTGCTATTGTAGACGTGTTGTTTCTTTTTTTGTGACAAACACTGTGTATTGACCTTTGTACAGGACGACCAACAGAGATCAACTGAATTTCTAAAAGCTCTAACTAACTGTAAATAATGAACATCTACTCTACGATATGCACTGCACAGACACAAAATAAGTTACTCTTGCCTTGTTAATCTTGAACTGAACGCCTATTACATATAGCCAAAATCGCGGATTGGTCACTCGTAGACGAGCTGTGTCCTTTCCTTCTTATTTATTTATTTATTTGTTTATTTATTTATTTAGTACATACTGCGGACATTTCATTCCAAGAAGAGGGGCAATAGAATGCATACAAACAAAAGAGAACAAATTAGGGACAAGCAAATACAAATTTATACAATTTTTAGTCACACTGTGTCTGTAAACTGTCGTTCCAGTCTGATATTGTTCTGCGAAAAAAAGAAAATTTAACCGTGTCAGTTCGAGCATAATAGGGTGTTAGTGAGTCCGGATGATGCTGTCTTGTGTGCCGTGTTATTGTAGGCGTTATGTAAGTCGATGGTTTAATTTCAAGCCTGTTGTTGAGAAGAAGGGAAAGGAATTCAAGCCTTAGCAGCTTTCGGCGTGATTCAAGAGTGGGTATGGAATTTTCTGTCATAATTTTGGAGGGAGAGTCCAATTTATGAAATATAAAGCTAACTGCCTTTCTTCCTATTTTTTCAAGGCGCACGATATTTGACTTAGTGTAAGGATCCCATGATATACATGCGTACTCTAACTTTGGTCTAATAAATGTAAAATAACGCAGTAAGTTCACGTTAGGAGGGGCATTTTTCAGTTTGTTTCTTTGGAAACAAAGTTTGCTGAAAGCAGAAGAACAAATATAATTAATGTGCATGTTCCATGACAATGTGGAAGTCAACGTAACACCCAAGTATTTGCATTTGTTAGTCTCCCGCAGAGCTGAAGAACCTAGCGTATAAGAAAAAAATTAGTGTTTTTTTTTTACGAGTAATACGAAGAAATACGGATTTATCAGCGCTAATAAACATACGCCATTCATTACACCACTTCAATATATTATTTAAATTCTTTTCGAGGACAGTCTGATCATTCTGACAAGTTATATCCCTGTACAAAATACAATCATTGGCAAGCAGTCTAATTTGCACACCAGGAGTTATGGTTTTAACAATGTCATTTATATACATTAGAAACAGTAAAGGCACCAACACACTACCTTGGGGCACCCCTGATGTGACTGGGAGAGTGGCCGAGCTATGTTCACCAGTTGTAACGTACTGAGCGCGTTTGCTCAGGTAAGCAATAATCCAGTTTATGAAAATGTCAGGTATGCCAATAATTCTAAGTTTGAAGATTAATTCTTCAAACTTGAAGATTAATCGAAGGCTTTTCTGAAATCTAAAAATATTACATCTATTTGGCCATTATTGTCTAGAGATAAAGCAAACGAATGAACCACTGATACCAATTGCGTTTCAGTCGAATAACCCTATCTGAAGCCATGCTGAAACTCCGTGAGTACATTGTTTTCAGTCAAGAATTCTTTTATATAGTTTGCCACGATATGCTCCAAAAGCTTGCAGCATTGTTATGTCAGAGAAATGGAACGATAATTTTGTAATCTTAATCGATCTCCTTTTTTAAATATTGGAATAACTCGGGCCACTCTGTATTCATCGCGAAGTTGTGCCGACAGCACAGAAGCAGAAAAAATTCGTACAAGAAAGCTGGCAATGAGTTCAGGATAACGTTTTAAAAAGATGTTTGAGATTTCGTCAGGGCCACAAGAAGCTTTGGATTTCAGGCTTACCAACATGTTGGCAATTCCAGCATAAGAAATAGAATCCACATCAAATACCTGTTTCACTGGAAGCATAGTAATGCAATCATCTGACACTGTAAGGACACTTTGAAAGTACTCATTAAAATGGTGTGCTATGTCTTCGCCCTTAGTTATTGATGTGCCCTCGATTATTATCTGTGAAATTGGTTTCTTTCTTTCCTTCATATGTTTCCAGAATCTTGTAGGATCATTCTTAATAAAGTTAGGCAGAGAGCTGTTATAATAGTAACTCTTTGCAGCAGTCACCTTCTGTTCGAGAGAGTTCTGCGCCTCTTTTATTTTAACAGGATTACCATGGCTTTTTTTTAACCTCTTTACCTTGCATATAATATGAACAACATCGCGTGTCATCCAAGGTGTATGTTTCGGAACTTTCTTATTTTTACTATGGATGAATTTGTTCATGCAGTAATGGCACATAATTTTGAAGCGATTCCACAGAGAACAGGCATCAGTGCTGGTAAAATCAACAAGACAGTTTTCTATGGGCTCTATGATCGACACATCATAGGCATGGGAATAATCTTTCTAGCTAAGCACTGATGAATAGTTTCGCGCCATCTGTACAATTGGTAAGGTAATGCTCACCAGGCGGTGGTCGGAAAGCCCTTCTTCAACACAAACAAAATATTCCGGAAAATCCTGGCTGAGAAACACCAAGCCGAGAATGGAACTGCAAGTGCCCTGTACGCGTGTCGGCTCGCGTACCACCTGCTTCAGGTTATAACGTAGCGTAATATTGAAAACAATGTTGGTGTGCTTTCTGAAAGCGTTTCCAGTATTAAGGCGCTCCCAGTGGATGTTCGGTAGATTAAGGTCACCCACCAATATAATCTTATTCTTTCTGTGCCTGTTCATTTCACCCTCTAATTTTTGTAAGTATTCGGGAGTAGTATCCGGTGGTCTGTATATGACGTAAACAATAAAGCTGTGACCCCAAGAGCTTATCTTGACGTGCAAACATTCAATCTCAGGGATATCTTCCAAGAGATGGGCAGAAATGCCGTTTTTGATTAGGACAGCAACACCACCCCCCCTGGTGCGCCTGTCTTTTCGGAACACTGTATAGGAAGGAGGAAATATATCGTCACTTATTTCATCATGTAGCCAAGTCTCAGTTTAGACCGTAATATGATGATCAAGCTGTAGTAATAAAATTTCCAACGCATCAGTTTTATTTTTAATACTGCGGGCATTGACATTAATCAATCTGAACTGCTTATGTGGCCCTTGGGGAGCACGTCAATTCTGTGAGTTTGAGGAATGGTTTAGTTCGTTTGTTGTGGGAGCGCGAAGGGAATTTGGGGGAATTTGTACGCGTCTGTTTAGGCATTCATCCCAATAAAAAGTATCCCTGCCAATCTTAAGCTTATGATGGATCAATGAAGCTCTTTTTTCTTTAAGCAGCCGGTCTTCTTTACAGCTGTCCCAGAGAAGTTTTCTTTTTTTCAGTGTGGAAGGGGAATAATCGTTATCAATGTAGATGTCAGACCGTTTGAGTT
This sequence comes from Dermacentor albipictus, assembly GCF_038994185.2. NCBI lineage: Eukaryota > Metazoa > Arthropoda > Arachnida > Ixodida > Ixodidae > Dermacentor > Dermacentor albipictus. The sequence goes on along the minus strand of NC_091821.1, from coordinate 225,162,628 downwards.
TCTTGCAGTTTGCAAAAAATGCCTTCTTTTCGCTGTAATCCTGAAGCTAAATTATGACCGGTCGGTTTCCTTTGTTTTTTCCTAGCCTATGTATTCGACCAATAGACTCGCATTTCCCACCCAGCTTGCCTTGAAATACTTCCTTGACAATCTTTTCCACCATCATAAGTTCGGTTTCGTCGGCTAACTCCTTTATCTCGTAAATAATCATATTGGAACGCCCCAATTTTTTTGTCTGAAAAGACATCACTTTCTCAAAAGATTTCAGTGTTGTTTCTACTTGACCGGTCTGAACTATGGTTGCAGAAGAATCAGGGAGTTTAGTCCTCCAGAGTACGTTGTAAGCTGGCAAATACACTGTTTATGTTGCATAACTGCACTTTCATTTCAGTTACATCTGTGAGGATAACTTTTTGGCCTTTAAGCAGTTGGTCATACAGTTCCTTTTGTGTCGGTCCAGGATTTGTTTCTATATCACCACAAAGAAGTAACTTGCACACCTGTAAACACTCATAAGCAGGGCATATACACCGTTGGGGGCACGGTAGGACCACAATGCATCGATGGTCACTGCTAATTCTGCTAAATGTCACAGAGGGACCAACCTGCACAATGAAGAACAGGTGCCTGGTCAACATCGTTGCAGGGCCGGGTCCGCCGTGCCCACTGAAGCAACTGAAGTTCAAGCAGCAGAGCGGTTCTTTTATACAAGCGGCTGTCGATGAAGTCACACTGCGCTGACCAAAAGGCGTCCCTAGGAGCTCAGGGCCATGAGAAGTTGACGGTGAAAAATGTTGGTTGGTTTGCACGCACTCGCTCCTATCGATGCTGATACGGTGATCCACGTAGTTCGCGTGGCTGGTCGTTGATACGGCGGCGGCTCCCAGCAAAACCTGCACAACGAAGAGCAGGTGCCTGGTCAGCATCGTTGAAGGGCCGGGTCCGCCGTGCCCGCTATATATATATATATATATATATATATATATATATATATATATATATATATATATATATATATATAGTAACGCTCCGAATTTTTCCGATTCTTTAAACTTTTTCTATTACTTTGCCCTGCGTCACGGACTTGCATGAAGCCATACGCGCGATACCTCCTAGATAAGCCATGGAGTCGGCGGAAAGAATGTACACAAGGAAGAGAAGAGAGAAAATAAACTGGCACAGTTCAAACGAATGCTTACAACGTGCGATCGAATCACCACATTTTGACATCTCCACAGTGCTATGCGCCGAACGCCATTGACCACTGATAAACTAAATAAACTTTTAAGCATCGAAAAACATGGGCCGATTTTTGTAAGAAATGAGTGGTGCAGAATTGGAAGCTTAACTTTAGCACATCAAAGTCTATTGCACAAAAAGAAGAGAAAACTATGAGAATTGCGGCAACCTTGCAAGAAAGACAACACTGCACCTCCGTGCAGTGTTGTCATTCATTGCAAACTGCATGGCGGAAGTCATGCGATAATGCGGGAACAAGCCATTATTATCGCATGCCTTTATTATCGCGTGACCTCCGCTATGCGGAAGCTATCGCGTTACTTTTGCTCACCAAGCGATTAACCCGTGCTCGAAAAGCCGGGTCACCGTCAGCGGCGCCGGTGTTGCAACAGGCCCAGCTTGTTTTCTTCTTCTTCCTCTTTCTTTTCTTTCGGACAAACACTGTTGTTCTACACGACTACTTTGTAGCTGGCCTCTGCGCATTCGCCGCGTTAGGGCCAACTTGCGCCGTTAAGGCTAGAGCAGCGCGACCAAGTCCTACCCCAACCGCTGGACCGAAACGCCGCCGCCAGCCTCCCAAATGGGAGTGGCTGCGATCACGTGACTAAAACTGTACCCTATTTCGAAATATCGTCGGATTCACAGAAAACTGACGTCATGGCCTCGCCTCTCTCTCTCTCTCTCTTTTCTCTTTCTTGTCCCAGCTGCGTAACGGTCGATAGTAGCAGTGTTTATACCGAGAAATCCTCCACACGTGGCTTGGATGTCTCTGGGTCTTGGGTGAGATTAAGTGTTAAATAAATGAAGCATTTCAGCCTTCCACATTTCGAGGGAAACGCAGAAGGGGCGCTTAACAAGAAGCCTTCCTCTAACGCTTTCCATTACCCCTGGAATCGATCTTGCAGCGACGGGAACTTTCTGTAGTTGCGAAATTTGCAGTCGTTGTCGTGGGTCACAGACGCAGCTTGCCAAGCGTGACTGTTTACTGGGTCCTGGATACCGGTAGCAGAAACAGACGAAACTGCGGACCTGTCATGAGAGAGCATAGGGAAGACAATGCCGAGAGAGAGGTAGGCTAATGGAGGTGTGGGGGTTAAGCAAAAAAGCATCCTAGCTGTTTGCTGCTTTAGAGTGGGAGAAGGAGAAATAAGGCTCAGATAAGAAAGGGAGAACAAAGGCCAGTGTACTCCTACAGCGACAGCCTATACGAACCTGTGACGTGCACTTGCGGCTGTGATGAAACAATCGCACATCTCCTACGGATATGTCCATGTTATATTATGGAGAGGCAAATGCTGTGTTCCGAGTTAGAGACACTGGACAGCCGGCCACGATCAGAGCAAGAGATGCTATGGCAGTGGCTACAGCGGACGCATGCGCTAAATGTAGCCGGAGCCCTATTCAGCTTCCTGCGGTGTACAGGCCGGCGATACAGGCTGTGACGTGTGCCGGTTCAGAATATTTTGCGCCGATTTCACTTTCGCCACTCATCTTTCTCCATTCCTATCTATATAAATATTTTTTTTCTCATTTAGCCTTCGTGCAGCGTAGCGAACCGGAATTTTGCTCTGATTAACTTCTTTGCTCTTTCTTCATTTCTCTCGCTCTCTTTTTACACCTATATTTAAAAGGCATGCGCCAAAAAGGGGGCACTAGGATTCGCACAACTGTTTTTCACTTGGAAATACAGCAGCTCAAAAATGTGCGTGTGACTGGCCTCGTTTCTGAATGTATATTTTAGTACGCTTTGTACGATTGGTCACTCCCACCACTTGGAAACAAAACCACGCTTTTGAATTCCGACTTTGTAGGGAAAGAAAAGAACCCGTGGCATCATGGCACCACACAGACATAACGTTTTGTTGTCAAATAGTAGCGACCTAGGAGCAGCAGGTCCTGCACTCAAAATTTCGTTCCAGGGTTACCGAAAATGAAGAGCATGGCTGGTATTCTGCAACGACCGTTTTTGTTTGGTTCCATCATCTGCAGCGCTGACTGCCTGATGGTGGTGGCAGAAAAGGTGGACCGTTACACTGACCACTGACGAATGGCGAAAACACACGGTATTCTGTTGGGCTAGTTTGCACACAGCAACTGGTTCGACGACAATAGTGTAAGATAGGGATGACAGAAAATGTGTTCAGCAACATTATTGTTTCCCTTGTGTCGTTAAGCTGCGCTGGCGGAAATAGACGCAAAGAATCATGTTTTTCGGCCCAAGTAGTCAAAATCAACCAAAGCGCTTCCCACTTCAGCATTTCTCCCCCCATATAGTTCACCGTTGACTTTCTACGCAAAGCCCAGCTCGTAAATTTGCCTGAGCGTCAAACTTACATCATTGTTCCATACGCAATGCAAAGCCCTCGCCATGCATGGCTTGCACTGCGGAGGTGCGGCGTGGTTTTTCAAAGATCTTTGTAGGTTAGACTTAGCATGGAGACTTGCATAGAATACGTTGCGATATCGGTTGCGCATGTGACTACATAGTTTTAAACTATAGCTAGCAAGCGTTTATAAATAGTTAATTGAACATTGGTGGCAGATATGCAAAGCTTTTCGTTCGCAAGAACTGTCATTGGCCTTCGCTAACACTTCGTTCACTATCGTTATTTCCGAGTGATCGTTCTTGTGCGAAGTGCTCAGGCGTACGAGCCACTTTGCAATCAAGGTCCTGTTTGCTTGTTACATTGATACACGCTGACAAGTGAACAGCGTACCAGATCAAACAGCCACTGCGCCTATGACAAATGCATATAGTACCCAGAAACGACGAAGGCGGAAAGCTTTTAGCCTTATTGCGGGAGAGTGCAATGCCTAAGTGCCTGAAAATCGATAGGCGTTCGTGCTATTTGTCGCCTGCATTTAGGATCGCAGCAAATTACCGCCCAGCGTCAGCTAGGATCGATCCCTCCTATATAATAGCTACAAATACGCTTAATACTCGTTCCAGTCTGTGGCTTGACAGTGTACGTAAGATGTCAAATGTTTTTGGGCAATTCAATCAAACTGACCGATGGAGTACGCATATGAAAAGATGGACTTAGCATACAACATGAATTTTGCTGCTCCTTGGCAACGTCCGTGAGAATTACAGCCTCTCAAGTAGGCCACTCGAACGCAAAAATTTCAAGAGTGCTTTGGCTGTCGTGTGGTGTGACGACTGTATAGTTCGGCGTTCCAGGACTGCCTGCTCCGAAGGCGGCCGGCCGTCAAGAAGCGTCAGCGCGGTCGCGAGTGACTGCCTGTGTGCGCTGTATCATTTTTCTTTGATTTGCTTTTTTTCCGCCTGTTCGTTCCGTCTTTCATTTCCCCTTACCATTCCCCCTGTGCAGGGTAGCAAACCAGAATATTCCCCAGTTAACGTCCATGCATTTCCCAGCCCATTTATCCCCCCCCCCCTCTCTCTTTCTCTCTCTTACCGCTCCTTTTTGAACGGAGCTCCGTTTCAGAGGGCAATATTTACTTATTTGTGACGTTAAGTTTTAAGATTACCGATATCGGCAAATGGCTTCCTTGATGACATTAAGCCGGTTTCACAGGAAGCATTCTTGCATTACGTTTTTCAGAGCGGTGATATCCGTACACGCGGACTTCTCGTTCCTATTTCACATGCACTGAGCGCGGTGACTGCGATTTTCACATTCGCGAACACCTAATAGAAGACTGAATTATTGTTGTCGAAGGCTTATTCGTTCCACTTTGGCGAAAACAAAGTGCAACATACTAGAAACTGTTTTCGTGAAGCTCGTTCGTGTTTGAATTCATTCCTCCGCAAAAACAAGTAAAACAAAACAAAACAACTCTGTAAGGTCACCCCGACGTATCTTACGATTCGCGCTGTTATTGTTTCCCAGTACATATGGCAGCAACGATTTCGCAGGGAAGGTAATAAACACTCCCAAAATCAAAAAAGAAAAGCACACACAGCAAAGGGTCGACAGTTCACCTGCCGCGCCTGTAACGTCGCACGTGCGAAATGGCAAGTAAAATCGCAACATGTGAAACAGGCTTAACACTGTTTCTTTCTTTTTTTTCGCATAATGTGGTTTACGAGCCCTTTTGGTGTTTATTTTTCTTACATATAACTGCAGAACCTTACTATAGTAGATATATTGGAAAACGTTGCTTAAGGCAAACGAAAGCACTGGTACCGACTAGATTCGTATGCTTTTTAAGGCAAAAGGTAAATAAAGAGAAAAAAAGCATACGCAGATCCAACGCACTTGGAATAATGTACGAAGCAATTTTATTTCTTCGAGCAGTCACCTTATTGTTAGAAAACAAGATTGTCAAACAAATTTTCATTTATGCAACGAGTATTGTCACGAAAGGTTTATGTTCGCGCACCGTGCCGGCCACATCAATGTGCTGCAATGTTTATGTTTATTCATAACGTAAGCCGGAAGGTAAACAGCAGTTCATGCGAACGCACACTGTGATACGCCGACGCAGTGACGTGCGTCGAGGACGAAGGAAGATGTTGGCCGAAGGAAGAATTGCGAGCACATGCCGAGAGAATAAGTGTGCGACGCGAAAGGCAGGCATCGAATGCCGACTGTCATTCCTCCCGACTCGCTCCTGCGTCCGTGGCCGATTTAAGGGGACACTAAAAGTTACTATGAAGTCAAGTTAAAGTGATAAACCAATGCTCTAGAACGTAACCTTTACGTAACCGAGAAATTGAGGTAAATGCATGACACGATTTGAGACCCCCCAGCGACATTCTCGTACTAGCCCGATGACGAAGGCACTCCTTATCTTAATTTATGTCGCTAGTACCAAACTACTCGTATTAAAAAGATAATTTCCTTAGGTTATAAGACGGAAGAAAATGCTACTTGTCTACTTCTGTTCGATTCTAAGAAAAAATAACGTTTTGACGTTACCCATCAGCAGTATGGGTGTTCGAAAGGTTTCGTTTTCGCTCGACTCTGCGCGCTCGACTCAGCGCCGCGCGCGCTTTGGAGTTTCAGTTGTTTCGTTATCGCATCGTGCTGCGCTGGCTCTGCTGGCTCGCGAAACTTGCATTTGGAAAAAGCAGCGAGAATGCTACGTCCATGTGATGTCGTGGGATGCGCGAACGGTCCGCGGAACTTGGCCAAGGGCAGGTGCAGCGGTGAATCCAACATTACTTATCACTGTGTGCCAACGAGTGAACCTCTCCGTTTGAAGTGGTTAAGTGCCGTACCTCTGCCACAGCGCATTGGCAAAGAGCTGAAAAATGGCATAGTGTGCTATCTGCACTTTCGTCCAGAGGATTACGAGTTCAACGCCGACTTACTGAAGACGCGTGGAGTGCCTTTCAAAGCAATGCTTTCCCGTAGCGCTGTTCCGTCAGTCTTGCCTGCATTCTTCGAAGCGCAAGAACAAGTGCAGGTCGAAGACAAGGTGGTGAGTGCTGCATTTCGTTTTCAGGAAGGAAAATCTACAAACGGTGCGAATATGTACAGCGATGACATACAGTTGCCGTCGTAGTAGTACGCAATAGTACGCCGGCAGCGCGAGCTCTCAGCAGCAGGTCACGTTCATCAGTGCTTAAATCGCTGAAGTCGAGCCCAGCATCGCGAGCCAATGTGTCGTTGTCAGAGTCATCCATTGCAACGTGCGTCAAAGTTGGGGTCATAAAATAAAGAGCCATCTTATCGTCACGCGCTTTCCTTTCCGTTAGCTTCCATAGTTCCGCTTTCGCGCTGTTGTCGGCTCTGTCTTGGCTCTGTTTCTGGCCGCGCGTTTGCGTCTTAATATTAACTTTTGGTGTCCCTTTAATGGAAACATGGCGCGCGAGCACTTGCTCTCGAGCGAGCGTGGTCTCGCGCGCGCACGACACGCGACGTGAGGTACGCACCCAACCGGCAAGAGACAGCAGCGGCCACGGTCAGGAAGCTGCGGGAGGGTTGGCTAAGAAAGCTTCGCTTCAAGAGAAAACATACGAGCGAACAGCCACATAAAGCAAGCTCGCTGTTGAAAACATCAGCGAGCAGTTAGAAACAACGACTGATGAACGACTGATGTGAGATGCCAGTTCTGGATGTTTGGCATATATACCTGTGCCACGGGTTATACAACGGCGGTTTTGTTTTTTTTTAGGATATTCGGTCCCGTGCACGCTTCCTGTATCTGAGCGAAAGCGGGGAAACACGAGGAGCTGCACTTTTCGGTGGGTTGAAGCATGGCTACCCCCGCGACTGGCGCCTGGCGCTCATTTGAACTGCTCCCTTCAGCTGGATTCATTTGAGATTTATTTTTCCAGGAGACGTCCTAGAGCAAAATACCTATATACTATAAAGTAGTTTCATACGAACATACATGAACCCAAACAGTTCGAAGACACTGCACGCGTAACAATCAGAAAGTATACATCGCAGATTATGTAGTGATAATAATTATACACTAAATCATTGTTATAATAATAACACAAGATACTGAGCAAACATTTCAACAAAACTGATCAACTACAGAGAGTGCAAGCAACACCGCAGTTCGATTAAAAAACAAATAAAGCATCTCAGTATTACATCCTACAGTACTATACATCCCAGTATTAGCGAGATCACGGGCACAGTGTACGTTAACATGGCATGCCGTAATAATAGCCAACAGTAGTTCCCCAGCAGAAACTCTAAATGTGGCAATAACTAAATTTTGGCATGCCAAAATAATGTGCCCACGTGCGGTACGCTAGACCACAGCAAATAAGTCGTTGCAGTCGATGCGGAGAACAATAGCGTCCTTTATGTACGCCTGTCAGAAAACAAGTCACTCCGCACTAACTTACGAAATCGCCCTGCGGTGGCGTTCAAGTTGGTTGCGGCACCCAATACTTCCCATTCTGATTTGTTTCCGGAGGCGTGTTTATTATTATTTTTTTACTTCGTACTAGCAGCCAAGTAAAATGAAACAATGCCATGCGGCTGAATGTTTCTCGCATTATTTATTTTTGCGTAGTTATCACGTGCGTTGCGTTGATAAACGCTTGCATAGCCCCTGCTACTACGTTGTGAGTGAGGTGCGTCTTGCTTGCCCGCCATGAAATGCTGTTGCACACAGAGCTTGACGCAAGCCTTTAACGGCTTTACAAATTGGTAACGCTGCAAATTTTACGATGGAGCTGTGCCTAATGAAATCCTACTAGAAAAAGACATACCACCTGCAAATGCCTTCAGAGATGACAAGACGGGAAGGGCGCGCATGTTGTTGCCGTCGTCGTCGTTGTTTACTGACTGCAGACAAATGCAAATATGGCGTGCATTGTAGCCGGCTTCTAAGTTAAGAAACCAGTGTTGTCCCTTTCTCGGTGCAGCGCAGTGCACAGTACACGCAGTGCATTCGTGTCACCGTGGAATATAATATGCGCATATATTTGGTGGTGGTGGTGGTAACAACTTTATTAACAATCCGGCAAATTCGTGGCCTGGGCCTAGGCCGCCCCCGAGGAGGTCCGGAGATCCTGTCTCCTCGCCGCCTCACGGGCTTGCTGGATGGCCCATAGTTGATTTCCGAGGTTTGAGCTGCGCAACGCGGCCGTCCATCGCGCCGCAGCTTCTTCTGGGGAAACTGCATTTTCTTCGCATATAACGTCACATTCCCAGAGAATGTGTCTAAGAGTTGCGTGAGCCCTGCTGCATAGCTTGCAGTTATCATCTATGTAGACGTCCGGATATATCCTCCTGAGATGGACGGGGTTGGGGAAGGTATTTGTTTGTAGCTGCCGCCAGTCTACCGCTTGGGCCCTGTCGAGTTTGGGGTTAGGGGGCGGATAAACCCGCCTTGAGTTTTGATAAAATTTTGTAATGTCACAGTATCTGGTCATTCTGTCCCTCTCTGTCCATGCCTCCGTTGGATTTCCAACCCCAAGAGAGGATCCTTCTTCGCGGGCGCGGAACGTGAGACCTCGCGCTACGCGGTGGACCTCCTCGTTGAGGTTGGGTACGGGGGTGTCGGTGGACGTGTGAGCCGGGAACCATATAATGTGTCGTTCCTCCGTCTCCTCGGAGGTGACATAGTTCGCGTTAGCTTTGAGTATAGCCTCAGCCTTCGGCGAAATTCTGCCTTGTGCATAGTTTCTGACCACCGTCTGCGAGTCACTGATTACGTATCTACAACTGGGGTTAACGATGGCTAGGGCTATCGCCACCTCTTCCGCTACCTCGGGGTTTTTTACATGTATGCTACAACAACTGACCAATTGTTTCTCGGTATTGAGGACGGCCACTGCAAAAGCACGTCGATCCTCGTATTCTGCCGCGTCTACGAACAGCGCTTCCTTGTCCCTACCGAAGGCTTTGAGTAAAGCCTTGGCTCTACTCTCTCTTCGACCCTGATTGAATTCGGGGCTCATGTTCTTGGGTATATTAGCCACCTGCAGCTTTTCCCTGATCGCGCTTGGAAGGGATGTCTTGTCGCCGTGCTGCTTGTGATAACTTATCCCGAGTTTGTCCAGGATACTCCTGCCCGTTCGTGTCTTCGATAGTCTTTCGAGTTGCGAAATTTGGTGTGCTTCAATTAACTCTTCAAGCGTGTTGTGGACGCCCAGCTGTAGCAGCAGTTCCGTGCTGGTGCTGTCTGGAAGGCCCAGTGCCATCTTGTATGCTCTTCTAATGAGGGTGTTCAATTTGGCATATTCGGCCGCGTACCAGTTGTGGTAGGCGGCCACATAGGTAATGTGGCTAATAACGAAGGAGTGTATGAGTCTGACGACGTTGGCCTCCCTCATACCCTGATGTCTGTTGGTGATTCTTCTGATGAGCCTCATCGTGTTCGTGATCTTAGTCTCCAAATTCCTGACCGTTTCTCCGTTGTTGCCGTTCGATTCTATGATGAATCCGAGCACCTTAATCTGCTTCACCCTGGGTATTTCTTGTCCGTCTTTGGTGCGTATGCAAATTTCTTCGTATGCAGCATGCTGGATATAAGCCTTGGGGGGTCTTCCCCTAAGCGTCGGGCGGTAGAGGAGGAGTTCCGATTTTTCTGGCGAGATGACGAGACCGGTTCCGACGAGGTACTCCTCCACCACCTCGACCGCGGTCTGTAATCGCTGTTCGATTTCTCCGTCGCTTCCCTCGGACACCCAGATCGTAACGTCGTCCGCGTATATTGTGTGATGCACTCCCTCGATGGCGTTCGCTTGGTTGCAGGCAATCCGCTTCGTTCGTGTAAGGTATTGGAGTAATTCTGCTTATAGTAAGGTTCCTGCAAGTGTAAAACGCACTCCCGGCTGTCTTAATGTAATGCAACCTGTAGTGGAGAACTCAAAACAGAGCGGCCAGGCGCACTCACATGTTTGTGTTTCGAAACTTGTCGGCACTGAGGATAAAGGTTTTCTGGAGCCGTATTCACAAAGCAGTTCATATAGGCTATAAATAAGGTCCCTAAAAGCAGGCGCCGCCAAATGTCGCAGCGAACATATATCATTAGCGAAGGCAGCCAGCCAATGAGAAAGGGTTCGTCCGAGCGAAAAGTTTGTGAATTCGGCCCAGGTATTGTAAATATCGTGCTTTATCTTAGCAGGCTGCACTTCCCCGTTTGTGAAGTTGCTGGTATAACCTGACCGAGTCACATTTTACAAAAGACTTTGCTTGCGCTCCGGGACCCAGCTTTGCGGGGCCCTCAAAACTAGTGCGCAACCAAGAGGAACCCGTTGTGGTGTAGGCTACCGCCCAGACGACTCCGAGCAAATCGTATTAAAATTATTGGTGACGCCTGCCTGAAAACACTTAATTTTCCCACCTTTATTCGGTACTGGGAGAGAATGTGATCCAAAAATCGCACTTCACGAAATTGTGCGATTATGAATCGAATTTTGTAACGATTCCTTTTGTTGTTCAATCTTATTATCTTCCGTGGGCTCCCTCTGTGTCGTCTCTGTCATCGTCAGTGTCATTTGTGTCGCGACCACAATTCTGGTCGATAACAAAATCATCCGTCCTACCGGGTGGCTGATACCGTTCATACAGCGGCAACGCGGTGACGTAGGTCCAAGTGCTAAAGGTAAGGAACATGAAACGGCTCGTTACAAAACATGGCGCTTGGTAATTACTGTGTTACTTCATAGAAAAATCTATAGTAAACAATTTCTTGTTTGCTCTAAGAAGCTGCGAAGTAATTAACTATCTTTAACAGGCAGAGTGAAAAATGTTTCCCGTCTTTTTTTTAATACGTGATATTTAGGAGATGTTGACATACTTTAGGCGGCGCCGGCTACTCCTTTTCACGTAGAACAAATACATACTAATTATAAAGTAACGAGTCGGCACTGAACAAAAGAAAGGTAACACGAACGAAAAAGTCGGGCAGCCAGGTGACGTAAATGCCCAGAAGCAGTTCACAAGAGAAATCGAATAAAACACATTGGAACATAAATCCAGGGAAAAGAAGGGGAAAGCGGGAGGTAGAAATTCAAGACGATGACCAAAACCAGAACAAGGTAAAAGCGGGAGCCAGCGTTCCGACAAGTGGACATTTCTTATTCGAAAAGACAAGCCTACTTGTCAAAACGTTGGCTCCCGCTTTTACCTCGTTCTCGTTTAGCTCATTGTATGGGAACAAAGTCATCTCACATTATTGTAGAAAAGATAACTCACAAAGCAGGTCACATAATACACACTTCAGAACGTAGTCAGCTCACACAAATACAATAAAGACAAATCGCAACAGAAGTCCCACAAGAAGCGCTGGAACGTCAAGTCAGCTCTCATATATACCCTAAATACAGAAAACATGAAGTCAGGTCACAGAAATTCACGCGAATTCGGGCACAGAATACAATGCAAACTGCAATAAATAACTGTCAAAACAATATTACTCTCTTGCAGAAATCTCTGGAGGGCCACTAGCGCTAGCTTTTGTAAAACAGTGAAATATCGTTAATACGAACTCGGTTAAGCCGAACTCTCGCATATAACGAACATGGGAATGTTTGTTCGGTTTTACCTATACTCAATGTAAAAAAAAAATCTGCTCGAGATGAACCGCGTTAGACGTCTTCTTTGGTTAAGAGGAATATTCGGAGTGACCGCCGCCGCTACCGATTCTGGAGGCTAGGATGCCTCTATGCGCCGCGCCCGGGGGCGCGCGCATCGAGGCACCCTAGGCGCACATCGTCCGTGGACAGAGGCAAAAACAAGAGAAGGAAACAAGAGGAGTCGCATTTCCTTTCGTGAACGCGGGTGACGCGCAAACGCATGAGGGCTATAGTGCATGCGAAGCTATCAGCCCTCGGTGTGCTTAGAGTGTCCGCATCGCACATGGTGTTGGAGACGGGGCTCGCGCGGCCGCGCCATACGCGGCAGCAGCCGTAGTAGAAAGGCCCCTTGTAAATATTCGCTTACTAACTAAATTAACAAGCATGGTGTCAGCGCGCATATGCAAACATGAACACATCACACTCGATGACCGTAGACGCTCGCTGTCAAAACGCCGGCGTGAGGAATGGCGGCAGCAGCAGCAAGCGCAGTGATCCTCACGCTCTCCATCGCTTCAACGCAAATTAAGTGGCGAGAACACAGCGAACGCAAAGCTACGGGCCCTCAGCCTGCCCAGACTGTATGTATCCCCAAAGCAGGTCGCGTTTAAGCGCGTTCGCGGTGCAAGTACAACACCCCCTCCCTCCCCTCCCCGGTAACATACGCGCGACGGAAAACGGCGCGCTCCCCAGCGCCCCCCCCCCCTCCCTTCCTCCTTTGCGCACGCGGGTATGAGCCGCCATAGTCGGCTCACCATCACACGCTTTCACTCGCACAGACAGCGTACGGCGCGCGAGGACGATGTTATCACGAGACGAACCCGTTACGCCCGTATTGCAAACGAAACCTGTAGCAACTGCCAAAGGAGATCAACCCAGGGCACCTACGCCTACCTTTCTCCTCCGCGACGCTTCGCCTCGTTTCTCCTTCCACTCTTCGCTCAACGTCATTTAGACTTTAGGTTGCGTTGCTTCGGCGCGCGCTCTGCGCACCCCTTTGTACTTTCGCTAGCTCGGATGATAGCACCGATAACCCGTGACGCGGCAGATTCCTACTTTAACTCCCTAGTGAACTTTTTCCAAGAGCACGTAGGCACAGAAGGATTTTTAAGGTGATTAGTTGAGATGGCATCGTTTGTAGCTGTTCGACGATTTGCATAGAGGCGCCAAACATTCATCATGGACTGGATGAAACCAAGCAAGAGTGTCACTTGAAGACAGTTTTCTATGAAGTTAAGCTAAATAAATGCTTTTATGTCATTTTTCCCCAGATTTAAGTCTACTTCATTTGCCGTTCCGAAGTAAGATATTTGGATGCCCCTGCTCATGTTGCCAATTATTCTTCTGATAAGACAAACTTCTGATAAACAAATTTTCATGGTCCCTTCAAGTTCGTTTTAAAGAGTCTACTGTATATCTGTTGGCCATAGGAAAAGCATCATTAATGCTTAAAGGCCTGCGGTATATTGCCATTAGAGTGCGTATCAAATGGCATCTTTCAGTATCATGTCGTGGGTATTCTAGTAACAGATTATGCATGCACTGCGAACTGTATTAGCGCGAAAAACTTTATGCAGAAAATGTTTTGCATACGCGGTACCAGGTCTCAAGCGCTAACCTGGAGTTTCGAAAGATTTGCTGGTATTTAGTGGGCATGGCATATTAAATTTAAGGCAAGGGTCAATGGTTAATAATACGGAAGGTTTCTGAATTTTGATTAAATCACGTTTCTCTGCAACCACGGGCTTAAAGTATGGCGCACCTTGCCTTGTGATAGAGTAAGTCCTGATGTTACAATCACCTGTGCGCTTGTCGTGTGGCCTCATCAGCGGCTACATTCACTACATTAGCAATACACGTTGCAGTGCCCAGGTATTCATTGATTGGAACATTATATGAAGTTTTCCAACTGCTTCTGTAAGCACCCCTAGGCTTTCATAGACTAAAGCCGAGTTCTGCGAACTGATGTTGACAATATAAACAGATAACAATGCTGCCTGAGAATCGCACAGTGTAACCTATAATGCCCCCCTTTTTTGCTATATTTATTTACTGTACCACTGATAACATGGCAAACGTTCTGCCCTAGTTGACGTCACTAGGGGTACCCGCCGCGGTAGTCTAGTGGCGTTGGGCTGCTGAGCTGGAGTTGGCGGGTTCCATCCCGGCCGTGGCGGCCATATTTCGATGGGAGCGAAATGCAAAAACACTGGTGCACCCAGATTTAAGTGCATGATAAAGATCCCAAGGTGGCCAAAATTAATGCAGAGTCCCGCCATGTACTACAGGGTGCCTCATAATCAGATCGTGGTTTTGGAACCAAAAACTCCAAAATATAATTTAATTTCGCGGAAGATAGTTTATAGATAGATAGATAGATAGATAGATAGATAGATAGATAGATAGATAGATAGATAGATAGATAGATAGATAGATAGATAGATAGATAGATAGATAGATAGATAGATAGATAGATAGATAGATAGATAGATAGATAGATAGATAGATAGATAGATAGATAGATAGATAGATAGATAGATAGATAGATAGATAGATAGATAGATAGATAGATAGATAGATAGATAGATAGATAGATAGATAGATAGATAGATAGATACTACCGACTAAAAAAACATATTCGATACACTAGAAGATAGAAATATATCTGTATAGGTTACAAAATCTGTCACACAGTTGGTTCTGAAAAACGATAAACAATCACTGATCACTTGTTTACAAAACGCATTCGCAGTTCCTTGGATGAAGAAGTATATGGACCTTGATATTTATTTAAAATGTGTGGTAGAGTATGTTGTAATGACTGTAGGCTATATTTATTACGAAACCACAGAACATACCATGTATCCCTATTTCTTGTATTGGAAGAATTTAATTTTGGTGTCAAATATGCACTAGAAACTAGGAAATTCTTGAAGGCAGTATTTGAGAAATAAAATTAATTTAGAAGGCGAATAGTGTAGAAGTTTTCTATTTTTATAATTTTATGCTTTAAGAACGCTGGCCGCGTTATCTCCAGATAACCCATGTTATCAATGTGCCGAATAATTTTCTTTTGCAAAAGAAGGATTTTCATAATAAGGATGTTCGGGTTATGGCGTAATAAATGTCCAGTTTTGCTTTGGTTGGAAGAAGACACCGACATCGAGACAGAACACCGGTAATAGCAGAAATTTTTGTGCAGATATCTTAAGTATCTTAAAGGAAGGTGCGAAGAAAAAGTGACGCCTAATATTTTGTGTTCATCAACAATTTGCAGTTCTTTACTAGCACACACAAAACTTTGATTACTAGTAAGAAGTTAATTTTTTGCGCGAAATAACATTACTTTAGTTTTCGTAGGGTTTATTTTTAGGCAATTAGCGGCTGACCATTCAGAGCCATTGGTGAGTAGATACCTACATTTTTGCATTAATTTTTGTGAATTCGGACCAGCAATAAGAAGATTAGTGTCATCGGCACACACGAAAAATTTTAGTTGTACCAATATTAGGGAAGCGTTTATATAGAGGTTAAAGAGCAAAATACCTAGTACGCTCCCTTGTGGCACGCCATGTAGTAAAGGAACAAAACTTGACTTCTCGTGTTTTATGCATACTGACTGTTTTCGATCAGTAAGGTAAGACTCAACTAATGCTAAGGGAGTACCTCTAATGCCATTCTGGGATAATTTCCATAGCAAAATTTTATCATTTATACAATCGAACGCCTTACTGAAATCAAGGACTGTTTATAGTTCCATTCTGGAATCACAAATTCGGAGAGAGAGAGAGAGAGAGAGAGAGAGAGAGAGAGAGACTCAACCTTTATTGATGCCAGCAATCACGCGGGCAAACGTAGACTCCCTCCTCCTAGCAGATGGTTGAGGTCCGTTGGGTTTCAGCGGCTGTCTCTACCAGTTGGCCGACCCAGACCTGGTCTCGCTGGTCTGAGTTGAGCAGCAGGGTCTCCCACTGCTGCCGGTTTTGAATTTTGCGGCCCCCGAAAGGAGCCGCCTTCTAGCACCCCCATAGAATATGTGGCAGATCCGCCCTACCCTTACATAAGTAGAATTTCTTTGACAAGAACTATATATACTTGGATGTAGCCCGGGTATCTGAAATATGTAACATCAATTAGTGTGCTACAAACATGAACGTGTCGTCCTTTCCCCAATTATTTCTTCAACGGAAATTTGTATTTTCATATCTATGAGCTGCTATGGGGGATATGAGACATTGGCAACGCTCAATTTGTGTTTTGGCAATATATTTTTGTGGGTCTGAATCCCAAAATTAATACGAGTCCTTTCTCTGTCTGTAAATACAAGGTTCTAGAGCTGTTCTATAATAATAATAATAATAATAATAATAATAATAATAATAATAATAATAATAATAATAATAATAATAATAATAATAATAATAATAATAATATCATTGTACTCACGAAGGTAAAAGCTACTTTTTGTAGAGGCAGGTTGACAAAGGTCCACAGCTATAACTTTATACGAAACAGACAGCATGTGTAATTACAATAGCATACTACATTCAACAAACCTGTTAACGAAATACACAGAATATCTTAGCCTCATAAATTGACAAAGCACAAGGACAAATGTAAGGGGGGAAAGACAGCCAATTTAACTTAAAAACCTAACATATGCAACTTTCGCAACTCGATTGCTGTGCACTGTAGAAGGTTTATGCCAGCTTTTACATATTTATTAGGCAGTGTAGGCATTATCTAGGACAATTTACCTTTAGAATAGACGTCAAAAATCCTGAGCATTGATGATACAAGTGCTGAAACCTGGTAATATTTTAAAGCGAAGCTTTCTTTGCCTTTGGGGCTAAATTCGCTAATCTTTTTTTTTTTTTCATAACTGCTGCTTATCATTGACCGGCCGCCTTCGCTAATGATATGTCGAGCCGTGGTGTCGGATATATTATTGGCGATGGTAGCTGGCTAGTGGCAAACAGCCCTTACGAAATAAAACACTTTTGGGAATTCAGCCCCCTGAGATTAAAAAGCCAGTGTGTTCCTGTATCTTTTGAGAAATACACCGGATCTCATGGCAACTGCCGCTGATGTCACCGTCGAAAAGCCGATACCAATGCTAGAACGTTATTCACAGGAGAGGTCTTCGCTTTACAGCAGGTGTTCGCAGCTTAAGCGATGTCTCTCGTTCTCGGCTTTCTAGCCTCTCGGGCCCTAGTGACACAGATCATTCGGTTATGTGAGTCCACCACTTGAAGAACCTCGGATAGAAGAATCCGTACTCGATTTCTTTACAATTTTTTTTAGCCATGGATACATACCATATTTTTGGCTTTCGACAACTTAACCAAAGGCAGCGAGTCGATCCACCTCGGCTAGCGCGTACTAGAGCTAGGGCACACTACCCTGGCTGCTGGAAGACATGTCGTGTAAGCTCAGTGTTCCTTGGCTTAATTGTAAACGATTTGTTCCTTCCCAGAAAGCTGTGTTATTGTTGCTCGAAAATATGGAAGCAGTGCAAATTCAGAAAGACGGGTCGGTCAGCATAGATGCAATAAGCTGTGCTCTTGCATTCAGGAATTCCAACCCTCGGTGTTGGCTGGGCTGGACGATTAACCAGCCAGTTTCATCGACGGTCGCAGAGGGTGGCACTATACCTGCCGCACTGCGGAAACTGAAGAAATTCCCTGCCCAGAATATGGTCATTCGTTCCGACTTAAAATGTGCACTGCGTCAGTTATTGACCAGTTTGCAGTCAACTTTTTTTTTTTTTTGACGACAATCACTAGAACTACTGAAAGAGCTCGAGAACAAGGAATTTAAGAGTCACCCGCCGTGGTTGCTCAGTGGCTATGGTGTTAGGCTGCTGAGCACAAGGTCGCGGGATCGAATCCCGGCCATGGCGGCCGCATTTCGATGGGGCGAAATGCGAAAACACCCGTGTACTTCGATTTAGGTGCACGTTAAAGAACCCCAGGTGGTCAAAATTTCCGGAGTCCTCCACTACGGCGTGCCTCATAATCAGAAAGTGGTTTTGGCACGTAAAACCCCATCATTGTTGTTGTTGTTGTAAGGAATTTAAGATCAAGTTTCAGTGGCTACCTTCATGTGTTTGTCTCTCCGGAAATAAAAGAATTCATTCCATCGTACGTGAGGTGCTATCAAGTCCCCCAAAACTGAAAATACCGAAAAATTTCCAACTCACAAAGAAGCCTATTCGCTGTCATTTTCGGAAGCTTTAGATGCTGCCGCGTTCATGAGCTCTGTATACGGCCGAGAGACTAACCCGCCTGGAGGCCGCACTAGTTTTTCGAATCAGAACGGGCTGAGCATACACGCCAGCTTGGTCGTTCAAGACTGTATGCGCGCCTTTGGCTCTCTGAACAGACTGCGGTAAATAAGGTGATACGAAGCATTTTATAGGGTCCGTTACTTGTTGGTTTACGGAGAATTTCCAACCGATTGTGTACAACGATTAATGTTTCCAAAGGCCACTAAATCGTTCGAATAGACGTATTGCGCGTTCCGCTTGTGTTTTCGCCACAGTGGACGTTCAGACATGTGGCGACCGACTATGCACCCTGAAAGAGGCGCTACAGGCGGAGCAATTGCCGGCCTCGACTGCCTGGTAAATCGTCTGCCCTACCGCCGGTCCTAGAGAAGGAGTAACTGCAGCACAGATGTGAAATGGTTGGCTGAGGGCTAGTATAGGGTGACTGTGGGTGACTGTGACTCACGCGGAAAGAACGCCAGACAAGTGCGGTACAACCAGCGAAAGATGATCACACCGTGGCAAGCAACGCGAGACTACCGGCGGGGAAGTAAGAAACTCTAGGTGGCTATCATGTTTTATTTTTTAGCGATGTGGCGGGAGAGAATCAAGCAAGCAGAGCAGATCCCGCGAAACGAGCTTTCTGCAGTAGCCCTCTTATCTAAGAACACCAAGACACCTACCGCCAGGATACCATTAGCGCTCATACACAGCAGTGTTGCGCAGGCCAACTGGGGCTTTTACCGGCGATATTAAGACAAAGCGCTCCTCGGGGTGAAAGCAAGCACTGTCTTTGCAATGCGTTGAGCCATACACGGCGAGCAACGGCGCCGGCGCCACCAGAATTGGTCTGTTGAACTTTCACGCTGACAAGGCGATGAATGTACACGCGTAGGAAAGAGAAGGGGCTAGCGCTTGGCTACTGCTGTATATATTCCTGGTACTGGCGTGCAGCAAGCTGCAGCAGCAGCGTACAGTCGGCGGCAACGGCGGCGGAAGGGGGGGAGGGGGTCTGCTCGCTCGGGGCTGGCACGGCAACGAGAGACCAAAAAAAGAAAGGACGGCATTGGGAGCGAATGGTGGCCGCCATTAGCAGCAGTGACCGCGGCGCGTATGAGCGGCCGGACGGCTGCGAGGATTACGCGAGACGGGTATAAAGCCTCTATCGCAGAGCCGAGGAGAACGGCCTCACTCGCGCGCGATTTCCAGGGCTCTCTTCGTCTGCACCCCGGTCTTGAATTGACAGCGGCGCCATCTTTATTTGGGCGATTAGGCAGCTAAGCTCCGCGCTCGCACCCCGGCGACAGGTATCAGATGCAGAGCGCCGAGCGCGCAGCCTCAGAAAACACAGCGCGATCGCTGATCGCCGTGGTGGCTAATCCCGTTCCAGTGTGAGTGGAGCTTAGCCCACGGGCGCGATTATTGACTCGCCGCTGCCTGACCATGGTATACAGAACACAGAGAAAAGAAAGAACAAAATTATGACCAGAGGAGAGCAGGGAACAGTCAGGCGACAGGAGTGCCGAAGGGTATCTCTCCAGCGAGTCGGGGTGAACGGGCGCTGCGAGATTGAATCCGCTGCAGGCGCAGACGGAAGCGGCGCCAGGCGCTCCCTGCTGTTGTCTCGAACCAGCAGCGGGGCTAAAGAGCGGAGGCCGGAACTGCGATACGAGCAGAGGAGGCTCAGCAGATGAAACAGCCGGACGAGGATCCGCCATGATCTCTATACATGCGCTTCGTCTGGGAGTCTCTGTTGGAAGCCAGCCTGATTGGCTGATCGACCCAGGTTGCACAGGCCAACATTTATAACACGATCGAGAACTAACATCCGGAAACATAAAAAAAAAATTGTACGTTGCAACTCGACCGAACTGCGAGTGATTAGTCTATGCATTTCGCGAGCGCGGTGACGATCAGTTTTTGCCGATTTTCGCCTTTGAGTATCCAAGCACACGAAACAATGTGTTCACGAGTTCCGCTGTAAGAAATGCTTGTACAGAAACCGATTATCACCTTCTTCAATGTGCTGAATGAAAACGACGGCCCTTGCTCCGTCCTTCCTGGCGCCGTGCGGGAAGGTGTTGCGACGTGCGAAACTTGCACTGTTTATTCCATGGTAACGAAATAGAAAAGAAAGAATACAAAAAGATGCATTGCGGGGCTGCTTAAATATGCCTGTTAACATTGTAGGCGGGATTTTACAGACGCCAACGTCACATGGCGTGTATTGAGTTCGGTCGGAGATTGGCAGCTGCTCCCTCTCTCCTAGGCGATGTTGCACATGCTTACCTCAGGTGGCGGTAACCCGCGGTTCCCGTTTGTTTCGAGGAAGGAGGGCCTCCCCTTGACTCGCACAGTTCGCGGAACGCGGCTCCCCCTTCCCTCCCCCCTCTCGCCTGGCCCGCACACACACAGAGGGTCTCGTAATCACTGCGGGGCGCCAGCCAGACCGGCAACCACCTGGGATACCCATAGGAATTTGTAATCTACCCTGTGCTTTCTAATTAGGCTTGGTTTTTCGATAAGTAATCTAATAAGATAATCTTATTTGCACTGCTCGATGGTTTCCTCGCACCCACAGGAGTCGCACATCGACTCCTGTGGGTGTGAGGCTACGATGTACAACGCGTCTCTCTGCGGGTGACTTTGCACTGACTAGACTCAAGACCGTTCACTGAGTCAAAGATACTCGGACTGCGGCCACACCCGTCACTGGCACGAAAAGCGATTCGTGCACTAGTGCAAACTTGAAGTGCACCTGCTTAAGAGACCGTTTATGGTGACCCTCTGTATAGTGTCCCTCCCACACGCATTCATTGCTTACTCTCTCCCTTTTTCCTCTTTCTATTCCCCACCCCCAGTGTAGGGTAGCAAACCGGATGCTCTTCTGGTTGACCTCCCTGCCTTTCCTGTCCTTGCTTTTTCTCTTATTTGCACTGGGTACTTCGCGCCAATCGTAACAGCATCACTAATCCTATTTGCACTGGATGATTCACGCCAATCGTAAGAAAGGTTAAATTTTCAGCGATTTACTTAAGGTGCAAATAGACACGCCTAACTCTTCTGTCCAAGATCATGTGCACTGATGCGTGTCTTATTGTTTCATTTAGTTATATTTTTCGTTGAGTGGCAACCTATATCACTAGAACGTGCATATTAGAGGGTTTCAGTACTGTATCCCCGACACCACGTAAGCCGCACGCACATATTGCGGAACGCGGCGGCTTACGTCACGACAGCACTTTTAGTACGCTGGAGTGCCCGTGTACGTTACGAAATCATAAGCCATAGAAAAGTAGAGCCGCATGCTGCTGGTCGCCTATGATGGAGCGATTCTGTGCAAAACAAGGAGTCTCGAGCTCTCCCGCTCGACAGGACGAGAAGACGGGAGCAGCACGCGTGCGCGCGCAAGAATACGCGCCATCCATGCACGCAGATCTGGCGTCAAAAGTCTACTGACCACGGAATTTGAGAAAACATTGAAATAACGTGCAGGTTACAAAAATACCCAGAAATACCATACATTGTTCAAATATTTGTTCACATATACTATAGTATAGGATGTAAATTCGAAAATCAGGCTGCGTATACCCAGGTGGAGCATTATTCAGATTTTTTTTTTCGGATATCGTGGTCCGTGCACTTTTTGCATCCAACTACACGCATAACGTTACCTTCTTGCTGCGTTGCGATCATGCTCACTTTGCATAACAAATTGCTCAGCACGTAGGCAGTTCAACCTTTCTGTTAACACTGTGCTATATGGACAAGCACCCCGCGGGGACTCCGCGTTCTTGCACATGCGCGGTGTCGTTGTCCCCTTGTGTTTTTTCCAAACATGAAACGTGTGTTACTTTTTTTTTTCGATGTAATTCGCCAAAGCAAGTGATAAAAGCGCAGTTGGTCGGCGACACCAGTGGCAGGTATACGCAAAACATGAGGCACTCACAACTGCAGGCTTCTGGCGAGCCTAACTGAAAAAATTATCCTTGCCTTAACAAGATCGGTGCTGTTATGGCCAGTAGACAACGAGAAAAAATTTGTGTCAGCGTTTCGAGATGCACATTATCGTCGGTTACAGTTTGGAAAGCTATGGCGCGCACACTAAACGTTGCCAAGATCGCACTGGAAGAACGCAACCCGTTCCGCAGAGTTGACCACAGCACAGCGGTCGTTACACAGGTGCGCGAGCCGCCAACGGCGGCCCGAGGAGACGACGAGGACAATCGGCCCACTCCAGACGCATGCATTAAAAGCCGTGACAATTAAGCAAGCCGGCGCACGCGCCCAGGAGCGCCAAGGTCGCAGATGGACAAACCACTCGTTCTGCAACATCAGTGCGGGGCTGGAACAGCATTAAACCGGCCGGTGAATGTTCTTTCTTTTTTTCCTTTATTCTTTTCCGATCGACACGACGGCGCGTCATGAAAAGGAGCAGTCGACAAGGGTGAGACACGGGATCCGAGGCGCGGGTGTCCCGCCGGCGGGCAGCCGCCGCAAACAGCAGTGCTGCGAGGGCGTTCGCTTGAGCCGCAGTGGACGTGACCGCGACAAAGGATGCGCGGGCCGGACGTCGCGCCGCCTCACGCGCCGGCAGCCTTCCCCCCTTCCCCGACCCTCCCCGCCAGACGCCGTCGCCGAGCCGATGAACTCGCACACAGCGGGCTGCCCGGCTTACGTAAGCGGGCCCTGACGTGCTACCTTGAGCGCTTATACGACGAGGCAGCGCTCGTAGACGCTCGGGCGCCTGTGACGCCAACAGTGATCACC
The DNA here is from genome assembly GCF_038994185.2 of Dermacentor albipictus. Taxonomy (NCBI): domain Eukaryota; kingdom Metazoa; phylum Arthropoda; class Arachnida; order Ixodida; family Ixodidae; genus Dermacentor; species Dermacentor albipictus. The sequence continues at coordinate 225,139,391 of NC_091821.1, read as the reverse complement.
GCCGAGATGAGCGATGCGTTCACCGCCACGCCGGAACGAACGAGAAGAAACGATGTACAACACCTCGCACGCTCAATGACTTAAAATTGCGATTTGTGATAATAGCTCCACAGGCGTTAAATGCGGTCCGCTAAGCGTCTGCGAACGAATGTCACACCCACTGGCTAATGTGCAAAGGGAAAGCGCATTCTGATTTGTTTTCTCGCGTTCGCGTTTATTTCCGACATGATCGTGCGCCACACGCATGCCTTAGAGGATGTTCTTTAAGAAGGCGCTGCTGGAAAGTATAGTTCAACGCGGAACATTTTTCACCGTCAGAACGCCGGAAAATATAGACATGCCTGAATCTGGTCTTGTGCGAATGATTCCTCTATCTCTGGAACAATGTCCACATGAAACCGTAATTAGATCTTGCCTCTGCGCAGTTCTCATGCATTCATGGACAATGCTCAAGTAAAACTCTTGCTTGGGCTAGTTGGTTCATGCTTGAAGTAGGCGCCCGTCTTGTCGTTTGTGTTCTTCTTCCTAAGTCCTGGTCTTCTGCGCCTTGCCTTTACCTACTTCATGGACAATGCTGGACGCAGGCGAACGTTTTGTATAAGCTTGGTCCTGGGGGATAAGAGCTCCGTCTTGCCGCTTCGTATGTGTTTCCTTCACCTCTGGGGAGTGTCAATACGTTCAAATTGACGCATGCCCCGCCTACTAACACCAAATTTATGTAACCTGCGTGCCACGTATAACCTTTAAGTTTTCAATAAGTAGGTGCTAACCACCTTGGTTTAACCTTTGCATTGAAGACTAACAGATTAGGGCCTTCCACCCGGCCTCGATCAGTATCCAAAAAAGGGAAAGGGGGAGGAGCGAGCATCTCCATCGCAGCTGCCATGGAAGTGGGGACGTGCCCCCCCCCCTCCCCCTCCACCCTCTTCAGCAGTGTGGGCAGCAGTGTCTTGTTAGGTCAAGAGAATGCCAGTACCTGCTCTGTGGGTGGTCGGTTTTGAAACGTATCCCTTTATATGTTACTTAACAAAGTCAGCGGCAAGATAAAGTAGAGCAAAATAATATAGAGCAAGCCCGAAGACACGCCTTCCACTAAGTATGGACAGCGCTTGCAAGAAAGACTCGCGTTCACGAGCATTCCTACGCCGTATAAGGCTGTTTCTCTTTCATGAAAACAATACTATGATGAAACTTTGGGTTGTAGTCCAGTTTTACATACAAACATAGGCATGACTGGCTTCGATTAAGTGATTGTTGGGCGGAACAGGAAGGAAAGATTATTGATGTGAGGGAAATATTGCGAATTTGGCTTTTGAAGGAAAGATTTACCGCTTACTTAGATGGGGCATCAGTACACGAGGTGAGCACGTGCGCTCAAAATTAAGTTTTGAGATGGAGCTGAGAGATAACTACAGCAGTTGATAATTTGTGTATTGTCAGCGTATAAAGTTGTTCTAAGAGAGATGCAATTAGGGGAATCAATGTTATAAAGTAATATAGTAAGGGACACAAATGATAACCCTTTTTGATTCTGTAACACTAGAAAGTTATCTCTTCAGATAAGCCCACCGCAGGACGGCAATTATACTATTCTATTTGGTTTCTATTTTAAACGAACTATTTTCGCACTTTATCATTGCATAACGCTCCGTCCCGCCTACGTCATCACCGACGTCCTTCAATCAGCGCAGCAAATTATAATAATGTAATAGAACCGAGCCTAAAACGAACCGTTGCATTATATCTATAGATAGCGGGCTCCTATTTTGGTAACTACACTTGGGATTTTGTTGCAGTTAATGAAGAACAGGGTTGTGCCAGGCCAGGCCGTCATACGCACGCGCTCGCGATAAGGAGGCACGAGCCCGGCGCTTCGCGTCGCATCCCGCCGAGCGACGTCACGAGGCGCGCCTGCTGCCGCCCCGGGGGCAGATATCCGCAGGCGCCGTCCGCTCCAGTGGCGGTGAGACAGCGCTCCCGGGGCCAGACAAGGCTTTTGTTTGTGCGCCGGCGGAACGCGTGGCCAGCCAGAGAACGTCGGCGCGCGGAGGAGTGCTTATGCAACTGCAGCGGGGAGCAGCAATCTGCGAAAGGCGCGAGCCCGCGAAGCGCCGCCGACGGCGAAGGAATCGACCCGCCGCCGCCGACGGGAAGCTTCGGCGGCCAGAACAAAGCGGGCCGCGGCCCAAACAATCGCCGTCTGCCGCGCCCGAGTGCGGCGTAAATCAGACGCACCGCAGTTGCGAACGCGCGCACGTGGCCGTCCGAACACGCCGTCGTCGCCGCGTCTGGCCCGTCACAGACGGCACCGCGAGCGCCGCACGCTGACGCATTCGCCCGGCTCGGAGCCGCGCCTGAATCAGCGCTGCGGCGCGCCATGGAACCGGGCGGTCCACCCGGTTCGCCGAAGCGGCGACAATTCGCGCGCGACAGAGCGAAGGGGCCTGCAGAGTCGTTATCAAAGGCCTCGCCTCTTGTTATATTTGGTCGTGTGCGTATACGTCTGCGCGCGCGCCCGCTCCAAATGGGCGCGCGAGGCACAGGAAAAAGGCAATAAACGGGGCTCCGAGGCCGGCCGTCGTGTTCCGTGTCGCGACGCTTTCGGCCTGTCTGTCTGCCCGGTTTGGGGCGGGGGGGGGGAAGGCGGGCCATAGCCGAAAACAAAGCAGCCAATTGGCGAAAGACGCGCCCCGTAAACATCCGCTCACTCCAGTCGTTTAGTGCGCCCAAACGGCGATTGAAGAATGCGCGCCACTCGCACGATAGCGGCGAGACATCCGTAGCCAAATTGCGCTGAGGCTGATGCGAAAGCCCATATTCTCGCAGCACGCTCACGCACATCCCCCATCCCCTCCTCGCCGTCTATACACACGTACGCATAAAAACAATAGCAGCGAAACGTTAATGGCACATAGGGACATCGGACATTGTGACCAATGTCCGGAAGCGACCATTTCTTACCTGTTATGCCAAGCCATATCGGAAGAAATATGACGGTAGCAACATTTACAACCACAAACAACTACTAACGTGACTGCCCAGTGGTTCTCGGATTGACTATACTCCGTTCCATACACTGCAGTCAACGCCGTGGAAGCTACGCATGTTCGGGTACGAAAAGTTGTCACTCCGCTCTTTCAGTCTATGCTTCGCTGCGCGCCAACAGCGTTCGCTCGCGCGAGCATGCGCGTGAGGCTCTTCGCGGCGGGTTGCAAATGAAGAAACCTTCAAAAATAATGCAAATAAAAATGATCTAAAAAACGCATCAGCAGCCGTTTACCACAGTGTGATTGTTTCTAAGGGTTGAAACTTGTTTCATTCAATATTGAGCCTATATAATAAACAGCTGCGCACAATTGCAGTCAATAAACATCGAACTATATCCAAGTGCGGACGCTGCCCCTGCAAGAAGTCTCTCTAGCCTCCAGAGCGTTAACTCCTATGTGTGGAACGGAGTATACGTTACATATAATCCTTAAGTCGACGTCAGTTCTTCCATGATCTTCGCATGTTGACGAGGTCATGGTCAGCAAATCTGCCAAAGCGTCTTACAAGGGACATTTCTAGACAGTCTACAGCTGAAAATCTAAATGAAACACAGCCGGCGAAGGTGCCGTGAAGTTCTTGCAACTCAAGAGTATAGCAGCAGTCGTGACAAACCAGGGCGGCATGTCGCACGTTTCTCTCGGTGACGTCACGTCTGCCAAGCATGCCACGGAAAATTTTTGCAACGATAGACGACCGCTCGTCGCCAATCCGTCTCAGTGTGCTCTCCTCAGAGGCTTTCGTTTTCAGCGGCCACCGATCGTGTTTGCGTCACGCGTTCTCCTGCGCCTGCAGTCGACTATGTTTAACGGAGCCGCCGCGCCAAGCTTCGCTTCCTTTCTTTATCGACCTTCTTCTTTGCCCTTTAAGTGTGAGTTTCGTTGAACCCTGCCAGGGTATTTCTCCGAATTATAGAGAAATCCACTTTCATATGAACCGCTTACGCTTATCAAAATAGACAATGTAAGCGTGACGAAAGATATCTTATTTTGCGGTAAACACTTCGCCATACACAGACAGGATGCACTGAAAAGGCGAAAATACTAGCGCTAAGAAGCCACAAACAAGCTACGCGGGCACCTTCCATTCGTACCACTGGGGCTGCAGATCCTAAGTACGCCTGAGTGGCGTCGTCTGCGATAGCTGCGCTCTCTTGCGCAGAAAGGATGGAAGGACGATGCGCGCGTGTGATCTGACCAGGGTGTCCTCGTCTTCGGAAGGGTATTGAGGCTCATCCCCTCTCTGCCGCCCTCTCAGTTCTCAAGCTCGTGCCAACGACCTCTCGACGACGCGTAAGCGCCGGACGGAGGGCAGAGCCCGAGAGAAGAACGTAAAGACAACACGCGCAGGTTAGAGCCAGCAGAGCGAAAAGGCTGCAGGGTTCTATAAGTAGATCAGAAGTTAGTTACCGTGCGTTCTTCACACTTATACCATGCGCGCAACACGGGCCGCGTATGGTCGCGGTTGCAGCGCATGAAACTAAGAGTGTGTTATAACGACAGAATTTACGAAATGGAAGACTGCACGGATAAATGGGCTTCGCAAATCGGATAATCGGTCGGCGTCACCGTCTGCGCAATTGTTGTATGCTGTATAGTTTATATCTAAGCCGAAGATAACCGAGGTGCGCCCAATGCAATTATAGATGTATGTAGCAGCTGAAAAATTGAAATGCCTAATTCAAAGAGCCCGCCTTACAATAGTCACTACGTAAATGAGAAATTACGTTCGATTAAGACGGCCGATTCAAGTCGAAAACTGCAACACAGTCACAATTCTCGTTGCTGTATAGCGTAGTCAGACAAGACAAAAGTGGTAAATAGGCCATTTATTGGAGCTTCTGACATTTGTAAATGATAAAGCTTCTTACGTAGGAGGGAATAATAACAAGTGCACACAATCGCTTTGGCAGCATCAACGTCGCCAGGCAGGTTAACTTGCCACAATGGCTCGGGAGTTGGTATGCTTCGTGCTCGTGAAGTTCCTCGGCCTGTATTCAAAGAAGGCTCTTACGCTAGAATTGTTCGTAATAGCAAATTTCAGCCAATCCTAATGATGTACATATTATGAGTGAGCACTTGCGCACTAAAAGAGTTGGGAATTTGTGAATCTCGTTTGCCATTGCTTCGCCACTTCTGCTAATGTTATGTACAGCTTCAGGATTGGCCGGAATTCGCTTTTAAGAACAATTCTAGCGTAAGAGCGTTTTGTAATACGGCCTGTGGTTTTGTGCAGAGGTAATGAGGTTGGGAGGTCGGAATATCCGCGGCGTCACAACGGCACGGCGTGAGCAAGTTAGCTTCGGAACACGTCAGGGTACGAACTTCTATGAACGAGCTTTTACGAATTCTCTGTAGAAAATCTGCACACTGCATCCGGTGCACACAAATTGCAGCGGAATGAATGATATAAAATGCAGCGCGGTGTTTGACGGCTGCGATACTTTCTAAAGGACCTCTAATGTGTTCCCCACTAAGGTTAAGTGGCACAGACCGGGTAAGGTTGTAAACAAGGCTGTTTCGTATACAGCAGACGTTGTAAATGACGTGCTTCCCTACACCCACTTTTGCTTTTATTGCGACAGCAATTATACGAATGATTGAGGCGCATTCACGCCGTCGGCGCCGCCGTCGCCGTTGTCGCGCTGTCCTGTTGACGGCTCATGCACGCTTCGCGCGTAGGGTTAGAGGGTCTCCTGAGATGCGGAGTGCGTTTGGCTGCAAAAACGACGAAGCGTAGTGGGCGCGCCGTCAACGCTGCGCTCAATCGCCTCGATGGCGGAGCAAGGGCAGCGTTCTGCCTTCCGCTGCTGGCTCATGAGCGGGGTGCGCACGCTCTAGTGTTCCTGCTGGGATGCTGTGTGTATGCTGTGGTCTAATAAATAAACGTCTAGCTAACGTTATTTAACATTTCACTGGGCGTTAACGCCGACGGTTTTTGCCGTCACCTCACAAGAGCAAAGAGGAAGCAGTCGTCCTCCGCCGCCTACAGACAAGCACCTATGTACACGGAATAATCACGCACAGACTCTATCTGACGCAGTAATCGTGCATGCATGCCTCCACTGCGACTCCTAGACACGCTGCGACACATGGTCCAGGAGTGTCCACTGCGTGGCACGTCCTCAGACCCCACCTCACAAGCTCCACAAGGACGCTCCATAGAAGCACAAGAAGGGCATCCCAACTCAACGTACACCTATGCCACTGCTGAAATGTGGGAGGCCAAGCTTTCCTCTGACGACGTGGACAAGCAGGGCAGTCTCGTCGCCCGGGCCAAGGAGGCAGCCCTTGCCACAGGGTTACTGGAATAAGGAATGCTCCCATACCTAGGGTGAACCGGGTCGGCTCGGATTGCCGTTTCCGAAAATAAAGTTGTTTTTTTCTCTCTCTCTCTCTCTCTCTCCGTCGGACTCATCTCGAGCACCATCGAGGTTCGATACCTGCAACGTCACCGATGGTACTCCTTATCACGCGAGCGTTGCGAGATACCTAGTAACTGCGATGGCGATGCTCCTTACACAGTGGGAGTGGCTCCACGTGCTGCGTCCCGCCAACATGTCGCACCCGCGCATAGATGGAACACAGTCCGAGGAGTTTAAGTACAGTGCTAAACCTTGCTATCGTTGTCTATGCTTCGCCCTTCAAGCGAAACTGCCACATTCTTCAGCCATATCCCTCCTCATGTATATACTCTTCACCAAACCAAGTTTCTGCTGACAGTATCTTTTTGCTCCTTGGAGAGTTTCCTAGTTTTCTCAAATCCAGTTCCACTGCCGTGGTTACGCAGTTCGCTTGGAAGGCGCTCGTGTTATGCTGCGAGCGGAAAGCCGCGGTAAGACTCCAATGAAGCGCCCAGCAACCACGCACGGCACCTCGTCGCCAGTGCTCGCCAGTGAAAGAACCTAATTATGAATCGTCTCGCTAAAGGATTATGTTCCATGCCCACGAAGCTCGTGCAATTCATTAGTCAGTCGCTCCTCATTTCCTAGGCTGGGTCAGCACAAGAGATACATCGTGCATTATTTAAATGGGATGGAATGTGATTACCGTGGGTTAAGAAAAGTAAATTGAAGAATGATTAGCAAGAGGGTGCAGTATTGAGGAACTCTCTGGTCAGTTACCCTTTATGACTGAATACTTCATCTTATACGCATCCGGTCTGACGCACGCCAGCTAGAAAGCCTTTCATGAATATGTAGAACAAGTGGGAATGTCATTTCTTTTAAGTAAATAAAAAGTGCCGTAAATGATACCGCCTAATTACTTATTATAAACCAAATACTAAAGTGTTGAACATGCCCATGTGCCTCATCGTTCCAGCACTAACAAGAGACACGAAAACGTTCCTTCTGCTCGGAATAACTAAACGAAGCAAATGGATGGAAAAGGTCATCGCATCGTATTGATGACTGGAGAGACATTGAAATAATACATTGTACATAATGAGCGAGAATTTTGCAGTTCGGGTAGCTCTTTGTCTACTTTTCTGGCGGATAGGTTAGTAAGCACAGATCCACATTTCATTGTATTAGCGGGATGTTTCTCCATTATCTTCCTCCTTACTGTTGCATAATAAACTTTTCGCTGCCGCAATTTTAACGCCCTGTCTTAAGCCCTTGAACTGGGAGAACACTCGGAGCTGGTGGCCAGGATCAGTTTTTTCTTGAGGCGGAAAACTCGTCGCGTGCTCCGCGCGCTTCCGACGATTACAGGGCCCGTATTCCGAAAAAGCTATTACGCTAGAATTATTTGTAACCAAAAATTGCGGGTCAGTCCTCATGCTGGACAAATTACTAGCGAAGGCGAGTGGCAAAGAATATTTAGAAACCAAAAGCTCTTGGTAAGTTCGTCCCCTGGTGTGCCAGTTGGCACAGTTTCGACGTATACCCCTTTCACACGGGAAGATTTAATGTCATTCGAATCGAATGGCATTCGCATATAATCCCACTAATCGGGATTTACACAGCAAAATTTAATGTCATTCGAATGGAATGACATTTGCCATCGAATGAGTTAGCGGAACTCATTCGCATTCGATTTCGAACCGAATGTATACTCTTGACCCCAGATAGACAACAGCGACACTCAACGCAAAAAAAAAATAATAATAACAATGCGTGCATCGCCAAAGTCAGAAGATATTTCTTTAGACTTATAAAAAGGAATAATTATTTTTGCCGCGATGATATTTTCACCAGGGGCTGTGCTCAAGCACAATTACTAATTGCATCAGCAGTCTGTTGTGGCGGTCGGCCATATTGTATGTCAGGCACGTACCCAGGATTTTTTTTTCGGGGGGGGGGGGGCCACCACCTCCTCAACCACCACCACCACCACCACCACCACCACCACCACCACCACCACCACCATCATCATCATCATCATCATCATCATCATCATCATCATCATGTTTTATGTCCACTGCAGGACCAAGGCAGACCCTGCGATCTCCATTTACCCTTGTCCTGCGCCAACCGATTCCAACTAGCGCCCGCGAATTTCCTAATTTCATCGCTCCGCCTAGTCTTCTGCCGTCCTCGAGTGCATTTCCCTTTTCTTGGTACCCATTCTGTAACCCTAATGGTACAACGGTTATCTAACCGGCGCATTACATGACCTGCCCAGCTCCTCTTGATCTCATTTAGAATATCGTCCATACTCATTTGCTGTCTGATCCAAACCGCTCTCTTTCTCTCTCTTAACGTTATGCCTAGCAATTTTCGTTCCATCGCTCGTTGCGCGGTCCTTAACTCATTCTAAAGTCTATGCCCCTTATGTCAGCACTGGCAAAATGCACTGATTGCACACCTTACTTTTCAATAATAATGGTAAGCTTCCAGTCAGGAGCTGGCAATGTCTACCGTATGCGATCCAACCTATTTTTATTCTTCTGTGAATTTCCTTCTCATGATCAGGGTTCCCTGTGATTAATTGACCTAGGTAAACGTGCTCCTTCACAGTCTCTAGTGGCCGACTGGCGATCCTGATCTCTTGTTCCTTTGCCTGGCTATTTATCATTATCGTCATCTTCTGTATAATAATATTCAACCCCACTCTTACACTCCGTCTGTTAAGGTCTCCAGTCATTTCTTGTAACTCATCTGCATTGTTGTTGAATGGAACAATGTCATCGGTAAACCGAAGGTTGCTTAGATATTTGCCGTCGATCTTTACTCCTAAGCCTTCCCAGTTTAATAGCTTGAATTCTTCTAAGCACGCAGTGAATAGCTTTGGAGAAGTTGTGTCTCCCTGTCTGACCCATTTCCCTATAGGTATCTCCCTGCTTTTCTTGTGTAGAATTAAGGTAGCTGTAGAACCTCTGTATATATTATTACGCGAAGGACGAGCCAGTAAGACGAGAAACTATTTACAGATTATATTTTCAACAACGGTTGCAGCGCTGACCGGTCAGATTCACAGCGCGAGCCCACTTCGTTCTTCCTCTTTTTTTCTGGAGTGATGGCGCCCACGCACCTTGTTCAAACAAACAAATACCACACGCATGTAGCAATGTTTTTCATGATTTTTACGTAAGCGTTCTGTAGTCCTTGATTACGTAGTGCATCTAGACTGCTGGTATCTCTACTGAATCAAATACATTTTCGTAATCTATATAAGCCACATAGAGAGGCTTATTGTACTCTGCAGATTTCGCGATAACCTGATTGATGACATGGATGTGATCCATTGTAAGGTATCTCTTCCTGAAGCTAGCCTGTTCCCTTGGTTGACAAAATCCAGTGTTGCCCTTATTCTATTGGAGATTAGTTTGGTAAATATCTTATATAATACTGGGAGCAAGCTAATGGTCCTATGATTTTTCAATTCTTTAACGTCTCCTTTTTTTGTGGATTAGTATAATGTCTGCATTCTTCCAGTTTTCTGGGACCCTTGCAGTCGATATACACTTCGTATAAAGAGCCGCCAGTTTTCCAAGCATTATGTCTCCTCCATCTTTGATTAAATGGACTGTTGTTCCACCTTCTCCTCCCGCTCTTCATCGTTTCATGTCTTGCAGCGCCCTTCTGACCTCATCGCTAGTTATAGGAGAGTTTCTGTATCCTGTTCATTACCGTTTCTAAGTGAGGTATCGTGACTCCTCTGGGTACTCTATACAGGTCAGCTTAGAATTTTTCCGCTGCTTTTACTCTATCTTCGAGATTGTTTATGATATTACCCTCTTATCTTTTAGTGCATACATCATGGTTTGTCCTATGCCAGGTTTCTTTTTTACTGATTTCAGGCTGCGTTCATTTTTTTACGGCTTCTTCAGTCTTTCACATGTTATAGTATCGAATATCAGTTATTTTCGCCTTGTGGATCAGTTTTGACAGTTCCGCGAATTGCGTAACGCTGTGCGGCTGCCAGTCCCATACAACCGCGTAGAGCGCAGGACTCTGCGATTCTAGACGTACTGCGCTCACCGAGAAAGGTTAGAAAAACACGCACATGAGCACAGCAGAGAAGTGGCTACGTGAGGCGGTTCGACCGATAACTGAAGAAGCGTCATTCAAAGCAAGTAATTATTCTCCACTTCCGGTGGTGTTTTCTCTACTTCCTTTTTAAATAAAAAGATGTTGATCCATAAATATTCTCATAAACAACGGTTAACATTTTTATTATTCGCTTTTGCTTGCAGTTTGGTTGTTGCGTTGGCTCTCTCCCTTAGTAGATCGCTTAATTTGTCAACTCCTTGCGATTTTTGTTTCCGGTTTCCAATTTTGCACGAAGAGTGCTATACGATTAGGGAAAAGCAGACGAGGTAACTGGCGACAGTCATCTTGCTTATGGGGTTAAGGGTTATTGCAGGGTTTCATGATGGACGCTCTTTCACATCATTTTATTTCCCAGCTTATCTAACCCATATCACGTATATATGGTTCCAGGCATCTGCCAGCGTCGCGGCGTGCCGTAATTCAAGGAAATAATGAAGCAAAGGGAAAAGTTAAACGCAATTGGTGTTTTCTCCGGCCGCAACTCGTTCCATGAGAGTACAGACCAGCTGAGTAACAGCCGCATCCCTCTCCTGGTCCCAGGATCAGCCTAAACAAAGAAGGTTGAACTAACAAATGCAACAGCTATGCGCGTGACGGTTGAATAGATGGTGACAACTGATCGCATCTCGAGTTAATCGCACGGGTGCGGAATCTATGAGAAAACTGTCCTTCACATTACAAGAGATGCCGATAACTACCGCCATCTAAAAGGAGTGAAAAAGGCAGCATAAGGCTGACTGATGAACAGCTGCCAAGTCTCAACATTAATCTGGCGGCGCTTTAGGAATGTGTGAGGAGTGGTGGCGTGGTTGGGGAGGGGGGGGGGGGGTATGCCACTTGATTTCGGGGGGGGGCCCGGGCCCCCCCGGGCCCCCCCCCCCCCCCCCTGGGTACGTGCCTGTTGTATGTCTTGATCGAAGTGCTTTTAGTTGTGAAATATTGGCGTCAAAATGTTTTTGTTCGTCTTAAAAGTACTCGCAAAAGTCCTCAAACGTGTTTAATAGGCACAAAATTTCTTTGAATTTCACAAATTTTGTTCCAGTCGTCATTGCTATCATTTGCGAATGCCATTATATTTTACTGTGTAGCACCGCAAGAGACCGAATGGCATTCGATGCATCGAATGCCATTCGATTCGAATGACACAAAATCTTCCCGTGTGACAGGTGCATTAAATGTGGCACTAAGACTAAGGAGCAATATTTTTAATGATATAAAGTTAGAGTAGACGTTGGCACTTTTAGGTGCCACCGGCTATTGCTTGTAGCAAAAAGAAGTGAAAAAAAAAAACGTTCCTTCATGCTAAATTAGTTTCCAGCGTCAATTTCAAGCAGATAATATTTAATTTTTCGACTTTCTCTTTGATAATAACGTATTTGCGGTGTTGTCCTTACTACCTAGAAAGTTAAGAAAGCTAGGCAAATGGCACTTGAGCCTCCTGACACCGTAGTCTTTGCGAGAAAATGGTTTGACACAGTGGCATCGCTGCCATATATTATATGATGTTTCAAAAGGCTTCTTTCAAAAAAAGGCTTCTTTGAGTTACTCAGCATAAGAAAACTCTGAGTGTTATTTTGAGGTTGTGCTTGTACTTCAAAAAAGGTTTGAATCGTACATTTTTCGTACTGGAAGAACATTAAATGTATTCAATATCCTTTGTGTATTAAAGATCCCTTCTGTGAGCGTCAGATGGTGCATTAGCAACATGACGAATTGCTTTAAATATTTTGTTATCTTGTCCGCGTGGTCATCTTGTGCTCGGGGCCGCAATGGCACTGCGGCCTAGCAAAGCATTATATCCGGAAAAAAAAGTGCCGTGTAAGACTGCACCAAGTCGCAGACGATATTATAAATTTAAAAAGATGTGTATTCACTCAGATGTGGCGGAATTGTCATCTTAAGAGTCAGCATAGAAATTCTCGCATAGCTTTCAACTGCTGATCAGGACAGGTCTTCCTGCAAAGTCAACAGTATATCGTTCTTAGCAGCAGATGGACTTCAAAAGAAGAAAGTTATCGTTTTCATGCGCCTGCCTGGCCGCGTCAGGGGTTGCAGTGTTTCCAGGGATATTGCAGTTTCCTGTTACCCACTGAAACACTAGAACTTGATTTGTTGTCCTACAGCTTTTGTGTGCTCCTTGGGGGATTAACACACTAAATCTACTGATCTTTCTGTAATGTATAGTACAACGCACAATCAAACTTAAGCTACTTGAAGCAACGAGGCAGAAATTCCAGACGCCTTACTAATCAGAGCTACTAGCTGCGCATGGAGCAATTAAATCAAGAAGAATATAGCAGAGATCACAAAGAAGGCAGAAGAGTACGCAACACAGCTCGCCAGGCAAGGGTGGCAGCAGTTCTGCAGCTCACTGAACGGCACGCTCAGCACAGCCAAGACGTGGCGCATACTAAAGCCCTCAAGAACCCAACCAAAACGAAAACAGAAGGCGGCAAAACAATCCAGAAACTGGTCCACCAGCACGAAGGCTCCGACGAGGAACTACTGGCAGTGCGTATAAAATGCTTGGGCAAAGACAATCCGAAACGCTACGACGGGAAGTATCTGGGGACAGAGAACCCCGACATGGACAGACCGATTACGAGAGAGGAAGTTTACGCGGCAATTAGAGCGACAACCAAAAACACAGCCGCGGGCGCCGACAAGATCAGAAACTCCCTAATACGCAACCTCAGCGACGAGGCGATAGATCAGCTCACAGCATACCTCAACACACTGTGGGAAGACGGCACGATATCGAAGGAATGGAAGCACGCTGTCGTGGTGATGATACCTAAACCCGGCAAAAAGCTTCAGATTGAAAACCTGATGCCCATCTCCCTCACCTCATGCCTCGATAAACTCTACGAAAGAATAGTCACCAGAAGAATCCAACACCACGTGGAGGACAAGGAGTTATGCCCGCACAGCATGTTTGGCTTCCGGGTGAACCTGTCAACACAGGACGTCCTGCTACAGATAAAAGAAGAAATCATAAAGACATCACCCAGAGCAGGCGAAAACGTCATTATGGCCCTAGATATCAAAGGGGCCTTCGACAACGTTAGCCACGAAGCCATCATGGAAGGACTGAACAACATCATCGTCATCGCAAGTTAGATTCGCCCGCGATGACGGTGCAAAGTGCACCACGCGCACCGCTTGTTCGCGTCGATAGCACGTGTGGTTTCGGCGATCTGTGCGACAAGACTCGCCGTAAACTGCAACATTTTAGCTTCATTTCTATTTTTTTAATTTTCTCCCTTTCAAATGCAAGAACCAGAACAGAAGCGAAATTATCTCACTAGAGGGGGATCGCGCAGTGCGGCCAAACCGGATGTGCGCGCCTGTGAACGGTGATGACTGGACGGCGCACACTATATCTTCACTTATGCTTGGGCCACGCGCTCCACTGTTCAACTTTCATTTGACGCTGATAGTACGTATTCATTGAATTAAAGAAATTATCAAGTTACTATGCGACATAGGTGGGGGCGTGGAAAAGAGGCAGAACATTGGGCCTCTAATCTGAAGGTCGTAAGTTCGAATCCTCCTCCAGTACACTACATCTCCAGGCTTGGGTGTGACTCCTGACACCGGCAAAACATTCCGAGTGCCAGTGGGGCTATACCCGTCCAGGTGCAACCAAATTAGAATGGCCCACTAAGCCTCAACAAAAGACGTTCCCTTCCAAGAACTGGCCTCCCTGGTGCAGTATTCAGCAACGACCTCCCTCACTGCCCCTACAATTAACCCATGACCTTCAAGCACCAGCTGCTGTAGAGCTCCTGACCAAAGGGGCGGTCAGACCTGCGACACTACAAAGGGTGCTAGGAATCTCCTGACCAGGACAGGCCGCCACTGGAAACTGAACCTAGCAACGCTCAACACACGAACCCTCTTGAGTGAAGCTAGTTTAGCAGGACCCTGAGGCACTATCAGGCATCGCATCGGATATTATTCGCATTAGTGAGGTTAGAAGAACTGGGGTGGCTTATACAGTGCTGACTAACGGCCACGTCCTCTGCTACAGAGGACTTCGAGATAAGAGACAATACCGGGTAGGCCTCCTAATCCATAAGGACATATCGGGCAACATTGACGAATTCTACAGCAGCAATGAGAGGGTAGCAGTAGTAATAAAGTTGAATAGTAGGTATATAATAAAGGTAGTACAAACCTACTCTCCAAACTCCAGTCCCGATGATGAAGAAATGGACCAGTTTTAAGAAGATGTTGAATTAGGGATGCGAAAAGTGCAAACTCAGCATACTATAGTCATGGGTGACTTCAATGCAAAAGTGGGGAAAAAGCAGGCTGGCGAACAAGCAATTGGCAACTACGGCGTCGATTCCAGGAACGCTAGAGGAGAGATGCTGCTAGATTTCGCAGAAAGGAATAAGCTTCGAATAATGAACACCTTTTTCAGGAAGCGTAACAAAATAAAGTGGACCTGGAAAAGTCCTAATGGTCAAACAAGAAATGAAATTTACTTCATACTTTCTGCCGATCCCAGCATTGTGCAGGATGTAGAAGGGTTAGGTTGGGTAAAGTGCAGTGATCATAGGTTAGTGAGGTCTAGGATTTACCTCAATATAAGGAGAGAAAGCGTAAAATTATTCAAGAAGAAACAGGCCAACCTAGACACAGTAAGGGTAAAAGCAGACTAATTCAGGCTGGTGCTTGCAAACAAATACGCAGCCTTAGAACAGAGAGATGAAAATGACATAGATGCAATGAATGAAATCGTAATTAGGCTGGCCTCAGAAGCAGCAATTGAAATGGGAGGTAAGGCACCAAGGCAACCAGTAGGTAAGCTCTCCCAAGTAACGAAGGACCTACTTAAGTAACGACAAAGAGTGAAAGTGTCCAACTCAAGAGATCTGATAGAATTCGTGAAACTATCCAAACTGATCAGCAAGGAGAAAGCAAGGCATATTCGAAACGATAATGTGAGAAAGACAGGAAGTAGTAAAATATGGACGCAGCATGAAATCATTGAGAAGAAAACTTGGCATAGGACAAGCGAAGGTGTATGCACTGAAATGTAAGCATAGTAATAACATCAGTAATTTTGAAGATATAGTAAAACCAGCGGAAGAATTCTATACTGACCTGTACAGTACCCAGAGCAACCACGCTACCTCCATTCGAAGTAGTAATGGACAGGATACAGAGGCTCCTTCTATAACCAGCGATAAAGTTGGAAGGACCTTGCAAGACTCGAACCGGGGAAAAGCGGCAGGATAAGATGGAATAACAGTCGATTTAATCAAAGATAGAGGAGATATCATGCTTGAAAAGCTTGCGGCCCTTTATACGAAATCTCTTACGACGTCAAGGGTCCCAGAGAACTGGCAGAATGCCAACATTATACTAATCCAGAAAAAGGGAGACGTCAAAGAATAAAAAAAATATTGGAGGCCCATTAGCTCACTTTGAGTATTGTATAAAATATTCACCACGATAATTTTCAATAGAATATGGCCAACACTGGACTTTAGTCAACCAAGAGAACAGGCTTCCTTCAGGAAGGTGTGCTCTACTATGGATCACACCCATGTCATAAATCAGGTAATCGAGAAATCTGCTGTTTTTTCTTCGGTGTTTGCGGAAGACGCCATTCTGGTGACCGCAGAAACGGACGTGGAATCACCTCCGCCCATAGTTTCCACATCGACTGCAGCCGCTCCAAGAAAGTGCTCCGGCCACCTGGGCGACGCGAACAGCGAGGATAGGCTGGTATACCCTACGGCCCGTGACGAAAGCTCGGATGAAGGTGACTTTATGCTCGTGACAAGGCGTAAAGCAAACGAGAAGACTACTTATGTCCTTTCCTTGAGCAAGTAAGGACACCATGATTACGCGGGAGCCACCGGTTCACACTATCTTGTTTGTACCGGTAAATGCTGCTGATAGTCTCAACCGGCTTAATAGTTAAGCCACGTTGAAGCCGTCACCCTGGGACAAATCGCAGATGTGAGAATCAGTGGTCGCAAGAATGTTCTCGCTATAGACGTTACGCAACGTAGTGCGCTGGATGTATTGAACAAAGTCAATATGTTCTGGGACATCAGGGTACGTTCTTACATACCAGACGGAAAGGACTCTACGGCTGGTGCTATTTACGACATCGACAATTCCATCAGCGAAAATTACCTTCAGATTTTCATCAAGCCAATGAGGGAAGGTCTTGTTATATTGCAAGCCCGTCGTATTGGCGATTCGCGATGTGTAAAACTTGTCTTCAAAGGAGACATCCTTCCATCACAATTAAAGATTGGTCATTTTCCACATGCAATGCGGCCGTTTGTCCCAAGACCACTTCAGTGCGGTAACTGCTGTAAGATGGGACACGTCAGCGCTGTTTGTAGAAGTTCTGCCGTGTGCTCATGATGCCCAGATTCGCACAGTACAGACGCCAACCATGCAGAACATTGGAAGTGCGGCAATCGTCCCGGCCCTCACGATGCGTCTTCAATGTATTGCCCAAACTCAACAGGGAGATGCAAGTGTAGAAGCAAATGGTCACAGACGGTTCCACCTACAGGGAGGCTGCTGCCAAAGTACGATGTCAGCGCTCTCGTCTCCGGAGACCTTCTAGAAAACCTGCTGCCGAAGCTAGGGATGTGCCTCTCCCACGGACGGCCCACCCACCAGCACAAGCGCCCAGCAAAGCCAGCAACAAGCACCCTGAGAAGGACACAAGAATCACTGGCCCACCTGACGCGTGGCCAGCGCTGCCGTCGATAAACCCGCCAACAGAGCCGTAGCATCGCTCGTCCAAGGTCACTTCGGAACGAGTCTGTGGCAACAATCAAGATAAGGAAGTCATAGCTATGGTAAAAGCCCTCATGAATACCTTTAAGTGCTGTTAACTAGCATTCGCACTCCGAC
Source organism: Dermacentor albipictus (assembly GCF_038994185.2). Classification (NCBI taxonomy): domain Eukaryota; kingdom Metazoa; phylum Arthropoda; class Arachnida; order Ixodida; family Ixodidae; genus Dermacentor; species Dermacentor albipictus. Next base: position 225,121,951 of record NC_091821.1, on the reverse strand, counting down.
TGCTCATAGTGCACTTCAAATATTGAATACTCTGAACCCGATGCTGTCAAGTCGGGAGACGCACCATGGCTCGTCCTCTGCAGCCCTTCCGTAAAGAAGTTAAAGAAGCTTCGATTTTCCAGTGGAATGCCTGAGGCCTTAAACTCCGCAATTCGGATATTCGGCTAATTGTATTTTAAAATCAGTTTCCCATTATCGTCACTTGCGAACCACACCTTCACAATGCGATACGATTATCCAGCTATGAAGCCTTCAAGTGTGGTATACCTGCAACGACCACAGTAAAGTCATCGTTTATATCAGGTACGAGCTTACCTATGTTGAGCATCCAGTAAGACCTGATGATAACAACCAACACGTGTTCCTGACTGTAAAATGCAATAACCTCAATTTCACGCTAGTAGCTGTATATATTTCACCTTCAAGTCGCTTTGACACTGTGAGATTAAGCGCTCTAATATCAGCGACACCTGGGACGTGGATTATTACCGGCGATTTCAACGCTCATCAGTCACTGTGGGGAAGCCATAAGATGGATCGTCGGGGAAGACGAGTTTCCTCTTCACGTAAGATCCTGAACTGTATTGTGTTAACAACGGCAGTCCTACGTGCTTACAGGGAATGGCATATATCAGCTGTCTCGACCTAACATTTGTGCCACGCTGCCTAAGTAACAAGGTACAGTGGTTTGTGGACAATGAAACCCATGGAAGTGACCATATTCCCACCTATATAAAAATCAAGGGCCCAGACAAATCGCAGATCACCGTTTCTTCCCGCATCGAATGGTCAAAGTAGAGGTCACTCACAGAGAAGTGGTGTCAGGAAAAATGAAGAAGGTTCTCTTAAAAACCTAGAAGACATAATCAAAGCTGCTACTCAAAACGCTGCCTGTAATTTTTCACCTTTATCACAGTTTTGGGAATATGAAACGGAACTGGAGCGGCTCCGAGCAATCCGTCGTCGTGATGAACGACGGTATAGACGCACAAAATCCACCTACAACTTCAGGGAGGCGAAACGTCTGCAGAAGAAGATTAAGCGTCGAATCAATGCACTCCAGTTTCTAAGATGGAAATCTTTATGCGAATATCTCAGCAACCTTCGGTTTGCAGACGACATTGTCCTGTTCAGCAACACTGGGGACGAATCGCAACAAATGATTGAGGACCTTAACAGAGAAAGTGTAAGGGTGGGGTTAAATATTAATACGCAAAAGACAAAGATGATGCTCAATAGCCTGGCAAGGGAACAAGAGTTTAGATGGCCAATCAGCCTCTACAGTCTGTGATGGAGTACGTTTACCTAGGTGAATTACTCACAGGGGACCCTGATCGTGAGAAGGAAATTTACAGAAGAATAAAAATGGGTTGGAGTGCATAGGGCAGACATTGCCAGGTCCTGACTGGAAGCTTACCACTATAATTGAAAATAAAGGTGTGCAATCAATGCATTCTACCCCTGCCAACAGAAGGGGCAGAAACTTGTTGGAGGTTGATAAAGAAGCTCTAGAAGGAGTTAAGAATCGCGCAAAGAGCAATGGAACGAAGAATGTTAGGCGTAACGTTAAGAGACAGGAAGATAGCGGTGTGGATCAGAGAGCAAACGGGGATAGCCGATATTCTAATAGACATTAATAGAAAGAATGGCGCTGGGCAGGTCACGTAATGCGTAGGATGGGTACTGCGACAGGATATTGCAGGATGTAGTGCGACAGAACGGGTACCAGGAGAAGGGAAGCGCAGTCGATGGCAGCAGAAAACTAGGTGGGATGATGAAATTAGGAAATTCGCAAGAAAAAGTAGGAATCCGTTGGCGCAAGAGAAGGTTAATTGGAGTGCAGTGGACATAAATTATTATTATTATTATTATTATTATTATTATTATTATTATTATTATTATTATTGAATTAATCAGAATAAAAGTGAACGAAAAACAACTGGCCAGGTTTAGTTCTAGTAGCTACACAGAAATACCCCAGAAAGTGGATGAGCCAAACGCGCCGCGGTAGTGCAATTGGTAAGAGCATCGCACGCGTAATGCGAAGACGTGGGTTCGTGCCCGACCTGCAGCCAGTTGTTTTTTCATCCACTTTTATCTTTATTAATTTATCATTTATTTAATTCAATTAATGTAATAATTAAGCACATGTAATGTCCCCTATGCTGTCCTTGGTGTCATTGTTTGTTGGCTTCTTATGATATGCATTTCGTTGGACACTGAAAATTAATGTCTCGAAACTAGTGCACTCTTGTGATTTTGTTCTAAGTGGGTGCGCCTTGCGAACTCACTGGCTACAATTGGTAAATCGAAATATGCGCCGTAAAATAATTAATTGAATATTGTCCAACTTCTTATTAGCTCCAATGCAGCGCCAAACACTTGATTTCTTGTTTGATTACCTTCAGTCAATTGGCTGCCTTACAAAACTCTACTATTATGTACACTCTTTCTCAGAATTATACAGGCTACGTCGCCCGAGATCGCGGAGCTCAGTGTAGGCAGCTTAAGGAAGTTCCTGAGGTATGTCACAAATTTCAACGTCCTGGGACATGACAATAACTCTCTTACTAACCGCCTAGAGGTATTGAGCGCCAGGAGCACCATAGGAGCTGCACCACACAGCCGAACGACATATAAGGTGGAGGCGTGGAGCAGCTCTTACACTTTGGCAAGGGCTGTATATCCTATAATAAAATATCAGTGAAATCAAGAGGATAAATCGGTCATCGCTAAGATGCCAAAAGTGAAATCAAGATATGAAGTTGTATCTTTTTTTACTTCATTCTGCCCTCCTTCTTCTATAGCTTTTCTCCCCCTTCCCCTCTTCCCCTCCCTTGCAGAGTAGCATGTAGGCAAATATTTATGCGCCAGCAAATCTCTCTGCTTTTAAATAAAGAGCTCCCTCTATCCTATAAGGATAAATGCGCTGGTTTGATTAATTCATGGAGTTTTACGCCGCAAGCTACACTTTTGCTAAGAGAGCCACCTTAGTGGAAGACTGCGGGGTAATTTTGGCCACCTGGAGTTCTTTAACGTACACCTAAAATTACGTATAACAGGCGTTTTGGCATTGCGGCGCCCAGTCAGGATGCGGCCACCGTCGTCGCAAATCAAACCGGTGACCACGCACTCCGTGTAAGAAATATACGCAGATTGAAAGTGCTCAAAATTTGTTATTTTTTCGGTTTTAACCAAAGTGTGACGGACGGCGCAGCGTGACAGCAGCCCGCATCTGCGTGTGCTCTCACCAGACACGCCGTAGTTGCACGCGGAGGCTTGCCAAGCGTCACGTAGCTTTTTATGACAGTCCCTGCGGAATAATACTGGCCACAGTTTCTCTTCGGCGACATCTGAGTACAAGCCAGTACAGTAGTAACACGGTCACGCCCATCTGCCCGTGCACGCCGCAAACAGCATGTCCGCAGGAAGGCGTCTCGTCATGCACAATCCAAGATTCTGCATTGTCTTTCTAGCGTCAGTCGCGTTGGACACGTGGTCAGCGAGGTCGGTTTTCTGGCCAATTCATCGTCCCACAACGTGGTCTAGCGCTCGTTAGCTCTAGGCCTCGCTCACCATGAAACTGACCAAATTTTTTTTCCGCCACTCTTTACAATTCTTGCAAATATCACGTTCATAGGCTTCCCTAATCAGGCGTTAAGCTCTTCATTGAAGAACTCAGGCGGGGAAGCGGCACAGTAGAGTTACTCGAATATTGTCCAACTGAAACCTAACCAAAGCCTTTATTTTAACCGAGGGCAGCTGGAAAAAATACCAATACCAATCGCAAGAAAATAAAATAAGCAGACGCATACTATATAGACTTCATCATTACTTTTCTTTGTTTTGTTTTTTTTTCTCTCTATTATTTTCTTCCTTTTTCCGAAGCGTGCGTCGGGAGTGAACAGTGATGGATGGCTACCCATGCATGCAATCTGCATCTCTGAAAGGCGCATCTCGCAAAGGTCATCGTCGAGGGCTTCGCGTGCAGCGTTACGACAGATGCCTCAGGCATAACGCGCGTGGCCGTTGCAACATCGATAGGCTACATCAATGCCATGCTGTTTAGGACGTCTTACCAGAATTTTCATCATCATCCAGTCTTATTAGACTGATCAGAGCGTAAGTCGCGCAGAAGAAAACGATGCGCGAATTGCGAAAAGCACATGTAGCCTTCGTCATTATAGTATATGGAGATCAGTGTGAGCATTATCACGAGGAGAGAATGTTAACGCTTGCGCCTTAGCCAGGATGTTGTGTTTAGGGGCATCCTGGACATGCGAAGGGTGATCGATCAGAAGCGTAAGACGCGACTACGGCTCATGAATTGGATACGTCATGAGATGATATTTAAAGCCATATACGCGGGTACAGAGAGCCATCACAGACAGGCTGAAGCTCATACAATATTAAACTGAAATTTTGACAGAAGGCGAAGCGCCCCGCTTCTGCAAAGAAAAAAAAATAAGAGAAAAACTCTCCTGGGAGAGAGAGAGAGAGAGAGAGAGAGAGAGAGAGAGAGAGAGGTCTAACCTGAGTGTTCACAAGGCAGGGATATGTGATAGGACTAGTAAATCCTAATGTTCGGTCTCTTGCAGCATTAGTTCATGATTTCAAAGGAGACTGTGTTTTTATTTGATGAGATAAGACGCCTGAGAAATTCCCATTGAATCATGTAACACAAACACGCACTAGTCACAGGTATATACCTAAGTGACACGTCACTTCGGTATAGACATCTGCACCTAAAATCGAGCTCGTGGCCCTGGTAAAGTAAGAGATCTGGGAGGATGACAGAATGAGAAGGACGTTAGCCGGGAATCATCACAGTTAGCTATCGTGCAATGTGGTAGGGGAAAGGAGTGGAAATAGTTATATGTTATTTTACTTTCATTTTATCCCCCTTCTAATCAAATAACTTTACATTAGCATTTTCTTACACTCGAAAAAAGAAAGAAAGCTCGTGTGGATCCAGCGCACATGTTGGAATTCACACGAAGCGAAGCTTCGCGTAAATTCACGATAACCGGTCACGATAAAAAACCGGTCACGATAAATAATATGGACATTAAACAGGTAGAGGAATTCACATATCTTGGAATTACAATTGATTCCAAGATGAGCTATACCGCTCACGTTAGGTATGTTTCTGCGGCAGCAATGAATAAGTTATGGTTATTAAAGCACCGTTTAAAAAACTGCACTAGTGCTACCAAATTAACTGCATATAAGGCAATTATTAGGCCAACACTCGAGTATTCCGATATAGTCTGGGACCCTCACACAACGGCTGGTATAGACATTATCGAAAGAGTACAAAAAAATGGCTGTGGCTTAGCTAAGGTTAAGCCCAGGATGCGAAGCATACTAGCCTTTATTTTAGTTGTTGAACCACTGTTTAGCCTGGTGAACTGCTGTTGCTTGGCTATATTTGGTTCGGCTAGACGAAGAAACAACTCATGCGTTACTCTGCTTCGCCTTCAAGAATGGAACGCGACAGCGTTCCCATCGACCCGCCAAGGGGTGTAAGACAATGGGCTACGGCGCAGCGACTACGCGCCCCGCATTGGACGCGGTGAGCGTCGAGCAACGCAGCGTTCGGCGCGGCAACGAAATGTGTGCCTGAGCAAGCGACGCACGCCTGAGCCTTAGAAACAGCTCGTTTCTAAGGCAACACCGCACTCACTAGAGGCGCTTTTGTACCGCTTTGAAGCATCGTACTCGTGGCTCAGTGGTAGCGTCTCCGTCTCATACTCCGGAGACCCTGGTTCGATTCCCACCCAGCCCATCTTGCAAGAGTTGAGCCAAAGCCACCTAGAAACAGTCTCTGTAGCACGCCGCAACCTTCGCTTCTCATTCATCTCACCTCGTGAGTGTCTAGCAGAGGCAAGCGCAGCTGCTTATATACCGCCGCGACGCCGCGATCGACGGCGCGAGTTGGAGCCCCGTTTCTCCTCTGTCGTGACGTCATGGTGTCACGTGGTATTGAAGGCGACACCGCCGCGCCTGAGGAGCTGGGTTGAGCTCTAGTAATATGCTTCGCATAAAAAAGCTCTTAGATTTATCTACAATGCTTACAATTGGCGCATTTCAGTCACCTCTTTAAGGTTGCGATCTGGGCTCCAGACACTAGAAACACGTCGCAAAATGCACCGTCTACAAGCAATGTATAACATAGTTAACAACCACACTAAAATGAGGTTTGACAACTACATGCAATTTAACAAATTGCGACTGACCAGAGGTAAGCACAATCAAACAATATTATTGCCGCGCGCTAGAACAAACGCATATCTTTATTCCTTCCTGCCCAAGACAATTCGCGAATGGAACGCTCTTCCGCAAAGCGTGGTCAACTCAGCCACTCCAGATTCCTTCTTATCAGCAGTACAGACATGCTTGTAATGTCATGCATTCACTGTACCTTTGCTTGTTACAAATTCTGATGACTCATTTATTACGCCTTTCCTATTGGCAGCAATGTGACGGCATCATCGTATTTCTTTTGTGTATTTGCATATGTTTACTTTGCCTATTAGACTGTTTTTTTACACTTTTTTTTTATCCCCTTGAGGAAAAAGTTTGAAATCACGTGATGTTGTACCACTCCTGTCTGGGCTTCCAAATGGAAGCCGGCAGTATTCTGAAATAATAAATAAATAAAATAAGTGAAGCGGTTAATGCAATGTTTCGTAGCTAACGGCGATGCGTACAATTCGGTGAAGTCAGGTGCATGCACAGAAAAGTAAGACACGTATCAAGCAACATTCAGGGATTCTGTGCCTCTTGTTTCACAGTGGGGCATACACATTCTGCAAGATTGGCCGAGAGCGTGCGCTACCTCAGTGGCGCATGTCGAATGGCTAAATCAAAGAAAATTAATGAAAAAATTCGTGATATATAATCAACTATTCTATTAGCACATCGGTGTGCTTTAGTGATATCTGTGCACCGGACATACGTGGTCAGCATACGAGATCTACATGAGACACTTCGTGGGTACCTTTCATATAACCCTTGTATACATATCCACATATATTCGGCAGGACATCAGCCGCGGTCAGAAAAGTCTGGGAGCGTTCGCAAAGAAAGTTTCGCTTTAAAAGCAACTCCGTTTGTTCATCTAGTACAACAATTTAGTTAATGCTTTCATTTCGTTAATGATTCCTTTATTGCTCAAAATTCTTTAATGCTTTCCTCGGCTTCAGCGTATGTTGACCTCGCTGTCAAGTTACCTTTCACGGTAAGTCGGGGTCATAAGGAGACACTCGGTGCGGCATTTCGGCGTTTTCTTCCGATGCCGCTCGTTCTGCACTTGCGCCCGTAAAAAAAAAAGAAGAAAGAAAAAAGAAACAGGGAAAGCCCGAGGCGAGTGAAAGCAGCAGTAAAAAACGACAGCGTCCAATTCTGTCTGCGCTCGCAAGGACAGCGTTGCTACAGAGAAGAGACTCGGTGAGGTTAAGCTGGCGCACTTTTAACGAGACGGATCCCGCAAGCAGAGGTGAAGGAACGCCGTCGCCGCGACGCGATAAAGCATTCACTGTTCGGGGATCGTCATTAAGCGGCGCGCCGCGCTCGACAGGGCGCACGGCGCGCCAGCATGCGAGAAACAAGACACGCCTGCAGTGCAAACACGCAATACGAGACTCGCCGGCCGCGTGGCACGCGCTCAGTCTTTGTTAGCTTCCATTTGGCCCCGCGGCGTCCACGGCCTAGACCAATCTCGCGGCAATTTCAACGCTCGCCAGCGCTGGGTAACCGGAGCGAAGCCGTTCCACGCAATACGAGGAGCCAGACGCGCTTTCGTAATCACTCCTGGCGCAGTTGTGTATGGCCCGCGCATCACTGTTCTTCTTTGCTTCTTCTTTCTTTTTAGACCGAATGTGTTCGAGAACAGAAGTCGGCCACGCTCAACTTTACGCTGTCGTTGAACAAACGCGACTAAAAATAAACCAGCGTCCTTTGCACGTTTACTCTTTTATTGATTCGCCAGAATGTATGCGCAGTTCAGAGCGAGTGGAGCAATTGCAGCAGACAGCTGTATCACCGCTGCGGAATACCCGCCAACGTTGGTTTCCGACAGAAAAAAAAAAAGAGAAAAGAAGAAGAGGAAATATGTGTGTGTGGGGGGGGGGGCGAACTTTTCCTTTTTTTTTTTTCATGGCTCCTGGCGGCTTCTATGCTGCCGGATGCTGCTACATACCAACCGGCAAGTGCATGTATACGCGCATAGCTCGGACCATGGTATCGCTAAAAAAAGAAAAAGAGGTAAAAAAGAAAGCTGGAAGAAAAGCAACTGAATAGAGCCACGGCGAAAAAATTTATTGCGCCAGTAACCGGCAGATCTACCAATCTACTTAACAAAAAAGTGGGTCATCCTAAACTTCATTCACAACCTCGACTATGCGAATAAAGTTAAGGACGTCCAGCGCAGCCCGGAATTCACGTCATGCAAACGATGTTCCAGCCACACAGCTCTTTCAGGACGAGACCAAACGTATATACGCCAGCATTCTGAACAGCCACAGACAGTTGCGTGAGAGCACACACCACCCCACCACAGTTCTACGCACCCTCCCGCTATATAGCTTTTCGACCGATCTGAGAGCGCACGCGTATATTATAACGATGCACATTTTTCCTACGAAACGCGAAGGTAGTCAAAGCGATATGATTCCGCCGAGTCGTTGCAGACAATAACCGTGACTCATCATCTTTCCAACTTCTTTTTCGTAACTTCAAATGTGTTGTATTTCAAGAAACCACTGCCCAAGCGCTCCGTACAGATGGTTAACCAGTGAAGCTGAAACATGCGGCCCCGGTGTATATATCGGGGTTAATCCCGACGGTGCATTAAGCGAGGGCTTGGTAGGCTGCAGGATCCTCGGTACGCAGTTGCTGCTTGCGCTCGGCTGCACGAGCCTGTTCTTGTGCCCGGGCTGCAGCATCAGCGCGACATAGACGAGCTCGTTCCTGGTTCTGCTCGCAGTGTTGCTGATCAAAAGCTGCCTGCTCCTCAGGAGTACGTATGATGCGTGCCCTATCCATTTCAGAGCAGGAGAGAAACTGCTGCGCGCGCTTGGCTGTGACGGAGAGCAACGACGTCACTACTGGTGCAGCCAATCGCGCGCCTGTTTCTCTTTCTTTTTTTTTTCGCGCATGCGCATGGAGTTGCACCGGAGGAGTTTTCGGCGTACAGGCGACAGACAGACGGACGGACGGACGAATCGGCTAGCGGTATACAGCTTCGCTGTAAAATGTGCGTGAATATTTCGTGTACAGAATATGCTTGATTGAAAGAATTGAATCTATTAGATGAATTATCTTGAGTCTAACGATTTTCCGCCCGTTCTTCTTTCACAAGCCGTGAGCTGCTTACTCTGTCTTCTTTTGCCTTCTAGCTGCTGCGTCTCTAGCTACATAGATGAGTTGCGTCTAAAGTTTAGTTGTGCTCACCATTACACGAGTGAACGCACATTTCTTTCTTCTTGTCCTTTCTCTTCCTGTTTCGTTTTTCATGAAGTGATAAAGCATTTGTGCCCTTAGTAATTCACCATTCCATGAAAAAATTTCATTTCTGTCTTTTTTTTCTTTTTCTATACTAACTTTTCTATTTTTGTTCGTTGGCATTTTTTACAGATCATGTTGGTATGAACAGTTCACCGGCAACCTATTTTCCCAACATTCCTACTTAAAATTTGACAGAACGAGAAGAAAGGAGGTTAAACGGAGGGGCCCGATTTTAAATAATAATAGCATGAGAAGCCAACAAACAAAGACACCAAGGACAACATAGGGGAAATTATTTGTACTTACTAATTGAAGTAAAGAAATGATAAATTAGTGGCAATGTAAGTGCTTGAAAAAACAACTTGTCGCAGGTGGGGAACGATCCCACGTCTTCGCATTACGGGATCGCGTAATGCGATGACGTGGGATCGTGGGCCTGGCAATAGAGGCCGGCAATTGCTCCGCCTGAGCACCTCTTACAATGCCACTGCGGTAACACATTGTTTCAGTGCTTGTCAGTATGTATGTGAAAAACGTGTCCGTAGGCCCAACAAAATGTATATTTCCTCGTTTTTACACGCATGCACGCACACACGCTGACGCGCGCGCGCACACACACGCACACACACACACACATGAACACGCACGCACACCGATAGATTCAATTTGTCACGTAAATATTCAAGCCGCCTCTGACATTGCACAATTAAAAAAGCAAATGAGCCAGCAAATTGCGGTCTCGTATATTTTTTTTTTTTCGCGAAAAGAAATGAGATATTTGTTACGTGTACATATCTTAACCAGGAGGAGGAGGAGGAGAAGGAGGAGGAAGAGTGTAAACGCACCTGGAGCTGAGCGCCACTTATCAAGTTCGGTTGAGTCTGAACCTCGTCGCAACATATACAGAGAAGGCTGCCAGCGAGGATCGATATATGCGCCCGTTAATAATGAGCTTAGGGCTGGACTTGGCGAGAATATGCAGGAACTTTTTCCTAAAGTCGGGTGTAGGACCGTGCACGTATTTCAGGCTTGATACGAAACGAAATGAATAAAGGAGGTATTCGGTAATGCTGCGTGGTCTGAGAATGGTCCGGGCTAGCGTATAGACAGCCAGGCCTTCAACGGGACACAGCTAGAACTTACCATGCAATATTCGCTTTGCAAGCGCTACCATGAACATCAGTCAAAACCCGCCTGCTGACAGAATAATGGCAATAATCGGGAAACCACAAACGTCTATGCTCACGAGCGACCCGCGGTACGCTCTATACGTACGCGCGCTCCTTCTTGAATCAAAGTCGCCGTCGCTGTCGGACACCGAAGCAGCCAACGATAAAGGAAAAACGAATGAACAAGGAGCAGAAAGGGCGTCCCGAGAGCGCACAGTCCCCGCACGAACGGCTGGACGCCGATTTGTCGGCAGCGAGAACGCAGGGGTGACGGGAGGAGTGCACACCGTGCGCGCGGCGAGAGCCCCCCGGGCCCAGTACTGGACGCACGGCCGGCGTCGGCCAATTTCCCCGCGGGTCCCCGGGGCGTGCAGATCGCGACTCGAGCAGCGTTGGGAAGCTTCTCCTCCGTCGGGACGCGGCTTCCCGAGTTCCAGCGCTGCTGCAGTCGGCGCCAGCGCCGCCGGCGCTTCAGCCTGGAGCGCACGGGGATCGATAGCCGAGGCACCGACGCCACTCGTCCGAGAGTGCGATTCCACAAACAAAATCGCTGTCAGGGCACCATCCGGGAGCAGAAGACGTTCCTCTAGCTGTGCACGCAGCGGGCCGATGTATGGGCCTCTGCGCCACTGCGTCGTCGACGCCATTGCCCGGCGAAGGTGCCCGAAAAGAAGGCAGGTCGGTGACAATCGGCTTGCAGGTGACGACGAAGAGACGGCGTGCGACAAAGGCTTCGGACCGGTACTCCTTTGCTGCATATTCCTCGATGTCACCACGTATCTTCCTCAGCGTCATCGCGATGGTTCCGCAGACATGACATGACAATTACAAGGAATCGCGGGCCGCAAGAAACACGGGAGACAAAGAGTCTCTTTTACTTCGATGAGTAAAGGTGGAGCCGGCGTCAGCAAAAGGCGCAAATTTCTCCGTCAAAATCGCGTAAAAAAAAACAAGCAAAGATTTAAATGAGCGCCGCATGAAGTGCACCAGGTATAACATGATGCGTGGACATCTGCAGCATGTAGGTAATTAGATAAAAAACTTAATTATTGAATTTTTGTTATGTAGTTGATAATGCATTTCAATTTTTTGTTAAAGTAGTGTCCGCCTCTTCGAGTAGACCAGCTCATAGACTAGGATTGTGCTATCTGCCACAAGCAATGTTAAAAATATCAGAAAGTGTTCACTGAAACACAATGTATAATGAAGCATCGGATACTTCTTTCCATACTTAGTCATACCGTCATCTACAAACGAATTCTAAGTTAAAAGGTTTTCAACTGCTACTTTCCGGCTGGCTTTACCTTCGGCAACGTCGAGGTTTCTGTTTGTATTTGGGATGCACCTCCGCGGTCTTGTCAATAATATTGTGATCAGCCTTGAAAGTTTTCTTAACCTGATCCTAAACGGGGATACAAAAACAGTGCACAGTTCTTGGCAAATTTCCTAGCACTCTTTTTTCTTGCATACTAAATTTTCTACGGACACTACGAGAACTTAGGAGTTATTCTACCGGAATCCTTAGAATCCACACATGTACTATCACCGTTGAAAGTGGCTAAAAGGCTTTAGCTGTAAGAAATCGGATAATAAACAACTACTTTCTAACTATAGGCTACTTTTCCTAACAACACCAGTCAGTTAAATATTTAATGTAGATAATTCATAAACACATCATGGAATTACTTTGTTAATTTTAAACTGGGAAGGGGTATGGGAAAGAAACGGTTCCGCTGACTGCACCGTAAATGACTAGCTCGGAGCCAGTACCTTAATGTCGGTGAGCGGATGAAAGAGGTTTAGGGCGTTTAGAGGTTATTTTCGAAAGCCTAAGGCAGGAGAGAGAAGAGAAACTGAGAAAGAGAATGCGCAGCACTTACAAAAGTTCCTGCATGCGCGATGCGACACGAGCCGCATGTTCCAGAACGTTGATACAGTCAACGTTCTGAAGCATTTCCAGCATAATTTCCGTCATAGATTCAGCACTGCGACCCAACTATAGTACAATTCGCTTTTGACACCTCTAGTGAATTGGACTTGCCATCCTCAAAGACATTTGCCAAAGTTTTTGGCGATGTGTTTCATTCTAGCTTAACGGTCAAACTTACAGGGCGCTGTACTAAATAACCCTCGTTTTATTTCTTGGATCGCTAATTATCTTCGGTGTCACTCGCAATTTGTTTAATTCCGTCGAAGTGTTTGTTGCAAACGCTACGTCCGGTGTGCCACTGAGGTCAGTGTTAAATTTTGTATCTTAGTTTTATTTGATTTCGCTACCCAAAGGATATTGTAAAGAAAAAAACGTAGGGCAGGAGAAGGGGGGGGGGGCGCTCGCGGAAGTAGAAATGGCCAAAAAAGGAAATTATATTAATGAACTACCCCTTAAAGTCTCGTCTAAAGTCGGCCTTTACGCTGACGGCTGCGTACTTTACGATGCAGTCAATTCTATTGATGATCACCATCGTCTCAGCAAGGCCTTCAAATCTGCTTGTGCATTATGCGAAATATGGCAGACGACCATCAAGGGTAGAGGAAAACAATCGTAATGTCATTTACTACCAGACAGACGCAGTTTGTTTTTTGGCATTCTTTAAAAGGTGGATCGCAAACAAGAGTAGCAAATTACAAATCCCTAGACATTATTTCCACAAAGAAAGTGTCTCGGTCTCACCATGCTGAATACGTACGCAGTAAAGCAATAAAAATACATCGGTTACATGTACGCCGTACCCAGTCAAAGGCGCCTCGCGATGCAAAACCACTACTGTATAAATCTTTAATTTTCACTGTTTTAGAATGTATTTGGTACACCTACAAACAGTGTCAAGTATAACTTCCCTTGAATCAGCCCAATGGCATGCCACAATAAGGGGCGAAGTTTCTCGTCCTTATTGATACTGCATCGCTGCACCTTCAACCCATTCTATTGAGGCATTATATTGATTTTTTGAAAAACTTTAGTCAATCATTGGGGGTCCTTCTGCGTCCTTCATTTCACATTTATTTATTTAGTTTAGTATTATGATTATCACTTATTAGGCTGAATATGAAAGCATTAAAGCAATAAAAGGTATATCGGTTACATACACGCCGTACCCACCCAACATTATTTTGCACTGAAATTTGATTCGAAAATTGATGTAAGAGCCGTCCGTAATTTATTTAAAATAAAGGCGAGCCTCTGTTCTGTTCATTTATTCATATACATGGTACGGCGTATATATAACTGATATATTTTTATTGCTTTACTGCGTACAGGTTAAGCTTAATACGCACCTTAATTTATTTTTTCTTATATACTGGGGTGCTGGTGGCCTCACCCCGCCCAAATCGCCAGACATGTTCGACAAAGTTTTCCCTCACTGGCTCTAAAAAGATAAATTGAGTAGCCAAGGTACTTTTTACCTCGATATCTCCGCAACGACTCATGTACAAAAGAACAGAACAGAAGTTTACCCTTTCTTTTTTTTTATAGACGGCGGACGGCTCTTAAATCAATTTCTGAATCAAAATTAATTGCAAAGTAGGAAACACACCACCGGAAATGAAATTCAAGAAAGAGAGCGAGAACATGAAATGACGAACGCAGCCTTATTTACAGTGTCAGCGTAACAAAGAAACCCTTAGCGTCTATTTGTTATGGATCCGGTCAATAACGGCACCCTGCGTAGTCAACAGAAAAAGTGTCTACTAACTTAGACCCCCATCTCCTAATCAAGAAAGCAGTAATAATAAAATGCAAAGAGCATTAGCCTGCTGGTTATTGCGTAGTCAAGCCACAGTGATGTTTGGTGATAAATTGTGGGGTGAAATGCACAGGAGCCGAGAAGTGAATGACTGCGACTCGCGCGTTACGATTATTTGGCAACGCGCATTATGCGAAATGCCGACTGGTGGTGCGCGTTCGGTCAATAAAGTTTGCTGATAGCGCGCTCTAACGAATAGCGCGGAAGCTCATAAAGTGGCCAAAAAATAAAAAAAACACTACGCATAGAAGCTTTCTTGTTCTGTACTTCCATCACCGACGGCCAGTTTATGGACAAACGAGTCGCAAATCGAGGCAGTGGCCATTACGCTGACTCGAACGCGCCCCAGCGTTACGTTAACCCGTTAGTTTTGGAAAATTATTCCGACAGTCTAGCAGACGACTTCTGTCGGCTCTTTTTCACCGGCCATTGCTCGTTAGTGCAGAGGCTGCAACAGAGATTGGCGATCGTGTTTCCGTACCTGAGGCGAAGAGCGCCAAGTGTAAATGGAAGCTCGCGTCCTGTGTAACGCCGCGAGGAGACGAAAGAAGAACGGGCAACTGTATAGCGTGCACGAGATTCGAGACGGCCTCGTGTACACGGAACCGTCGCGCGATTAGCAACACATCCAACAATCGTCACCCTTCGCAACGAGCACACGGGTAACGGAGCTTCGAAGATACAATGTTGTCACGTGGTAGTGACGGTGAGCCAGACTTGACTTACCGTGTGGCGATATCCGTTACCGCGAACCGTCAGCTGCACTCCACACGCAGCAGGCACCTTTCAACGGTGTGCCGCGGGACGCGCATGCTGAAATCTGAGTCAATTTTTTTTATAATAATATATGGGGTTTTACGTGCCAAAACCACTTTCTGATTATGAGGCACGCCGTAGTGGGGGACTCCGGAAATTTTGACCACCTGGGGTTCTTTAACGTGCACCTAAATCTAAGTACACGGGTGTTTTCGCATTTCGCCCCCGTCGAAATGCGGCCGCCGTGGCCGGTATTCGATCCCGCGACCTCGTGCTCAGCAGCCTAACACCATAGCCACTGAGCAACCGCGGCGGGTAATTTTTTTTTTTTATGCCTGAATACTAATTATGTTACCAGCCCGAGCCAATATGCAGGCATTCCAGAAGGCTTCTACGCGGTAACGACGTAGGAAACCGTTAGGGCTCCGCAACGTCCTTTTTAAAAACAGACAAAAAAACATGCTTGATCAGTGACCGCAATTATTTCTTCATTATAACATCTTACGGTACGAACTCTCACCGAAGCCTTCCCTAGATTTCGGAAGCCACCACGTAAATTGTTTCATAATGAAATCACAGTAACCAATACTCCTATTGAAAATTGCACGTCAGACAAGATAGATTCTTCAGTCTCGTTTTTTCATTTACTTTTTTTAGGGGCAGGTCTCTCCGACAATGGAGCTTTATGCACGTGTTGCACAACGTTCCGTACTTAAAAAAATATACTAGCGACACATTTATTTGAAACGACAAGATTCGGGAAACTTAGTATATGCACTTGTCAATCAATGTTTATTACTGGCAAGATTCCTCACTGTCAGCTATTAGCTGTGCCCTTATTTTTCAATTTTGTGAGTTTACCCTTCGGTTCTTCTGAAGTTCGAACTCCACATTGCATTTGTATTTGACAAATCTGACAAACAAACTTATTGCTAAAGTGTTGTCAAAGACAATTGGTAAGGCAAAGGGGCAATAGTGTATACATGAACTGAAGCGCAGCTTCTGAGCTCAGGTCATCGATTTGAAATAGGCAGGACATCCGTACACGATGTTGCGTTAAGTGGCTCAAAAAATGCTAATCAGTTCTAGGAAATCAAGTCGCAACGAACCTGAGACGAGGCGTAGTGCAGGAAGCAAAATGTCAGTTGTTCTGCACCTGAAGGGAGCCCTGCACAGCCTTAAGAAAGTTAAAAAAGAAAGGGTGGGCGTTGTCATTTCTGCTCCGGAACGGCCCTCAAAACTTAGTAAATGTGTCACTGGTGAACAAGAAGTTGCGCATGCTTGCACCAAGTAGCAGCGTTTCATGACCTGCGCAGAACTATTGTATGCGTTATCCCTCTTTCTCGTGGGAAAACATGTGCAGGTCAGACAGGCCTGAATGAAAGACTGAACGTGCCTGAATGAACGACTAAAAGAGCTTAATTACAACGCTACAAAAAGAAGAACCGGAGACATTTACATCCCCTAAGTGGTTGCGCATACGAACCACTGTTCGGGCATTGTCAAGTGCTGCGCAGAAGTAACGATAGGACGATCCGGGAGATTATTGAGGCTTACTTCGCGATAACTGTCCCATACTATGCCATCCAGATCGCTGAGCGTTAGAAAAAAGGTGCCTTCTTGTCACTCACATGAATCAATTATGTATCGGCGCCACTGCCTAGATCGTACCGCGCATTGTTGCTGCTTTGTATCTGTGCATAACGTTGCCAGTATACACTCAACACCGCAAGTCAGCGACTTGTCCTGTCCGCACTCCTTCTTTGTCCCGTATTCTGTGCTGTGTATAATTAAGTATGCTTCGACACCAACTCGCCCAACATCTCACGCTAGTGAACTTCAGTTCCGAGCAGTGAATAACCAGATGGTGCGAGGCCGCGCTGGTGCACCAAGACCAAGGTACTAAAGTAGCGTATCAGTTCTTGCAGCATCTACGTGCTCGAGCAGCCGGGAGCACAACTTGCAGCAAGCATCGTGCTAGCGTCGCACAAGAGGACACCGGGAGTTACACATGGCGCAGAATGATGTCGAAACGCTGTGGATTCGTCAGCTATAGGTGCGGCCGCTTACGTGGTGCCTGCTGGTGGCGGACATCTGGACAGTGACGGCGGTATAGGGAGCGGCACCCTATGCTTTTCTTGCTTCCACGGTGTGCGTCATGTAACAGCGCTGCATGACGCACCGAGAAGTGAAGTGCCATAGGACAGGTTTTGCCTCGCATTCTTTCAAAATGAGTGGTGGTGATTGTCCATAGTGCATGCAGATTGCGAAGTCATGAACACGCGTCTGCTGCAACAAGTGGTAAACCGCAAATACGTCGAGTTGAGGGCGAACAAAAGAAAAAGAAAATATTTACTGCCAGATATGCGGAAAGAGCAATGAAACACGAACTGGGAGCTATGACTTCGGTGGCATCGCACTCATTACGAAAATGGATCCGCCGCATCAGGAGCGGACGATTTGGTATACGAAGGTATAGTTACGCAGCGGCTAAGCAAGTGTTATTGCTTTCACTTGATATACGACAGCGCCGTAAAAACAGCTGCCAGATGCACGTGCCATTAAATGTAGAGCTGTTTCACCGCGAGTGGGGTCTGCTGATGGTTATACGCCTGTTGCCTATGATCATCCTAAATCAGTTTTTGCAACTATGGCCAAAGTCTACCCAAAAAGAAAGACAAACGACATGCATGTCGTTTGTCGTTCTCACAAGAACCCATCACGTTTTCGTGCTGCGTTTCCATGGAAACGCCGCACGACAACGTGATGGGTTCTTGCGAGAACTGGACATGAAGCTCCTTAGATTCGAAAGCAAAACAAGAAAGCCACACAGGGAGTAGCTCTATAAGAGCAAGGCCAGGATTCACAAAGTTATTCGTACCCGAGAATAGTTTTTAAGTACCGGTCATCCTCTGGCTCCGGGCACCTAGACCACGTCTACGCCTCAACGATCAATCCCCACGTTAAGCAGTACATTTAAGTACAAATGTCAATCTCCAACTGCGCCAGTAGTTGAAAGATCGAAACTGGGTTTGCGTTGTTCGTTCGTCCATCAGTTACGTTACGTTGCTGCTCGTCGCCTCGTAGTTGCGTCCTCGTCGCCTTCGTGTTACTTCCACGACTCACCAGTCCTAACACACAGCCTCACCATCCGAGTGAAGCAATACTTTGGACCCTAACGCCACTGCGGCTATTCGGAGTAAAGCAGGGCGGGACGAGGTGGCGACTGAGCAATAGCATTTTCGTGCTTGGATATTTGTGCGGGTTTTTTCAGTGAGCGCGATGGAAACCCAAGAGAATAGTTCTGCGTGCCTGTTGCAAAACTGGTACTTTGCTGTTTTAAGTGTCAGTCCACGAAAGTGTCATCATACTGCTATCGTCACCGCACTTGTGTCGCAGTTCTCACCATGTCGTCGTTGTAATGGCTCCGCCGTCGTCATGGCTGTCATCGTGTAGTCGTTGTCGTGCCAGTGGTCATTGTCATTACTGCATGATGTTGGAGGAGTTTGCGCAAGAATGCAGGAGTTTTGCACATAGTTCGGGGCGTTGGCGACTCGGGGCAATAACTGCTGTCGCAGGTGGCGTTGTTGCTACAGACGTTAATATGTTCAGAGCCGGCGAAACTGTTCAAGTCTGCTGGTTTCCTTTTTTTTTTTGACATAGTGCTAGCATTATGCTCGGAAACTGGGCTCACCACACATGACTCGGAATAACTCAACTTTCCCCTTCTCGTGAGTAGCCGCATATTAAACAAAAGGTGCGAAGCAATTATTTTTTGCGGCTCTTATTTATTTCGCAAATTTGAGTTAAGATGCTTTGAAATTTTCTGCTGACCAAGAAGTCACGGGATCAAATCCCGTGACTTCTTGCAAAAACGCTCGTGTACCGTGCAATGTTGCGCGCATAAAAACCCCAGGCGGTCAACATTAATCCGGAGTTCGTCACTACGGTGTGCGCCTCTTAACAATCATGGTTTTGGCAGGTTAAACCTCAGAACTTAATTTTTGGTAACGTCAATTCTGAGACTGGGCTGCCACAATTCAGGCTAAAACCACCTTCAAATAAAAACGCCCGCCTGCGGACTAATGTCAATGATTACCTGCATCGCTGCAACAGATCAACTGTCAGAGCTAACCAGCGAAGCAGCAGCAGCTTTATTGCAGTCACAGTGGTTCTGAAGAAGCGTTGCGTCGTCCCTGCGCCAGGGCCATCCACCAGTTCTAATCATGGCACCCGCGACATCTTATAACATAATTTCATGCCGGTTCCATCATTGAGTCTACAAAATTTTTTTTAAATGTCACTCATTAACATATTTGTTATTGCACAGGCAAAAAAAAAGGCCGGTTTCCACGCATGAACGCTTTCCGGAGAATAACTCAGACATACAGAAAATATGCCACTTAATGGAAATTTACCAATGCAGTAACAACCATTGCTACTCGTTTTTCCAATTGAGAAGGGGGGGGGGAAAGAAGAGGAGAAGGCAGGGATGTTAACGATAAATGTGTCTGGTTGGACATCCTAAGCCAATACACAACAGTAAAAATGCGTATCAGGTTACCTTACCTACACGCGTGATAAAAAGTTTCACGTTCACACTCGAATATCTCCTGTGCCACTGTTCACGCTTTGACAAACAGCGCCAGCCTCTCCAGTGTGCCTTGAGTAGACTGGACGATCGGCATTTCACCGAAACAAACGTCTTGGGAGCCTGGCCTCACAGATCATCAGCCGGGAAAGCCACACGAGCCCTTCTACAATACATGAAGGCGACAGACTTGAGTGCCAAGCTATGGATGCACCGCACCTAGCTCAGTGTGTGTAAGTGATCTGGACTTATGTCTTCTCCCTGTCTTCCTATCCCATCCCCCTCCCCACGTGTAGGGTAGCGAACTGGCCAAAGCCTAGTTAACCTCCCTGCCTTTCCCTTCTTCCCTCTCTACCTCTTTCTTTGTGTTCATAGAACTCTTGCAAAAAAAGGAAGAGAAAGTTTCATCAAAGTTTGAAATGTTGAATAAGTCATGCCTCGTGAACGAAGCACTCCTGAATGTGCATGTCTAAAACTGCTACGTCAAAAACCAGACAACATCACGGACATGGTAGTCGGATACAAAGGCCGTTCTTTCTGTGATAACTAGTTTGAGCAGTAGGTGTCAGCTAATGTATCCCTAACTAGCCAATGCTCTGAGTCAAGACACACTGTGAGCAAGGTCAGCCTGCAACAGACGCCTTAACTAAGCGCTGCCGGCGTAGTTCACGTGGCGATAGAGAACAGACAGAAAGATCCGTTTATCGCTTTCTGAGTAGATCGACCATTAGCCTCTTCATCCATAATTTTCGGCTCGGCCGGCAGCCGAGTTTGGTGAGCGCCCAGACAGACATGTACAAACGTCTGCGCCGCGGCTTGCACAAAACGAGGGGGCGCGTTAGAAAAAGAAAGCAAAACACCGCATCGACTGCGACGCGTTCGAGCCCGAGGCCGTTGCAAAATGCCCTCGACCTCTTCTGCGCCAAGCGCAGAGAAACGAATGCGCTCGATCGTCACAGTTGCACTCGTCGCACGTGGAGGATACAGTGTCGTCTATTCTATTTAAGGAGTGCTCGAGACTTCATGTTCTCGGTATCAAAATACAGCAAGGCCGTGCGGTTTACTCAAGAAACCCATGTCGTGGACTCAAATAAGAAGGCAAATATGAAGATGGACGTCTAAATTTTGTCCATTTAGATCCTCCAGCTCGGGAACACCCAGCATGCGCACATGTGGCCAATACTATCATCCGCGGCGTGCTCTCGATAGCAACGGTTTTTATCGGTGGTATTCCACACGGGACATTGTAAAATCAGATCGCTGGCTGCTCCTCTATGCCTGTGTCGCACGTTCGTTCGTGTGTATGTGTAAAAACGACGAAATTGACGTTTTGGTGCCTGTGCGGACACCTTTTTCACATACAGGATGGCAAGCACTAGAACAATGCATGTATTACCGCAGTAACATTGTAAGAGACGCTCGGGCGGTCAAATTGCCGGCCCCTATGATCAGACTAAACCCGCATGAAGCTACAACCCACCACCACCATGCACCTCCATCCTGTGACCCCCACCACCTGAATATAAGAAAGCTACTTCAGGTGGTGATGATCCTGCATTTCGACGATAAACAAAGCGTCAGTATGGACACCAAACTGCGATAGTTTCACCTGGTAAGACGGTATTCTATGAGACCCGATCATTACATCATATACAAAACACTGTATCCGATGACACCCGCTTGCGCCTTAGTCGGCCTGTATACTCAATACAGTGTTGTTCTCTCACTGAGCGCGTGCTGGTGGGCGAGTTGGTTATGCATGATTACAAAGAAGGCGCCAAATATAACAACAGACGAAGGAAGGAGACACGAGACAACCACGTAGGCGCACTAACAACTGAGTATTTTTTCTCGACATAGGAATATATAGCTGCTGTCAAGGATCAAAACAACAAGAAGAAACAGGGCCGTCGTCTGCATCGCACAAGGACAACACAGAATAACTTCTAAGTGTCGCTCCCAAGATACGCCAGTTCCTTTGTCGAAATAAAAACTGTATCAGGGAAGCCTCAGTTTTATCGAGTTTTTCTGGACCCAATAAAAGTTCATACACTCAATCGGGCCGGCAGGCTAGACCTGTCGGTCCCGCCGTGGGATTAGCCAGGTGCGCGTTTTATCGCGTTTCGCGGGACCCAGTACAAGTTTATTCACTCACTCACTCACTCACTCACTCACTCACTCACTCACTCACTCACTCACTCACTCACTCACTCACTCACTCACTCACTCACTCACTCACTCACTCACTCACTCACTCACTCACTCACTCACTCACTCACTCACTCACTCACGACCACGAGACCGTAGCTAGTGGCCCAAACTATCCTACAACTTCAGACACTGGGTTGCGTTAGAAGGTATGACGACGATGGCATGACGGGAGTAAGATATCACGAAGCTGGAATGACGTCAGTGGAACGACCACGACGGCCTTACGACCAGGAGAACATACCAAGTGTTCCAAGTAGGAGTCAACTTGGACGACTGGGTCGGCGCAATAGATAGATAGATAGATAGATAGATAGATAGATAGATAGATAGATAGATAGATAGATAGATAGATAGATAGATAGATAGATAGATAGATAGATAGATAGATAGATAGATAGATAGATAGATAGATAGATAGATAGATAGATAGATAGATAGATAGATAGATAACGACGCTCTTCGTTGCCTGCACTTCACCATGCGACCGCATAAATATTTAAATATTATGCACGTCCACCGCAAGTTTTGTAATCTATGGAAGCGAAGCTTTCGTAAAGCGGTTCATTAAATACTGTAAAACTGAATAGGACGCGTATAGGTGTCTTTATTTCCATCATATGCAACGTGTAATCTCGCACAATGTTCACCAAACATAAATATTGCAATGCACTCTCATGCAGTGTATGCTTATGCACTATAACGCTCACAAACTATGCCCAATGCAAAGAGCAGTGCATGCGAATGTACACTGTGAGACGTCGACGCAGTGACGTCACGACGATGAAGGCGATGCTTAGTGTTTGTCGAGGAAATAATGCTGAGGTGAGGCGTATGCAGTGAGAAGCACCACGAGAAAGACCGTGGTAAAATTTACATTTACTGGCCCGTTTCATTCCTGCGTCTGCGGCCTGATGGAAACTGGCGCGCGCTCATGTACAGTGTTCAGCGATTGAAACGCGATACTCAGACAGCATGGCGGCCGGCACTTTTTTACGCCACCGCTGGACGCTGGGGACATTGAGTTGATGCACGTTTGTCTCACACTAAAACGAGAGTCATTTCGACGCATCGCGGCGCAATTATGCCCCCTCAGTGATCACCCAGCGCTCAACGGTGGCGCAAGAGTCACCGGCAGCCATGCTATACTGTCCGAGAATCGCGCTTCAATCGCTGAGCCCTGTACTCCCGCGTACATGCGAAGGGATTCACCGAGTGATAACCGTAGGTAACGTGCACCTTCCAGAAGCGCTTGGGTTTAAAGTGGACGGAAGCGTCAACCGGCCAGCAGTCGAGATAAGCAAGAGAAGTTTATAGTACTGGTGGAAAAAAGGCAGGGATGATATTGATACAACCGGATCTCTTACAGTCATAGTTAGCGGTACAAGGTGTTACGAACTTGCACCGCTGCACCACGATAACGGCTTTGTGGTCCCGTAGCGCTCGTCACCCGTTTCGTGACAGAGCGTTGGTAGCGAAGACTCCGAGCCTGGCGTCGATGAGAATAACAAAAGGGACTTTATACATTATATACAGGTTATCATACAGGACATGAACGGATCGGCACTGGGGCCGAGAGCTCACACAAACGCGACTGTTCTCGCACGACGGCGTCCGGCGAAAACGCGTGACACATCTCACCCCAGTCGGGAGCGACCCTCTCTCCAGGTGGGGTCAGCGGATCCTGTTTTTCAGGCGGCTTGTCACTGCTTTTATAATCCCCGAGGCCCATTGTCACTCAAACGGCCCAATACAAAGTCAGCACACGACGGTCGTCCGAGGGGTCCAACCAGCGACCGCGCTGGCCACTCGGTTCAAGGTTCGCGCGCGCGGTGACCTCCAGGCAAGGGAGGTGCGGCGCCGGGCCGTCGGGCACACGCGGGCACGTCAAAACAGGCTGCTCCGCCGAGGCTTCTCCCGCACGAAGGCGCAGCATCTTGACTTGTGAAGGGAGAATTATGGCGCTCGCAGGATAGATTCTGCATCTTGCAGATTCGGGATCCGGGCTTGTGGTAATGGCACAACAGCATCCCCGCCCTCAGATAAGGCGCCGGGAAGACGAGCTGCCTCCACGTGGCTCGGATGCCAGGCGCGCACGTTCGTCAGGCTCGTCCCAGTTCACGTCCAGTGTCGGGACGCCAGGTAACATCACGTGCCCAGGTCCGACTCGCCAGGACAGGAGCTCTGCTCACCACGTCGTCGCCAAGGCACCTTGACCAGCTCCGCTCGGGTCGTTCCTAAGACCTTGCTTCTCGCCACTGGTCCCGCTTGGTCGTTCTGCAGCTTGCAAAACCGACCGGCAAAAGGCAACACCCAACACGAACAAGTGCCCTCTGTCTCCCGTCAAACACCAGACAAGGCCATAATTCAAATCAACCTAACTAAATTGTTTTCCCCCTTTTTTTTTTTCCCGCTGCAACAAGAGGCAGGTGTACGATCTAGCACACAAGGCTTAAACAATCAGTTTTCAAATCATCAACATAACAAAATAGAAACAATTAATAATCAGCAATAATAATGACAAATAGAATGGTCCCCTTGAAATCGCTTTGGACCGAAAACATACTACTGAGGAAGCAAATGAGGTCATTCATTTTTGCCCCGATCTCCCTGTGAACAGGACAGGTCGTCGCGAAGTAAAAGAAGGTAAGCAACGAGCAGGAACGAGTAGGCCACTGAAAGAAGCGAGGCCTAGAATGCACGACTTAGAGCATCAGCGTTCGCGTTCAACCTTCCCTTCTTATAACGGACAACGAGGCTGTGCTGCTGTAGGGTCATGCTCCATCTCAGCAAACGGCCGCTTTTAGAGGACATGCTACTTAACCAAGTTAGAGGGCAATGGTCTGTTTCCACAACAAACTTAGAACCGGAGACATAACAAGCCAGCTTCTGAACGGCCCACACAACGCAGGCGCACTCTTTCTCAGAGGTGCTGTATGCCTCTTCTCTACAACTTAGTTTGCGACTTAAATACAAAATTGGTCGTTCATGACCACTAGCATCTTCCTGGCATAGTACCGCTCCCATGCCGCGATCACTCGCGTCGCATTGAATGACGAAACCTTTCGAAAAGTCTGGTGCCGTCAGAACGGGCTTATGGCTTAATGCTCGCTTCAGCATTTGGAACGCATTTTCTTTCTTTGAGTCCCACGTCACCTTGACGGGCTCCGACTTCCGAAGTGCGTCGGTTAGCGGGCTGGCAAGGTCAGAGTAGTCTCTCACATAGTGTTGGTAATATCCAGCTAAACCTAAAAAGGCCCGTATATCCGTCTTCGTGGTTGGCCGGGGATAGTTCAAAATAGCAGCTACTTTGATGTCGGACGGTCTACGCCGGCCGCGCCCCACCACATGGCCCAAATAAGTCACTTCACCGCAACCTAGGTGACATTTAGCTGGTTTCACAGTAAGACCTGTCTCTTTCAACCGGCTCAACACGACTCGCAAGTGCTCCAGATGTGATTCCCAAGTGTCCGAAAATATGGCAACATCATCGAGGTACGGCAATGCGAACTCGCCTAAACCATGCAGCACTCTGTCCATCAGGCTAGAGAAACAATACGGCGCGTTTTTGAGGCCGAAGCTCAACATGAGTGGCCGGAATGTTCCAAGCGGGGAAACGAAGGCGGCATAGCGGCTAGCCCGTTCCGTAAGGGGTACTTGCCAATAGCCTCTCACGAGATCCAGGGTAGAGATATAATTTGCCTTCGACACTGTCTCTACCCTTTCTTCCAGGTTCGGTATAGGATATGTCTGATCTCGGGTTATCGCGTTCAGACGCCGATAATCGACACATGGCCTCGGATCTTTTCCTGGAGCCTGGACTAGTATCAAGGGCGACGTGTAGTCGCTCTCACTTGGTACTATAACCCCCAAGTCGCGCATGCGCTGAATCTCCTCAGCCATGATTTTTTTCTGCACGGGCGAACACCGGTACGGTTTACTGCGGATCGGTTGATCAGAGGTTAACTCGATGTCATGCTTTAGGACCGTCGTTCTTCCGGGACGGCTCGAAAAAACCTCCCTAAACTCTGAAACGATTCCCTTTAAATCCTCCTTTTGGGCGGCACTTAGACGCGCTTCCAACGTCAGCTGTTCCACCATTAGCTCTATACCACATCCCTTCATATCAGCCGTCGTCAGGATTTCGGCCCCTTCCTCATCGTCAGCATTTATCGTCATGCTTATAATCGCGCGACGCTGAATGTAGGGTTTCATCAAGTTACTGTGGTAAATTTTGTTGGGCCGTTTCCCTAATTTAACTTCGTAGTTGGTATCGGAAAGCTTAGTTACAACCTTTGCGGGCCCCTCCCAATGAACCTCGAGCTTGTTTTTTTTTGACGGTCGCAGCAACATCACTTGGCTACCTTCTTCGAAGGTGCGTTTTTTTGCTGACTTGTCGTAGTATTCCTTTGACAAGGTTTTCGCCGCCTTCATGTGGCTCTCTACAAGATCTTTGGTTTTCCCGAGCCTCTGGAGGAGGTCGAGGACGTACGAGACTACATTTGGGTCGTCGTCACTGCCTTCCCAAGACTCTCGCAGCATGCGCAACGGAGTTCTTAGGCTCCGGCCATATACAAGCTCCGCGGGGCTAAAGCCGGTGCTCTCATGGGGAGCCGATCTCAAGGCGAACATAGCGGCGGGAATGCAGGCCTCCCAGTCACAGTGACGCTCAAAGCACAGGGCTCTCAATATTCGCTTCAGCACCGAGTGCATCCGCTCTACTGGGTTAGATTGCGGGTGATAGATGGAACTGTGCACTATTTTAATGCCGCATCTTTCCAAAAAAGTAGAAGTCAGGCAGCTGGTAAAAACGCTGCCATTGTCGCACTGAATCTCGGAAGGGAACCCGACGCGTGCGAACATTGAGAGCAGAGCGTCCACGACCTGGGAGGAATTTAGCTCCTTAAGAGGTACTGCCTCGGGGAACTTGGTCGCGACACACAGGGCGGTCAGAACATACCTACAACCGTTCGTTGATTCTGGCAGAGGGCCTACGATATCGATTACTAGTCGCCGAAAAGGTTCGGATATGACTGGCACCAACTTCATCGGTGCCTTCCACTTGTCAGTGGATTTGCCGATTCTCTGGCAGGTGTCGCAAGAGCGCACGAATTGTTCGACATCCTTCCAACAATACGGCCAATAAAACTCCTGAGCCATTCTAGCCTTGGTCTTTTTCAAGCCAAGATGCCCTGCCCACGCATTTTCGTGCGCGAGTTCCAGTAACTGTCGGCGATATTCCCGAGGAATCAGAAGCTGTTCATATTTGCGACCCTGCTTATCTGTGTAGCGGCGGTACAATAAGCCAGATTCCTCGTAAAATGAAACCCTCTTTTTTTTCACTCCCAGTTTTACGCTCTTCATCAGATCGGCTATTGAACAATCTTCCTTTTGCTCGCGAATCAGAGTTTCTCTTTCAACTGCAGCCAGCTCCTGCCAGCTGGCGGAAACCGGAGCGAGTAGGGATCCTGCGTCGCCTAACTGCGGCGTCGTGTCCTTATCGCGGCTAGCACTGCACGCGTCACTCCCAGTCACTTCCAGGACACGCTCGACCAGGCCAGCCTCCGAGCTCTGCCTCTCCCGTGCCTGCTCGCCACTCAAGTTACCCTGATCAGTCCGTGTGCCGCACCGCTGTTCGCTCACCGACTCAAAGTCAAGTTCCCTCGACAGCTGGCGCGCTTTGGATCGCGTGAGGGCCATGTACGCCACGTCGGCAAAGAATGATTTGCCCTGATCCTTCAGCAGCTGCTCCGAGCTATTTGAGAAGAGGTAGGGAAAATGCTCCGGGAGGGCGGCAGACACAGCGGCTTCTGTGTTAAGTTTCCCAAACTCTCCTTCAATGGTAACCGTTGCGATCGGTAAACAGACACTCTCCTCCTCGGCCACTTGCCGTATCCAAGCGCATTCTCCCGTAAAATCACTCGAGGAGACGAAAGACGGGTGAACAACGTCCATAGTTGCTGCCGAGTCTCGAAGTGCTCGGCACTTCTTGCCGTTTACCTTAATTTCCCGCATATATGGCTCCAATAGTCGTATGTTTTTGTTAGTTTCCCGTATTGTCGCAAAAGCAATTTTCTCCGGGCAGCTCACTGCGATGTGCCCTTGCTTTTTGCAATTGTAGCAAGTTAACGGCTTCCGTTTTTCAAAAGAACGCGTCGTATCGTTTCGCTGCTTGGGACCATCGTTAGCATTCTGAGATGCATTCTGTCCTTCCCTTACAGTTTCTTTGGTAAGAGACTCATCTTTCCGAAACTCGCGACGCGTGATTTGCTTCCGTTCGTCGGACTTCCCGGAAAACACATCTCTTCTATCAGCTTTTTCTACGCGCACCGCCTTGCTGTGCAAGCTGCGGCGGGTGTAATACTCTTCCGCTAACTCTGCTGCCTTGTTTAGCTTAACCTCCTTTAGCCTATCTTGCAGCCAGAGCCGGACATCCTCATCAATGCAACGGTAGAACTGCTCCAACGCGATGCATTCGACAATTTTGTCGCGGTCGTCGTAAACCTCTTCGCCCTTCAGCCATTCTACCAAGTCGGCTTTTAGACGAAACGCGAAGTCAACATTCGACTCCTTGCCCTTTTTTGCATACCGGAACCTCTGCCGGAAAGCTTCGGGCGACAATTTGTACTTCCGCAGTAGCGCTTCCTTCACATCACTGTAGCTCTCAAACGCCTCTTTCGATAAGCAAGTTATTACGTCTGATGCCTCCCCAGGAAGCAACGCTAACAGATTCTGTGCCCAAAGGGATCGCTCAATGCTATTCCGTTCACACACGTGCTCAAATTTCACGAGGTATTTGGCCATATCCTCTCCGACGACAAAGGGTGGAAGTTGATCGCGTATTCTGGGAACATTAGAAGTGAGACTAGGCGCTGGCGAGCTATTTCGGGTCTCCAACTCTTTCATTTTAAGCTCGTGCTCACGGATCTCTCTCCTTTCCTCCATGTCCTTCTCCCTCTTTTCCTCCTCGCGACGTTGCTGTTCTCTCCTTTCCTCCTTTTCCTCCTCGCGACGTTGCTGTTCTCTCCTTTCCTCCTTTTCCTCCTCGCGACGTTGCTGTTCTCTCCTTTCCTGGTCGCAACGTTCCTTCTCCTCCCTTTCCCGACGTTCATTGATACCCGCCAAGGCCTCAGCGGCTTCCTCAGCCGTTACGTCCCCGGTCCTCATGACCTCAAGGATCGCATTCTTTCTTTTGGTTGAGCCCAACTCAATGCCCAACTCCTCACAAATTTCGAGAAGTTCCTTCACCTTGTACTTCTCCATCGTTCACACTGTCCTCCTGCTGTTTACCCTTTTTGAAAATACCTGCCGTACGCTACTATAACACTACTAGTAAGACATATGCAAGTATTTCACACACTGCCCTGTTTACCCCCTCAGCATCCCCTGGATTTCAAAACACTCTTACTAGGCTTGAAACACACAAGGTTATCACAATGCAACACCAAATCCTTCCCTAAGCTACTATAACCTGTGTCAGAGAAAGTCTGGTGTTTGAGGTAAACTTCAGGCACTCACCGCGCCGAGGTAGCTGATGCCGGTCAATCCCGTAGCTGCCATCCAGTGTTACGAACCTGCACCGCTGCACCACGATAACGGCTTTGTGGTCCCGTAGCGCTCGTCACCCGTTTCGTGACAGAGCGTTGGTAGCGAAGACTCCGAGCCTGGCGTCGATGAGAATAACAAAAGGGACTTTATACATTATATACAGGTTATCATACAGGACATGAACGGATCGGCACTGGGGCCGAGAGCTCACACAAACGCGACTGTTCTCGCACGACGGCGTCCGGCGAAAACGCGTGACACATCTCACCCCAGTCGGGAGCGACCCTCTCTCCAGGTGGGGTCAGCGGATCCTGTTTTTCAGGCGGCTTGTCACTGCTTTTATAATCCCCGAGGCCCATTGTCACTCAAACGGCCCAATACAAAGTCAGCACACGACGGTCGTCCGAGGGGTCCAACCAGCGACCGCGCTGGCCACTCGGTTCAAGGTTCGCGCGCGCGGTGACCTCCAGGCAAGGGAGGTGCGGCGCCGGGCCGTCGGGCACACGCGGGCACGTCAAAACAGGCTGCTCCGCCGAGGCTTCTCCCGCACGAAGGCGCAGCATCTTGACTTGTGAAGGGAGAATTATGGCGCTCGCAGGATAGATTCTGCATCTTGCAGATTCGGGATCCGGGCTTGTGGTAATGGCACAACAAAGGTAGATTTTGAAAGAAAAAAAAAGGAAAATTAAGGAAATGTATACAGAAATGCTAGATAAAAACATGGAATAGCATACCTTTTTAATTCAAGCAGGCTAGGTGACTATTTGTCACCGCCCCGTTTCAAAGGCGATGTCACTAAATCATCATCAGCATCAGCAGCATCGTGCATGTGCTCTCACACATGCTTTGTCTCAAATCGTCTCAAAGAGCTACGCTGGCAACGACAGAAGTACGTGTGTGACTGTAGCCTATTGGTTAGAAAGCATCGGGCTGTTGTGCGGGGCGACCGAGGTTTATTTTCTGTGTGTGAGCTAATGGGCAAGACAGTAACAGCAACAGACAGCGCAAAGACCCGGAGGACCCGCAAGAAAAGCTTTGCTTTAAAATTAGTGGTTACGCACCAAGATAACAAAGCACATTTTAAAGAGAAGCCATCTTTGCGAACCATCCCGGACTTGGATGACCGTAGCTGCCGTTGTTCTGCCGAATAGCTCAAACACAGAAAGTAAAATAAGTACGCGCCCCGCTGTGGGATCGAAGCTCGGTTTCCCAGCAAAACAGGTCATGTTTTTGTTTTTGTTTTCCAACCACTGGGGCACCATCGCGCACATGCTTTTCTCACGCCAATACCAAGTTCTCTGAGAAACGCGTGCTCTTGCGCGAAAATTTTGTGGTGTCCGGAGCTTTAGATGCGGTGGTCAGTGGTGGCGCTGTGTCGCGTTTCTCCGCCTGCCATGGCTGATGGTTGTGGGGCGCGCGTTCGTTGCCGAAATTCGCTGCGTGCATCAGAAGGTGGCGTGTTCTAATCACGTGTAGGTCAGCAGCTACGTGGAGGTCGCCGTTGCAGGCGAGCACGACCACATTGATTAAAAGTGGCTGAGAGGCCCGGGCGTGCCAACCGTAAAAGATTTAGATATGGAGCCCTAGGCGTTAGTGGCAAATACCCACTCTGGGGGATTGGCAAGTACCGGGTAGTTCTATATAATAATGAGAACAAAAAATATGAAATAACTGTAAACAAAATCGGTGAATTAATTGAAAAATTGAAAATTGCAATTAATTGGTGAATTAAATTGGAAAGTAATAGCTTCTAGCTTATGGTTAACCGTCCTGACCGCTGTCTGGATGGTTATTTCACGCCGTCATCTGGCACGCTTTGGACTACGGCCGATAACAGCGTCGCTGGTTTGTTATTGAGATGCTCCGCTTTGTTTTGCCGTCTCACTAAAGCTTCACTTACATGGACTCCCACAGTGCATAGAACGTTCTCTCTCTCTCTCTCTCTCTCTCTCTACTTCACCATTGATAAAATAGGAAGATCATAACCCGCTGGCGAACAGTAAAGAACACATTAGAGAGGATGATGAAGTCCAATCTCTCCCTCTTCTTTTTACTTCACCGTTGATTAAATAGGAAGATCATAACCCGCTGGCGAACAGTAAGGAACACTTTAGAGAGGATGATAAAGTCCGAAATGCACGGTAATGTACCTGTATTGGAGAGGTTCGTTAGAGCATTTCGCTCAAGCACAGTGGTTAAACGCATGGCTAACGTGCACTGCGAGTGGCTCACTCGTCCCGCGCACGCTGCGGAGGGGGCTGCTCGCGCGCCACGGCTTCGTGATTTCCGCCGCGGGGGTTGAATGCCCGCCCGACCGACGCCGACACCGGGGGCCTCGCATGTGCTTCAGGTTTTCTCCCTTGTACCAGGTATATGGTGCGCGTGCACGCTACCATCGCGCACGCATTTCAATACTGGGGGCACATCGCGGAAGAGCCTCGCGAATTGCGCTACAGGGCGAGACAGACAAGGGGAGACGCTAACGATACGCACGCGACTGCGCGATCCGGAGACGTAATTAGACGACCGGCTCTTTCCGTTATTTTCTCAGAGAGCCGCTCGCAGAGATCTCGAAACGATTAGCCTCAGCCGCGCACCACAATTGCCAAGACGCAAGTCGTCTGGCCGAAAAGACGAGACGAGGGTAGGGGTCGCGGGAATTTCTCCTGACGAGGCGAATCGCTCCTCCAGACTCCAGAAAGAAAGGCAGCGGCCTAACACGAAGCTCGCCCAGGACTGCACTATTGCGGCGGTTCGACCGGCCGCTGCGTCGAGGACGTGCAACCGCGCGCGCGCGCCTCAGCGCTGACGTTGCAGCGGCGGCGCTCGGACTCCGCGCAGGCTAGCACAAGCGAATGACCCCGCCAAAGCATCGAACCCAAGGCCCTCTGAAAATGCAGTCATATTCGATGGGGCAAACGGGATTGCGGGCAGAAGGCCAGAAAGGAAGATGGCAAGGCGATTTCTCTGTTCATTGCCTTATCAGGCCTCGAATATCCTGGTTTATGCTTACCGTCTGTTGCCCGGCCGCCGGGAAATTTTAAGAAAACATCCGTTGAATGACTATACCAGGTAGCGCCGAGTAGCCTGCAGAAAACAGGAAGTAGGTCATTCAAGGTAATGTCAAAAGGCAATTATGCGAATGACTCAACGGGAACCACAGCGATACAACGCTAAAGCCGAGTTCGGTGCCAAAGCTTCGACAAACAGCTCTAACACGTACTACCTAGACGGTAGGTGTGCGTTTACACTGCATGTGCAACAGGAAATAGCCCGGCTGAATTGCCGCTTCACAGGACACTGACGTGGCTGCATGCACAGCACTAAGAAATCTCACCGCTAGTGAAACAAAAAATAAAACAAGAGTGGGCTGGCTTTTAAAATAACCGTTCCCTTGCGCTTACAGTATTCAACCCGGCTTCGACACACGATTTACTTTTGCAAGGTTTCGCTCACGTTTTCTTTCTCAACGCCCACTGTCCGCTTACCCAAACTGACGTCACGGTCCAGTCAGTTCTGGCCGCAAGAGGATAGGGACATGTACGGCCACCCAATGCAATTTTCATACTACTCTCAGTATTGCTTTGAACTAAATGGCATTAATTTGACGCCCTTCGCTGTCACGCCTTTATAGTTTTCAGCGTATCACAAATGCTTGCGCACCCAGCTGGCTTACGCGAAGTTATTTATTTGGACGGAGAATGTTTCCATGTACCCTTGTTATTTATCACCTTGCGCATGGTCTAAGACGTCCTCCCCCCCCCCAAGCCCGTTTGCGGTACTTTACATTTCATTTTCTAACACAAGCTTTCATGGATTGCTTCTGGCGTGGCTGAGTCTCTTTTATTTTTCTCTGTGGAATCGACCCATCCCCCGGTCTCAACAAGCAAGTGTTTGGGCCCTCTCGTAATGGGGATCTAGGGTAAACGGGAAGAGCTCCAATTATTTCACGTGACACAGCGTCCACTTAGCACAATGTTATTGCGCAGGACGTTCTTTTCGAAAGAGAAAAAAAAAACGTTCGCCCTACGCTCTCTTTTGACGAAAAGAATCTCTTTTTACACGTGCGGGTAATTTGTTTTACAAAAAGGGGAAGAATTTGCAAGGTGGGAAGATAGTAATTGCAGTGGAAGAGAAATAGCATCTAGAGAATGAGAGAACTATTAAAGATTTCGAAATTGCCTCTCCTAGCTGTTGACAGCTATTTCCTTGTGAGGAGGCGAAATATGAGAGCAGCTTAGCTTAGTTCGTCTTCGTTTCTTTTTTTTTCTCGCTTTATTTGTATTTTTCTAATTATTATTTTTGCGCATAATATAAAACCCTGAGCTCGATGGGAAGCTTTGGTTGCCTAAGGAGCCAAAAGGTTTTGGTAAACGACTTTCATATTCGATAGGGCCGTTATAATTGCCCCGTCCGGCCAGCGAAGCATTACTTTTTCGCAGAGCACTTTGCACACGGCTCTAGCTTACGCTACTCCTTGCGTTCATCTCTCGCTTATACTTAAGCAGGGTCAAGCACGTGCTCTTGAGTGATTCCTGCCCCCTTCCGAGAGGCTTCGTCAAACGATATAAGTCCCGGCCCCCTGTAAACAGAAACAATAGTTCTTTGGAGCTTGTTGCAATGCGATACGCAGCACTCGTCTTTCGCCATGCTTCTAGCGAGCCTTATGCATCGACCAGTTTGAAAATTTGTTGCACTTGATTCATCAGATCGGCGCGCTCAAGTTTCCCCCCCGCCACGATCTTCTACCTGAATATTTTGCAATACCGCGTTTTAATAACGCGGCTTTGCATATACCCTTCACACCGGAAAAAAGAAAAAGAAAGTTTAAAGCAGTATATTTTTTTAACTAAAAGCGACGTCTCGTCACAGCTCGCTTCGAGTTACTGTTTTCTAGATAAAGAGAAGCCGGCGATGAATAAGCGACCATACGCGTACGAGACGGCAGTCCCGATAAAAGCCAAGCAAGAAAACTGTGGAGGTTGTGACGCGAGTCTCTGTTCCCCAAGCGATGCGCCGGCTGACTTCCACCTGACTTCGAGCCAAGTCAGGTGGAAAGTCTTTGCTCCTGTTCTTTTTTTTGGTCTGGGACTCTTTCAACGCTGTAACGAGGCGTTTGTAAGGAGAAGTGCCATAATCGCCTTGCACAGCTGACCCCTTCTGCACCCTAACAACTATCACTCCATTGGACAAAAGGAAGAGGTGAAATGTCTGCTGTACAGCACATCGCAAAACTCGACCGCATCGATATAGCTTTTTTCACCACATCGGCATGAAACGTCCAACATTCACAATACCGCCGCCATATTTCGCAGAACCCCGAAACACTGGCTGGCCTTAGTCTCACTGAAGTTCATTTACTATACTACTATTACTACTACTATTTACTACTATAGTTCAGATCATCTTACCGCATCGAAGCTACAATTACAGTGGGCATTAAAGAGCAACAGAGCCATTTTTTCTTGCAGGGCTTACCATCCAAAATAATACATGTGCACTTATGTCCACGAGATTGTGTACATCACTATGTACATCATATTTCTCACCCAGCACCTGGAGTGGCATGCCATGTGATCAGCCAGGCTAACATCTACAGCTTCTAATTAGTCAGCATCTACCTCACCCGCCGCGCTGACTCAGTGGATATGGCGTTCTGCTGGCCAGAACGAGGTCGCGGGTTCGTTTCTAGGCCCCGGCTGCCGCATTGCGATTGGTTCGGAATGCTAGTACGCTCGTTTTCGCCCCACTATAGCTTTGGCGCCCTGAACTCCATAGATCAAATGGCATCTCTCTCTCTCTCTCTCTCTCTCTCTCTCTCTCTCTCTCTCTCTCTCTCCTCTATGCATTTTTAGCAGGGCGTATACTTAGGGCAGCTTTAAGATCCTTGACTATTAACTTTTCTTATACTCTTTTTTAACAAAATAGCACAACAAAACCTGTGAAATTTGAAGCTCCGGCCGCTATCCATCGCAGTGAGCTGCGCACTGTCGGCCGAGGCGGTGGCATTTCTAATAAGGCGATATACGAAAGGAGCTAAAAAAAAAGAGCGAAATAGCCTGTGCTCCTTGCATTTTCGCTGCGCTCGGCGGAGGTGACTGGTGTTAATCAGGGCGCGCACTCACCGGTGGCTTCTATTCTCACTCAACCACAGGTGAGAGATCTGCAACAGCCCTCCTACCTCCCCTCTCCATCACCGGCCTCTTAGTGCAGCTATGGAATGTCACTGCCGCGGCGACAAAATTTTGACACCAATCTCCAGCCCCTTCAACACCACCACGACCACCATCATCCCCACCACCACCACCACCACCACCGCCACCACCACCACCAGTTTATCAACTACGGTAAAAAAAAAAAAACTTACAATTACTATGTGCCCAAATTATTGAGTGACCTCAGTGTCGGCTTGCATAACATAAGCGTGAAACAGAAAATGAAAGAAATTAGGAAGTCGTGCATACGTTCATGCAACTATCAGCGAACCGTGTCATTCAATCATTCGCTTCTTTTGTTTTGTAAATGATCTCAATGTGTTATTGCAGCATTTTAAGACGTTACACATTTGCCATGCTTTGAAACAGCTCGCTTGATTTTTTTCGTTTTTATTTTTATTCTTTCTTTTTACAAATAATGATAGTGAAGCAAAAGTGATAGCAAAAGTGATAGCAAAAGTGATAGCAAAAGTAATAGCAAAAGTGATGGCAAAAGCATTTTTTTCGGCGATGACAAACAGCAAGGTGCGGCCAAGGATAAGAGAGAGAGAGAGAGAGAGAAGTAAGTAGCACTAAAAACCCCGCAACTCAGCGCAGCCCCTATCCAGGAACGCAACGGCTGTGCGCGGGGTACTCGCAGCAGACCGAAGCTTGCGAAGATATGAACAAGCGTGCGCAAGGTTTACGCCGCAGCCACAGTGCTGGCAATTTTCGGCGCTATATCGCTGCGCTCAGGGGGACGGCGACCTCGGGTCGGCCGTAGGGCAGCGCAGTGCGCCAGCAGGCGAGTCCTCCTCTGCCACCCACGAACGACCTTCTATGATTTAGGCTTCGCACCATCACCGTGTTCTTTTTCTCCCAACCATTAGGGCTTATTTCCATATGTAAGGGAGTGGGGGTAGGGGGAGTTCATGACTGGGCAACTAGGCGCCCAGGCTGTGACAAACGCGCTGCACGAGAGGGAGCCTGAAGGTGGCGAACGTTGGCGCGGTTCTGGTTGCACCAGCAGCCGCGTGTCTTCTGCCTGCAATGCGAGCGAGCCACGCGCGGCGGCTGCGCGCGCTCCTGTGCCACTCGCGCCGTACAGTGCGGCGCACAAGGGCCGCTCGTTGTCTGCCAGGCACGTGCTCTGCGGCATGCTGCAGAGGCGGAAACCCGGCGCCAACCGCCGTCTCGACGAGGCGCGCCTTAAATGCGACGGCGGCTGCGCCCGTACGGCGGGCGGCCGCGTGTGTGACGGACGCGCGCAATGGCACGTGCTCTTCTGTGGTAAGCATAGGCAGACAAGTGGTGTCGTGTTCACACACGCACACATGCGCGCACACACACACACTCACACATACACGCACACACACACACATGCATACACACATACATACATACACGCACACAAACATACACACAAACACACACACATACATACACAGACGCAGACACACACATCCACATACACAGACGCGCACAAACACGCAAACCTACATACATACATACATACATACATACATACATACATACATACATACATACATACATACATACATACATACATACATACATACATACATACATACATACATACATACATACATACATACATACATACATACATACATACATACATACATACATACATACATACATACATACATACATACACGCAGACACACACACACACACAAACCAGCCCCTCACGTTACAAATTAAACGAACACAAACAGAGCCCCTCTTCCGGAATTTT
Organism: Dermacentor albipictus; assembly: GCF_038994185.2. Lineage (NCBI taxonomy): Eukaryota > Metazoa > Arthropoda > Arachnida > Ixodida > Ixodidae > Dermacentor > Dermacentor albipictus. The sequence goes on along the minus strand of NC_091821.1, from coordinate 225,084,470 downwards.
CTCGGTATTTTTTCAACAGAGAAAGATCAGTTAGCGGAGAAAATCGCAGGGAAAGCCACTTTTATTATTTTTCTGTTTGTTTCTTTCTTTTTCTGTTTCTTTACCGCGGGTTAAATGAGGCGAAAATACAGGGAAGTCAGTGCGTTAATGCTAGCATTGCGACATGTATTTGACGGTATATACGCTCATCTGGGTCTTTCTTCAGCCCGAAACTTTACAAATGCCGTCAGGATGAGTTTTGTTTAACTTATAAATGTCTTCATAGCTATTCCATAGTTTTAAAAGAATCAGCAATCATCTAGCCTTCTCCAGTCTTTTCCACATTTTGTGACAAGTGCTAAACATGTCCGAAAATTCGAAGGTGACGTCATTGCCCACCTTTCAAGAAGTCGTTATCGGCCATATACTGCTTGCTATTTCCGAAAAGTGCGGCTTCTGGCTGTTCTTGAGTGATATTGGACGTTGTTTTCTCTTTCTTTTTTCTTTTTTAACTTTGGCAGACCGAAGTACTTATATGGCTATCACTTCCTACTCTAATGCCACGGGGCGAAAGTAGGAATGTAAATAGACAAATAAAATAAATAACTAAACAAACAATTAAACAAATGAATAAATAAATAGTTTAACTTAACACGTATTACTCTTCTCGCATCGTTCTCATTGTCGTCAACGCGTCGTCAGCAATATCAGAATCAGCAACAACAGCAGAAGCAGCAGCAGCAGCAGTAGTATTAACATTAACATGAAACAAGAAACATTAACATTAACATGAAAGCTAAATGGCCGCTTAGCCCCCATTATACTTGTCACGTAGTCACACTTTCTTTATAAAGTTCTATTGCAATTTAAACAAAGCCGTAAAACAGGACTTTGAGCCAGTCATATTTGCAAATTTACGGCACAGGCGCAACGTTATCTACACATTGCAGACCTCGATGCTTGGACAACAGTGCGAATTTTTGCAAATATTGCTACGACAAATTTCCTTCCGTGGTACTATAGAGCGTAAGAACTTTCCCTTTCCCGCTTCCGTTTTTAGTGCCTTCCCGATTTAAAAACTAATAAATAAAATAAAACTGTACAATTAAACTGCAGCAGACTAATAAGGACTGAGCGGTAATTTTAACGCGACAACACAATCGCGGGGGGGGGGGGGGGAAGAGGATGGCATACGCGGTCTTAAACTTATTTAAAAGCAGGAAATATAAAATAAACAGACGTTGCGGGCAAAAAGCGAAAGGACGACTATGAAATAATCCGCTGATTATATTTTAACATTTTTCTCACTTAAGCTCACTTTGCGGATGACTTCGGTTTTCCTCATCAGTTTTAATCAACTTCATGTGATTTCCTCTTGTTACTTCTCACTCCCTCCTATCCTTATTGCCGTGGAACAAATTTGCCCCTGTTCGAGAGGCTCCCTTTCGTGCATGGGTTTAGATGCTGTCGTAATTCTGGTAAACATCTACAGTAGGGGTATGCAAATAGAGATTTTTGAGACCGAATCGAATAAGAATCGAATGGTGCCAGAAGCAAATCGAATCGAATCGAATATCTAATACGTTTCGAACAGTCTTCGAAAAATCAACAACCCTTTTCACAATTAATATGAAACGATCTTTACATTCCAGTATTCTTAAAGTTAACAAGTTTCTTCATTACATAGTAGGTTAGGAAGCCTTGTTTCTTAATAGCACAGATGGAGCAGCAAAAGCCGACAAGTAGTTTCTTCGCATGCACGAGGCTCTTCAGAAAGTGCGAATGATCACTGTACAACTTGTAGAGTATGGCTACCTAAGTGATGTAACCTGCTCCGCTACGCAAGTTCTCATGTTTTATGTCTATACCATGCCCGTGGGGTTGAAAATTTACCGTACTTTTGCTCCAACTATATGCTTATTTGGCCGTAGCTGACGTCTTAAAATGTTCGAAAAGTATTCGAAAGATATTCGCATTTACGCACTGTTAAAATTAATTAATTATAGTGTGTGATTTTATGTGCCAAAACCACGATATGATTATAAAGCACGCCGTAGTGGGGGACTCTGGAAATGTGGACCACCTGGAGCTCTTTTACGTGCACCTAAATCTAAGTACATGGCTGCTTTCGCATTTCGCCCCCATCGAAATGTGGCCGCTGTGGCCGGGATTCGATCCCGCGACCTCGTGCTCAGCAACCTCTTATGAATTGTGTCTATTCGATTCGAAATCGAATCGAATACTCACTATTATAACAGTGACCGAATCCAGTATGACACTATTCGTTTCGTTATTTGAATTTTCTCGAATAAGCGCACATTCCTAATCGACAGCGCGGACACTGCAGTTCACACGAACGCCATCTAGGTCTGTCATTTACTAGATAACAGAAAACTGTCTTGATCTGATGAGCACGTCAAGAGTGCAGGAGAACCTCCTCCCATAGAAAGTGTGTTGCGCCTGCTTCCGGGTCTCTACAATCCCGGGTCCTTTCTGGTCACACAAGCTTAGGTTACACTACATGAACTCGACGCGAGCGGGTCGAGTCAGAATCCCAACTGACGCGCTTTGATCCGACCGCGTTTACATGTATCTTGCGAAAGGGTTGGGAGTGTCAACGCAACCCTCGTAGCGAAGGATGGGGGGGGACAGAACTCTGTAAAGATGCAAACGCTCGGCCCGACCCACTAGCGTTTACATGAACATGTCACAGGATTTCGTCGCGAAAAGCCGACCCGAACCGGCTTTATTGGGTTCATGTAAACGTAGCTACAGGCACGAAAGGGAAGCGCGCCAGTGGTTCAGCAACAATGAGCACGCTGCAGTCAGGCACCACACATCGGCAAAACGAGATATGAACGACAGCTTAGGAACGAAACGCAGGCACAGTATTCAGGAAACTGGAAAAAATTTGCCATGACTACGACCTTGTACAATCTTCCACCGTGGCATTACAGGACGATAACCAATAAGAAGAAGCGAAAGATCCTCCGACGGATTTAATAGATTCCGCCAATTGAGATGGCCGTACCTATAGGACGCTGTATAATCAACACGGACATGGCGGTTAACCGAAGTTCGCAAGTCAGACAAATCCTGAGATCCAAGTACCCGCAGTTATGCAACAGACTTGCGGATTTTACCATTCGAGCGAACCCCTCGTTGACGAAACCCGCATCTACTGACAACCTCAGCTCAGTTAGGCAACTCAAACAAGTGGAAAAAACGCTGTATATTTGTGTTCAGATTCATAGACTTGACAATTATTCATGTGTAAACATCACTGTTCATTGGTTAGAGGCGCATGGTCATGGCCATGGCAATTACCTTGCAGACCACAATGATCCCTTTTTCTCGTCACCTGTCTCTCCTTCCCTCCCCTCTGATCCCCATTCATTTCCGGAAAGTCTGTTTGCTGACAAGGCTGCCCACGAAGACACACAGACGTGCCCAATATGTTTGGTGAGGATGAACAATGCCAGGCAACTTCCTCTGCTTGCATGGACCAATGACACAAGTTTTGTGGAGTTTTCCAAGTGCCTTACATTGCCGACTGCATGAGCTGGGCCCCTAGCTACGGCTACAACTGCCACATAGCCTTTCCTGCGGAGAAGCAGCGCTGCTGTACCTCTTGTCCTATCGTATAGGAATGGCCGATAGCCCGACGTGCGACTCCTGCAGGTGCGAGAAAACCATCGAGCACCTAATATGCATCTGTCCTCGCTACGCCGTCTAACGCCTCTCTCTACAGACAACTTTAAACCGACTGGACTCGAGACCGTTCTCTGAGTTCTCTGAGACCGTTCTCTGCTCAGACCGCGGTCACATGCGACACCGGCACAAAAAGCAATTCGTGCACTAGTACAGCACTTGAAGTGCACCTGTTTGAGAGGTCGCATATAGTGCGCCTGTGCATACTCCCACGTGTACTCAATGCCCACTGTCTTCCTGTTTCCTTCCTTCTATTCCCCCATTCCCTTACCCACAGTGTAGCGTAGCAAACTGAACGTTGGTCCGGCTGACTTGCCTGCCTTTCCTTTCCTTGCTTTCTCTCTCTCTCTCTCTCTCTCTCTCTCTCTTTATATATATATATATATATATATATATATATATATATATATATATATATATATATCCCTCTGTCCTCCAGCGGGACACGCGTGCCCTCGTACCCCCGCGTGTCTGCTCTGTTCCCCACAGCCTTTCTCTGGCAGTGAAAGTCGCTCTCCGGAGACTTCGGGCCGGGGCGGCCTTTACACCAGCCATCTTTTGTACCAGGGACCAACAATACACGAAGACAATATCCAGCGCCTGAAGTGCACCGCTTCTGCGTCTGCAGCGGATGCCCGCCAGCTACTTTGGACGTGCCCTGGGACAAAGCCAGTTCGCGAAAGTGTACTTAGGGATGGGAAGTTAGCAAGTGACCAACCTGAAGACTACGAACTAGGACTCGTCGACAATACAATACCTAAGTAGCTGTCACAGTATCTGCATGAAACGGGCCTTCATGTTTACATGTAATTTCAGTCCAACCTTATGCCGCGTGAATACCCACACGGATAAAAAAAAAAGGAAGAGATTAGGAAAGGACTATTTAACGTCTCTTAGCGAACAGAGGACCTTCTCTTGTACAGCTTAGAAGGTGGATCACAAAAGCGATAACTAATCCTTATAAGGACCGCTGCATTGTTTATACCTCAGGAACACCATCCCTGCCCCAAAGTTCTTGACAACGACAGCATCTGAGCAAGGCTAATCTGAGGACGTGAGTAGTAAAGAGAAGGCAGCGGAGGGAGAATCAGACGAGGTGATTCACTGACACATGTATACACATTCCCTTTGAGAGGCACTTGCCTCTGCATCGTTGACACCATCACAGTGTGAGATAACACCAAATGAGTAATTTTCCTGTGAAATGCAAAATAACAATGTATTATGGTATACATCGATGGCCACGCGGTCAGGCCCAACTGTTGTCCAGACAAACAGGGCTGCGGCTGATAATCCGACTTCATAAATGAGTTCCGCATTCGTTCATCATTTCCTGTAATCTTATTGAGTCTTATCTTCACATACGCGTTAATGCAGCTCACGTGTGGTAAGGATCGATCATGCCACAGGAAATTTGATCCATTTCAGGTGATAAGCTTAAATGCCCTTTAATTTGTAGCCCTTAGAAACTACATGTATTCTATAGTGCTACACAAGTAATAAAGGGACGAAACCTTAGAGACGTTGTAACCCAACCAATGATGCAAGAATGCAACATTCAGATACCTATTGAACAGACAGCAATACTAAAGCTACCGACTCGTACTCCATATTGTCGTTCTATTTCTTCATACAATAGGACCACTACTAATGATTAGTTTCTCGTGAAGCGGAAACATGATTAGCTAGTGCACGTATTTCCGGTTCGCGTTATTATACAGTCAGCATAACAAGCTCTGCCATTTGTTGTATATGTTAGTATATTGGTCCGGTGGGGCTGATTGCGCTGTTTGTGCCTGATCGTGCGTGCATGAGCGTGCACACGTGTCTGTACGAAACTGTTGCCTATTAAAAATGGTAAAAAGACGCTAATATTGTCTTTAAAAGTAACTTGAAACCAGCTATATTAGAGATGAAGTAGTTAGTACAAGACAAAGTACAACCGCAAGTTGCAAGGTATGATGCTGAACGTGGCACCAGTCTTATATTGGGCAACTCATAACTGAAAATGGAAGAAAGTTAATTTGATCTAGATGCTGCTCGTTGACATCGGTAAAAGTCATCTTAGCATGGCTCTAGATAATCTCAGTTAACTTATTACTGCGGTAATAAACGTGGCAGTAATGTGCTCAACACCCACCATACTTTGTAGCGAAGATTATGAATAGTTCATAAAAAGATCCCTCAAGTTCCCAAGCAAATCACTAGCCATCGTGAAAGAGCTCAACAACAAAGGCTTCACAGTAAAGTTTCAGTGGATTCCTTCCCACATTGGTATCTCAGGAAACGAAAAAGCTGATGCGCTTGCATACGCAGCGCTCTATCATCTTCCCAAAATCAAGGCCCCAAAGAGTAATCAAGTGCAAAAATCTGACATTCGAAATCACTTTGCGTCGCTTTGGGTTCCACCGCATATGCCCTGCGTAACCAAGAGATTGCACCGAGAGGAAGCCACACTTCTATATCGAATAAGGACAGGATCTGCTAATACACCGGCCTGGTTATTTAAAACGGGGCGAATCAATTCTCCGAACTGTTCGGCATGCAACGAGACAGGAGACATTGAGCACTTTTTGTGGTCCTGCCAGCAATTCCAAGCTGAAAGAGACACTCTCCTGAAGAATCTGCAAAGCAAGAACCTTCCGCATGCGCGCCTGCAACACCTTATATTTCCCGCGGGATCAGTTATAGCCCGAAAAGAAACTTCACGTCTCCTCATCGAGTTCTTAAGAGAGACTGGTTTGATGGACACATGGTGAAACCCTTCAGCGGTATTGTGCGAGACGCTCGGGCGGAGCAATTGCCGGCCTTGTTCGCCAGGCTAAACCCGCCTGTTGCTACAATTCACCACCACCACCACCAATGCAGTAGAGAAAGAAGCTTCCTTTATTTCTTTTTTAAAGGATATTTGCAGACGTGGGCGTCGCGTACTGTTTAACAAGGACAAGTAATTCAATGAACTAATTTGCTAATTAACATTTGACTAATTAGATTTTCGCAACACTTGCTTAACTACGGAATCGAAGCTGTTGTGTGCTTCGAGACGCACCAGATTACACGGCGTCTTGAATATACTATATAAACAGTTTCTAGATATGCACCCACAAAATTGTCGCGAAAAGTACAGTTGCCCTCCAGATATGATTTTCGAACAAAGCTTTCTTCACTCACTGCGGGAACAAAACCCCGTGGAACACTTCGTGGCTGGTTTCGGGGATGGATTATCTCCAAACTGGTCCTGCTCTCAGGATTCCTGCTAAATGGACACGTTTCGTGCACTCGCCGCTCTCAGTTCCACTGTGCTTCTCGATCGCTTTTCTCGATAGAGTGCACACTGTGTGAAGCTCCCGACCATGTGAAACGGCACTTCGCCAGAATAACAAAAAAAAGAGGAAATAAAGTGGCCCTGTAAGTGCTCTGGAGTATTCAGGTGGTGGTAACATTATTTTTTCGAGAAAAATAATAAAAGAAGAAAAAGAAAGAGGGAGAGAGTAAACTGGAACATTTGCCTCCCAAGAAAAGGAGTAATTAACTCAGAAGGCTCACCGGAGTCCTTCAGCGGGCCGGTCTCTAGGAAAGTACTTGGGCGAGAGCTTGTGCAAGCTAATGCTTGGGAAGAAGGTCGTTCAACAAAGCACATTGGACATGCAGAGGACGCAGTGCCACCTTAAGTACACAAATATAGATGCTTCTTTTGGTCTGCTGCACTTAGTGCTCGAAGAAAAGCGATAATTACGGCACGAGAAAAGACGTGGACATTTTTCTTCGTCCGCCATCGTCCCATACTGTATTTTTCTTTTAGTTCCACACAGTTCTGCACTTCTCCACGCGAGGGTGAAGAAAAGTCCGAGCGAGATACGCCGTGCTCACGGCGAATCAGGGGAAGTGTAGCCGTGTACAGGAGCCCAAGTGCTGGTTCGTGTAGCCATGTGTGCCCAGAGTGCGGCGTTATGCAACTACGACTTGCGGCAACATTTGCGCGTGGGGCAACCTCCGGTAGACAGCCACTTAAGCATACCGAAAGACACTGGTGGAGCAGTTCTACATCTTTCGATGCATGTCAGTACACTTCCGACGAGCAAGACTGGAAAATAACGCTAAGCGGAGTGGTGGTAAAGTGTCAACTAAAACAATTCTTTAACCGTGCGCGTTTTCGTTCAGTTAATTAGCCAATCGACTCACTGTGAAAGTGATATTCACTGCGGACAGAAGATAGTTACATAGCAGGTCGGGCATCCCGCTCTCCGCACAAGGAGCCAGCATTGAATTCGCAGAATATGTGTATGTAGCTGTGCGTGTGCGCAGCTATAGTAGCGCAGCAGCCAACTCGTGCACAATACCACAACCGTTATCTTGGTCTACTATAAGTCTAAAATTTAGAATATGACCCCAAAGCTCTCTATAACAACTCCACCATTGAGCGCACGCACTAAGTTTGTCGAAAGTCATGCTTGTAACAAAGCGACAGCATAACGAAGCCGTAAATTCGCTATCACGCTATCGTTATCGATGCCTCCAAGTGACGGACGTATCCCTAGTTTTAATTTCGCGTCACACTGCCGGAGAATACGTGTACATGTGAAAGTAACGTTGGTGAAAGTGAATGATGTTCTACGAAGTATACACTTTCGTGGCTTCCTATCCAGCGATTCTCTTCAGCTACGGCATCCCCTTTGTATCCCCCGGGATGACAACAAAAGATTATGATGATGATGGTGGTGGTGAATAGGTGGTGACCTAGCCTGTGTAAGCTAATTAAGTTAGCTTTTACAACTGCAATCTCGCATTCTGCCTATCTCTATACTTTATCTCGTAAATTTATACGCCCGTGACAGCTCCGTTCCCGTCTTTTACCTACTTTCAAAAGTCTCAAAATGCAACGCACTACTGTATGTCTTGCACAAATTTTTATGTCTGATCTTTTATTTACTGTCATTGTAAAGCTCCATGCACTTTTCGTTTCTATCCTTTCTGTGCAAAGTGCCTTCTGTTTCTCCAGCTTTATTTCTGATGACTCCTGGTTGTTTACTTGTATCTACAATTGCCATGTACTTAGTCGCCAGCTTTCTTCCCGTCTCATGAAAGAGCGTAGGTTAGGGCGTGTTGGTATTCCATAACTGAGGTTTTTTAGCGCAGGAAAAGGGATGCGAGACAGTGGCAAGACGCGGACACAGCGCTAACTTCCAACAATTATTTTTTCCACGAAGCGCTACACATATATATAGGTAACAGATACCACCGTACGCATGCGCATATGTACTGATTTCTAATCAAATGAGACAGCATCATCGTGTATGAACTGCCCCTGTCGTGCGGCAAAAAAATATATCGGCCAAACCGGAAGGTGCGTAAATGATAGGTTGCGTGAACACGCAAATAATGTGCGAACTGGAGGAGTGGGGCATCTGGCTTTTCACTGCAGAAAGCATGGATGCAATCCCATTTATAAACAGTGCACGGTGATAGGAAGAAGCCCAACGCAAACAACACGTGAGATTATTGAAGCGGCGAAGATCGCTAGTTTGGGGAGCGCTTGTCTTAGCACGCCTTCAATCGATCTTTCAAAAAAAGAATTCGATTTTTTAAACGTGACACAGAGGGTGGCCTGATGGAGATAACATTTTAATCTCGCAATTACGAAAAATTTTTTTGGCTATGCATGGTCGATTTTTCATCTTCGATATCATCTTAACTTTCCATTACACATGTCTCGTTGCTGTCTCATTTGATTAGAAATCAGTACATATGCGCATGCGTACGGTGGTATCTGTTATACCTATATATATATATATATATATATATATATATATATATATGTACCACTTCGTGGAAAAAATTGTTGGAAGTTAGCGCTGTGTCCGCGTCTTGCCACTGTCTCGCGTCCCTTTTCGTGCGCTAAAAAACCTCATTCACGTCTCACTTTTTTTTGTGCTATAATATGCATGTAATGCGATGGCGCCTCGTAGAGGCACCGGCTGCTTTTTTACTCCGGCGTGCGATAAAGACAGAAACACTTGGCGGAGAATAAAACCTCTTCCTCCGTTGCCCTTCTTGAGTGTTTCGTCAAGACAAATATCGCTTTGCATTGCTCTGACTTCAAACGAGGTTCAGCTCATGTCACCCTGTACACTCTTAAACAAAATTACACCCTTTGGGCCGTATCTTGCCACACAACAATAACCGTCATCTGCATCGTCTGCATTTCCTTTCTTTAACGCTGAGAGCCCGGTACTTCCAAGTCACGAACGGCATGCGCATTATCAGCGTGACAGCATTCTCGACAGGAAGGTAGCGAGCGCATCGTTTTCAAGAAAAGAAACGCAAGCAAGACTGATGGCGATTATTGTCGTGTGGCAAATATACACCCCAAAGGGTGCACATTTGTTTAAGAGTGTACTGCGTTTTGTGGGGTTTTATCAGGGGCACCAAATGCCATCGGCCCACCACCATGTGGTTAACTTGCAATCCCGACAAGATCTCTGATTTCAAGCACAGGACGGTGTTAACGAATGTAAGCGCTGACGCCATTACTCCTTTCCAAATTTCTCGTACCTCATCTTATTTATCGCATTCCCAAAATGCTCCGTTTCCTCATAGCCGAGTTATGCATTCGCTTCATCCTCCGATGTTCTTAGTTCCCGTTTGAAGTAGGTCTTTCCATCGTTTACCAGACATATATATATACATAAAAGGACCCGCCGCGGTTGCTCAGTGGCTATGGTGTTGGGCTGCTGAGCACGAGGTCGCGGGATCAAATCCCGGCCACGGCGGCCGCATTTCGATGGGGGCGAAATGCGAAAACACCCGTGCACTTAGATTTAGGTGCACGTTAAAGAACCCCAGGTGGTCGAAATTTCCGGAGTCCTCCACTACGGCGTGCCTCATAATCAGGAAATGGTTTTGGCACGTAAAACCCGATAATTTTTTTTTTACGTAAAAGTGACGGAAAGACGAAACGGTCAACCAGACGCATGTTCAGTTTGCTACCCTACGCAGCGGGTTAGGGGTGGAAAAGAAGGAAGAGGAAACACTGAAAGTGTCGCTTAGCCCGTAGGTGCATGTCGAAAATATATTGTCGCTCAATGATGTGTATCGACTTCGGTAACTGCTGTGATGCACGTACCGCTTTCTGGGTTTGTGGCATGTGGTCAAGGTCCAAGTACTATTGTCAGTGTGAATGACGTTGAATGCAGACTATATAATGTGGTGCAGAGTAGAAGGCGCTGTTCGTCATAGCGGGGACAGACGCGGAGGAGATATCAGATAGATTCCTCACATCCGCAACTGTGGCAGGAAGCTGTGCCACTCATCCCAATGAGGAACGGATAGCTCTTTCTGAATAAATACCCCACCCAATCACAAGCGACACAATAATGTTGCATCGCAGCGGGAGAGACCCTCCGATATAGCTGAAACTTCATGGAAGGATCGAGATTCGTAGGTGTCCGTTAGAGAGACGGGCAGAGATGCAATCAGCTATAGAACTACGTTACGAACCAGTGATTCGAGTTTTTTTTTTTTTTCGCATGTGTCTGTTCTAGACGGGTACCTGAAATGTCTGGGCAGTCGCACGGGTGGACCGAGTGGCACTGTCAGCAATATAATTGCCAACGATGCCAGAATGACCCGACAACCACTGAAAAACGATGTTGTGGCCCTTTTCGAGAGCGTGATGCTGAGGTTCCCGTATCTCAGACACTAAACAGCCGTAGCTTCCGTAACGTAGGCTTGACACCAGGCTCTAAAAAGATGCTTTGAAATCACAAAAGACAGCCGATTTTTCGGCGGTTCTACAAGGACGTGCACGTGAAAGCCCTGCATAAACAGCGAGTCATTTCTCCTGAAGCGAGGTAAACGGACGCGGCCAAGTATTTCGTTCACGACGCCGTCAGCGTCGTGAACCAAACCCTGCGGGAGATCTCCACGAAGACGATGTCACACATGATAGACACCAGCAACGGTGAAGAAGCGACCATTGCATTGTCCATTGGCGCAAACTCCGACAGAGATCAAGTCAGAGCGCTGACCAACTCACAAACGACACGCAGGCAGCGCTTTCCAGCCTACAAAAGCATCCTTTTCCGGCAACAACCACGATCGTCTGGACCCCCTGTATCGAATCTCTCGGTGGGAATCGGAAAGTCCATGGCTCGGCTCGAGCGCACGTCCACCGAGGTTCTCAGCAAGACAATCGTGAAGGCAGGAGACCACCACCGATCCCAAAAAAGTTACACGCCATCCTCCAACGCTTCAGATTTCAATGACGCAATTTTTCCCCGCCCCACGCATCACCCACGCAGAGCGAGCCGGTGTCGTGGAGGCAATTACAGATGAACACATTCCCACATCGCACGCTATATCACGAGATATATCCCACACAATATATATACACTTGTCTCAGCTACAACGCACCGGCCACGCTCAAACAAGCCACATGGGCATCCCAGCTAACAAACTCATTACTGCGCAACCCACACCAGAACGCACAAGAGTGGGAAGCTTTGCAATCCAGCGTCGACTCCCTGAAACAGCTCGGTCTGGACGGAGAGCACGCTGGGCGGCTGCGGCTCTTGGGGTCCTAGACTGAGGGTTCCAACCACGAACAAGGACTCTTAGTCTGGATGGTTTATTAATCACTTGTTTGCTGATGCAACCCAGTGGATATGTTGTCCATATTGTCATGTGAGACACTATAAACTTGATCGTTACTGGTTTAACCGGGATGATAACGGCCCCGAATAGCTCACACATGAAACGGGGCCGTCAGCGTAAATGTGAAAGCAGTCACCATACTCTTCTTGCAGCAAAGGAAAGCACATCTACTTCCTAGCTAAGACAGACATCGCGGCCTTCTTCTTTTTCTTTTCTTTTTTTTTCTGCGTGATGCCTGGAAATATGAGACGCGCAACAGGTGGTGCGAGACACCACACAGGAGACATTAGTCTTGCCGCGGGCGAATTGTTCTTCGGAAGAGTATCGTGGTGATCTGCAATTAGACGAGAATATGTTGCACGTCGTATCTGCTCTGGCAATAAGAAAGTCAAAGAAGGTTTGGTAACCTCCGAAGGTGTCGAATATGTGTACTATTCGAGAGTCGGTTACTCGTACGTCGTGATCGAGTAACCCCTGACAATTAAATTAATTAAATTATGGGGTTTTACGTGCCAACATCACTTTCTGATTATGAGGCACACTGTAGTGGAGGACTCCGGAAATTTTGACCACCGGGGGCTCTTTAAAGTGCACCAAACTCTAAGTGCACGGGTGTATTCGCATTTCGCCCCCATCGAAATGCGGCCGCCGTGGAACCCCTGACAATCGTCGCAGCCGTTGATGTGCACCGAGGCAGACTTAAGCACGTCCGAAGTGCTTGACCATGTATACTCTCAAGAAAATGAATATTGGTTTTGAACTCCTTGAATTCACGCACACACTTGTTCACGTTACAGCAGAGGTACAAATGTAGACATCATCTGCGGATGTACAAAGCTGCACTGTGCAGGTAGATGCTTAGCAAGTCCTATGAGGATGAAGTTGAATAATGTTAGGCTTATCACTGCTCCCCATGAAACGCAACGAGAGGTGCGATGGAAACAAGTTCGGACATCTCAAAAAAGCTGCGTTTTGCTCGAGTAGTCTCGTATGCACTTGAACATTGCCTGCCAATCCCAACAGCTTCTAGTGAGCTGAGGATAGCTTCCTGGATGACATTGTCATAAGCGCCTTTGACACCGAGGAAAAATGCCACTGATAAGAGTTTCATGTTTCTTTGTTTTTTGCTTTTGGACAAATCACACAAAGTCTATGACATTGTCAAGAAGAGCTGCCTCTCAGAAGCCCTGCCATGACGCCAGAATAATTGTCATAACGTCCCAGGTACCACTCTAGACGTGGCAGAGTCATCCGTTCCATGACTTTGCGACGCAGCTTGCCCGTACAAACGGGGGATACGACGACGTCAGGTCAAGCGGACATTTTCCATACTTAAGTAGAAGGTGGTACCAGCCTCCCCCATATCGACTACTGGGGCACAATAACATCATTTAATGACGGGTTGTATTTAGCGTTGCCAACCGTCCTGACTTTTGAGTTAATGTCCCGCGTCCCTACTTCACCCAGTGGAGGCGACCAAATTTCCGGACTTTTCCTTGTTTGCTATTGAATATCAATCAGTAAACCGGGTTTCCTTTTCCTGATTCGTGACAGCGCGGTTACACATTCTTGTCGTTTGTATTATGTTGTACTGCCGGAAGCATAACGGTTGTATTGTTTTTGTCATGGTATTAGCCCCAACTGTTCACAGAACTTCTTCTAGTCGTGTTAACCAGCAACTGCTGCACCTCTCTTGCCGTAAATCGCGACATGTTAGGATTAAAAAATTGCGTGTACGAAGAGACTGGTGGCTTCTGGCAATGACAGGGTGCCGGTCATCGCCAGCCGCCCATTCTTCCCCCCGCCCCTTTGTGTCCCGACTTTGTCCACTCAATATTTGGTAACCCTAGTTGTGTCAGGCCAGGTGCTTCCCCGGGCCTCCTATTCCAGATGGTTTAGAGCTGAGTATGTGATTCCGTCAGAATATACTGGTGACGAACACCTAGAAGCAGCAAGAGCGGCTTCAAGTTCCTCCATCGAAAACTGAATATCCACTTCCGAGCGGGAGGCACAATGCTCGTGACCGCGGTGCTGGTGGTGGCAACCTCACCGGCAACCTTCAGTAGGAAATAATCTGCCGCATCAAGCTGCCGATAGTCTTGGTGAAAGGCTGCGAGTACATGCCGATGCTGCGGCGAACAAAGCGACTTGCAGAAGGATTTTGAGCCCTCGGCCTGCGCTTTGTCCATGCGACTTTAGACACTTATGGGCTTCGCGCCTCTCATATTACAGGTGGGCTTGGTGTGCATGTGCCGACATTCGGAACAAAGTCAAATTGCGTGAAGTCTCCGAAGCTCGATATAAAATCCGTTAGATTTGCTGTCTTTAGTGTGACGCGATCAGTGGAAGCACTCATTGCATCTGCAATAGCATCTTCTATGCATTGAGTCATACTATCGCGACACAAATCTTTTATATGTAATTGAAATTTCTTCCATCAATCCTACGAGTAACATACAGATAACGACGAACAAGCGTGTAATATACTAATCATCGGATAGGCAGAATGTGCTCACTCCCCAGTGTCTCATGTTTGAAAACCATTGAACTACGGAAGCTAGACACCTTGACACTAAGGTTAGGTCTAGGCAGTTGCTATAAGTTACTGCTCGTGGATATGTTGGACTGCCATCATTCATGAAGGTGAGGTCATGGCCAGAAGTAAAAAATACAAGTCCCTGCAGCTTATCCTGCTGCTTCCCAAAAGTAGGTGATGCGCACTGAAGTCTCGCGTTATAATCTATGAGCCCTTGGTCATTGACAGTAGATATTGCAGTCTTTCACGGTTAAAGCATTCTGAAAGAGATATATGCTCAGCACTAACCGCAAAGAAGAATGTTTTATTTTTCTCGTGGAGACGTACATACTTGTTCTCGTCATGGGGCTGCACCGCATTGGGAACATACGTGAAGTCATCGCGGTTATGAATGAATTCTTTGCTGTGTTGGCTGCACTGCACGTTGAAGAGCTGAATAATTCCTAGCCAGATAATCTGATGATATTTGACAGGTTAAATTCGCATATGATCAATATTAGAAATTGCTTCGTGAAGGCATACGGACGTAGCCACGAAATAATAGACCTGAGGTCGCTAGCACTCCACTGGAATAATGATTTACTTTTGACTTCTGTGAGAAATATGTACATTCTGCTTACTGAAGGCTTGCAAGCATGAGTTAAGGGTGTCCATTGCTTTTAAGGCGCTTCGAGTTGACGGTGTCTGCAGCTTAGTGAAGCGAGCGCTAAGCAGCGACTGTAGTATGACCACAATCAGCTTATCTTACGCTGGCAATTTCTCGGAAATAGGTGGAGCGTTCGGTGCTGTCGCCATGCCTTGCAAGACGACAGCGCTATGTATGTCGTCCCTCGCTGTTCTTGTCCTTCGCACTGTACGTTATTTTTGATTGTTTGAGCTTTGCGAGTGAAGGCCATGAGTCAGCAATCGCATTCTCTGTGGGTTCCTCGTCCTTGGCTTGTCTTCGTAGCCAATTCTGCTAAGCCTCAGGGCTAGTGGTGGTGGGGATGATGAACGTAGCATGCACCTCACATCTGTCGCTGTCCTTGAACGTCGTCGATGGGAGCGTCGTCCGCTTTGTTTCTTAACAATGTCTGCAGCTTCTCGCTGGGACGAATGATCCCTCACCGTCTACTTCAATACAGCTATTTCTTTCTGAACCGAAGCACATTCCTTGGAAACGGCATCATGGGCTTCGAGACAATTAGGACAGTTAGGACGCAGGTGTCAGTGCTCTGGGGCTCGGCTCAGTGAGAGCACGCGATCGAGTTTGTGCACACACTGTTCACGTGTCCTATTCTTCATACATTTCCGGCCCTGGAGTTGTCTTGACGTAAAAGGTTGAACTGTATGTCGAAAGTGGCCCATTTTGGCACGTGGTGGAAGCGATTCACAGTTGAATGTGACTTTTTCTATCTTGGCGTGCCGGTGCGAGAAACTTGTGCTATAAAAGCTCCATCTATAGCTGGATGAATAAGTATTGGCAAATTAGAGTAGGAAATGGTCTTGTCGATGTCGCAAATAACACCATAGGTGATTTTCTTGCTCAGTGGAATATGGAAGTGGACTTTCACACATTCGAGATAGAAAAACACGTGCAAGGTCTCAAAAGCGACCGCGTTTGCAACAACTAGTGACAGGATATTGCGTGCGTTGACTCTAATGTACTTGACTGCATTTGGGACCAGCGTGTCGGGGCACATGGATACACTTTGGGTGTTGAGGTTTCTAAAGCTGTTGGTGGCTAGTACAGACACGAAAAGGGTGGTGAATTCATCACGAGTTCACGTAGCCCTCACAGGGACGTGTACTCGAATGGGATGACGTGCTGAGCCTTCTAATTTTCGCCTTGTGGCGCAGCACAGCCTCACAGCTGTCATCGGAGGAATCCTCCCTGTCAATCGATATATCACGGCGTTGCTTTCGTTGCCGTTTCGCTGCCTGGAGGGAGCCACCGCGGACACTGCTAAGCCAGCAGGGCGCGCATGGGGCTGTCCTTCCATGAGAGACAGCATGATTGCAATTAGTGCAGCGAAATTCGGAAAAAGAAAACCGAAAGAAGCAGGAACAAGAAGACGCAGCTTTCAGCAAGAAGGACACTTCATTGTCCAAGGTGTACACAGTTTGACTATGGGTATGACTTCCTGTTGAATTGAAGCAGGTTCATTACTCGTTTTCGCGTTAAAGACCATAATTCATGATTTTTTGTGCCAAAATAAAGGCCAGGATATGGTGCCTCATTGCCACACGTATTGGAAAACCGGTGTAATTTCCCTCGATTGTCCGCTAGTAGCAGTATGCCGCTCGCACCTGTTGCAACGCCCATCAACAACCTGTTCTCCTAGCGGCCGCAAGCTAAAGCAAAGCGCGTTTTCTGTGTGAGGGCTTTTTTTCGCACATAACATAGAAGGAAGAAACAAGAGCTGTCTCTGAGGAAACATGTTTTACATGCCGAGATACAATGTGGTGCATGAGCGATCACGTTTTTTGAGGGTAAAAAAACCTACTCCAAACTGCACGCGAAACGCAAAAGCTTAAACGCAAAAGTTTAAAGGAGTACTGAAACGTTATATTCAGGTCTATTATTATTTTTTCGTTAAATAAGGGACAAAGCCCTCTATACAATGGGAAAACAATGGCAAGCATCAAAGCGGCAATTTCAGTTTCATTGCCCAGAAAGTGGATGCGCCGTGACGTTGTCATGCATTGACTCACTGTGTTCCTGCGATCATTGCGGCTGCCATATGTGAGCGCAGACAGGAAAAAACGCGGCTAGCCACTCTTGGTTATTATTATTATTTTTTGCAAGCATCGCCACACGTATACCCTTACTCATGCACAACGTCAGCACATTTTAACCTGTGTAATGACCTCTAGATAATGTCGATGACGCCGGGCCGGTATTTCGAGAGCAACTTTAATATCAGATTAAGATGAGTTATAAGTGTTTCCCATTCTTCTTATATATACTTGCTAAGTGTTGTGGTTTTACGCGCAATAAACGCCTTGCGAGAAGTCGTCCTTGTTCAGATACATCTTTAAAATTAAAGTTAAATTATGGGGTTCTACGTGCCAAACCACTTTCTGATTATGAGGCACGCCGTAGTGGAGGACTCAGGAAATTTCGACCACCTGGGGTTCTTTAACGTGCACCTCAATCTAAGTACACGGGTGTTTTTCGCCCCCATCGAAATGCGGCCGCCGTGGCCGGGATTCGATCCTGCGACCTCGTGCTCAGCAGCCCAACACCATAACCACTGAGCAACCACGGCGGGTAGATGCATCTCTGCAGAGTGGGAAACAACTTTCGAGGAAACGACGGCGTCGACAGGAATGTTCCAAAGGTTTTAGAAAAGTACAAATTCCACTTTCAGCAGGTTGCATGAGCGCGTTTCAAAACACCTTATTCCTTATTCAAGAATCGCAATTTTGAAAGCCCAACCCAAGAATCGCGTGTCCACTTGTAGAGGAGCCGACTGAGTTCTTTAGGGCTGCGGCTGGGAAGTTTCAACGATGGGAGATCGAATCGATTGGTAAGGTACGCGACAGTTTGCTGATTCGATTCCGGCACGTGACTTATCGCTTTGTCACGGCGACGAGTCTCAGTTGAGCAATTGGTAACGCACGGTGATTATGTCGCTACTTGCGTCATCACAGAAATTTCGAATATGTATGTATGGATTTTGTGCGTATCCCCTTTGAAACGGGGCGGTGGCTGAAAGCGCCAATCACTACATTTACCTTTCTACCGCGTTTACTCTCGATAGATCACTGGTTTCTGCTAGCAAGCGATCAAGTCGAGGGTGACAGTTTGTGCACGTCGGTATTACATAAGGACTACCTAAAGAAGAGCGAACTGGAAACAGACAGAAAAAAAGGCACATGCTCACACACAAAAGCGAGTCAAGTAACGCATTGTTCTAACAAAGTTAATTTTGTGTTTTTCCTATCTTTATGCCTCCAAGCATTAACCGTCTTTTATCAGTCTCCACCGCAAAATGATTGCGCCCTTCTCCTACTGTATATAAAATTCAAGGCGTCAGGCATGCAGGATGACTACGTGGCTTAATCACTATGGCTTTATGCTGATAAACAAGAGGTCGCGGTTTCGATTTCAGGCTGCGGCGGTCACATTCCGATGGGGCCGGAAAGCAAAAACGCGAGTGTGTAGTGCCGCTCATTGGTTGTAAGTTTGAGAACTCCAGACGGCCAAAATTATTCTGGAGCCCTTCATAATGGCGTCTCTGAGCCCGTGTGTAGTTTTCAGTCGTTGAATCCCACCACTCAAACAAATAATGAATGCAAAAGGATAGACAGTTGGGCGAGTTGGTATGGTAACATTGCGCTCGTCCTGTCTGCTCCTTTCTGTGTCCGTGTTCACTTCGCGCTACAAGCTAAGACCGAATGATGAATAACCTACGTCTTCACCTACTTCCACATCGGTAATGTGACGTGCGTACTAACGATGTTCAATGGTTTCTGCGCTTTTTCTACACGCTATGCATCTATAACCGTCATCGGTAAACGTTATCCTATATAACTCCGCGCTCACAGGTACTCTGATCTGGCTTCGAACAGCAGGGCGCAGCCTTTTAGATTGTCATAAATATTTCTCCCTTTTGATTTTATTCTTTACTATATAGCTGTTCTATATAGCTCAATAGCTGGCGCCCTCTCCATTGTGTTTATCTATTACCCGTTTCTGCATCTGTCACTTTACATTTAACACAATTTTCTCTGCAGTTGTTTACGCCATCAGCGCATAAATGCTCAATGGGAAGCTTCCCATTTCTTTTTCTCCAGTGTCGCGACTCAACGTTTTCCTATGGAGGTACGTAAGTACCCCCAACCGTTCATCTATTTTGTTTTTTGCCTATTGCTCATGCGTTTTCCTATTGATAACGTGAGGTAATATCGTAATCGGTAACCGTACGTATTCTGAATCAAAATAACTTTGTACTGTAGAAAGAAGAATGGGTGTGGTAGGTGCAACTACGTCCAGCTATATGCCTAACGGCTTTGGCTTCGAATAACATAATGAGGTTTGGTTTTTGAGATGTGTACACGAGCGAAACAACACAAACAGGAGCGAAACAACACATGATGAATGGCTATAGTTTTATACGCTAAGGAAAATCAGACTGAGATCGCGGAAGAAACTCGACTGGCTTAGACAGCTTATCAATCTACGACATTTATAATATATACCCATTCCACTTTATGACGAACTCATATGTAACTACAGGTGACCTGAAACTTCTACGAAACCTGAAGTATTATTACCTGACTTTTGGCGGGTGCCCTTTTTGTAGATGATTTAGATAACTGTCGCTCTAAAGAAATATGGAGAGGTGTGTGAGTTAGTTAATATTCCTTTCCAACATGTTCAAACGTGTTTGAACTTAAATAAAAACGGCTATCGTTCTATTTTAACACTGAACTTTTTTTTATAAAAGTAATACGTAGAACCGCTTATGTGCGACCAATTTCAAACTTGCAGTTGATAGCACCGTGTTAGCATAAAATAGTGTCAAATAAAGTATTTCAGACGATTGAATACGTCGAGTTTGCGAAGCTGCGGGTAAAAAAAAAAAAACCTTTATCGATAATATTAGGAAGAAACTATGCATGGTAGCAACAACTCCGGGCAGAAAAATACTAAAAAGTGACTCTAGTGACTCTTCAGTTGCCAACAGTCGCCTGAAATTCTCAATAAGTACTCAGGCTATCCGAGCATAGTCACCCGCCCTTATCTCGAAAATCACTAATCTCCGCAAGCTGCAAGAAATTCCCGTAATCTTCAAAAGAAAAGTCCTCCGGATGGACACATTCAGCCCATTTTCCAGCTCACAGCTTCTTTTTCAAGCTGCTGCGATTGCGCCATCTTCTACAGACTGGCGCTCTCAAGGAACACGGATCCGCTGCCGAGCTCCTTGCTTCTCGCTTCATCGCAGTCGGCGTTCCCGAGCCCTTCCTAAGGCTGCTTACTAAACAAAACAAAAGAAAAAATACAATTGTATGATATTTGAGTTATAACTTAGTTAGTATATTAATTAATTATTTATTTAATTAGTAAATCCTTTCCTTAGCTAGCTACAATTGAAACTTCCAATAAGCGTACCCAAAACGCTGTTGTGTGTTTTTGCGTTAAGTTTCTAGCGCTAAAATCAGCATTTTGAGGTACCAAACTCCACGAATAAGTTATGCTACATCGAGCGTTGTGGAATTAATACGGTTTAGGGGACGTGCCTACAAACTTATCAAGATTGACCACAATTAGTCATATCATTAGAAGCTACTTAGAGATTATACCTATCAGAATCTCCATAGCGTCTACTAATCACCTTTCTCTGGTTGTTCCCAGTGAATTGTTCGTTTCGTTGGGCTGTGGAATGCGGCATATTGTTACGTCTGTGGTTTCTAAGTATGCTTTTATGGATTGTTTCACTGCGTCGCGTGCTGTGAAGCCCGAACCTGCTGCTCCTCTTTTTGTCCTAGGTTCTTTTGAGCATTGCAGACAGGTGATTGTTCTTTCCTGAGTTATTCCGTAATTATAAAAGAACTATGTCAATGCCACCTGTATGAGCCTGTGAAAGGCTTATAGTGTTTTGTCTGTATCTCCATATTCCGCACTGTTTTCATCCTTAACGCCATATAATAACTAGCCCAGCAGCAAGGACTCCTGAAGTATATGCTTTAATAAGTATAATGAAATGAAATACTTTCTAGGTCCCAAGCGCCATTAGAATGTGCGTATAGCCGTTTTAAACTAAGACTACTAGTTTTTACTTAACTTTTAGTTCATATGTTATGATTTTTCTTTATTTCCTTGTTCAAGAAGTAGATGGACGCAGTCATTCGCACTGTCACGCTCAAAAATGTTAAGGGTTTAATAACAGTCGGACGTATATTTACAGAATATTCACAATAATTGTAGCAGCTGACAACATGGTAGACAGCGCGCGAAGTCCATAGCGTCGTCTTCTTCGGACCAAGATAAAAACATCTTCTTCGTCACCATGTCACAATGTCACCCGCGCGAGCTGTAGTCTGTGTTTTAGATTTTGCAGTTATATACATTGAGCCAAAAAGAAAGTTAGATGCATGAACAAAAAAAAAGTAGCATTCCCTTCAGTTCTTTTTTTTTCTCTTTTTTTAGTGAACCTGCTGAAAGGCAGCATATTAAAAGGCGCGCTCTAATTTTCCCAAACGAAAATCGCGCAGGACCAAACAGTCTGTGTGCCATAATTCCTACATGTGTACTGCTGGTAAAAAGAAAAAAAAATGAATTTTTTCCGTCAAGCCAAGCATGTACTATTCGAATTAACGATTCAGTGATCATGAAAAGCGCCAACAGAAGCGCGATGATTGGTATTCTTTAAAGATAGGGTCATCAATATAGTTATTCCCCAAAGAAACGATGGGTCATGCACTTAAGCGGAAGCCCCTGTCGACATACACGGGAACGAAGAAGTCATTTTTTTTTGCCACTGCACCAATTTTGGCGAGGTTTGTTGTATTTAAAGGGAAAAAAGTTAAAATTTAGTCACTGTTGCAAACCCATGTTTTACTGAGGCTGTCAATATTTTAAGAAATATTCTTGAACATTACAAAATTTCAATAAACTCAACCATCAAGTTTACAACCGGGTAATGCAGCATTGAAAATAATAGCACAGTCCTCGTAAGCTGACCTCTCAAGTGGAAAAAAAATTGATGCGTTATACGCCGCTGCTACATGTGCCACTAATATGGGAGAAGGACTTTTGCAAGATCTCCGTTAAACATTGCAACAGCCAGGTAAGCTTTACATATATATGTCAAATTTTTCCGCTCGATATGATCTAACAGATGCAGTTTACAGAACTGCGATATCTCTTTTCGATGCAGAGTTACGGAATTGTATGATTCGTGGTTTTGTTTCCATTGCGATAACAACTGTATACGGACGACACGGACGCTCTAGGCGCATTCACGCCGTCCCACTTACGGCGCATGCGCGGGTTGCGCGCGGATGGTTACAAGGCATCAAGACACGTGGAGCTGCTTTTGGCTGCAGAAACAATGACCCGAAGTGGACGTGCACCAAGGACGTATACCGTCAGCGCTGCGCTCAATCGCCTCGGTACGTAGCGGAGCAAGGGCAGCGTTCTGCCTTCCGCGGCTGGCTCATGAGCGCGGTGCACGCGCACACTTCTTATAATAAGCACACTAGTGTTTATAATAAGCACACTAGTGTTATAATAAGCTGCTGCGTGTGTGTGCAGTGGTCTAACCAAGAAACGTCCAGCTCACGTTATCTACTATTTCACTGGGCGCTGACTACACGCCGACGGTGTTTCCCGTCGGTCTCATCTATCGTGCACCATCGAGGTGATGATGATGATGTAATGAAACGGTGAAAACGGTGCGGCCTTTGAAACGGTGCGGCGACACATAGTCACCTAGCCTGCTTGAGTCAATCAGGTATGGTACGCAAGTGTTTCGTTCCTGCATTTTTGTATACATTTTCCTACTCTCTCTTCTTTTTTACCCTACAAAATCTACCTTGTACCACTAGTTATGACTGTTAAAGATCCGGTCGTATAGATCTCGTGCCTGCTTTCTTTTTCCAGCAATACTCTAAACGTCTGTTGGTTATCTCGACTGCTGACCGGTTTGGCGCCGTCCACTTTAAACCCAAGCGCTTCTGGAAGGTGTACGTTACCTACGGTTCTCACTGGCTGATTCCCTTCGCATTCCACTAGGATGCGCTGAGTGGCCTCCGGATTTTGGCTGCCGCATACGCATGCCTCATCTAGTTCAGAATATTTGCTCCGGTATGTTTTTGTCCTTAGGCAAGCGGCTCGAGCCTCAAATAGCAAGGTACTGCCCTTTGTGTTATAGCACAGATTTTCCCTTGTAATTTCTTTCTTCCTGTCTTCCAATTCTTGTAGATATCTCTGGTCCTTTTTGTTTCGATTATTTGCATCCAATTAACTGTCTCTGGTTCTCTCACTTTCTTTCTGACGACTCCTGGTTGTCTATCTACAGTTTCAATTACCCTGTACTTGGTTGCCAACTTTCTTGACCTCTTCGTCCATTCTGTGACCACGGTTTTCCAGTACAGATACTTGTGCACTTTAGTTGCCCGTTTATTTTAATCCATGTTCCCGAGTCTTTCTTCAAGACTAATGTTGTTCTGCGCCTCTATGTCTGCAAAAGAGGGCCAACTCATGCCACCCTGCACTGCCTCATTTGTGGTTCTACCGTGGGCTCCCAAAGCCGCCCGGCCTACTGATATTTGGTTAACTTCCAACCCCGACAAGATATCCGATCTTATAAGAATATAATGATATACTGCGATCATTAGCGCCGGTACCATTACTCCTGTCCTGTTGTGCGACGCCTGCAACGCCACCTGGTGGCGCTCCTCATGCCAGCGTTGTGAGACGCCAGGGCGCTCTTTCTTACGAGCAAAATTCACGGACGCTCGTTGTGACAGCAGGAAAACATGGTCCCTAATTAACAACCTTAGACGTGGTGATGTAAACGCTAATCGCCATGTTGATCTGATGTCTCGTTTTTCTTCAAATGGTACTGCCACTGCTAATGCTTTTAACTCATTTTTTTTTTCAAAAGTGTCTGGTGTAGCGAGACCTCATCCAGATATTTGCACATTGCAAACTAGTATTTCAGAATCCGCCCTTCTTCCCATGTTTTCGGAACATGACCTCAAATCAATCCTTTTCAGTCTAAAACCAAATAAATCTCCAGGAATTGATGGTATTTCAATATTCGAGCTGCGCAGAACTTTCGAAGCAATAAAAGATGTGCTACTACTCATTTTAAACAATATTATTACCACTGGTATCATTCCCGATAATCTGAAAAATGCGCTGGTCATTCCTCTTTTTAGAAGTGGCGCGCGCAACAATATTGAAAACTACCGGCTTATTTCAATCCTTTCATGCATTGGGCAGATATGGGAAAAACATCTGCTCAAGACAATGAGCAGCTTTTTAAACAATCATGGCGTGTTATCTCCTAGCCAGTATGGTTTTGTGCCGAATCGGGGTACGCAGTTGCTGCTTGAAGATTTTTCCGATACACTAAACTCTGCGTTTGAACACAGATTGCTTGTGCACTGTTTCTATATATATATATATATATATATATGGGGTTTTACGTGCCAAAACCACTTTCTGATTATGAGGCACGCCGTAGTGGGGGACTCCGGAAATTTCGACCACCTGGGGTTCTTTAACGTGCACCTAAATCTAAGTACACGGGTGTTTTCGCATTTCGCCCCCATCGAAATGCGGCCGCCGTGGCCGGGATTCGATCCCGCGACCTCGTGCTCAGCAGCCTAACACCATAGCCACTGAGCAACCGCGGCGGGTGCACTGTTTCTAGACGTCCGCAAAGCATTTGACAGCGTCTGCCATAGTATACTACTTACCAAACTTTCTTTGCTAGGCTTTCGGGGTGCGTTTTTACGGCTTCTGAAAAACTTCCTATCTCATAGGCACCAACTTGTGTCTATTGGAAAATTTCGTAGCAACCTGACCGAACTTAAAGCTGGCGTCCCCCAAGGTTCAATTTTAGGTCTGTTATTATTTAACTTATATTTTAATGATTTATCTAATGTTGTGAACGTCAAATTATATCAGTATGCTGATGACACTGTCCTTGTTTCACACGCTCGAAGTTACACTGACGCCATCTCTTCTTTACAAATGGCAACAACAAAAGTGATGGACTGGTTTCAGAATAATGTAGTCCATATCAATGCGTCAAAAACTCAACTAATCTGTTTCCACAACCCTGTCAAGCAAGTTACCCTATCGTCCCCATTATATTTGCACACATCACATTGCAATCCCTGTTCGTGTGCCCCTGTGCAATACGCTTGTTCAATTAAATACCTTGATGTTTTTTTGACAGTGATTTATCCTGCAACTCTCATTTCGCATATATTTGTCAAAAACTTGGCGCAGTGTCTTGTGTTTTGTATAATATTAAATTTTACATGCTATTGTCTGTCCGAAAGCTTGTAGTACATGCCTTATGCTACAGTGTAATCCGGTATGGGATATCTACATATGGTCATGGCGCTCAACATTTGGTAAACCGGGTCAACTCCGTCCTTCGTGACATTCTGAAGCATGTTGCTCATGATGTCTCCCCCAAATCTGATGTGTTCAAAACTTTGTCTTTACCTGAATTCAATTCTTTGCTGCTAGAAACTGTTATCTTAAAGCATTTTTGGATAAGCCAGTATAAGATTCCTTATGTGCCTGTTCTTTCCCTGAGACCAAAGAATCCTTACGTTACACCCCGTTGTAAGACGAGATATGGTCGAAGACTCCGTAACTATTATGACCCAGCAATGTTTAATTTACTTCCTCAAAGCATACAAGATGTGAAAACGATATATGGCCTTAGAAAGGCTCTTAGACACATTAATGCGTGATGGGAAGCCTGTCAGATGTGTGTTTTTTTTTTTCTCACTGTTGTCTAATAACGTGTTACTGATGGCTCTGTCGCTGTCTGCCAGGCACTGCCGTTCAAGCCCACTGCGGATTTGGCAGGCCCGATTCTTACACTGTATGATTCTCAAGTCATCAATAAAGTATTATTATTATTGTAACCCCAGCGGGCGTTGCCTTGCGTCCAGCGTCAGGCCAACATGTCGCACCCGTGTATTGTTAGAACACTGTCTGATGAGTTCAAGTGCAGCAATGTTGGCATCGTTGGCAATGGTTCGCTCTTGGGCCGAAACAGACTTACAAAAAAACTTAAACCTCACCAATTTTATTCAATCTTTCCAAAAAGTTTCAGGTCCCAAATCAAAATTATGCGTCGTAGAGTTATTGCGGGAATTAGTCTTTCTCTTAAATGCAAGGAATGTCACCAACCTATGAAATCGCAGGAAAACACAAACGGACACAAAGAGACGGCAGACTATCGATGTCAGACCAACAACCCCAAATAGTCACTAAATTTTACTGAGATTGGTCCAGCGATTGTTCCATAAGAAACATTTCTGCGTTTTACATGCATTTGAATAGGTAAATCGGAGATGGCCTCAAGCTATAACTTCCTCTTAAAGATGGGAAGTTAGGGCTTGGATGGTTAAAAAGGGGGGTGGGGGGCGTAAATATAACTTTTAGCGCGTGTTCTTAAATAGTGGTAGAACTACTCATATGGTAGAAGGAAGTACTCCCTTAGGATGTGGTACATTAATTTATGCGTGTAAGAACGAGAGCGCTGTGCAGTGAAGAGTAACCCCAAACACTTTGAACGCGAACATTGAGTACGACTCTTAGGCCGAAACACATATTTTGGAACAGAAGCAACAGCAACTCTTAGAACGCCGCACTATATGCTTGTTGTCTTTCAACATCATAAGATAATTGTAGCTTCACCCAGGAAGAGATTTGGACATGCGGAGTACTTCCGAGTGAGAAGTGGGATTGTCCTGAATGCGAAGATCTGGTCCGCATCTTGCAGACGTGCGTGGTTTATCCACGTTTGCGTTGCGTTTCACTCTGGATGGCTCCACGCTTGGCCCTGACCGCTGCTCGTGTAGGCAGGCCTAGGAGTGTACTCACATCGCGATTTTCGACGAAGTCTGGCTCTGACCACTGGATGCATTTGGGCATTTTTTTTCATGACGTTGCTATTCAGCGTTATAGCTTCTTAGGCACTGACAAACATGCAGAATGAATTAAAGGACGTTTGCAGTACGTGCACGCGACTACTTCCACGTGCGCAGGACTGGAAGTTGTCTTGACGTTGCGAATACAGCAAAGCTATAATGATCCATTGATAAGTCTTCGCAAAAGAAAGGCGGATAAAAACTACTTGGGAGAACGAAAATCTACAAACTAGACGTTTAGTTCGGCTGATAGACAGATTTAGCTAGGGGATCAGGTGGAGAGGTTGCAAGCACGCGCTACCGTGACTACTCCAGTTCACTTATGGCTAAGGTGATATGAGTAATGAAAATTACTAAAAATAATAATAATAATAAACTGATTAACAAGGAAAGATGAAAAAGAAACCAAGCGGTGGATGACGTGATGCCACGCTTAGGCACGATGTTAAAAAAAATGAATAAAAGTGAAGTCCGAACACATACACACTCAATATACAAGGTAAAAACAATAAAATAAAGTTAAAACGCATATACACTATCAGGACTTTCAAGCAATGTTTCTCGAAGAAAAATAAATCCCATGCAGCACATAATGCCCTCTTTGTAATGTCTGCACCAGGCCATGGTCCAAGAACAGTCCCAAAAGAAAGCGCATGACTCCCCATTGCTCCAAACTTGACACTTAATTTTCACCACTGCTGGTGACAAACCAACAGCACATTTGAGTTGCGGTTAGATCCTTCTCGTCCGCCCTCATATCTGAACAGGCCAACTGTATTGTAATTAAAGCACTTCAAAGGACTAGGGAGAGCAGCGAAAGAGGATACCAAATCTCGTGGTTACCAGCCCATCTAGATAGCTCAATTAACCCGCTTGGATGTAATCCTAACGAGCAGGCCCACCGGAGAGAGCGCGATTTCACGCACCGCGCTGCCGCGGGCAGCCAGGCTTGGAGCGAGGTCAACATCCACAAAGATCCATTATGTACTTCTCACAAAATTATTTCCCATTATCCACTAGGCAGGAGGACATTTCCACCCCCTCACCCCAAATTGAACAAACGTCAGGCTACCACACTCAGACTCCTGCAAACCCGTTCATATCCCACTCCTCGGTCCCTTAACAAGATAGATCCTGAACACTCACAGTCGTGCCCCAAATGTGGCCATGACTCATGCTCTTTTGACCACATGCTCTGGCTGTGCCCAGCCCTTAACGCCTCTCCACCGATCACGAAAGAACAATGGCAGGAATCTCTCAAGAGCAGCAATCTCCACATTCAACTCCAGGCTGTCCAGAGGGCCCACGACAATGCGGTGGGACTCGATCTCCCGGTCCCATCGTGGGCGGAGCCACCGACTTGATCTTTGGGAGCCTTCGGTTTTGGCTCCCCAAGATCTCAGTCCCTCAGGACTCGAATAATGTTCTTGTCATGTCATGTGAGTTGCCCTCATCTGGTTCGTCGAAATCACATGGCGATGATTCAGGGCGCCCTATTTTTTGTAGCAACTGGTTGGTGAAGGCCACAACTACAGCCCAAGTCTATTAAACAAAGTTTTCACGTATCTCAGTAAGTTCACAAAACTTCTGCATTTTAGTTCATGGTCTGCTGCATAAAAGATAGATCTTTTCACCTCCGTGACTACTGGTATCTTTACTGAATCGAATGCCTTTTCATAATCCATGAAAGGGTTATGGGAGGTTGTTTGTACATTGCAGACCTCTCAACTACCTGATTGATGGCATGGATGTGACCCATGGTAGAATACCCCTTCCTGAAGCCAGCCTGTCAATTCGGTAGATTAGATGGAGTGTTGAAATTAGGAAATTTGAAGGTGCAACTTGGGATCAGCTAGCGCAAGACAGGGGTAATTGGAGATCGCTGGGAGAGGACTTCGTCCTACAGTGGAAATAAAAATAGGCTGACGACGACGACGACGACGATGATGATGATGTTAATTAATGTCACGAAAGGATATCAGTAAGATGTGATTTTCTAAAACCGACAAACTATCGCCACGAGCACAGCTTAGGCAAGCTGTGTCACTTGCGGCCAGAGAACGGCACGCTGCGCAACGCTGGAAAACATTCACTACTTCTAAGCAAGCTACACAAACAACTTGATTCAGTCCCATAGACATCGTTATGAAACACTCAGTATGGGATCACTCTGGCAAATGCAGTAAAGCGCTTATGCAGCGAGCTTTTCAGTGAGGCGGTAAGTGCCCCCAAACTCATTTCACGCTGTCTGGCCGCGTCCATATACCATACTCTACGAAGTAGCACAGTATAGTATGGCCCGCATTGCACTGTGGCATGTTTGGAGAGGAAACGGGGGACGTTGCCCATGGTTTAGACAACTATTAGTCGACGGGGGTCAATATACTCGGGGACTGCCGATCAGGTCCTGCACGCTACAGTTCTGCTGGGCCGCATGTTGAGACACCTGCGTGACTGAACCCGCGTCGACTGGCGTCAACAAAGTGAACGACCGGACCAATTCAGCGCAGTTTCTCGAAGCGTGCCTCCGCATCAAGCATAATGCGTTGTTGCCAACAGCTTCTAATCCATTATCCCATGACCTCAACCTGAAGCAGGTGATTTCTCGCACTGCCATTTCGAAAAATAAGTTGCGTGATGGGGACAGCGACATCTATACAAGCTACAACAACGAGAACAGAGCGGGGTTCTACCAGAACTTCTGCAGACGACATCACAACCTTTAGGTGGATTTAGCCAGTCATGAGCACCAGGAGCCATGTGGTAAAAAAAATAAGTTGTGGTGAAAACAACGAATAAAAATAATAAATTTTGTTCCATGAGAAACAAGTAGTTTTTCGGTTAGTACTTTATCGCGGGAAAATGTACGTAATGTGATGTCAACGTAATGCTTCTATTTGAGATTGGCTCATTAAGTAGAAAAAGAATATCAAAAGCAGTTATGACCTCGTTTGGTGGAATAGAGCTAAGCGCGTTGGTGTGAAGCCCTTTCTGATTATGCCGATATGCTATGTTAATCGCACAAAAGCCAGAATGGTAGTAAAGAGCCCTGTGACACTGGAAAAGTGTTTTCTGCATTAGCCGGTCGTATGCTGACCCTTCTGGAAAGATAATATTTCCTGAGTAAGCAATGTAGCCTTCAAGTATGATCGCGCATGCCCTCTTTATGCCATGCTTTTACCGCGCAATTTTTCTTGCTCTCATTCTTTTTCTTTTCTTTATGCATCAGTTTATGCACAATTGTTAAAGCCTTATTATTGGTGAGTTAGCATGTGGGTCGTCGTTGATCGTCCATGTGCCACAGTTGGCGTTTTCTTCTTCTTCTTTTTTTTTTATGGGGTTAAATCTACGGGCAAAAAGCGCTTGCAAACAGCACAACCGCTTTTCTATAGGTCTTTTCTCGTGGCTACGAAACATGGTGCGTCACTCTGGGTACAGAAACATGCAGCTGCCTGTATAGCGCGAGTGAGAAACAGAATGCGCCAAAATGGCAAAAGCAGTGTAAACGCAACCGCATGCTGCCGAGTATCAATTTTTCCGTTTCCACTAGCGAGAAGTGTCCTTCCGGATGTATGCGAATCATATACAGGCACAACGTCTACAGCTTGCGTACACGCCATTTCTTATTTCCTTAGTTTCCTCGTTTACTGTGCCATGTCATTCAAGTTTGTAGTTTCTTATGACTTACTTTCAGACCTTGCTGAATAGCGGCTTGCCGCTGGCGAGTGGCGGTGCGTATGGCGTTCTACGAAACACCGCACTTTTGAGAATTGCGTACGCATATACATATACTCTTATGCGTGAACCTCCCCACGCAGCGAAAGCGGTGATATCATTAATGTTTCACATGCATTTCGTGAAGCCGGTCGGAAATTAAGTTATAAAGCGTTTCTGCTTCCAAAGGTAAAGCGAAAGGTAATGCTGGTAATACTCTGTAAACCGCATCTGACTTCTGACTGACCGCATTCGCGCATATATCGTCTTGAGCCGCTTGAATTTACAAACTTCGTATCGCTCCCGTCCACGCGACTTTCATATTAAATGAGCGTTATACAGTGACAAACTATAGGCACCGCGGCGGCTCAACGGCGTTCTGTTTACTGCTGCGCACAAGGCCGCGGATTCCGATGGATGCAGGCAGAGAGAGAGAATAAACTTTATTCAATCAGCGTTTTGAGACGGGAGGGGCCCTCCAGGGCTCCTGAGGTACTGGCTGCCAAACGGGCCTGCAGTTCACGAGCTGGCGCTGGTCATCGCTGGAGCTGAGCAGCACGGCCTGCCGTTGGGATGGGGTAGGCTGTGGGATGAAGTGTATCGAGGGGTTTCGTCGGTATTCCCCTATAGTGCGGTATAGGTTGGCGTAACTGCCACAGAGTGGCGATTCTTTTAGTGCATTGTTCGGGGCACCAGTGGTGAAGCAGATTAAGGTGTCGATAAGTGTTGGTTTGTAGTTGCCGCCAGGCAACAGCCTCCTCTAAGAGGAGCTTCCTATGCGGCGAGGGGAGCTTTGACCTTTCGAGTCGCTAGTACTGTGTCACTTCCTCGTACTGAGGAAGTGGGTGTCCGTCATTCTTGGTTTGTGCTATTTGTCCACAATCCGGTGCTCGGAGGGTGCTTACTCGAACGACAGCGTGGGCCCGCTGGTTGCCGGGTGCAGACTTGTGTTCAGCAGTCCAGAATAATTTCATCGATGGAGCTTAGCTTTTTGCTTCGTGAGGAGGTTGTGGGCCGCTTTGAATACATAGCCCGCTGGGTAATTACGGCACGTTCTTTGAAAGTCCAGTATGATGTAGTGTGTGGCTCGTTGTTGATAATGGCTAAGTGCGATGGCTGCCTCTTCGCCTACTCCTGGTCGTTTCGTTTTGATTGTTCCGATGACGACAGTTTCGAGGTCTTGATTACGCTGATATCTGCTGTGAGCGCATTCTGCGGCGTCCGTAAACCGGAGCATTGTGTGGTCTGCGCTGATTTTGGTTTGTGCTAAAACAGTCGTGTTCCGCGTTTTGGCAGCACCTTAATCCGAAGTCCCCTCCATATGGCGTCTCTCATAACCCATGCGTAGCTTTGGGACGCGGTAAGCCTCACGAACTCAATAATTGAAAAAGTGACTTTTTGTCCTGAACCGTACTTCACTAAACTGTTCATTCTAAACACTCTATAAACTATTTGCACCCTTTGGGGTGTATATTTGTCCCACAACAATAATCGTCATCTGCCTTGCTTGCATTTCCTTTCTTGAAAACTCGGCGCTCGATACTTTCCTGCCGAGAATGCTGCGTTACACTGATAACGCGCATGCCGTTCGTGACTGGGAAGTACCGGGCTCGCAGCGTTAAAGAAAGGAAACGCGGGCAAGACAGATGACGATTATTGTTGCGGGACAAAAAAACACCCCAAAGGGTGCAACTGTTTTTAGAGTGGTTCCCTAAACCATTCGGGAATTCATAGTCATTCAGGTGTTCAGCACACATTTCGCTGTGATTACCGACGGAACGTAAGAAACATCCACGGGATGCATTATTGGTTGCTCCCTACCGCATTTTTCATCCTTTTGCGCTCCACCCTCTATTCTGACATGGCTTCCTTAGCTCAGGCGTATCGCCTACCTGCTCCATCCTATACTGTCATTTTCATTGTCATTATCAGCGTGAGGCATCTTTCCAGCAAAAAAGTGACACTTTATACGGATATGTTCGAAAAATTGAATGCTTTCAGACAAGCGTCAACCAGTTTCAACGAAGCTCTCCAAGAATCTCGCCTTTATTGCACAGTGCTCTGGTCACCGATCATCAAGTCGGAGAGAAGAACAAAGAAAAAGCTTGCACGAAAATCATACCTTGAACCTTTCGGTAATACTCTTGGCGCTCTGGGGACTCGGCCTTTAACGCGTCAACGCGGGCAGGAGCTTAGAGCAGCTACATAATCTCGCGTAGCGCGCAGCGAACTTGTCAAGGTAAAGTTTCCAAAATAAAAGCGATTGACGGAATTTGAGGCGATGATTAAATTACCCTATTGTTGCATGCAGGAAGACACAGACACAATAGACTATTTACACTGTAGTTACAAAAGCAGCGCAGCCAGAGACCAAGATAGCAACCAGCCCGTGCCAAGCCCAGACACCCGTCTTCGTCTTTTTTTTGCGCCATGTCTCATATATGCCTGTTGTGGCGCAACACAAACACCGGCGGCAGAAGCGCCGTTCCGGTGCCGCCAGATAAGCAGAGATTTGTAGGGCTTGAGTCTGGCGACGTGGACAATATCACTGGTGGTTGGAGCGGAGGATATTGCGAGACTGACTGCAATGATTTCGTAGGTGACATCAGTTACTTGGCGAACGACGCGATATGGGCCTTTGCAACAAGACAGAAGTTTCTCGCGAAGGCCTACTCAACAGTAAGGCGTCCAAAGGAGCACTGTGGCACCCGGTGAAAAGTGCACTTCAAGGTGACAGAGGTCGCAGCAACGCTTCTGGTTCGTTTGTGACACTGATAGGCGAGCGCGTGCAAGTTGTCGAGCGTGGTCAGCGCAAGCGATGGCTTCATGCGCATATTCACTTGTCGAGGTCGCTATCGATGGTAGCAAGGTGTCGACTGGAAGCGTGTGTTAACGGCCATACAAGAGGTAGAACGGGGAATAGACGGCAGTGCCCAGGCGCGAAGATTTATAGGCGAGCGGGATGTACGGTAGAGTGAGGCCCCAGTTGCGGTCATCGGCTGAAACGTATTTCATCAGCATATCTGTAAGGGTCCGGTTCAATTGCTTGATCAGACCGTTGGTATGTGGATGGTAGGTGTTAGTAAGCTAATGCTGGATAGAGCAGATGCGCAAGACGTCATCAATGACCTTGGACAAGAAGGTACGGCTTCGGTCTGTCAGCATTTCACGTGGAGCTCCATGCATCAAAATCACGTCGTGTAGAAGGAAATATGCCACATCCGTAGCGCAGCTGGTTGGGGGAGAGCGCGTTTCCGGCATCTGCACCGGGGAACAAGTGCGGTCACGTAGTCAACAACGACAGCAACCCACTTGTTCCCCGGTGCAGATGCCGGAAAAGAGCCGAGGAGGTCCAAGCCGACACGACCGAATAGCATTACCGAGATTTCAAGTGGCTCCAGGTACCCAGCGGGAAGCGGAGATGGCTTCTCGCGCCGTTGGCATGGCTCACAAGCTGCGACGTAGCGTCTCACAGAACATGCAAGACCAGGCCAGAAGAAGCGGCGCGCGGCGTACTCTGTCGTAAGTTCGAGACAGGTTGATATGTAAGCGGTGGGCGCGTCGTGAAGTTCCTGAAGAACGGTCGCACTCGGAGGTGCTTTGAGATGACAAGGAGGAGATCGAGACCCTTCGGGAAGAACATTACGATGGTACAAAGTACCATCCCGGAGAACGAAGAGGCATAAGGAAGCGTCGTTGGGCGCGCACTCAAACCAATCGATGAGCACTTTGGGTGTGGCATCACGACGTTGCTCGCCGGCGATACGTAGTAGCTGCGAAACGGAGGAAACACAAGCGGCAGTCTAAATGTCAGATACGTCAGAGCTGTCGACCAGGTAACACGACAAACCATCGGCGTCTTGGTGCAGGCGTTCAGACAATTGTAAATCATAGAGTATGAGAACTCTTGAAGCCTCAAAACCCAACGACCAAGCCGGCCTGTGGGATCCTTGAGGGAGGAAAGCCAGCAGAGAGCATGGTGGTCGGTTACTATGGAAGAGGGGTGGCCGTAAAGTTAAGGATGGAACTTGGCAATCGCTCAGACAACAGAAAGTCATTCCCGTCCCGTAATAGAATAGTTATGCTCTGGTAGTGAGAGGAGGTGGTTAGCATATAAGCGATAACGCGTTCTTGGCCACGCTGACGCTGGGCTAGGACAGCGCCGATACCATGACCGCTGGCATCCGTGCGCAAATCTGTTGGGGCATTAGGGTTGAAGTGGGCGAGGATCGGATGGGGAGGTAAAATGCGTGATGAGACGAGAGCAGGCGGCTGACTGTAGAGGTCCCCATGCGAAGGGTACGCCTTTCTTTAAAAAGTCACTGAAAGGTCGAGCAATCGCGGCAGTATCTCGCACGACGAGGTGGCAGTAAGAACACATCCCAACCAAAGTGCGAAAGTCTGTGGTGGACTTCAGAAACGGAAAGTCTCGGAGGGCACGAATTTTGTCTGGGTCAAGTTGTACTCCTGAAGCGCCGACTAAATGGCCCAAAACCGTAATTTGGCCGAGGCCGAAACGGCATTTCGATTAGTTCAGTTGCAGCCTGGCCTTACGAAAAACGGCAAGTATGGTAGAGAGACATGTGTGTTAGATGTTGGTGAAAATATAATAACGTCGTCAAGGCAACGCAGGCATGTGGACCGTTTGAAACTCTGAAGCAGGGAGTACATCATACGCTCAAAAGTGGCTGGCGCGTTACATAACCCAAAGGGCATGCATTTGAACTGAAAAAAAAAAACATCGGGTGTTATAAATGTGGTCTTTTCTCTGTCCATATCGTTGACGGCGATATGCCAGTATCAAGATCGAAGGTCAATAGAGGAGAAGTAGGTGTCACCGTAGAGACAGTCAAGGGCGTCGTCGATTTGTGGCAACGGGTACGCGTCTTTCTTAGTCACTTTGCTCAGGTGGCGGTAATCCACACAGAAGCGCCATCTCCAGTCCTTCTTAAAGAACACTACCGGTGACGCCCACGGACTCGAAGAGGGCTCAATTATGTTTTTATTGAGCATCTTGTTAACTTCAGTTTTAACCTTTTTCTCTCCGTGATGATTATGAAGCATAATTTTGATGAATCCTTCAAAACAATAAACTTCAAAACTAGGGATCTGCGCAAGACTGAGATATTCGTTCGGGCTAAAGCATTCACGAACTATGGTAAAAGAGCGAGATCATTTTATGTAGCCTTCTACTTTAATAAAATACAAGTTCCCAAAGTATCGTCATTCAGGAAAATAAAAGATTTTGTACGTCACACGGTTCTGACAAGTGGCTGGGAATAGCAGAAGCAAACCATGTGGCATGACATTTTCTGATGAACTTTCGCTAACAATTGTATAAAACAGACTAGAGTATCGCGTTCTTTTGATGTGTATTGTGTTCTTTTTACTTTCTAATAGTGATTGATGACTGCTACTTTTTCAAAACATTGACAACTGTATATGATGAAATAGAGGGTTGTGCTGTACATATACTTGGCTGCTGTAATATGTCTTTGCTTAAACTATTGCTCGTGCAGAAACAAATACTAGAAATTAGCCGAGCGATAGAGGAAAAGGGTGAGGTAATGGAAGCGAGGAGGGATTGAAATTGTGTACTTGGATTATGCCTTGTTGAAGGCAAATACACAGCGATTCGCATAAAAGCATCGATGCTTTCGCGGATAACAGGTTACTGTTTGTGGCACACACAAGAAATGTAATTGTGTTATTGTACTTTTTATTTTTCTCTCTCTTCCTATTGCTTCCTCTGTCCTTAGAGCACAAGACTGTGTCATTCGGGCCAGAGCACTGCACAGTCCCGCTCAAGAACATCATTACTTTGGCGGGCTGACAAAATATTTGACTGTATGTTTTATGTTCTAATAAAGAAAGAAAGAAAGAAAGAAAGAAAGAAGAAAAGAAAGAAAGAAAGAAAGAAAGAATCACCTGGCGTTCCGACAAAAATACTCGATATTGTCACGTGGTAGTTAAGGTGAAGAAAGCAGAAAAACTGTGAATGGCGAAACTAGTGTTTCATTGGGCGAACCTGGGCCCTCAAGAACAGGCTACACTTAAAGCACAACAAGAGCGGCGAAAACAGTCGGCGATCGTCAAAAATATGATCACTGGTTCAAGCGCGTCGGCTTTTATCGATGAGCTATCGAACCTTCCACAGTAATCGCTGGTGCCTGCGTGTGTTCCAGAAATTTCTACGCCATTCGCGTCGCGCATACATGCAATCAGATTAAACAAGACGCGGTGACAACAGACAGCGGATATAAGCATTGATAACCTTCCTGAAAGTTCCGACACATGCAGGCGCGTCCTGCGCTGAGCAATAACATTTGTGAGACGATGAACGCGGTCATTCGATAAACAAGTACACGTGTCAATAGCCCTCTCTTAAAAAGCATCATCCCGGTGCTATAAATAAAAAAAGGAGAGTGAAAAACAAAAGCACACTTACTAAGAAGAAGTATCAAAACAACAAAGAAACAAAGTCCAAAGGAAGTCCAAAGTTCAGCTGTGCAAAGTCCCAAAGTTCGTTAGCGCTGATAGAATGGCTTAAGTCTCGCAACATGGACTATTTCAGGTCGTGAGAGGCGGTGCTGTGATAGCGAAATGACGTCTGGCACGACCTCATAGTTGAGTGTGCCAATGCGTCGGATGATCTTGTAGGGTCCGAAATAGTGGCGTAAAAGCTTCTCGCTAAGTCCTCGTCGGCGTATCGTGATCCAAACCCAAACACGGTCGCCGGGTTGCTATTCCGTGTAGCATCGCCGAAGATTGCAGTACCGGCTGTCGGGCCTCTGCTGGTTCTTGATGCGCAGGCGGTCGAACTGTTGGGCTTCTTCGGCGAGCTGGAGATAGGCGGTAGCGTTGACATTTTCTTCGTCGGTGACGTGCGGCAACATGGCGTCGAGAGTCATCATAGGGTTCCTGCCATAAACCAGCTTAAATGGCGTGATCTGTGTTTATTCTTGCACCACCGTGTTGTAAGCGAAGGTTACGTACGGCAGGACTGCATCCCACGCCTTGTGCTCGACGTGGACGTACATTGCTAGCATGTGGGCTGGGGTCTTGTCCAGGCGCTCCGTAAGACCATTCGTCTGTGGATGGTACGCAGTTGTCCTCCTGTGGCTTGTCTGGCTGTATTGCAGAATGGCTTCGGTGAGATCAGAGAAGCGGGTGAGGTAGTTCGTCACTACGACGATCCACTTATTTCTGGATGTTGACGTCGTAAAGGGTCCCAACAAATCCATCCCGAGCTCCTGAAATGGTCGGCAAGGAGGCTTGATCGGCTGTAGTAATCCCGCTGGCCTTGTCGGTGGTGTCTTGTGCCGCTGACACTCTCGGCATGCCTTGACGTAACGTGCGACGTCGCCGGTCAGGCGCGGCCAATAATACTTTTCTTGTATCCTCGATAGTGTCCGGGAAAATCCTAGGTGTCCAGCAGTCGGATCGTCATGTAAGGCGTGCAAGACTTCTGTTGAGGGAACAAGAAGGAGGTAGTTGGCGCGGACTGGTGAGAAGCTCTTCTTTACGAGTAGGTTGTTTTGAAGCGAAAACGAAGACAATCCTCGCTTAAAATCCCTAGGGACAATGTCGATGTTCCCTTCCAAATACTCGACGAGGCCTTTTAGCTCTGGGTCTGCTCGTTGCTGTACAGCGAAGTCTTCCGCGCTTATTATTCTAAGGAAGGCGTCGTCATCCTCGTCGTCTTGCGGCGGCGGGTCAATGGGGGCGCGTGATAGGCAGTTGGCATCCGAGTGTTTTCGTCCGGACTTGTAGATTACAGTGATGCCATATTCTTGCAGTTTGAGGTACCACCGCGCCAGGCGTCCTGAAGGGCGCTTTAAATTCGCTAGCCAACACAACGCGTGATGGTAGCTGACGACTTTGAATGGCCTGCCATATAGGTAAGGGCGTAATTTTGCTGTAGCCCAAATGATGGCGAGTCATTCCTTTACGGTCGTAAAATAATTGCTTCTTGACAGCGACCGACTAGCGTAAGCTATCATCCATTCAAGTCCGTTTTTCCTCTGGACTGGGTCGGCACCGAGACTGGCGTCAGTATGGATTTCTGTATCGGCGTCCTAGTCGAAGTACGCAAGTACCGGTGGCGACTGCATGCGTCGTTTGAGTTCTTGAAATGCGTGGGCCTGCGGCGTTTCCCGCTTGAACTCGACATCACATTTAGTTAGATGTGTCAGCGTCTCAGCGATGCGTGAAAAGACTTTCACAAAGCGCCTGTAGTAGGTACACATGCCAAAGAATCTACGCACTGCCTTCATGTGGATGGACTGCTGGAACTTTGCGATGGCAGCTATCTTCTGCGGGTCGGGGTGGACTCCAGACTTGCTGATGACGTGGCCCAAAAACAGAAGCTCACCGTAAGCGAAGCGGTACTTATCTGGCTTCTTAGTGAGCCCTGATGACTTGATGACCTCTAGTACTGTCACAAGCTGCCTAAAATGATCGCCAAATTCCCGGCGAAGACGACGACGTCATACAAGTAGACAAGGCAGGTCTGCCACTTAAACCCTGCTAACACCGTGTCCATGACGCGCTGGAACGTTGCAGGCGCCGAGCACAGACCGAATAGCATGACCTTGAACTCGTAGAGGCCGTCGGCCGCGATGAAGGTGGCCGCGATGAAGGTTTTTCTCGATCCCTCTCGTCGACTTCTATTAGCCAATAGCCAGTCGTGAGATCCATCGACGAGAAGTATTTAGCGTTCCGGAGCCGATCCAATGCGTCGTCTATCCGTGGAAGGGGGTATACGTCCTTCTTCGTGATCTTGTTCAGTTGACGATAGTCAACGCCGAAACGTAGGGTTCCGTCCTTTTCTTCACCAAGACCACAGGAGATGCCCACGGGCTTTCGACGGACTTGTTGCCTTATAGCTTCCCGTTCTCGTGTAGAAACTCGGTAAGGGCTCTGGCGGAGCGGTCGAGCGCACACATCTGTTATTATGCGATGCTCTGCAAGTGGTGTGTGTCGAATCCTCGATGGCGTTGAAAAGTAGTGGTCGTATCGTCGGAGAAGAATTCTGAGATGTTGCTGCTTACTCAGGGGGAGACTTGGATTTATGCTGAAGTCTGGTTTGGAAACTAGTCGTCGGGGTAGATGCGGCAGAATTCGAGAGGACAAATGCTTTGCTGGTTTCCACAATTTCTTCGATGTATGCAATCGTCGTGCGCTCGTTGATGTGCTTGAACTGCTGGCTGAAGTTTGTCAACATCACTTTCGCTTTCTCTCCGTGCAGTCCAGCAATCCCGCTTGTGACGCAAATTTCATGGTCCAGCAGTAGACGTTGATCGCCCTCAATGACACCTTCTACGTCTGCGGGTGTTTCGCTGCTGACGGAGATGACAATGGCTGGAGCGAGGCGGGATGCTGACTTGGTCCTCAAGTACACACACGGCATGGTGACGACGAGCACTCTCCGGCGGTATCGCTGGATTGTCGGATAGCGTTATTGACTTTGACTTCAGGTCGACGATTGCGTCGTGTTGGTTTAGGAAGTCCACGCCGAGAATGACGTCTCGTGAACACTCTTGGCGGATAACGAAAGTGGCAGGGTGGGTCCGGTCATGAACGGTAATTCTTCCCGTGCACATTCCAGTTGACGTTATTAGGTGTCCTCCAGCGGTACGAATTTGAGGGCCTTCCCATGCAGTCTTAATTTTCTTCAGCTGGGCGGCGAAGGGTCCACTCATGACGGAGTAGTCGGCTCATGTGTCCCCTAAAGCGGTGACTGCGTGGCAGTCGAGAAGCATGTGGACTTCGGTGTTTTTTTGTCGTTCGTTGCTATTAGGTCTTCAGTTGGGATCACGGCTGCGTCGCGTCGACCTGTGGCTGGTACGTCGCGTCGTCAGGTCTTCTTTTGTCGGCACATTCTCTGCGTCTAGTCTTTGTCGGAAAGGCCGCGTGTCGTTGCTACGTCGTCGAGCTAAATCTTGAAGCGTCGTCGTCGGCGGCGGAGGATCTTTGTCAGTTCGACGAACAGCTATCTGCACCTCCATCGGTTGCTATCTTTACTTCTCCGGATATGGGCTCGTAGACTGGCCCCGGGCTGGGTCAGTGTATGGTAGTCGTTGCGGTGACAGGTAGCGGCCTCCTGATGGCGAACGGGACGGTCGTCGAGAGCTCCACTGAATGGCGGCGAGGTAATCCGCGATGTCACGAGGGCAATCCCCAAGCTGTGGACGCAGCGCGCTCACGGCGAACCCTTTCAGTCGCAAGTCGCGGTATGGGCACGTCGATACACATGGCCGGCTTCCCCGCAGTGGTTGCAAAGCGGGCGGTGGTCGGGGGCGCGCCAAATATCTGTCGTCCTCGGGGCGTTTCGCTGGCCGACAGGTGGGCGGGGTGGTGGTGGCGGTAGCGGTGTCTGGCGAGGGAATCGCGGCGTCATGGGGCCCTGGCGCGGGCGCGGAGGGGGAATCTGGCGGCGGCCGACGGCGGCGTATGTAATCGCTTCCAGCTGTGGCGATGGCGGTTACGCTTCAGTAACCCCAAGTGGATGGATGAGATAGTTCAAATAGCTGAGCAGTTCTATAGAGATTTGTACAGTACCAGTGGCACCCACGACGATAATGAAAGAGAGAATAGTATAGGGGAATTTGAAATCCCACAAGTAACGCCGGAAGAAGTAAACAAAGCCTTGGGAGCTATGCAAAGGGGGAAGGCAACTGGGGAGGATCAGGTAACAGCAGATTTGTTGAACGATGGTTGGCAGATTGTTCTAGAAAAACTGGCCATCCTGTATACAAAATGCCCCATGACCTCAAGCGTACCGGAATCT
The DNA here is from genome assembly GCF_038994185.2 of Dermacentor albipictus. Classification (NCBI taxonomy): domain Eukaryota; kingdom Metazoa; phylum Arthropoda; class Arachnida; order Ixodida; family Ixodidae; genus Dermacentor; species Dermacentor albipictus. Next base: position 225,042,465 of record NC_091821.1, on the reverse strand, counting down.
TGGAAGAACGCTAACATAATCATAATCCATAAGAAAGCCAAAGACTTGAAAAATTATAGACCGATCAGCTTACTGTCCGTTGCCTACAAAGTATTTACTCAGGTAATCGCAAATAGAATCACGAACACCTTAGACTTCGGTCAACCAAAGGACCAAGCAGGATTTCGTAAAGGCTACTCAATAATAGATCATATTCACACTATCAATCAGGTGATAGAGAAATCTGCGGAATATAACCAACCCTTATATATAGCTTTCATTGGTTACGAGAAAGCGTTTCATTCAGTCGAAACCTCAGCAGTCATGGATGCATTACAGAATCAGGGTGTAGACGAGCTGTATGTAAAAATACTGAAAGATATCTATGGTGGCTCCACAGCCACCCTAGTCCTCCATAAAGAAAGCAACAAAGTCCCAATAAAGAAAGGTGTCAGGCAGGGAGATACGATCTTTCCAATGCTATTCACAGAGTGTCTACAGGAGGTATTCAGAGACCTGGATTGGGAAGAATTGTGGATAAGAGTTAATGGAGAATACCTTAATAACTTGCGATTCGCTGATGTTATTGTCTTGCTTAGTAACTCAGGGGACCAATTGCAACTGCGCAAAAGTGGAAAATGGTGGCTTCAGCTGATCCGACTCCTTAGACAATGTGGAGAAGTGCGTGCATCGCAGGCAGCGAAATTTTCCGAGCAGAAGAAAATACAGGACTATTTCATGGGAAACTAAGCTAGTTTCATCAATAAAGTGATTTTATAGATGGTATGTGCTTTTATGACATCCAATTATTTAGCAGGCTTATATTGAATTATGCTCTATATCAAACTGATAGACGTTTTTTTGCGAGTTCATTATAGCCAGGTTCGACTGTAGTGGCAAACTTTCCTCAGTGACGCGCTGCTCGACACCCTGCTGGCTAATGCCGACTTTTTCATATGACCAGAAAGTGGCTCACTGTGGCCCGCTGCTGTCGGCTCAGTGCCATGGGTGCCATTAGGCCCAGCCCGCTTCACTTCAGAGAAGCCAAGGTGAATGGTGTGTAAAAGATTGCAAAATGCGTCTTTTTGAGGACGCTTTATCTTCTCATCTAATCCATTCACACACAAAAAAAAGAAGATAGGCTGCTATCGACGGCATTCAGGCTGACCTGGACAGGCAAAGCAGAAGGGTGGGTCTAAAAATTAATCTGCAGAAAACTAAAGTAATGTTTAACAGTATCGGAAGAGAACAGCAGTTTACGATAGGTAGTGAGGCACTGGAAGTGGTAAGGGAATACATCTACTTAGGACAGGTAGTGACCGCGGATCCGGATCATGAGGCTGAAATAATCAGAAGAATAAGAATGGGCTGGGGTCAAAACATGGCCACAATTTGTACATGACCGCGGTAGTTGGAGAAGTATGGGAGAGGCCTTTGCCCTGCAGTGGGCGTAACCAGGCTGATGATGATGATGAATCCCAAGTGATCGTTGAACCTCTTCTTTGACGATGTCAAAAATTGAAGCCACTTGAGGCTGCAACCTTGGAAAGAGCTTCTGCAGTTCCTCGCGAACGACCGATCTGATGGTCTCTCGAATGTCGTCATTGCCGAGTGCTTGAACATCGGAGTATTTCGGCGTTTATATTGCCTTGTCCGGCATACCGTGCGTCTTCTCAATAGTCGTGGCTTCGGAAACAAATGCAGCAAGAGTCCTGGGTGGGTTGCGTATCAATCCGGCGGAGAGGTCGTTTTGCCCCACGCATCAGAAACCGAATTTTCTTTTTCTCAGGCATATCCGGATCGGCGTAACGGAACAGGCGCGTCATCTCCTTGGCGAAGATGGCAATGTTACCGTTGGGTGGTTGTACTCGGGCTTCTAGCATAGCTCCGGCCCTTTCCTTGCGCACGATGCTCGTAAAGATCCGCAGGAAGCCGCTGCGGAACAGGACCCATGTTGTCAAAGGCGACTCCCGGTCCTCAAACCCCATTCTGTCGGCGTCTTCTAATGCGAAGTATACATGCCGCAGCTGGTCGTCGGAGTCCCAGTTGTTGAAAGTCGCGATTCATTCGTAGGTCTCCAATTAGGATTCCGGGTCTTCAGTCGATGATCCATGGAAGGTTGGTGGGTCCCGAGGTTGTTGCAGCAGAATTGCAGCAGAATGTTGCAGGGCATTGGGGTTGTTTTGGTCACCATCTTCTTGGTCGTCTAAGGTAGAAGGCCCTGCTGCTGGGGCAGCTGTTGCAGTCGGCGGCTTGCTTGCTCCATGATACGGGACGACGTTCGTTTTGTCATTGCGGTCCGGGCTTGGAACACGTGAATAAACTAGCACCTCCACCATATGTGGAGGTGCTAGTACCAACAAACTAGCACCAGCAGAGCAACTTCCGGTGATGCATTGGCGTTCCAGTTACTTTTCTGCTTGAATGCATAAAACGACGTTTTGTTAAGAAAGTAACTGGATCGCCAATGCATTTCTCCGCAAAGTTCGAGAATGAATATCTCTAAGCTGATGTCAACCTGAGAATTCGTTCCAAGTGAATCCGCCTTGCGAACTCCACGGTTAGAATTTGTAAATTGTAATATGGGCCATAAGGTAGCTTGTTAAAAACTTAAGTAATGAATTTTTGTTAATTAGTTGATTATGCGTTTCAATTATTTCTGCCACAGGCAACCTTTAAAAAATTGTGAAAGTATTCGCTGAAACACTCGGTACAGGGTATCAATGATGTATCCTTGCACGTATCAGTTCCCCAAACAATATATATATATATATATATATATATATATATATATATAACCTTTAGTAATGGCAAAGTGCAAGACAATTACACGAAGGAAGATTACACCACCGAGAGACGCCAGTCTCTTGATGGCGTAATACACAACATTTGATTTTTGTATGTCTAATTTCGAACTTCAAACGTATACTCCACTAACGGGCGTGTCGCAACGCTGCGATTTCGGTCCCACTGAAGGAAAAAAATCCACGTAGAAGCTGTTATTTCTGCAAAAAGAGCAGTGGCACAGGGACTGCTTAACCAATGGCAGCTACGTTACAAACGTTCAGGACATACAAAGACTGTTGCATAGCAAGGAATGCCGCAGATGCGCTTCTTTCCAGGCCACTCTCTCCTCCAGTCCTCCTTTTCAGGCATAACCCTTTAAATACGCACGTGCCATGGCAGTCTTGTGGTACGATGGCCGACGTAAAATGTAACTTCTCAAACATAACTTATTTCTATAGGCGACTTGAAGAGATACATTTAAGTTAAATTGATTTAGGTTCCACTTTCTGGTAGCAAAAAAAAAAAAAACCGGCCTCCTTATTTTGAGCAGGGGCTTACCTCGCAAGAACGAAGACAAAACACGGAAGACAGGTAGCGATGCCACTTTGAACTTCTCCCACCAGTTCCGCGTGACGTCATAAGTTTCGATAGCGTCTCATGGGGGCTTTGGTGTGTAACTTATGAATAAGGAACGATTACATCGCCTTCGAAATTAAGCAAATACCAAGCCTGACAACTTTCGGGGTATATATTTCACGCACGAATTAAAAAGGCACCGTGGACAAAATATACAGCGAGAACAGAGACGCCAAAATTCATTTAAAGCACCTTTGTCGTAAAAGTAATGTAAAAAAAGAAACCACCGTTACGTGGAGCACGAAAGGCGCTATATATTCGCCAGTTTCCGCCTACATTTCTTTTCGCTGGCCGTTCATCGGCTCTCGTGAACAAATTACACGATTCCGTGCAAGCACACAGGAACGCGTACATATACATTACGGTAATTCATTGTTTATGCACTCAACTTTCGCTCTTTCTTGCAGTGGCTACGCGTGTTATTTCACTTGTATTTGTCTTGGTCGCTGACACGTAAAAATGAGGTCAGAAGAAGACGGATAGCGAAAGCCCCAATTTATGTCGTGTGTGTGTGCGTGCGTGCGTGCCTCAACTTATAATCTTACCTTAACAATATTATAAGGGGTCTCAAAAAATTGCAGCTTCAAAGCACTGACAGCAGCTGTGAAACCGGCGGGAAAGTACGTTTCGTGTCACAATCGCCACAGTGACATTTCATGAGACTATTGTTCTCCGTCAGTCCATGACTAGCCACAGCAGGCTCGCCAACGACTAAATCTTATTAGTACGCAGTCAATTCGCAAGCAGTGTAGCGAGATTTTATCTGCAATACAAATTCTTATACTTTGTCCGGCAATGCAAAACTTAAGATTACGTACATTTGAAATCCTTGTTTGTAAGTGTAGAATGCCTTTTCATCTCAGATTTCTTTAGTGGCCAATAAATCTCTTGTCACACAAGATTTTTACGAATACCTGGGAACACATAAATTTTACGAGAACTCTTCTACGCTCTTATAGAACTTACGCTCTTATAGTCTACCATAAACACCAATTTTATTGTATTTTAATATTATTATATATTATATAATATTATAGAGCTTCTACAGACATGAGTCAGGCGCATTTTACGCTCCACGATTGTTGTACCAAAAAAATGCAAATAATTTATCATTCATTTCTTCTTATCTTTTGTTAATTTTCTCCTTTGTATGCGCCTTAGGCGAGCATTTCATTTTGATTTATGGAAATGTCACAAGAATCTTGTGAAAAACGTGGCTAAGTTTCAGTTTGTCAAATCACATTTGGGCATAAATTATTCATATTTTTTTAATGTATAGTACTCCCGAAGCAGCGTTCACTTTCAAAACGATGATCTTGAGAAATTCAGCGTATTGAACTTTTGCAGCCTCAGTTGCTCTGTAGGCAATCTTTATGTGTGTTTATTGCCACAGAAGTGAAAATGCGGGATATTCGTTTGAGTTGTGGCAACTGCACATTTCAATATAGCTTATACATGTTTATTTTATTCTTCTGATATTTTCGAACATCTATACCGATATTTGGTACCACAGCCTACCAACTCACTTTTACCTTTTTCTTTTCATAATTTTTTTTTCTAACTTGCATCATCATCCTCATCACACACGTCTAGCACATCGGGAGCATTGAGCCGTGAAAAAGGGTTGCTATAATACAGCGGGCAGAGCGACCGAGAACCCAACCGGAATGATCAAAGGGGGCCATGACTGCGGCTTTCCATGTTTAGCCAACCAGGCGTTATAAAGTGGCCGAGTCTTTGAACGGGGCAATGCGTCTGGACGTCCCTGCGGTACAAGGTATATAACTGCCCTCCTCTTTTCCTCACGGCTGAGCATGAACTGAAGTTCTCATTCCTCTCTCTCTCTCTCTCTCTCTCTCTCTCTGCCTCTGTTTGCCTGCCCCCAAAATAGTATGCTTACTTAGTCGCTTTTAAATGAAGATAGTTCCGCTTTGTTTTACTTAATAATGACGCCTTGCTGATGCTTGCGCATGGCGGGTTTTTTTTTCGTTTTTTTTTTCCTTCTTTTTGTGAATAAAACATGCAGCGAAGTCGCGCACGCGCAGCCGTTTTGGAGGTCGGAAATGATGTTCGGGCGGTGGCAGTGCGGGGGCTCCATTTTGCATGGCGCAGTCTGGCGACGCGACGCATTACTAATGGCCCGCAAGGGGGAGACAACAACCCAGGGACTTTCCAGACGTTGCGCGACCGACCACGTACAGGGGCGCGCGCGTGTACGGTGCAGCGGCGGCGGCGGGCCCACTCTCGCTTTTTTGCAGAATCGGCCGCGAACCTCCCCAAGTTTGGCGTGTCGCAACACCCACTGTCATTTTTCAAGCGAACCCGCAGACACAATGCATTCGCCGGACGCGCGTATACAAGCCGGCCGCCATTATAGCTTGGGACACACTTGCACAACTCGTTAAGTGCGTCTCTTCGTCGTTACACACTAACGATCGAACACCCTCGAAATGTCCATAATAGCCCGAAGATAAATATGCCGCCGCCGCCTCATGCTTCTGGGTCACGCGAGACATGATTGCATGTCTTCTTCGCGTACGAAATGGAACTCGTGGCCGGCATGTGGGTTCGGTTTTTGCACCTCGTTCTCTCTTTCCAGAGCGCAGGGGTGGCGGGGTCTTAAATATGTGTCCGGTTTAGATTGTTCTAGCCTGCAATCCACAGCCCAGCAGCGAACGCCCGAAAGCAGGGCAGGTACGCAGTCGAGTTTGAGCTTGTTAAACATTTACCTGCTTGACTTTAATAGCCATCGCTGCATCACAAGCGTTAAGCTGACTGATCGTAAGCTGAGTGGGGACATCTGATCTCGTCATAACTAAAGAAAACGAAAGATCCCAGATGAAGCTTGATTGTCGGTTAGATGGTCTGTGGAGCATGCCTTCCCGTTCTATTATACAGTGAAGCTCCGCTCTCTCCCGAATATGTGTATTGCGAAATTTAGACTGCACTTTTTTTGTTCCCCTCCGCACTATTAGACGCACCATTCGTATTGTGTCATATGCCGATACACAAGCAGAGTGCGCGTTCACTCAATTTCTGCTTTCGCGTCGTAACGAAATGTGCCATATGAAAAAAAAAAAAATTAGTGAATGGTAATAATAATAACGAAACTCGACAATGCAGCGTTCGAACTCAAACCCAAACATATGTTCTAAACGCTAGCTCCATGGTGATTGTGTCTTATCAAGATGACCACATAATGGGCAATCAATGAGGTACCAATTCACAAAATGATCTTCTTGAGGGCCGAACGAGGTCAGATGACCTAGCAACGTAAACAATTAGGGAAGACGCTTGTGTTGGTTACACCCTGCTGCGTCCTCGTCCGCAATTGTTCGCTGCAGTCTTCGAGATGACGTGGCCACACTGAGAAAGCCCACTTTCCACAAGCTCTGTCGCTTTCACGTTTTCCTGCAACAAAAAGAGAAAAAAAAAGATATGGTACGCCTAACGGCGGTTCGCAACTGGGACTTCAGGCTAACCGCCAAGCCTGTGTTAATCAGGTATTAAATATAAATACTAAGTTATGCCATTATTATTAGGCTCTGCACTTTTAAAATACCATTAGGCCACTGATACATTGAAGTGGGTCTCAGCAGGCCAAAAAAGAACGTAATAACCATGGACGAACCATGATACCGCTTTTTGTCCCGCACTACGGCATCATCGATTTTGACAGCGTCTTCTTTGGGCTAGTGAAATGTTTTTCAGCACAAAAAAAAATCAAGAAGTATTAAATTGCATCAGAAGAAGGTAAAAGTTGACCTTTCGCGAACATTTATTAGGAAAACAACCCAAATAGTACGAGAAAATGCTCTGAAATTTGTGACATCACACTGACGCCACCGGCATGGAGGTTATAGAACGCAAAATTGAAGGAGGAAAGCTTGTTCTCGCTTTCTCGATGAGTAACCAACCTTCTGTCTGCAAATTAATGGAAAAAAGTGCTTAGAAAGAATACTGTACTATTTTTGCTGATTTAGTCTTGTAACATAATGTCCATTTAAGATGTTTGTGCTTCAATGCGATTCCAATTTTCTTATTCAGATTTATATTTTCAATATGCAACCACCGAACTAATTTGCATTCATTTCTACACTTCAATGAAAAACGACAAATAATTTGCGCTGTGTTTTCCTAATTCGCTTCGTTTACTGTTGGCTTCAGTAGTTGCGACTAACAAAAGTCAAGCCCGTCGGTCACCTTCTCTCTCTCGCACTCACACCCACCTACACACACAAACACACGCACACACAGGTAACGATTGCGAGATTAGAAATGCCTTGAATTATTATTATTATTATTATTATTATTATTATTATTATTATTATTATTATTATTATTATTATTATTATTATTATTATTATTATTATTATTATTATTATTATTATTATTATTATTATTATTATTATTATTGGCATTTCCTTTTAAACGGGTCGGCAACATAGAGTCATCTAGCCTGCTTGAGCTAATCAGCTATTACGTACAACACAGCAGTCTAACATTTTGCTTATGTATCCGCAAGCTTTTCTCCCTTCATTACATACTATATCTCTATATTGCACAGTATACCTATGCCTGTAAAGACTCCGGTTCTATCAACCCCTTCTCAGTTTTTATTTTTTTCCGTGAAAGAACAGTTTTACAGCGGCAGTTTATGAGGCGGGTGAATACGTACAACATAATCTTGTCATTAACACTTCTAATTGTCGTGATGGGCACTATTCATTTCTCCGAGGGAAATGATGAAAGGATGGCAAGGATGTAATTGATGTTTTGATGGCGTCTCCGTGTATTGAAACCTTCCGGTATCTTACCGCCGTAATGTAAACCAGTACTGGGACAGTAGAAAATATAAATCTATTCAGAGATGGTTGCACTAACGAATCAGCCATCTCATTTTAAGCAAAACCCACTGTGACCCGGTACCCATAGTAACATGATAAGACATACGTTTTCAACGATAATAATGACAGGAACACTTTTGATACTGGTGCATTTGGTGAGGAAGTAAGCGAAAAACAAACTGAAATTTAACGCGTTCTAATAACAGCAGTGGCTGCATTCAAAGGGAGCTCGCGCAGCGCAAAAACCATTGACAGGAGCTCACCTTCAAAAACAGGAGTGAAATTTCTAACTCATAAAAAAAAAAGGCCATCCAAGTGAAAGGAAGAATATACTCACCCCAGCCTTCTCCTCACACATTGAAGCATCTGTGCCTATTATATTACAAGTTTGTACATGAGCAAGATAAACGTGCAACCAAATATTGAAATATTTCAGTGAAACACATTTAAGTTTTCTGTAAAAATGTAAATTTATGTTGAAACACACAGGAATTCTATAGCATTAACGAGAGGGTGGCAGGTCTTGTGAAACTTAATAAGAGGTACATATTGAAGGTCAGGCAGGCCTACGCGCGTACATCCAGTCATGATGGCCAGCAAGTCAAAAGCTTCTATGAAGACATGGAATCGGCGATGGGTAAAGTCAAAACAAAATACACTATACTGATGGGTGACTGCAATGTCAGGGTAAGCAAGAAGCAGGCTGGAGACAAGTCAATGGGGGAATATTTCTTTATTTATTTTCAATACTGCCAGTCTCTTTATCGAGACCATAGCAGGTGGGCATATTGTTACAATGTAAGCGTTGATACAACATTTTTCATAGAACATGTGTATAAAAAGTACAATAAACTAGATACGCTACATGTAGCTACACAGCACAGTCTGGAAAAATACAAAATGCAAAAAAAGAAAGACATCGTTTCATGCATACAATTAGTGAAGTCAACTATAACGATAAAATAGATGTTACAAATACAATAAATTGTCATTCAATACAATCTCGTGAAATATAAACGGAACACAACCATTCACAACCTAACAGTGTATAACTTAATACAATCTAACATTACATAAGAGATAGATCTAAACAATGTAAAAAACAAATTTGCATAAGACTAAAATATTTCTAGCAGTTATTCCTTACTCTTTTCTATCAGGTTACTAAAAATTGAAGGCGAGTCTATATCAGCTATTGTTGAGTCGAGGTGGTTCCACTCCCCTAACAGCAGTAGGGAAAAAAAGAGTACCTAAATGTGTCCGTTTTTACAAGGATACTCAACTAACATTTCATTATGCTTATGGCGTGAAATACGGGACGTAGGGAAAGTAATGTATTTTGAAGAATTTATGTTAAAGCGGTTTTGCAACAGGTTGTGTATGAATTTTAGCCGAGCTTGCTTCGCTCTTTTTTACCGGTGTGTCCATTCTGGATGAAGCCAGGAGTTCTGTGGGCGAGTCGGTGGTTTTGTATTTGTGAATAAACCGTATTGCTTTCCTTTGAACTTTTTTCCACTTCGGATATGTTTGTCTTTGTGTGAGGAAACCAAACCGTGTTGGCGTATTCTAGTACTGGCCACACAAAGGTTTTAGAGCATAGCAGTTTGATATGACTGGGAGCAGATTTCAGGGACCTTTTAAGGAAGAAAAGTTTACGGGTGGCTGCTGAAGTGATGTTGGCAATGTGCGTGTTCCACTTCAAGTCAGATGCTAGAGTCAGTCCTAAATACTTGTGTTGCTGAACTTAGTTAGGGGTGTACAATTGAGAAGGTAGGTGAATCCTGACTTAATCTTCGTTGTTTTTACTACCATTGTAACAGATTTCTTGATGTTTCTTGATTTCTTGATGGCATAGGCTCTAGGAATAGCAGGGGAGAGTTAGTAGAGTTTGCAGAACAGAATAATATGCGGATAATGAATACCTTCTACCGCAAGCGCGATAGCCGAAAGTGGACGTGGAGGAGCCCGAATGGCGAGACTAGAAATGAAATAGACTTTATACTCTGCGCTAACTCTGGCATCATACAAGATGTGGACGTGCTCGGCAAGGTGCGCTGCAGTGGTCATAGGATGGTAAGATCTTGAAATAGCCTAGACTTGTGGAGGGAACGAAAGAAGCTGGTACATAAGAAGCCGATCAGTGCGTTAGCGGTAAGAGGGCAAATAGAGGAATTGCAGATCGAGCTACAGAACAGGTATTCGGCTTTAACTGAGGAAGATGACCTTAGTGTTGTAGCAATGGAGAATGACAATCTTATGGGCATGATTAACGAGTGTGCAATAGAATTCGGTGGTAACTTCGTTAGACAGGATACCAGTAAGCTATCGGAGGAGATGAAGGATCTGATTGAGAAACGCCAATGTATGAAAGCCTCTAACCCTACAGCTAGAATAGAACTGGCAGAACTTTCAAAGTTATTCAACAAGCGTAAGATGGCTGACATAAGGAAGTATAATATGGATAGAATTGAGCATGCTCTCAGGAACGGAGGAAGCCTAAAAGCAGTGAAGAAGAAACTAGGAATAGGCAAGAATCAGATGTATGCGTTAAGAGACAAAGCCGGCAATATCATTACTAATATGGATAAGATAGTTCAAGTGGCTGAGGAGTTCTATAGAGATTTATACAGTACCAGTGGCACCCCCTACGTTAATGGAAGAGGGGCTAGTCTAGAGGAATTTGACATCCCAGAAGTAACGCTGGAAGAAGTAAAGAAAGCCTTGGGAGCTATGCAAAGGGGGAAGGCAGCTGGGGAGGATCAGGTAACAGCAGATTTGTTAAAGGATGGTGGGCAGATTGTTCTAGAAAAACTGGCCACCCTGTATACGCAATGCCTCATGACCTCAAAAGCACCGGAATCTCTGAAGAACGCTAACATAATCATAATCCATAAGAAAGCCAAAGACTTGAAAAATTATAGACCGATCAGCTTACTGTCCGTTGCCTGCAAAGTATTTACTAAGGTAATCGCAAATAGAATCAGGAACACCTTAGACTTCTGTCAACCAAAGGGCCAGGCAGGATTTTCGTAAAGGCTGCTCAACAATAGACCATATTCAGACTATCAATCAGGTGATAGAGAAATGTGCGGAATATAACCAACCCTTATATTTTATAGCTTTCATTGATTACGAGAAAGCGTTTGATTAAGTCGAAACCTCAGCAGTCATGAATGCATTACGGAATCAGGGTGTAGACGAGCCGTATGTAAAAATACTGAAAGATATCTATAGCGGCTCCACAGCCACCGTAGTCCTCCATAAATAAAGCAACAAAATCCCAATAAAGAAATGTATCACGCAGGGAGATACGATCTCTCCAATGCTATTCACATCGTGTCTACAGGAGGTATTCAGAGACCTGGATTGGGAAGAATTGGGGATAAAAGTTAATGGAGAATACCTTAGTAACTTGCGATTCGCTGATGATATTGCCTTACTTAGTAACTCAGGGGACCAATTGCAATGTATGCTCACTGGCCTGGACAGGCAAAGTAGAAGGGTGGGTGTAAACATTAATCTGGAAAAAACTAAAGTAATGTTTAACAGCCTCGGAAGAGAACAGCAGTTTACGACAGGTAGCGAGGCTCTGAAGTGGTAAGGGAATACACCTACTTCGGGCAGGTAGTGACCGCGGATCCGGATCATGAGACTGAAATAATCAGAAGAATGGGCTGGGGTGCGTTTGGCAGACATTCTCAGATCATGAACAGCAGGTTGCCATTATCCCTCAAGAGAAAAGTGTATAACAGCTGTGTCTTACCAGTACTCACCTACGGGGCTAAAACTTGGATGCCTACGAAAAACGTTCTACGTAAATTGAGGACGACGCAACGAGCTATGGAAAGAAAAATTATGGGTGTAACGTTAAGGGATAAGAAGAGGGCAGATTGGATGAGAGAACAAACATGAGTTAATGGCATCTTAGTTGAAATCAAGAAAACGAAATGGGCATTGGCAGGGCATGTAATGAGGAGGGAAGATAACCGATGATCATTAAGGGTTACGGACTGGATTCCAAGGGAAGGGAACCGTAGCAAGGGGCGGCAGAAAGTTAGGTGGGCGGATGAGATTAAGAAGTTTGCAGGGACGACATGGCCACAATTATGGGAGAGGCCTTTGCCAGAGGCCAAGAACTATGGGCGAGGCCTTTGCCCTGCAGTGGGCGTAAACAGGATGATGATGATGATGATGATTTTTGAGGGGACTTGTTATACAGAAGTTGTTTCCAATTGACCTTCCATCGTCACGTGTGGACTGAAAGAAACACTCTTGCCAAATTTTACATAAAGTTAATTCCTGTCTCATCGCTTTTGTATTGTCTCGCACTTCGTAATTAGCAGGCAGATTTGAGTGTAAGTGATCTTCAAATTTATTATCGTTCACAAAAACCCAGACACAAGAGGCTAATGATATTATCGGGCGATCCCCTGAACCATTATAGAAAGGTGGTCGCTGTTAGTAGCACAGTCCAAAGCAGACCAGGATGAAATAGAAAGAGATGGACTCTAAAAAGTTAGGTTTAAAGCTGAGCGATATTGATAACCAGCAGAAGTGGCAATCCTGTAATTAAGGCCACGAAATATTATTATTCATTATCCAGTCTCACAAGTGTTTCCCGCATAGGTCAGTCTTAAAGCCCCAGCACGAATTATGGGAACCAAAGTCCCCAATAGGAATATTATCTTACCTGCATGAAAGTACAGCTGAGTCCAAATATCCAGTATCCTGTACACCCGCAGGGAAGTATGCGTCAACTAAATAAAAAACAATCAGTGTCATTCCACTCTGTGAAGGTGGATGACCAGCGAATCTGTGTATGCGGGCGCCTTAATAGCGAACTGTCCATTGCCGTGCGTGAAACGCCGAATGATCATAAATGGAAGGCGAGGCGCGACTAGTACACGATGTTGAGCCTCGGAAGATGATGAGGCACCGGGGGTCATACATACCTATGTAATCGTTGCAAAACGTGGTACGACACATTTTACTAACGAACCCTGGGACGTAGAACAGGCGGGCATGTCACCGCACTCCGAGGGCACACACACTGCTTCACCGTAGCCCAGGTGGTCGTGCGTTGGTCGACGTCCCGCAGTGGAGTTGTGAGGCTACTCGAAAACCACAACCGGTCACATCCACCACATGCCACACCAAACTGGTTCCCTCAAAACTCCCTCTGAAACCTGACCATTGCTCTGGCGAAACATTTCAAGTTTGCAGGGTCGGGGACATGGACAGTGCTCATTTCTTTCCGCCTCGCGGTCCTGGCGGGCAGCACGCTTACGGGACCGCCACCACGGGACGCGGAAGCGGAAGGAAAGGAGGCACGCAAGCGCTTGGAACGCCGACAAAGAGAGGGCTGTGCCAACGTAGACATGACGGACGCGTATCCGTAACCCGTATCAGCTTAATATCTGATACGGGTTGTATTTGGACGTACGATATTAAACTTATTTTTGCAAGTTGGCGGAGTGCTTAAAGCATGCTTCACCTCCGCCGCAGATCGGCCCGGTATTGCACTATCTTCAGAATCGGCCCACGTATGGGGAGAAATTTGCGAGCTACGCAGCTTGATAGACGCATGCATTTTTTTTCCGGACCTAACCATATAAAGCTTCGCTGTAAAAAGTAACAGATATGATAAGCTTATATCCATAATAGAAATTTCGCATTCAGAAGACAAACACTGATATTATATACCGTGTGTCCCAGCTAACCTTAGCCAAGCTGTTTAACGAAAAAAAGATTTAAAATACACGGCTCAATATCAAGGAAGGGGCTGACGGATGGAATAGCACACTGTGGTATCAAGGTTATAAACAGGGATAAGTGCGTCAGAAAGGCTGGCCAACGTTTCGATAGGTGGACCTATCTTCGTCAAAGGCAGCCTCGTCATCCTCGGCGTGTTAGTTTTAAAGGGTTAGTAGAGTGACGTCACGTGTGGTTGTCGTCGGTGGCGGCTGGTTGTAAAGGGAGAGACTTCAAAGAGAATGAGTGTTGTCGCTTGACGTCTGTAAGCGTGCTTTCTAAGGCGACGGGACAAGAACAGGAGAGTAGGAAGGCGGGGGGAAAAGAAAGAAAAGGAAAAAAGGACACCAACAGGGAAAAAAAGAACAAGAAAAGAAAAATAAAGGCATGAGGGGTGTTGGGGAAGTGAGAGGTTAGGAAGATTCAGGGGAGTCGTTGGCGGCACGTTTTTGTGGCATTAGAAGAGCCGGTCAGGCGGTCAGTGCGCGAGTAACAAGAAAGACCCAAAAATACATCAGTTGAAAGAACGACTTGAGTAGCGTAGCGTCGGGTAATTTTGAAGGAGTTAAGATGGCGGCAAGGAGTCTGGGGTGCAATGCATGGGGTATATCTGGAAGAAAGCGGCATGGTCTTTCAAGGGACGTTAGCACCAATGAAAAGAGTAACAAGCAAAATAAAAATATCAGAACACTCGATGTTTGACCGCAACCTCAGCAGAGGAGACCATGGCCGGCTTCGAAGACGTCCATAGTGATGTCTCCTTGTTCATACCATATTGCAGTATTTGTATGCCCAGGCGTGCAACAAGGCGTGCATAACCTCTTGTGATATTGAATGAATGAATGAATGAATGAATGAATGAATGAATGAATGAATGAATGAATGAATGAATGAATGACCCGCCTTGGTGGCTTAGCGGCTTTGGCTCTGCACTGCTAAACACGAGGCCGCTAGATCGAATCCCGGCCTCGGCGGGCGCATGTCAATAGGGATGAAATGCAAGAACGCCCGTGTCACATGCATTGGGGGCGCGTTAAATAATCCCAGGTGGTCAAAATTAATCCGTAGTCCTCCACTACGGCGTGCCTCATAATCAAATCGTGGTT
The DNA here is from genome assembly GCF_038994185.2 of Dermacentor albipictus. Lineage (NCBI taxonomy): Eukaryota > Metazoa > Arthropoda > Arachnida > Ixodida > Ixodidae > Dermacentor > Dermacentor albipictus. The sequence continues at coordinate 225,027,359 of NC_091821.1, read as the reverse complement.
TTGGCACGTGAAACTCCAGAATTCATCCATTCATTCGAATGAATGAATGAAACTGGTCATATGATATATTCTGATTTGGACAGCGCCAAGAAGAAAGAGGATGAAAAGCGTTAAAATCATAATACGTTAAACGAACAAGCTCAAATGCTCAAGCTATATATTTAATGTCTGCTCGTTCTAACAGTATTTAAACAAAGCGCCTGCGTTGTTTGTGAGCAAGGAAGTACAAATATAATTGTTGAAGCGTTTCACCGTTCTTACACATGCTTATCGCACCGTTTGCATTGTTGCATCCTCACCTCAATGAATGAATGAATGTTTGGTTTCTATTGGCGCAAGGGCCAGGTATGGCCAAAGAGCGCCAAGCCAGTGTTGATGAATTCGCAATGTAGTTGCATCCTCACCTGGTAGCGAAGCTTCCATAGAAGCAATAAGATGGCGAGTTGGGCTAGTTGGTTGGCGTTCATATTTGAGTTAGATTGACCCACACCCAAGACGCGGACACAGAAAGGAAGTAGAGAGGACAGCGCTTAACTCTCAACCGATTTGTTGTTTGACAGAAAAACGTTTATAAAGATGTTACAGTATTTTCTCGAATGCGCAGCAAAGCAAGATTAGACATTCACGACAGGAGTGCCAAGACCCCAGATACCTCAAAATTCTATCGCAATTGTTGTCTATCCACGGGGCATACTCACCTAGCCATGCACTACAGAAACTGTGGAAACGGTGGGTGTAAGCCACAGTTTAGTGACACGCAGATTATTTTTCGACAGAAAGATCAAGTAACTCGCGAAATAGTCAAGACAAACCATATTCGAAAAGGGGGTAGCGATTGCGTCAGTCAGACAACCATTACGCTGCACGATAGAGGGTATGCTTATCTAGATAGGCAACAATCGCGATAGAATTTTGAGGGGTCTGGGGTGTTGGCGCTCCTGTCGTGAATGTCTCCTCTTGCTTTTACTGCGCATGCGCAAAAATACTGTAACATCTTTGTAAGTCTTTTTCTGTCAAACAATAATTCAATTGAGAGTCAAGCGCTGTCCTGTCTAAGCTTCCATTACGTGTCCGCGTCTTAGGTGCGTTTTCATCGAACTCATATATGAACTTCCAAAAAGCCCATACGTTCAAAACATGGCGGTTCATTGGCGGTTCATGAGGCTTAGCGCCATCTGTGTGACGAGGGAACACTTCTAGCGGAAGAAACAATAATGTGACGCCATATCCGTTAGAAACATAAGTGACGTCATTTTTGTTCTCAAAGGCACGAAACTTGTTTTGGTGGCCGGTCATTAGAGCTGTATTTTCAAATGCCCTGCAATTCGACTCGATGGGCGTTTCGAGCTTGAAGCGCGGAAAGCGATTCAGCAAACTCCCAGCCGTACCGGGTGTCGAAATTGCACCTCTGCGAAGAACATAGTTTCTTGCAGGCCGACGAACGCTTTGAGTGTAGAGTGCTGGTCGCCTCGTCGGACGCCGAGCCCGTCATCCAGCGCAGCGGCACGAAAACAGCTAAAGTATACAATTATCTGGCGGTCGTAACTCACTACTTTTGACGGAATGTTCAGACAAACGTTGACAAACAAAACAACACAACGTGTCAAGGGGGCGCATTGTTACAGGTGAACTTTACGAGCGCGCCTTTCCGCACAGTTCTTACCTGCGTCACCGAATGTGATAGAGGCGTCAACGTCGCTCTTGTAATGGGCGTTGAAAAATAAGTATTTATTGTTAATAATAAAGTGAAATAGAGTTCATTTTCTTTCCTCGTCCCACGTATATAAAATTACTATGAATGTTATTTTCGTTGAATGAATCAAACTGTGTCTTGTTCTGATTAAAAACGCTTTTTTTTTCTCTATGTTTGTTCCCTCCTCACATAGTCGCGCTTCAATCGCTGCTCCTATAATTACCATTGCTGATGTCGGTGACACTTGGTTATCAATCGCTTTTCGCCCAAAGCTTCGCGACCTATTTGAATCAACGTTGTCCTTACTGCGAATTGCGGTAGCCAATCCAACGGTCGTCGTCAGTATAACAGCCTAAAATGCTTAATGCTCTACGCTGCGCGTTTCTCTAGTTTTAGCGTTGCGACGTCGATGGTTTGCGGGAAGACTAGGAAAATTATTAGTAGAGGCAAGGCGCAGAAGAAGGACTCAGGAAGAACACAAACGACAGGACCGGCGCCGGTCCTGTCATTTGTGTTCTTCTTCTTGAGTCTCTGGTCTTCTGCACCTTGCCTTTACTAAACTTCAAGCATGAACCAACTAGCCCAAGCAAGAGTTTTACTTGGGAAAAGGATTCCGCTAATTCTGGTGGAATTCAGCGAGGCAAAAAGAAATTTAAAAAAACGAAATAAAAAAGAAGACAACGTCGCGCCACAACAGGCACAAGATATATAAACACCATAAAACACTATAACGTGCGGCAACTGCTGTTCCGCGCATGTAGCACTTTTTTTTTTTCTTGCGGGCATCGCAGCTGCACAAGTGACGTTCGCCCAGCGCTGACGTTCGCCGGCTGCGAGGTGCCGAGCCCCCTGCCTTTGCAGAGCGCATTGCCCGTGCGTCGCGTCATGTCGAGCCCGACTAAATAAAACGGGGTCAGCCAAGCAGCCGGGGGCATTTCCGCTCCGAGCTGCGGCTGGCGCGACGAGCGCACGGGCGCGCCCGCAGGTGCGCGGGAAGGGCGCCGCCTCGGTGCGCGGCTGGCCTCGAGCGGCCAGGCTTCGCGACGACGCATTGCCAGACGAGACTCGGCGCTCGATAGGCTCTCACTCGGGGCGTGTAAAAGAACCCAGCAAGAGCGGGTCGAGTTGACTTGTCGGGATGAGAGCTCCTGTCGCGCTCGTGCAAACGCTAATCGGTCTAGCTGGGCCGGCTTCGTGGGATAGGTTGGATCAGTTCGACCCCCTTGCAAGGTGCAAGCTCCTTTTTTTTTAAGTTTATTTAAACATACTGTAGGCCTTTTTCAGGCTCATGCACGATGAGTAATTGAGTACAGTTATATTTCTCGGAACAATGCCAGCGAACATGTACTACATTAAGTAAAAAGAACCACATAATTACAGTAATCGAAAGAGCACCGAACAAAAACTACAACAGTCAGACCACGCATGTAACAGCAAGCGACACCTTATCAGACACTGCAGGTGCGTAAACGCAGATAAGCTGAATCACTGGTTCGCAGCCAGTAAAAAATAACCGGAGGCGCTCTATTATCTCTCCTCGATGCGCTGTCATTGCGATCTCTACCAGACGGAAGCTAGTTGAAGCGACATCGGTTTGGGCTATATATCTAAACCCGACTTCTGGATCAGCCCACTCGCGCACTGGCGCCCGTTCATGTGTACGCAGACACCAGTACTGGCGGCTCGAGCCGAGGCCGAACAAAGGCGTGGTTCTCGCTAGACGTCAATGCAGCAACCACGATAGCGAGCGCAATGGTGCCTGCAGTGAGACTACGGGTTTCGCACAGTATCACTGCAGCAAACATTTGCATTGGCGAGAAGACTCTGCACCTATTTTGTGCGTCTGAAGGTAGGCATTTCACATTGCCCGTCAGTGTAACGCTACTGTACTTTGCTCCAGGACCGTCCAAAGTCCGAGACAAAGCACAGTCGCATGACCTCAACCCAGGCCGCAGACTATAGACCAAGTCGGGCACGGGCTTCTGTGTCCGCCAGAGCCAGCGAAGAGGTGTGAATACAAGGGATCTAAAACTACATGTGGCGTCATGCATACTCTCTAGCACTTCCCCTCGCCCCGAAGCTGTAAGCCCACGCAACCACTCTATCTTTTCAAATCCTGGAGAACCACCGTATATGCTCCTTCCTCTTCCCTATGTGATGTTTCACTTCGTGCAGCCGCGGCTTCACCCCAACTTCCTTGACCTCGGCGCCGGTTTGTCCGTCTTGTACACCGTAGCGTGCACCGCAACAGCTGGCTTGCGATGCTCTGCACTGCTTCTATCAGCGCTTGTGGCGGAAATGATTCGAGCATCATTTTTCCGCAGAGAAGGCACCAGATTCGAATCCGGCTGTAGAGCCTAACCTTTCATTTGCATGGGAGCTATTTTTTCATTGACGTGATGATGATCCTTATGGGAACACTACTACTGCTGCAGCGACGATAACACCACAAATTCAGCTGGAAAGCCCATATGACGGACATAAGTGGGGTACAGATTTAGGGATGCAAGATAAATGCGCAATCGAGCGCTTGAGATGACTCTCCTTTGTACGTGTGGTTGCGCCTATATTTCGTCGGTCTTGGCGAAAGGCATGCTCAACAGCGCCCTTTTATTACTGCCTTGAATGTTCAAATCACCCCATTTCCTGGTCATTTATGTTTTTCCTGCCTGCAGGTATACACTTTGCAGATGATATATGATTGCCGCGAGCTCGCATATTATCAAAATACTGAAAATAGCAACCAGCCTTATATTTTTCGCATACAATCCGTTGCGAGATGAGTGAGATATCCTGGAGATTTTATGGCGACATTCAGGCTCAAGCTACACTCCACATATGCGCAGCTTTGGCAGAGCACAATCAACTCTTTCCGCTAGATCGAACTTCATGAGCTCAAAGAAGAAAGCAAAAAAATTGTATACACTGTTCAAACTCCTCTCAAAGAGCCGGAAGCTGCTTCGTCGTTTGAAAAAAAAAAAAAAAACTCGATGAACTCGCCGAGGACGACAGAGAGGCAGGCACAAAAGCAAAGGGATGTACTGTGCCGCGTTTCGTAGAATCCAGTAGCGTTTGGACGACAGCCCAGCAAGCACGGCCTCGCCACCTTTACAGTATAGGCTGCTTTTCGGATGTGGCTTTTAATAAGCGTGACTGCAGTGGTACGTCCGATTGTTGTAGAAAAGAAACCGTCATTACCGAGAAGTTTGAGACGTTTTAACGAATACTCAAAATTCCACGACTTTTAAGGCAATGAAAATAATCCCTTTCTCACTTTGACAGTTTCCATCGGCTACAACTTCCACGCGCATTTCATGTGCCAATATATAATGCGCAATCACTTGAGAGTACGGTTGTTTCCGCCTCTTCTCTTTGTATTTGGAGAAAAAAGAGGGTCATTGATGCATTTATCTTACAATACGAACTAGAGTAATAAGGCATAACCCAATCTGGCTTAATTTTTCCAGTCCATGTCGTTCAACTAACAATGGAGGCATGCGTTTCAGAGCGCAGCTCTTAGGCGCCCGTTCCTGGGTCGAGCGTCGGCTTCCCTCGTCGTAACCGCGCCTCGTCGTAACCGCTTCGTCGTCGTCTTCTTCCACAGCTGGCTCCGATGGCGCTAATCATGCCAGCGTTCCCATACTGCCCTTCCCACTGCGAAGGCGCTGACAGCACTGGCCCACTGCCAGTCGGTGCGGTGACTTCGTTCTCAAACTCTTTGCCTCAATATATCGCGAAATGAAAACACGTATCGAGCTGCGCTCAAATTTCGCATTAATCGTAATCGTCGGACGTCTTTTTTCGTCCACATTTCTTACAGACTCAACTGAGATAAATAATGAAGAAGAGGACATTAACTCTGGCGCACGTTAACAAGTGAACACACCTGAACTTCAACGACATAAACCTGAACAAACCTTAACTTTATAACGTCTGTAATAATGAAGCGTTTTTTCTCCTTTTTTTTTTATTCACCGAACGCGCGTCAGACTTACTTCGACAAGCGTCTAACTAAACTGACACTTGGGCCGAGTTGGTTTAGCTTCATCTTGGGTAAACAGTTCAACCCATGCCGGGACAAGAAATCGATCTTCCTCGTAACGCCTGTCCCGTCACTTCCTTAGTCCTTGTCCGCTTCTGTGTCGCGCTGTTTACCCTTTGACAAGTGTCGCTTCGTGCCCACAGCCCACTGCTCAAAGCCAGGCGTTCAATATGCGACAACGTTGCGTGATGCACGACGCAAGCGCGAGGCCGACAACTCATTATTGTGCGGTCTGAACATTATTTTTACATCGAAGCCATCGCGTGCAGGCATTTTAGAAGCTTTTACTTTATTCACTTGCATGCACCACAACCGTCTTTCGGTTACGTGATGACATATACATGCAGCCACTTTTTGGGGCCATCAGTAGCACCCGCGATACCGTAGTCGCACAGGAGAGGCATCTTTCGCTTCCAACTTACCCATATAAATTCTTCTAACGCACAATATCATAAGAAGCCAACAAACATGACACCACGGACAACGTAGGAGAAATTACTTGTACTTACTAATTGAATTAAAGAAATTATGAATTAATCTAAATGAAAGTGGATGAAGAAACAACTCGCCGCAGATGGGGAACGATCCCATGTCTTTGCATTACGCGTGCGATGCTCTACCAATTGAGCTACCGCGGCACCGTTTTCCCATCCACTTTCTTGTGTATTCGTGTTTTACTACAAGAACTAACCCAAGAAATGTTAGCCAGCGTCACCACTCGCGAACCTTGGCGGCGGATGTGGAACATCCTTTCTGCCGCAGGCGTCACGAGTTCGTGATCTTTTTGAGTGAAGGCAGCTGGTCAGTAAACCCATACATGCTACCTGAAGGCATCAATGTTGCCGGATTCGAGACCCTCGTCATGTAATAAACGCGTATTGCGAAGACGTGGGATCGTTCCACACCTGCGGCAAGTTGTTTTTTCATCCACTTTCATTTCCGTTAATTTATCATTTCTTTAATTCAATTAGTAAGTATAAGTAATTTCCCCTATGTTGTCCTTGGTGTCATTGTTTGTTGGCTTCTTATGATATGATTAATAAAAATCGGGCCCCTCGGTTAGCCCCCTTTCCTTTCGTCTAATACACCATGTTATTGTGCGTTAATTGGCAGATCGTGCATCCGTCGTCAGTGGCTGTCGTCAGTGGCTGCAAACGCAGCATGCGTAGCGTTATTTCGAGGGAAAAGAACGCAATTGAAGCTTAGATACATTTCTGCATAACTAGCTTCAATTGGTGCCGCTCCATCAGAGTGAGAGCGATGGCGCAATTTACCCGAGCACACGCGCACGTAGGCAGAAAAAAAAAACACATCGATCAACAGCAAAGACCAAGTGAAACGTCGTCGCCGCTGCGGTTCTCCCGATGCGTGACAACGTTTCTGGTCTCGCCGTTGCTCGGCGGCCCACTATAGAGGCGAAGACACAAAGTTGACCATAATAATGCAACAATGTTACCACGCTGCCTGGCGAATGGCCCCCGTTGAACAGCCTTGTGCGTTCCCTGCTGCCTCAGATACGATGTTCTCCGCAATCCGTCGCAATATCCCTTGCTATGGGGATTGCCAAAGCCTCGTGGACATTGCTCGCCGTTGTGATCGCAACCCTGCTAATCCAGAACCAGCTTGCTGCCGCAAACACGGTCTTTAATATCATTTTCTTTTTCTGTCTAGAGATGCCACGAACTGGTTGTGATGGCAAGAACACTACGCTGCGTTCTTCCGCAGACAGCTTGCAGAAAAATAAAGGGGAGAAACGTATGGCATCAATCAGCGCACGAAAATACTGTCGCGCGCTGCATGGGTCAGTCGGTTACGCTCATGATTTGAAATGTGGCAGCAACATGGCCCGACGACAAATGGCAGATGGCACGGAGAAAGTAGCCTTAAAATCTTGCCCTCGTTTGTGTTACACATTTCCAAATCCTAAGACCGAACCATCGTAGCCGGCTTCTCTGCAAGCTACGAGTTTCTTCGAGCAAAGAATGACGGGAACTCTTAAGGTGTAGGGGCTTAATAGGCCCCACTGAGTAGCATATCTATTCGGTGAACTATTAAGCCAGCTCCTATAATTACAGTGCTGCATTAAAATATTAGATGCACCTCGTCAAACTTGAGTGAGCGTTCTTGAATACTAAACCACTTTGTTGTACATTCACGTGTGCATGGAGGAAGTGTGATCAAAGCGTTTGGTGCAACTCAAACCCAGATTGTTGGCTATAAGAAGGACTTCATGCGAACTGCACAGCCTTACTATTACGGACGGCATACGCGCAGTAACACATCCAAACTTCGTTCAAGCCGACAGTTTCTTCTCGCAGGCTCCTGAAGGCTGCCTGGTGTAAGTCCTGATAAGACGCGTGCGCTGGATGCGAACGCTAAGCCCCTTTATGTCCAAGCACCGAAACCGAAAGTTAGCTCACTGTCGGAAATCTGCTCTTGCTCGCGTAATCAGGGCCCGTTGGCAGGAGTGGTGACGCTGCTCGTTTGTCAATCTGTGATGAACATAAACGTGCATTATGGGCACTCTATACTAAAGGCACTCTGGCCACTGCCTCGGAGCGAGCTTTATAACTTCTTTAATGAGTCACGAAACCGTACGAATCATTGCACACGATAGCGCATATAATCGGCGTTTGTACGCTGGAATTATCGCGGGTTCTTGTTAGAAAAGATAGAGCTGTCCCGATAGCGTAACTGCGAACTTCTAAGGTTCTTCCTAGGTCAACCGGCGGGGACCCTTTCTTCCTCCTTGATCTCACCCTGGCAGTGGCGTAGCTAGGTCCTCTGGCACCTGGGGCCCATAGGTCTTCTGTCACCCCCCCTCCCCCCCGGGTGTAGTCGAGGAACGCGAGGATATCAACAAGTTCCGGGTGTCTTCATACGTATATGACACCCCCCCGCTGGCCCCTTGCACCCGGGGCCCACGGCCCCCCGGCCCCCCCTGTTGCTACGCCACTGCACCCTGGTCTCATTGTTTCGGGAGCCCGTAACCACGTTACATATATTGTATACAAGGAAAAGCGAGCCATGTGGAGCCATTTCACGCCGCAAATAGATGGCAACTGAGCTTTTAGGGAGCTCCTGTTAGCGTTGTATGTTAATTCATTTCCAACAGGATTATCCAGGCCTGGAGGAAGGAAAGGGTGGAATTTTAGCACGGCAGCGTGAGTCAACATGTAGCGCGATTTTGCCGCACATTATTACTGCAGAAGGTGCCCCCCCGGTGTTTCATAGTGCACGAATGAGCTTGCAACCTGCGGTAAAAGCCGCTGCCATACGTTACTACTTTTTTAGCATGATCGCTGTTGCATTTACACGCCTGATCCGTGAAGGAATCAGCAAGGTTAGCAGCCTACACCGTGTATGTCATGGTGACTGCGCGCTATAGTAAAACTCAGATGTGACATTTTCTTAATGTTACAGAGCTCCACACAGCGTTTATTTGAATACCGGGATAGGTATATATACCGTCATCCACGTTGCGGCTAGAGACGGCCTGCGCCTTGTCAGCAGACTGGGCATCGGCCAATTAAACATTTATGCACTGAAGTACTCTAATAGTAAAGCAAGATCCACCGCTTTGCGCAACCCAGCCCTCGCCGTTACCATGCGCTCACTTGTCGCCATTAGAATAGTTAAAGAACAAAAAAGAAAATGAAGCGGATACAGACGGCGGAGCATGTGCCAAGTGCGCACTTCAGTGAAGGATGAACAATGCGCGCCGCCTCAAGGTCAGCGACGGCAACACATGCCTGTTCGTACGGCTTACAGTTAGCAGGCCACCAGTGCTCACAGAATAATTAATAGATTCGCTGACAGTCCACGGTTTACAAGCACCAAACCATGTACTGACAGCGGAAGTAAAATACACGCAAAAAAAGAAAAGGAAGCCGTTGAGTAAAGGCGAAGGCTGCCGACAGCAGTTTAGACCGAGCGCTGCGCGTGCAACCAGTACAACTATACGTCTGGGTCACTTCCGTGAAATGTATAGCATTTCTTTTCCCTGTCGCTGCGCAACGCCTTTTTCCGCTGGCGCAGCGCTAAAATACAAGAAGCATGCGGAGTGTTTTTCCTTTCTTCTTTCTGGCGCTGTACTAGCGGAAGAACTTTGCCGTTCGAATTGCTTGAGGAAAAACACAAAACGCAGACGCGGAACGAAGTATTTTCGTCGTTAGGACAACGGAAATAAAACAAAGAATAAGGTTGACATGGGGTGCCAAGTGAATAAAATAGATCCACACAGTTCGCGGCCGATCGCCTACGAACCAGGGTGGTAAAACAAGCGAGGCTACCTCGTTCGCGCCTGCGGGTAGAGCCGCAGCGAATATGCTACCTTGGGCACACGCACATCGCTTCCGCAGTCATAACTCGTGGGTCTGCCATGCGTACCGGCTGCTGCTCGCGGCACGAACGCGCCGCTAGCGGCCGTTTGGACAGCACGACCGGAAGGACAATAACTTAGGACCGAGACAACAGAATAGGGCGGCTCGGAGGTTGCGAGGGGAGGGCTGGCCTGCCGTGATCGGGGAAGGCCTGTCTGGACGAGCCCAATTAAGCTGCGCGCGCGATCGCAGCTGGCCGCCGCCGCATACGTGTCGGCCAGCCCGCCGTTGCGGCCCTTTCGTCACACACGCAGGTCCGAGCTGCTGGGGCGGCGCCGCGACGGAGCCTGCAGACGGCGGCGAGGGGGAAGGTGTTCCCCGCCGCCGTCTGGGTCGAGGCTAGCCGAGTGTCTGGGGTAGGGGGAAGGGGAGGGGGGGGGGGGGCCTGTCGCGTCGCCATGGCGACGCCGGCCCGCTTTCGCTGCTGCTCGCGTCCGTCCGGAAGGCTGCTCGCCGGCTGTGCCGCTGCTGCTTTTTGCTGCCGCAGCCGCGCATGGCCGCGCCACGACCTCGTTCTTTTCTCCCGAAGACGACCAACGAACGGCTGCGTGCGCAGCCTGCGTGCCAACGACAGTCTGCGACCCACACTTTTGTGTCGTCTGTGGCTTATGCAAGCGGCGCGCGCGCCGACGCACCATCAAAACTCCCCTTCATTCCCTCCGCCGTCTCGCTCGCTTTTTCTTTCTTCGACGCCCGAAGGGAGGCGAAAAACAAACGCCCTTTCCTCGCTGACTCCAGCCCCCAGGTGCAGGCGAGCGATTCTCGGCCGGCAAGAAGGGCAAAATACACGCACCCCTCCTGCACCCCTCTTCCTTCCACCGTCTAGCGCGGAAACCGTAATGACCAGGCGGCGGGCTTTGCGCGCTCCAGCATTTCTGCCGATACACATGCAAATATGACGAAAGCAACAGTTCAAGAACATGAACAATGCGCGCTCAAACGCACATGAGCAAAGTAGGCAGGTACTACGCGTCCTCAATTTATTCTACTATAGCAAGTCTGACCGTACGGCGCCACTCAGGCGGAAGGTTAAATTCAAGAACAAAGAAACAAGCTTGAACTCTGGGGCTCGAGATGGTACCTTGGAATCAGTAATAAGGCAAAAGACAAGAAAAAAAAAAGCTCGATAGTCAGCTTTGCTAACGCGTCGCGGTCGTAATCACAAATCGTCATTCGTATTCTAGAATTGTTCTTAATTAAGAGGGGGCTCCGGCCTATCGTCAGGATTAATAATATCATTGCAAAAGGCGGTTCAGTGACAAAGCGTTCTTATGAAAGGAACGCTTTGTGAAATGGATCTTCCCGTTCTCTCAATTTAATATTCCTTTTTTAATCCGTTCATAGTATTCCTTACATCGGCTCGAAACCATGTAAGGGTTCGTCTCTAAGCACACGTTCTATCTGCTACTAGTTGTATTGATTTTTCTTTTTCAAGGACGAATTGTATTATTATTACGGTTGTTCGCATAGTGATATCTTGGAATCGGACACGAATACACTTAGCAACGCAGGAGTTTGGGCTAGTTGTAGCGCACATACAACAAACGCGCCGTCCATGTCGTCAGTGTTGTTTTCTTCCCTGTCCGTTGACCTGTTGTGAGCCAAACTCAGTTATGATTATTGAAGTATAATAAATAAAATGAAGATTGACTTATAAAATACCGAAGAGACTGTCGAATGTTTTATCATGCCTAATTATTTTTTTTTAGCGGGGTGCAAATATACCATGTCCCAGCTCACGTTAGCCAACTGTTCAACGAAAAACAAAGTAAATAAATAAATAAATTCTAAAAAAACACGGCGCAAGACACAATTATAAAGCTTATGGACTTCGGTTGTCATCATTCTGATAACCGAACACCATCGGTCTTGCACCGTGTCACTTGAATAACTATTTCGGTTGAACAGCTTGGCTAAACGTTAGTTGGGACACACAGTAGCGTACGGAATGCTGCTTGGCAGCAAGCAAACCCATTTAAGGTAAGCACAACCATCTCCGATCGAGATCGCGACGCAGAAATTGAATTGAGCAGGGTAAATGGAGTAACGCTAAAAATGAACAATTACCGAGACATGGAATAATTAAATCTACGGAAGGTAGTAGTAGCAGTAGCAGCAACAGTAGTACTAGTAGCAGCAGTAGTAGTAGTAGTGTTTGAGGTGAAGACACAAGAAGGAACGCAGGCAGGTCTAGCTGTCTACCTATCCATGGGAATTAAGTGAGACGGTAAAGTAAAACGGCATATCCACCTCTGTTTGTCAGTGGTTGTGGCGTTCTGCCGTTGAGAACGAGGTCGCCGGTTCGACTCGCGGCCTGGCAGTGGGCGTGTACCGATGGGTGCAAAATGCGAAAACGTTCGCGTACCATAATTTTTAGGGGTGTGAGAATAGTAATTTTTGAGACCGAATCGAATAGTGCCAGAAGCGAATTGAATCGGATCGAATATAGAATACTTTTGGAATAGTTTTCCAACAATGAATAGCTGTTATCACAATTAACATAGAACGATGTTGACATTCCAGTATCCTTAAAGCTAGTAAGTTTCTGTCATTACATAGTACTTGATGTAGCGTCAATTGCTTGTTAAAAGCAGAGATGGAGCATTAGGAGCGAAAAAGCAGTTTCCTCGCATACACAGAGCTCTTCAGTGAGTGCGAATGATCGCTGTACAGCCTGTAAAGTGTGGCTACCTAAATGACGTAGCCTGGCCTACTACGAAAGCTCTCATGTTTTATGTCTATACTATGCCGGCGTGGGTGAAAATTCACAGCACTTTTGCTCCAATATTACGTTTATCTGGGTGCAGTTGACGTATAGAAATAGTGGAAAAGTGCTCGAAAAATGTTCGCATTTACGAATAGTCTCTGTTCAATTGAAAGAACGAATCGAATAGGACACTATTCGATTCGTTATTCGATAATTTCTAATATTCGCACACCCCTATAGTCATTTTTATGCTGCGCGTTAAAGACCTGCTGGTGATCAAGATTAGTCCTACGCGTCTCGTCCACAGCGCCTTAGTACCCATCGGTCCAATCCCGCAGGAGACGGGTCAACTTGCAACCTCATAACTTGACGAAAAATGCCAACCTTGTGGGATCGATCAGTTTCCAAACTTCGAAAATGCTTTTTCGATTCGATCGACATTTTTCCATAAACATTTCAATGCCATTAGCAAAATAATATTTTTCTAGATAATTCCGTGTGGATCGACTTGACGCGCAATTACAGTGTATAACGGGTAAACATGCGACCAAAATTTGATTATTTTTTCTTCGCATTCGTGACCGTTTATTTCGTGCGTTAAGGACTCGTTTTGGGTCATCGCAATTTTACCTCCTTAAACAAGTTCAGCAGAACGTGGTAAGTTTATAAAGAGCTTATAAAGGCCCTATATTTCGATTTCGGAAATTGTTAATATGATCCGCAGTAAAATTGCTGTCTCGATCATAATTGACAGTAAAAATGGAATGAAATAAATTTTTGAAATAGGTACTCATCATCTCAACGCGGTTCTTTTGAATAGTTCAAGAAAAATCCTGCGCACGCGCAGTAACAAATCAAGGCCTGTATTGGCATTAAAAAAAAAGAAGAAAGTTCTTTCGCTAGAACTGTTCACAACAGCTGTTGCCAATCAACCGTAACGTCCCACATATGATGAGCCAAGGCGGCTGCCCAACGGCGAACGCCACTGACGAAAGAAAGACTTTGTGAATTCGAGCCCAGTTTTTTAAAGATTCTCCGCTTGTGTCATATTTTGACGAGAAATCAAACTGGCGCTTATACGCCGCGAAAAAAAGTTTTCTTCGATTTACATGTTATGGAAATGCCTGAACGCCTCAATGCCAGTTATAACAATCTTGTTTTCAAGAAATTGCCGATGGGCGACTTCACGCTTGATGCATTTGGCGTTGAATAACCCGAAAGCGTTTCTGCACGTCAGAATATGCCACTAAACAATGTAAATGTTTGGGCTTGTTGGTGGGTTAGCCTTAACTGTGCTTACAGCGCAATGCTTTACGTCGACGAAAGAATAGACTAGGACAGCGCTGCCCTCGTCTCTCCTTTCGTCCACGCGAAGCCATGCGTTGTGAGCATGGTTGAGGATGCCACTAGACTCACGTCAGCGCTGGCAGTCACCTTAATCAGTGAGAATGTATTGCCACTGACCCCGTCTGCCGAAGGCTTCCTCAGGCGAGTAATAATTTCTCTGTGCTTGTGGACGCGCCGGTAACCGGAGGTTTACTACGGTAACAGAATGGGGTGCCAGGGGAAAGGAAGTGCAGTCAAAAGCCACAGAGTGGCGGGATGAGATGAGGAACTTGCTGGACGTCAGCTGATAGAGGCAGCTAGAGGTCGCTATAGGAGAGGCCTTCGTACTACAGTAGACGTAAGATAGCTGCAGCTCCTGCTGAATGATGATGATGATGATGATGATGATGATGATGATGATGATGATGATGATGATGATGTAAGGGACGTAGACAACTGTTAGCAATTTACGCTGCTTTCTCTAAATGCTGAGAGTGAGCCCTTAAAGGGGAGACCAAGTTAAGCTAGGTCGGTGAATTACATTTCTGAAACGTAAAAAAGAAAACGTCAATCCTGCTGTGATCAATCTTGGTCAGCCACAAAAGATGCAATAACCGTGGCGACGCTGCCTTTAAATTCCCGCACGAGTACCTCATGACGTCACATATTTTAACATATTTGGGCTAACTGATTTTCGATAAGCAAGAACCACACTGTCTTCTAAAGGAACCAAAGATTCGCCTAGAAAGTTTTTAGAAAATATCTGCAGAAAAACGGACCAAACACGCGAAAATATCTCGAAATCCGTGACGTCCGATGCTGACGTACCGGCGCTGCGGATTGGGCGCGGAATTCCAAAAGAGGAACTTTGGCTTCTATTTTCTTCACTACCGTTATCAACATTTTTTTCCCGTCAAATAAAGGCTGAGTTTCTCTCTACAGAATACTTCACCTACCCAAACCTATTTAGTGTTCCTCGTTAGTGTCCTTTTAAAAATCAACATACTCACGAGGAGGATACGCCACACAGCGAAAAATTAAGACTGTGAACAAAGGGCAGAATTTGTCAGTAATTATCATAAGAAAAGAATGGAATCGCTATCAAATGAGAAAACACTGATTAATTAGGTAAAATTGTAGAGGAGGAACAAAGGCGGCAATTCGCAAATAAGAAAGAGAAAAAAAGAAACAGAATTCATGTAGAATCACAAGAAAAAGATAAAACAGGTAATAGTTACGGAAAGGTGTGACAAAAAAAAATCATAGGAAACCGAAGCGCTTCTTATGAGTCGTGAATGCAAAAGGATTAAAGGGAGCCTGAAACGATTTTGACGATTTTCTACAAACGTACTGAGTCGTTAGAGTAGGTCCTTCTGATCATTAATTGACACATCTAAGTGCTCCGGGTAAAGCGTGTAATTCTTTATAATATATTATTATAATTGTTATTATTAAGTTATTATTATTATTATTATTATTATTATAATTATTATTATTATTATTATTATTATTATTATTATTATTATTATTATTATTATTATTATTATTATTATTATTATTATTATTATTATTATTAAGGTTTTAAATATGCACATCGCTGCCGATCGCAGCACACTGCTCGGCGGAATTTTAAGCCGCCCCTACCCATATGACGGAAATCACCCATATGACGTCAGTGGGGAGAGCTATCCGATTGGCTGGCCAGGGCGCGTGATCGATAATTTTTCCAACTTTATGGTAGACAAATGATCTTTGTAATAGTTGGAATGTTAGTTCATTTGTTTTTATAAAAAGAAAGTAACATAAAGATAATGCACAAGGACAACTTTTCAGTACACTTAAGCACTTCCGGCACACAGCAAGTGTCGTCTGCTTGTGTTACAACGTGCTCCGTCTTTGACGAGAGCTCCACAGTCAGTGTTGGTCTGTCTTTTCGCGAGCGCTATGATTCGACTTTGTTGCGTTGTGGACTGCAAACGTAGCGACTGGAAATATGTCAAGCTGGGACATCGTGTCCTTCTGCAAGCCAGTAGACGAGCGGACTGGCTGCAGCGAATTTTACCGCCGCTATCCGATGGGCGCCAGGATTTGCGCGATTGCGGCCGTCACTTTACACCGGAAGATTACTAACGCAATAGCGTTTCGCGAGTCTGGTATTAGGGTAAACACAAGCGCAAGGGGACAAGGCCTGGCCGTGTCCCCTTGCGCGTCGTCTCAGGGGATGAACAGGTGCACAATTGTGAATGGTCTGCACGGTGCAGCCACCTGGTGGCATAGAGCTCAACCACACACAGTAGCAGTAACAAAATGAATTCTTCTTTGCTGCTGGTGTAAATTTTTCACGGGAGTGTAATCGTTAACACGTTGTTTTTGTAAATGTTTAAAATGTTTTACACTTGGTTAGAGCAATATTAGCTCTTTGTTTGGCTGGTTAAGCTCTGCGCCACGGGTGGCTGGACCGTGGAGACCGATCAGGCAGCTCACGTACGTCTACGCTAAAGTTCCTTCATCAGCTTGAGTTTATGCCTTCACCGTTCCGTCGAAACGTTCTGCTGCGTGATTACCGGAGTACCAGACACGTTCAGCTCTACGTCAAAATGCTCGTAACGCACGCTGCTTCGATAGCTCTCGCTTGGGGTTGACGGCCAAGGCCCAAGCGGAGACGTTTCGCGCGGGTGGGGGCGGTCTCCAAAACAACCGGAAGTGGACGATGTGACGTCGCATCGTGACGCAGAACTAGTGAAGGCGGAGCTTATCCCCGATCGCTCGGCGAACGAGTTCAGGAGGAAAAGCATGGCTAGGGAGGAGGGTAACTTGTAATCGCTTGTAGCTCCATTAATACGTAACGCTTCACTTAAATTGTGGTGCGAATGATCTACTTAAGCTGTACCCTACGCGTCTAAAAAATTCCGGCCGAACAAGCGTGTTGAGACGCTTGGCGCGTTTTGATTTGGCTTTACCGAGGGCAGTTAAAACGCAGGCGAGAGTATGGGGCTAAGGAACGCGCGTATAGACCTTTTCATCGGGCGCGGAGAAAAGGGCACGCGGCCAGCCTTTCCTCCTTGGCTTATGCGATTCGGCGTTACGCTGCTCGAAAGTAGAGTTTTAGATTAGGGGGCGCAAGCGGCCTGTGTACGCAAGAACTAGGGGCGACGGTACTGCGCATGCGCAGACCTCTACGTCTGGGCCTGCGCATGCGCAGTACCGTCTTCCCTCGTTCGGGCGTCCTCTAACCTAAAGCGCTCTAATATTAATGTCGCGTGCTGCTGAACAATTTGCTGAATACGTGACGCGCATCATCAGTCGCGGTGTATCTATGTGTTGTGAACTATTTTGGGTGTATCGGTTTTAATACAACGAAGAGAACCGGCGTCTGTGTATTGCCAGGAAACGCAAAATCTGCTCACAATCTGATCGCTTGACATAGGAGCTAAAACATATAAGCGCTTGCTCATGCACGGCCAACCTAAAGCGACCCAGAAACATCTAAGCGCCAGGCGCTATCAAATATTTGCGATACACCGGCATCGTTCTCACGCATTTCAAGTCTAGTAGATTTGAAATCACTGTGCCTACGCTATAGCCTCCTGTATGAGGCCGATGGGGCTGCTCAACACAGCGATCACTGCTGTTGGGGAACCAGCATGATACATATATGAGCTATGTGCTTCGGCATTGCCTTTTTTTTTTCTTTAAAGCCGTAATATCCGAGGAGGATCGCATAAAAATAATGCGACAGCTATTTGTGAGGACAAAATTTCTGTAATACGGGTGAGTGCGTCGTAGAGAACGGGACGAACAAACCCGAAACAAAAATCGGTTGTCATTCTTTTTTTCGAAAAAGAAAATAGAGAAAACGGGCTAACCTAACCTCACAATGCCGCACAACTTTTATATATCTATAAACATTGATGTCGCATGCTTGGGCCATGCGCTATATAGAGCAACGATATCTGTAATCTAGCATCTACCACTGCTTCGGACGCTCGCACTGTTCGTAAACGGTCGCTTTGGTGGACAAGTGTAATTCATACTGTAAGGTATGCTGTTATTACCAACCAAAGCTATTTCATTCATGAGTGGAGACGACGTCTACCGAATCAAGTAGTGACGCAATGTAATCGACAGCTAACAGTTTGAACGCTTGTGAAAGTATAACAGCACAACTTCTACCGTAGCAGAAAGGTACTCACGCTGTTACGATCGTCGCGTATGTTTCATTGCTCCTAAAGAACAGCTTAGTACTAAAGGAGAATACTGCTATAAGATAACGTTAGTGAATGGAATTTTCAGAAATACGCAATTCATCTCCGACGCTAGTTGTAGGCTCAAACACTTGCCCACATATCGTGGTGCGTGCTCCGCCCGCCTCAACGCCCGCAGAAAGTCCTGCCATACTGACTTTAACCACTTGAGTATGTCTCGCAGAACTGTTTTCCACGTAGAAGACGCTCCATCGCACTAAATAGACCGCGACATGTAAAACGCAAAAACGCTTTCCTGAGATAACCCCTGGATAGATTTTAATGAAATATGTTGCCTTTGAGAGAGAAAGCCATACTGATTTTAACCACTTGAGTACGTCTCACAGAACTGTTTTCCACGTAGAAGACGCGCCATCGCACTAAATATGACCGCGACATGTAAAATGCAAAAACGCTTTCCTGAGATAACCAGTGGATAGATTTTAATGAAATTTGTTGCCTTTGAGAGAGAAAGTTAAATTCTAGTGACTGTTGGAAGCGGAATTTCGATTTAGGGCCTGAATCTTGTGAAAAGTATTTTCGAAAATTCGAAAGTTCGAAAAATATAGAAGCACGAAGTTTACAAATTAATAGCTATGCATCAAAAACAGATATCGCGGTTCTGTAAACGGCGTCCGTTATATCATTGAAAGCGGCCAAATTCGTTGTGTCATATTATATCCTACGTGAATTTGTTACGTTGTTTACAAGGGTTCTGCAAAAGCTGTATTTCCATATTACCAATTTTTTTTACATTCATATGTAACACGTAAATTTTGTACGCTTTATATTTACTATCAGATGCAATTCACAGAATTGTGGTATCATGTTTCCTTGCCGAGTTACAGAGTTGTAAACTTGATGATTTCGTTTTCTGAAAATTTTCAATTTTTGCTAATTTTTAATAAGAAATTGACGAACTAAATAAAAAATTCGAAACCAACAGTCACTAGATTTAAAATTTTTCTTTTAAATGCAACAAACCTCGTCAAATTTGGTGCAGCGGTTGCTGAGAAAAGCGAATTCTCTTTTTACATGTACTTATATAGGAGCACTCGAGCTAAAGCTTTTTCTTAAGGCCTTTGAGAGAGTGTTCTGCCGGATGACTAGAGAACTGCCAGAATTAAACCCATGCATAATTCAGGTGACAAAAAGTGCATTCAAATTAGCATCCTATTTCCCTACTTCTGCTATGTGCAAAAATTCTTGAACATATAATGCATAAACGCGCAATCAATTTTCTCGAAAAGAAAAGTTTGAACGAATGCACAACGTGATTTCAGTTGAAGGTATTCCACCACTAAGCAATTAGTTGGGACCCCTACGCTAACAATAACATTATTAAAGCAGATTAAATACAGAAAAAGACAGGGCGATTCCTTTACAACTCATATGGCCTAACAATGCATCAGTGCCCTCATCAAGACAAGTGGATCCTAGTCAGTTGTCAAGAGATGTTGCATATGTCGACTGAAATTCTTGCAGCAGCTAACCTCTGGTCATTACAATCTTGACACTTCGAAACTTTTCACTTACCGAACTGATTGCACACCACAAGAAAACTTTTTCGAACTATTACACCTTTAAACCAGAGAAACTATGGTTTTAAATTATCTTTTTTTTTCTTACGGACCAGCACCAACTCGTATGAACTTACTAACGAAGTCGTGAGCCAAGACACGCGACGTTGTCATTCCTTGTGGCCCACTTACAGTGAGGATATGTGTATTTTTGTGCTCAAAACGACTTCCTATTCATGCATGTCATTCTTTAAGTGGCACGAGCATCGAGTGACACTCTTATTTCTTGCGCAGCACTTACGGTTTACCTCCTGAGACGACCGGAGAGGAAATTCAAGATAAATCAGAAAAAAATAGAAACACAATAGTACAGTACCAAATTTATGAGTTTCATTATTGATATGATATCAGAGCATAAGTTTAGTTACAAACTGAGTTACTGAAGTGCCGGAATAATTAGAATTTATTAGAAATAACTGAGACGACCGGAGAGGAAATTCAACATAAATCAGAAAAAATAGCAAAAAATAGCACAGTATAAAACTCATGGATTTCATTATAGATATGATATCAGAGCATAAGTTTAATTACTAGTGGAGTTACTAAAGTGTCCTGAATAATTAGAATTAATTAGAAATCGCTGATTACCACACACGAAAGCACAGAATCGTAGACTTCAGAGACCCGCTACGTGAGCACGACTTTGGCGAAATTCCTGGAAACCCAGAAGTAGAAAGCCGAAGTAAAGACCTCACTAAAGACGCCACACACAAGAAGGTGGCACGATATTTAACCGTCTAATTAATGGAAAACAGTTGCCTCCGAGTTCGGTTCGTGCATTGCGTTCGCCTGAAGTTAACCTGAAGAACACCAACGCCAATGTGCGAGCGCCACTAAGAGACAACTAAGTCAAATATTAGGGTCGTGTACCATTTTTTTTTCAATGTTTTGTTCGATCTACTAAATTGTACCACCCTGTTATAATCTCATGATAAAGATTGCAGTATCTACCAAAATAACGATTAGATTATTAGCATATGTAATGACACTTCTGGTTACTCGCGCAAGTGTGGCACGACGAAATTCGGCCAACAGAGCGCGCGACACCGAAACTGGTAGGCTGCAGTGCGCCCGTAGCCGCGCCCCTCGAAGCGACGTTCCGCTGACGTCACCCAGCGGCAAGCCGTGAGCGCGGTGCGACAGTAGCGACAGCGAGGAGCAAAGAGCCGCAACGCGCTGACTGCCCGCCGCTGGGTGACGTCAGCGGAACGTCGCTTCTGTCGCTTCGTGGGGCGCGGCTACGGGCGCGCTGCAGCCTATCAGTTTCGGTTTCGCGCGCTCTGACGGCCGAATTTCGTCGTGCCACACTTGCGCGGGTAATCACATCTTTTTTTGTTTTTGTTTTTCCAGATCCAAAAGCTAAGATGGCATGGACCCCGAGAGCTTGCTTCGATTTCTCGATTGCGATGAGCCCGCTGAAATTAAAAGTTTAAAGGTCAACTATTGGATTTTGTTAATTAATGTCTAATTACCTACCATCACCCGTCACCCCATGGTCGCCACCACTCGCGGCATGTCTCCGAAAGAACCGTCTGTTTATTTTAAAACGGCTATTTTTAAATATTACTCAGCTTTCGTTGAAACACCAGAGATAGAGAGAGAGAGAGAAGGGAAGAAGCAAAGGCAGGGAGGTTAACCAGACTGAGTCCAGAAACACCGTTTAAACACCAGGTATATACAGGGCGTTTCACGTAACTTGAACCGAGGATTTTAAAAAGTGGTTGACCGCAGCTGAATGAAAGCAATGACATATGGTTTTCTGTCACGTGGGGCTCCTTAGAGAATTTTTTATATTCCGCTTAGTTAGTTAATTAACTAAGATAAATTATGCAATTTTTTAAATACTCACTTTAGGGACAAGTGCACTTCGTTGCGTTGTGAAAGGGGGTTCAGAAACGACCGATCTAATTTTGTTGTGGCAACGTATGTGCATGCTGCGTGGCGATGTTTTTTCGGCGTTTAAAGAAAGCCCGCGAAATATGAAACAAAACCACCTGACTGAACTCGTGCGCTATCACATTGCAGCGCTCTCAACCGTGATTCGAGCCTATCGCTTATCAGGGACGACAGTGCTTCGATCCTTTCCGTGTGCGAACGCCAAAGATGCTGACGCACTGTGAAACCGATGCCTTTCGCCGAGGCCGCTCACTTCGCCACGGTCCGCGCGCGCGATTCTTTCGCACGAACAATTCGACCCACTGGCACAATTCGGCCCACTCACCCGCCGCGGTTGCTCAGTGGCTATGGTGTTAGGCTGCTGAGCACGAGGTCGCGGGATCGAATCCCGGCCACGGCGGCCGCATTTCGATGGGGGCGAAATGCGAAAACACCCGTGTACTTAGATTTAGGTGCACGTTAAAGAACCCCAGGTGGTCAAAATTTCCGGAGTCCCCCACTACGGCGTGCCTCATAATCAGAAAGTGGTTTTGGCACGTAAAACCCCATATATTATTATTAATTCGGCCCACTCAAAGGTAGTGAAAAGAGGCATCGCCAACCTCTGCCTGGAGTCATCGCTCCGGAAGTCGTGTGTGCATGAGATGTAAGCAAGTTTTTGCAACCAATTGGGCAGGCTCGTTGCAGCTGGCTTCCCTGAGTCGGTCTTAGTCCCTGTGGCAGAAACGTTTTTGAAGAAGTAGAAGGCTGGGGTAAGCCGGGTAGAGCCAAAGAAAAAAGAGTGGCCTATAGTGGTCCCATACATCCTTAAAGTCACGCCTGAAAAATGTGGCTAACCGGTATAATGTACCATTGGTGTTCTCGGCTGCCCAAAAGCTTGCCCAGCTAAGCCGTCGCATAACTTGCGAAAGCCAGATGCTTGGCTGTCAGAAGAAGCATGGCCAGCGTTTCGTAAAGTGTGCCACAAACGTCGTAAATGAAATACCTCTGTCCTGCGGGAAATTCTACATTGGACAGACGGGGCGTTGTGTGAACGACCGGCGTAGGGAGCATGCAAAAGGTATAAAAAATAATGAAGGTGAGCGACTTGGGGAGCACTGCAGGGCTTGCACCGATTGTTTTCCACGGTCCCGCGATGCGAGTATTTTGTGTAGAGGCAGGCATCAGACATCGCGTGAAACATTGGAAGCCTTCTACATCAAGAAAGCGGGTCCGAACTGTGTTAGTGATACATCGAGTTTTCTTTACGAGGCTGAGCTGAAGTTTCTATCGCGCCTACTCTGATAAGACTTTGTACTCCATGTTGCCTTGTACGCATGCGCGGTGTTTTGGAGGACAATAAATGTCGAGTGCTTTCACCCTCATTAAACAGTTGGTGTCGTCGTCTTCCTTGTGGGTGTTGTTTTTTGGCGTAAAATCTTTTCAGTATGCAAGATCACCAACTAGCCCAGCAGCTAACTCTTCTAAATTAACGGCAGCGTTTTCATGTTGCCTTGGTTATTGACTGTGCTCATCATACTGCAAATAACCTCATATAAAAAGAAAGCCCGGTGCCTGCGGGGTGACGCGAGATAACCTTCTTATGCTTTATGTACTCGAACAAGGGAGGCTCACTTCCAATTCGATTTTTTTTTTCTCATTTATTGGCACTTTCCATGTGTTGCACGAGTGAAACAGTCAACAGTTTTCTGCTCGATGAAATATGATTATCAGTTGAATTAATGATCGAATATAACACACAGGGGTCCTAGTAAAGACTCATTTTAGCATTGTGCGAGTCCGCTAAGATAACGTAACAACATAATTAATATATAGCAGAAAGAATAGCCCGCCCAAATTGAAAGCTCGGGGAACGCCAGAACCAAATGGAAGCATATCGAGCTGAACGAACATGTTTAAAGTGACATAGTGATATCGAGATGGTTTACTGCATCCAACTGAAAATCTGATTATACTTTAATATTCATAAAAGTTCAATGGATAGCTTGAAGCAAGAAACGTTTTAGTGAGATGCCAGAAAATTGCATCTACATGACTTCGATAATTTATGGCTAACGCAGAAGCATGGTCTATTTCAACTAGCTGTGTACCGTGCAAAAACAAGTTACAACAAGAATATAATAAATGTGGTAGTAAATTACACGTTCAGCAGATTCAGACAAGTACAAGCGAGTGCTATCGGCCTTTAATTTGGTACTTGCGGTGTTTGTCAGCTTGTAGAGGCTTTACTTACAACACTTTTCACTCCTGATAAAAATACCACTAGAGTGCGATTTATCAAAATTTTGCAAGATAACTTGAAGACCGCTCAGAGCATCACTTAAAGAATACGTACATTAGATATTTTACGTGGACCTAGATATTTCTTGTCGTGCAAATTTAGGAATTAAGTACGCCCCTTTCTGATACTAAACTGAAAAGTTTCAATAGGAGCTTAGACTTCTATAAGTGTCAAACGGGGAGAAGTTTAAATGATCAGTTAGAAACTATAATTTGATAGGTTTGTTAAATGCATTAAAAATTGGAACAGCATCAAAAGCAGAAACGTTCTTTACAGCATAAATCAAAGTGAGACATATCCTTGTTATTACAAACCTTCAAATAGTGACGTGAGAATACTCACTAATTCTACTAAGACGAGCACTATACATATTATGTAACTACGTTACTTACTTCTTGCACGTTTCGTGACAGCGTTAAGAGCCCCGTGACGCAGAAAAATAGGGGTCGAGCGTCACTCCGGCAATAAAGATTTTCGTAGCACGCATACCCAGTCGCGCAGGCCCTCCATGTGGCTTAAGGAAATCACGGAACCAATTGAATTTCTCAAGGCGAATATGTAGAAAAATCGTAAAGGACGACTTAGACGCAACCTACAGACATGATAGCGTCGGACTGTAATTTGTATACACGAGAAAACATAATTCTGTTACGCGGAAACTCAAACACAAACCCCTTTTAACGCGATAGCGTTTTCCAGCTGCCGTTTGAGGTCTGTCTTAGTAGGAGCGGCGGGCCCCCCTCAGTTCCTTGCATACCATCAAAAAACAAAGCTCGCCTTCGTGCATAGCGTTTCCGCCAGCGTTTCCCAGTGAACATTACGGTTACATAAGCGGCAGCTGCCTGGAAGCGTGAGAAGCACTTGGGGATTTTTGAACGCTATCACGTTCCACTCTCACAGGCGAAACTTAAGTGTCCTCCAATTTTCCCCCTTCTTCTTCCTTTATTTTCCTTTTTTTCTCTTTGTAGACGATAATTCCAGGCGGTTAAGCCTTCTTTTTGCGCAAATAACGTATCGGGTGGTCGGATTGAGTATGTTTGTTATTTGAGTCTTAAGTGGTACAAATATTGGCTTACAAGCGTGCGCCATTTTCCATTTTCACCACAAGGAACATCGCACGAGCCACCATAGGACTGGAACAAAATTATTCGAACGAACATTCCAAGCTATCCAAAATAACGACATCATCAGCCCTTCAGAACTCACGAAAATGATATTATTTAACAAACATGTTCGCTTTAAAATAAAAAAATATAGCGCAGATTTTTCTGTGGTTGCATATGCCATCAATTACATCGCATTCTATTTCTTCTGGTATGTTTCATAGTATAAAAATCGGGTCTATAGTGGATTCAGCATCCCCATGTACTCATCTGCATTAATTTAGTTGCGTAAGGAGCAAACAAACCAGAATGTCAATTTTTTTTTTCGTTATTGACAACCCCTCTTTTAACAGCTATGAAAATACTCCCCTCAGTGCCTCGCAAATTATAATAACCAGAAATTATTCGTCTAGCAATATCTGTCGTAATAGAAGTCCTACATATTTAGGTTGTTACACCACGTCTACACCCGTCAAGAGACGCTCTTTAAGTTACTGACAAAGAATCACCTCTGCAAAAAGAAAAAGAAAGAAAAAGACTACTTACAAAACGTAAAATCAATTCCAGGTTGCTTAGTCATGCGCACAGCTTTTAGATCTTCCTTAAAAATCATTTCCACACTCACATTCTCGCAACGACGGTTTCCCCTGTACATATACATACTTAAACATATTATACGCATTAGGCCTCCCTGTTTAACATGTTAAACAGAGAAGGCACAAATTCCCCGTCGAAGACACCCTCTTTAAGCGGTGTTTCTGTGAGCACGTTGACGTCATACTCATGGATTGACGATAAGCGTTCTAACTCAAATTCCTCACGCCATGACGTTCCGGCAATTTAAGTTCAGACGCTTCAGTGAAAAGAAATCTGGAAGTCACTTTTTCTTTTTGTTGCTTTTAAAAGCAATCAACTTATTCACAGTAGCTTAGTCCCAGGAAGAGAAGCAGTTTCACTGACCGACATCTCCACATGAACAAGTTTTACGCGTTAGTTACGTTTTCTTTTTGCACTGGTACAGCCGTACAATTTCTCTCGAATAGTCCGTTCAACAATAGCTTTAATGGCGCTTTTACCCAGACAAACCGTAGTTACATCCACAGGTTAATGAAAGCAATGAATAACGTTGGTGTTCCTGCGCCGTCCGCAGGAGTTTGGGTCGCCGCAGCGTTGTCGTTTACACTTGTCGGTTCAAGTTTGATAACACTGAAAACGACACCGGGCTGCATGGACATGAGCAAATGGCACACTGCTTACACATACATAAACTCCCAGAGGAGTTTCTGCGTGAATTTTTCTAGCGACTCTAGGCAAGACTGGTGAAAAGGATGATGAATAAGTATTAGCATAGACGAACTAATGACGATCTGTTAAGAATGCTGGAGTCCAACTAAGAACTGATTGGCACACATTTTATTTTGAGAGTCTGAGTGGTAAACGAGCATGCAGTACTTTATCAAAGTTTTTTTTTTCAAAATCAAGACCAAGGGACAGGTATATACGTTGTGATCGAGCGATGAGTAAATATTGTGCAAATATAAATCGAGAAAGGAGTAATCAGACAAAGAGGCACAATCTCTCCAATGCTATTCACTGCTTGCTTACAAGAAGTATTCAAGCTATTAGAGTGGGAAGGCTTAGGAGTGAGGTTCAACGGCGAATATCTCAACAAGCTTCGGTTTGCAGATTACATTGTCCTGTTCAGCAACGCCGGGGGGTGATCAAGGATGTTAACCAAGAAATTATCAGAGCAGGGTTGAAGATTATTATGTAGAAGACAAATATATAGATAGGATAAAGAAGAGCCCGGCAAGACAACAAGAATTCGTAATCGCCAGTCAGGAAATTTACATAAGAAAAAAATTGGTTGGACTGTCTTTTTTTGTTTTTGTTTTTAATTTTCAATGCTATTGTTACTCCCTTGCTTTTATGTTAAATTCTTGAGTTCATTCGCATCTTTCTGCATTAATCAATGTTTTACCTTGTTAAGGTGTTAATTTATTTTGATCTTTATATATGTATTTGCTGTGCTTCCCCCCTTTCACAACGCCCAACGAGGACTTTATAAGGTACTCATAAATCAAATTTAAAACATAAGGCAGCCATTACCAAATCCTTAATGGGAGCTTGCCTCTGTCGTTGAAAAGAAGAGTGCACAATCATTGCACGCTACCAGTGCTAACATTGGGTGCAGAAACTTGGAGGTTAACAAGGAAGCTCGAGAACAAGTTAAGGACCGCACAAATAAATATCGAACGACAAACGTTAGGCGTAACGTTAAGAGACATGAAGAGAGCGGTGTGGATCAGAGAGCAAGCTGGGATAACCGATATTCTCGTTGACATTAAGAGAAAAAATGGAGCTGGGCAGGCTACGTAATGCTTTGGGCAAATAACAGGTGGACCATTAGAGTTACAGAACGGGTACCAATGGACAGGAAGCGCAGTTGAGGACGGCAGAAAATTAAGTGGGGTGGTGAAATTAAGAAATTTGCAGGGGCAAGTTGGAATAAGCTAGCACAAGACAGAGGAGATCGCTGGGAAGGGACTTTTCTTCCTCCTGCAGTGGACATAAAAATAGGCGGCGGCAGCGGCGGGTGCTGCTGCTGCTGCTGATGATGATGGAGGTGGGGCGGGGAGGGGGAGGTTGAAGTGGAAAAGAGGCACATATACTTCTGCAGTTCTATTGGGAGCGCGGCTCAGCGTCTGTGGGGAGAGGGAAAAGGGAAGAAAGAGAATAGGATAATGAAGAAAGGGTTAGAGGGGGAAGGCGGCGCCCCATGGCGGGACCAGCAGTGGGTGCCAGCAGACCCCTAGGGTCTGCTGGACAGCGAGGTGTCCTCCAGGACGTCGATGACTGCGTTGAAGGCATGCCGCTTTGGCTGTGGGTGGAAAAAATCAGGTCCACGATTGGAGGCAGTGAGGCCTGGCTGGCGGAGGGTACAGCGAGTTTTGCTCGTTGAGTTTAGAAAACAACAACAAAAAAAATGGCTCAGGTTTAACTCTTGTATACCTAGTTATCACGAGCGAAAGGTCTGTTTGACTTGGTTTTGCAAAGACTATGCACACAGTGTTTCATTAAAGTTAGGCCACAGCTTTTCACACACGTTACACACGCTACCGAACGGTTTGTCCGCGAAGTCGCGGTGAAACCTGGCCGTCGCAATCGAGCCTGCCGCCAGCCAAAGGGTGTGGTTCGTCAAATGTTCCTTGTGGGTGCCGTTGATTGTATCATCGGCTTCGTCTCCTTCTCCTTGTTGGTGTTCATGTGGCTTAACGACGGCGACGGTTGCAGTATCGATATTGGCACGCTTCCGCGCTTGGTCATCATCATCAGCAGCAGTAGCCTGGTTACGCCCACTGTAGGGCAAAGGCCTCTCCCATACTTATCCAACAACCCCGGTCATGTACTAATTGTGGCCATGTCGTCCCTGCAAACTTCTTGATCTCATCCGCCCACCTAACTTTCTGCCGCCCCCCAGCTACACTTCCCTTCCCTTGGAATCCAGTCCGTAACCCTTAATGATCATCGGTTATCTTCCCTCCTCATTACATGTCCTGCCCATGCTCATTTCTTTTTCTTGATTTCAACTAAGATGTCATTAACTCGCGTTTGTTCCCTTACCCAATCTGCTCTTTTCTTATCCCTTAACGTTACACCTATCATTCTTCTTTCCATAGTTCATTGCGTCGTCCTCAAATTAAGTAGAGCCCTGTTCGCAAGCCTCCAGGTTTCTGCCCCGTACGTGAGTACTGGTAAGACATAGCTCTTATACACTTTTCTCTTGAGGCATAATGGCGACCTGCTGTTCATGATCTGAGTATGCCTGCCAAACGCACCCCAGCACATTCTTATTCTCCTGATTATTTCAGTCTCATGATCCGGATCCGCCGTCACTACCTGCTCTAAGTGGATGTATTCTCTTACCACTTCCAGTGCCTCGCTACCTATTGTAAATTGTTGTTCTCTTCCGAGACTGTTAAACATTACTTTAGTTTTCTGCAGATTAATTTTTAGACCCAATCTTCCGCTTTGCCTCTCCAGGTCAGTGAGCATGCATTGCAATTGGTCCCCTGAGTTACTAAGCAAGGCGATATCATCAGCGAATCGCAAGTTACTAAGGTATTCTCCATTAACTCTTATCCCTAATTCTTCCCAACCCAGGTCTCTGAATACCTCCTGTAAGCACGCTGTGAATAGCATTGGAGAGATCGTATCTCCCTGCCTGACGCCTTTCTTTATTGAGATTTTGTTCCTTTCTTTATGGAGGTTGAAATAGTACGATGTCATAAAACAGAGTGCACAGGCCTGCTATCTAGGAGGCGTTGATTATCCTCCCTGCCTTTCCTTCTCACTCTTTGCTCCGTTGTAAACCAAGCTAAACTCTTAGCTCTTTCATTACCATGGGGAAAATAGGTGCTTTTTGTAGGTTGCGACAGATCTTTTTTTCTGAAGGAACACTGCACTCAATATTTTATGCAATACATAAACAAAAAGCAGAATGAACGCACTTTTCACGCATAGAAGTTTCATTAACGAGATTTATGTCATAAAAAAGATATAAACTGCCCGAATCCAGATTGTGGTATAAAATCGAACAAAGTTTGTAAAGACACGCTTGCATCTATATATACTAAGAAGAATGTGTAATAAAGAACATGAGATCGACAAAATATATTGCCGTCTGATAGGCATTAGCTCCGAAGAAATGGCAATTTTTCAATGAACAGGTGTTCCATTACAAACATTAAACGTGGTGGTTTGTTGCAGGCGCTGTCAGAGTTGTCGGACGATCCCACCGTTGTCAACCAGATGTAGGAGTCGTCGGACGATCTCGCCGCTGCCACCATTTGAAGGTGTTCATGGTGGTAGAGAGGAACTCGGTGAACAGGATTGATTTACATTATTTACATCTTAGACAAGACATACATCGACAGTCTAGCGTGACTCCCAAATGGAGCACGCACGACGACGCATACAGCAAACAGCTTACGAGCACACAGCTCACTAGTACATTTCGAGCACGACGACGAGCACGCAGCTCACGAGTACATTTCTAGCACGACAACGAGCACACTCTAGCAGCCGACAAACGCTGCTTATAAGTACTCTGCTTGACGTCACAGTTCGACGTCATTGAAGATGACCCGCCCTTTTGGAGGAAGATGAGGGCATTCGACTTGGAGGAGGATGCGGGCTCACATACACGTGCCGCACACACACACAGGTGTAATGGTCCGGAGCCGACGTCAGAGGGGCTTCGTAGAACTCTGAGCCGTTCCGGGTGGCGCACCGGGTAGCACATTGTCTGGTGTCTCGAAAAACTCATGGGGAGGTTCCGCCAATTACCTCCCCTCGAGAACTCCCCTGAGCTGATCCCGCGCCACGTGGCTGCCGGTTATCCGCAGCTCTCTGAAGTGCGCCTCGTCCCGGTTGGATTGGAACACGTGCAGCGGGCTGAAATAGCTGGCACGTTGCCACCCCGTCCGGCCATTCCTAACAGCGCCCAGTGTGTCTGTACTTTTGGCACATATCGAAGCGTACCTAATAAGCGAGAGTCACTTGAATCAGTTGTTGATACGTGCAATTCGGCTATCATTGTGCTCACTGAAACCTGGCTTCACCCAAACATTACTGACAACGAAATATTTCATGACGCACCTAGCTTCAGCATTTATCGCTGTGACCGTGAATCCCGTGTAGGAGGCCGTGTTATGTTGGCTATCTCGCGAGATATTCGGTCTTCCTATATTCCTGTTCAAACTTATCTAGAAACTGTATGGGCGCACGCTTATATCTGTCCTAAAAGCTTTGTATTTGGGGTTTGCTATCATCCGCCCAATAATTGCTCAAATTTTGCTGCCCATTTACATGATGCCATTGGTACCATTATTGCACGTCATCCTAACGCTTTCATTTTTCTCTTGGGAGACTTCAACTTTCCCAACATTTCCTGGTCTTCTGATCCCCCGGCTTTGAAACCGTTTTCATCAGAAAGCTTTGATTTTATCAATCTTTGCTCGGTATTTTCTCTTTATCCGCTTGTTTCACAACCTACTAGGCTATCGCACAATATCGCAAATACGCTTGACCTTATACTAACGAACTGCCCTGATATGGTCTCTGATTTATCGTATCTGCCAGGTATTAGCGATCATCTAGTGCTCTGTTTTGAACTAAAATATTGTCAGTCAATAAACCGGAGAGTAAAAAAGTCCCTTCGTAATTACAGCAAAGCCAACTTTGAAACTAACGAACTGTCTACCTTTCTTAACGTTTTCTTTGATGATTTTGAAAGCCGCACTGCCGAAACTAACTGGAATATGTTTACAACAAAACTGCATGATCTAATTGACAGGCACGTACCTATGCTCACTAGTTCTTCGCATTCAAAAGCACTGTGGTATAACTCGCAGTTAAAACGACTTCGTAACAAAAAAAAAAAAAGCGGCTGTATCGCTCTGCCAAGCATTCTCCCTCCGAGCAGCGGTGGGATGCATATGTGAAAGCGAATAATGCTTATGTCTCCGCACTGAAATGTTATCGTAATAATTTCCTACAAGATACTTTGCCAACTGACCCAAAAAAGTTTTGCCGAACCATTCACCCCGACCGTAACAGCGAAATCACGTTACTTGACTCTTCTGGTGAAGCAATCCCAGTTGCCGACTGCTCTGTTGTGTTAAATGATGTATTTTGCCTTAATTTTGTTACAACCTCGTCTACAACATTTCCCAACGTGCAGTGTTTTGATTCACTAACAATGGATCCAGTAATTATTCAACCCCTTGGCATCGAAAAAATTATCGAATCATTGGAAAGTGTCCTCAAACCCAGGAATTGACCTTATCATTGCTAAATTCTTAAAAAGTACCAAAATATATTCTAGTATTATGCTATCCAAGATATTTCAACAATCAATTGATGAATCCACACTGCCATCCGACTGGAAAGTCGGAAAGGTGGTTCCAGTTCATAAACCTGCAAGTAAAAATTCACCCCTAAACTACCGCCCGATTTCACTAACTAGTATTCCGTGTAAAATCCTCGAACATGTCCTTTACACACACATTGTTAATTTCCTTGATGCTAACTCGTTCTTTTCGAAGGCTCAACATTGTTTCCGCCGATCTCTTTCCTGCAAAACATAGTTGGCTTCCTTTACACACAAACTAGATACAGTTCTTGATCGTCGTTCTATAGCTGACTGTGTCTTCCTAGATTTCGCAAAAGCTTTTGAAAAAGTTTGCCACAGTTTACTTCTCTTTAAATTAAGCAAATTGAACATTGATAGGAAACTTCTCTCGTGGATCGAATAATTTTTAACCGGACGCTCACAATTCGTGTCTGCTAACACATTTAATTCCACGTCGAGGCCAGTTCATTCTGGCGTGCCCCAAGGTTCAGTGCTCGGACCTCTTCTGTTTCTCATTTATATTAATGACTTGCCGCAATGCATGACCTCTAACATGCACTTATTCGCCGACGAGTGCGTAGTCTTCCGACAAATTATTGACCAAAATGATGTTACGATCCTTCAAAACGATATCAACTGTATATCCAACTGGTGTAAAGTCTGGCTGATGGAACTCAACACAACGAAGTGTAAGATATTACATATCTCCCGTACAACTTCTTGCCCCACTTCCTACTTGCTCGAGAATTACGCTCTCGAATCCGTAACAACCTATAGCTACTTAGATGTCCACATAACTTCCTCTCTTTCTTGGTCTTTTCATATTAGTAAAATAATTAGCAATGGAAACCGCTCGTTAGGTTACCTCTGGCGCAATTTTTCATCTGCTCCTGTTTCTCTATAACTCCTCCTTTACAAATCTTTAGTCCGAAGTAAACTCCAATATGCCTCTTCCATCTGGGACCCCAGCACTGCTATATTAACCTCTGCCCTCGAGCTTGTTCAACATATCTGTGTCCACCTTATTCTAGGAAACTACAGTCGTACTGCCAGTATCACTTTAATGAAAGAGTCTCTACCAGCTTGCGTCACTCGCCTGTCGCCGCAAGTTTTCTCGCCTATGTCTTTTCCACAAAATATGCTACGGTCCCGCCCTGCACAACGACCTTATTCTTCCTCCATCATAAATTTATCCTCGTTTTCGATCCTGCACAAAAGGTGGGAATAATGTAGTGCTTAACGCAAACATGTTATCAATCATTTGTACCCCGCACTTCACAGGACTGGAACCACCTTCCGGGGTCACTCATGTCCACTGCTCACTATTCCCAGTTTCATAATGTCTTAAACACAAGTGTATTTCAATGTAACTAACCAAGTATGCAATTATATTTGTTATCGGTCAATTGCTTGAATTTTTGTTGCTTCCTGCTTTTATCCATCCTTTTAGCTAACATTGTATTAACAGAACAAAAACCTGTATCGTGTCTTTTTTCTCGTGTGTTCCACTCCCTCTGTAATGCGTCTGGCCCTGAGGGTAATACTAATAAATACATAAACAAACCCCAAAGAAATAAATCGAGTAGAGAGAGGTCAGGTGTTCTAGACGGGCCAATTTGCAGGCCCGTTCCTTTGAATCTATTGCGCATGAAAAGTCGAATCCAGTCAGTTTCGTGCTCGGCTGCTGCTGTGTGCGGTGCCCCATCTTGCTGATACCACAGAATTGGAAGACGTGACAGCGGGACTTGCTGAGAAACTCATCCACCACTCCTTCAAGGATTTCGTTCAAGTAACGCTGTCCAATCAGTGTGTGATCGAATATGATGGGGCTGATTGTAGCACCGGCGTAAATTCAGCGCCACACATTGCACCACCAGCACCACACATCACTGGTACTGGTGCCGATTGCGCTTTGCGTAGTGTGGATTGGGGTAACTCAAATAGTTTGCATTATGCAAATTTACATAGTCGTTTCTGCGAAAATTGGCTTCATCTGTGCACATGTTATTGCTCAAAAGGTCCGGTGACTCATCGGCTTTTTGTAAGGGACCCCCAGTTCGGGAAATCTAGACGATTCTAAATGTACTTATCTTCCAAGCAATGGTGAAAGGCTGTCATTTAGATTCCTCCTAACTGATGACTTGGAAATTGGGCACCTGGGCGGCCACGTCCGCACATCAGCATGAGGGTTTGATGCCATAAATGCTAGAACATCCGTGCGTAGGCTTGGACTCAAAGATGGAATCCTCCACCGCTGTTTCTTGAAAATCAAATCAAAGATTTCTTTTTTTTCCAAAGCATGATTACAAAAAGGATATGCAGAAGAGGGAGGGTCCCAAGGTCGCAAGTCGTACGGGACGATCCGTATATGACCACTGGATACAAATTACGAAATTAGGAGAGAATTATAGAATTAACCAAGCCAACTGAACAAATGGTACAAACAAAAAAAAAAGCTACCGGTTTGTCTCAGGTTTCCATAATTTCTGATGATACTAGTCGATGCGTTTGGCCTACCGCCACACTTCCATGCCTTATATATATATATATATATATATATATATATATATATATATATATATATATATATATATATATATATATATATATATATATATATATATTTATTTATTTATTTATTTATATTTATATTTGCGGCCTTCCTTTTGTTCTCATTTGCAGCTCTCAAGGCAAGGATAATTTTTGCCTTCTGCTCATTAGAGAAAGACAATGCGACTGAGACGAAACAAAACGCACCTTTAAACATTTTCACTGGCGTTGTCGATTCGCTTTTGTGGTGATAGGTTATGCGGCAAAAAAAAAAAAGAACGCACACCAACTGTGCATTTTCTCTACGCTAAGACAACAGTTATCACAGCTTGTTTCAACTAACACCAA
Organism: Dermacentor albipictus; assembly: GCF_038994185.2. Taxonomy (NCBI): domain Eukaryota; kingdom Metazoa; phylum Arthropoda; class Arachnida; order Ixodida; family Ixodidae; genus Dermacentor; species Dermacentor albipictus. The sequence continues at coordinate 224,992,291 of NC_091821.1, read as the reverse complement.
ACGCGACGTGTTACTTCGGCCGGGGCGCGGCAGATAAGGCACTAGCTCGATCACGATGCTTTTCTTATTTCGTTCTGAATAACTTAGAGGGAGCCTGTTCGAGGCCGCTGCTTTATGATCCGGGTAGGAGCGCGGTCACGTGCGTATTCTCATATTTAGCGGTATTTATCAGTCGGAAAGAAATTAGTACACAATTAGTACTTCGCTGAAAATACCGCAGTTAGCTGTCCCTCGGCTGTGCCTTCAAATGCCTCATTGAAACATTGATAATTAGGATAGTAGGTCTCGAATTAGATAATTAATTACAATTACCCAACTAAACCTCAGTAAAGAAAAAATTACTGGCACCTACTCTACTGTACAGTAAACAATAAGCACTAGGTTTTTTTCGAGTAAGGCATTGATCTTCTTTTAAATCTTTGGGCATTATAAGACACCCTATATATATTTATGACCTTTGCATGCAAGTGACGATGTTTCCATCCCTAATAAATGTTGTAATTCGTTATTAATGTTTTTTTTTTTCAAGAATCGTTACCATTGCTTACTGGAAAGAGAAGCAATACTCAGACACACAACATTCATGTGCATTTCACACGCCACTGATAGAAGACTCTGCCAAAGGGGTCAATGAAGTTAATACTTTTTTTTTTTCATGGTCAAAAAAGCACGCAATGCAATTTGAAGCGTGGTGAATATACAACATATTCATTCTCTAGGCATACACTATCCATACCTTTAGAAATAATTTTTAATTGGCTACCTCCATCTTCTTGAAAGACATAATGAACTTTGTGGTGTGTGTATATTTATTTATATTGTGTATGTGCATGGAGTTTACAGTGGAAATTTAAAACAATGTTGAAGTGAGAAAATACTGATGAGGCAGCCGCGGCTAATGCTTGTAATGCGCATGTCCTTTCATTGTCAGGATTTGTAGAAATAAAGCGAAAGTATGAATTAAAATTCGTGCACGTCCGCGCCAACAATGATGCAGTAAGCTATTAGCCCCAGTAAAATGTCAAGTGAGAAGGTCGATGAAAGTCAAAAGAAGCCTCACATGATGTGGGTGACAAAGCTCTGGCCATGCTCTGGCAATGGAGCTTTAGGTGTGTGCGTCTGAGGAGGGGGGGGGGGGGGTAGGCTCAGCCCCCTCCGGAAAACTCCAGAGGGGCTCGGGCCCCAAGCGCCCCGTAGTCGACCAGCACACTACCTGTCACAACGCATGGACCAGGAACGGCCTCACTCCTCAAGGACAGATCTTTTTTATCAATTTTTCCCCGAGGATCACTTATGGGTACGGTAAGTTACCAGCAGATGGTGGTTGGCCGCAGGACTACACTCATTTTATGATGCTTTGATGCACCGCTGCCGATTCCGATAAAAATAAGGTTGAATATTCGCTTAGCTTGGTGTTCCATTTTCACCGTGTACTAGTTATGCGAACACGGTGATGTACGCTTGTTGGCTATGCTCGCCAACTGCTCGGAAATTCAACGCTTCCTCAGATCCACCGGTCCGTAATTCTTTGACGCCGACTGCACATATCGCAGAGTGGCTCATACATCTCAAGTCACTGGTCGCACTTCTTTTGAAGAAAGTTTATCCTGGGACTTCAGAAATGCGCGTGAAGAGATTATAGATGAAAGTTATGCGGAGAGGTCTTCATCCCGCTCTCATCATTGCCAATAATCAACACAAATCTGTATGATACGAAATATTTATTTAATGTGGTACGCACGATATAACTAAGGCAATTATGAACGCGACAAAAGGAAGTGGAAGAGTTCACTTTCTTCTACGCTTCTTAGATTTACGATGATGCTTCTGCTTTTTTCTGGACTCGTGTTTTGAGTGGCTGTGCTTGCGGCGACGCTTTCTGGATTCTCCCGGGGAGCTACTGCTGCTTGAAGAGCTTGAGCTGCTGTCAGAATCCGACGATCCTTCAAGAAGTTCCTGCAGCTGGCGAATTCTATCATGAAATAATAAAAAAAGAAAAGCGAATATACACACTCAAAAAAGCTAACTGCAACACATTACACTTGTCAATATGATCGGTCATGCACGATTTAATAAAATGACAGGTAGAAGGCAAGACAAAGCTTGACAGCGATACAATTTTGTCCGTTATCTTTCAGTGACCGTAGCCGTAATGCGTTCATTCCATCGTTTGTTCCCCAATATCCAGGAGCAACAACCTCATGCCCTACGAGTACATGGCGCTAACGAAAGACGGCAGATGAACAACTATTTCCTCAACTAATGCATCGGATCGTTAATTCCCACCAATGGGCGAACTTACCGTTCCTGCTTTTCAGTCGCTTTGCTTTCTTTCACGAACTCGTGCATCGGATCTTCATGCACCTAGGAATGAAGTAGCGCTCTGACGCACTTTAAAAGTAGTTCGGAATAAATGCAACTTTCATAGTGCACTTACAAATCTAAACTTCTCGCTTGCAGAGTTTCCACTGAGGAACATAGGACACTCCCTGTCTCCTGTCCTATGTCCGTAGGCTTTGCACCTCCAACCTATTGGAAAAGAGCGTCTGATGTTGAACGTCTCATGTACTAGCGGTGCTACAGTATATCACGCACATTTCATTACTTTAACTTCCTTTCCCAGGGGCATCCACAGACCCTTCGTAGGTGCCTTTGACAGAAACTCTCGCGCATGTTTGTTTTCTGGCAAGTCAGGAATACAGTCTTCGGGATTCTCCTTTTCCTCCTGAATTAGACCCGGTGGAGCCTGGTTGTAGCTAAAAAAAAAGAAATCAAAACAACACCGTTAACCAAGCTTTAAACCTTTACCAGTAGCAGGTCGTGAGCAGCAGCGTGAAAGACAGGCAGTACAATGTGTCGATGTGTTTCAGAGCCTGAATTTTCTCGCTGACATTCTGCCCCTTGTCAAGTAGCGTCGGTCCTGGCTTAGCTTCCTGGCTACCACAACGACCAGACTTGGTTGATGACATTATAATCAGCAGCACATCACGAAAAGGCCACGAAACCGCGGGAAATAACTGCAACAACGCCGCAAGTTCAAAAGTGAACCGTCACAACTGACTGTACACTCCAGCCACAACAGAAAACAACTAGGACTTGACTCGACTCTAGAGCCACAACACATCCACACGTTCGCCAAACCAAGCCGAGTAATAATGCAACTTTTAGTTTTAAAAAATGCTCGCCTACTGTCAGAACAAGTAAACGCATGAGAATAAACTATAATAAATGTTAGCTGAGAAAGCGTATGAACAAAAAAATATTTGCTTAAATGAATTCTATTTGTGACGCTCGGCGCTGCCGGCGTCTTGTTTTGAGATACTTCAATATGGCGCCATGTTCGAACAGAACATCTGAAACTACAGTTCGAGTGCTACAGTGCTACAACCAACCTGTTGCTACAAATGGTCGGTACGATCAGCTTTCTGAAGAAGTTACATATATTCGGCAGAGATCAGGATCTCCCACTGTTACTTATATTCGAGCATGCTTTTGAGCTGAACATTTTAGTCTCCGCTGTGTGGTACAGTTAGCGCTCCAAACAGGTGCGGGCTGTGCTATGCAGGTGCTAAACGCACGCGCACCTTGCGCGTGGCAGAGGTGAGGTGAGGTGGTAACCACATGGTGTGCATCTATTTCTATGGCGATGGATCATCTTAAGAGCTTGAAAAGTTCGATCAGATGGGATTCTCAAAGCACACCATCACTAGCATCTGCAGAAAAAATTCCGGCAGAACTCGTCTCACGATGACTGTCCATGGTAATGCGATTAGCATTCGAGCAATGTAGCGGCACCCCGTATTTCTGAAGATACGTTTATTTAAGATCTGTAGTGGTCACTCTCAGACTTCCGTTTTAGCCTTATGCGACATACCCCGGCATTGCCCACTTTGCTATGGCACTCACTTGCATATGCAGCCCATGAGCATGGCGGCATGACAACGACTGTATGACGCCGACGTAGTGACGACAATGGAATGAAGAAGGAATAAAGTCAATGAAACGCAAGGTGGCATGATGACGACGGGATGAGGATGATGAAATGACAATTCGTAAAAAGAGGATGACGATGGCACGACGACGCAATGACGACGGTGCCAGCATAATCACGATGGAATGACGAAGAAGGAATCATGCCGCTGGATCGACGAAGGGAGTATAGTGACGACGGCTTGGCAACAATAGCATGGTTACTGTAGTGATAGAGTTAAAATGACAGCATAATGCAATTGTACGGCTATGACTGTGTGGCGATGATGGCGTGACGACGATGACATGGCGGCGACGGCATGACAAGAGTAGGATGTGTCTGATTTAGAATAATGATGACATATCGACCGTGACGACATCATGACGGTATGATAACAAATGCATGACGACGATGCAATGATGATGATGGCATGACAACGGTACGAGGAAAATGGGATGACGATGAGTGTATCACGGCAGTGGTGTGATGATGACTGTATCATGAAGCCTGTATGACAACGACGGCATATCGAGAGTTGGATAACGAAGATGGATTGACAGCGATGGCAAGACCACGACAGCATGACGACTGTGACGATAAATGTGTGATAGAGACTGTCTGAATATGATGGCATAACAAGGTGACATGGCAATAGTGGCATAATCACGATTGAATGACAAAGGCCTAGTATGATAGAATGGCAAAGAAGGATTGACATCAATAGAACGATAAAGGCGGTATTATGATAATGGCTTGATGACAATAGGATGTTACTGAATAACAAGGATGGTGAAACAACAGCATGATGACGATGGTGTAACGATGACAGTATAATGCGAATCAGATGACAATGATGGGATGACCACAATGGCGTTGCAACAGCTTTATGAGGACAGTGGGATGACGACGAGTGTGTGACGACAATGCCGTGACAACGACTGTATCAGAAAGCCTGTATGACAATGAGGCTCGACGATGATGATATGACGAGTCGAATGACGAAACTATAACACGTTGGAACGACCTCGATGGCATCACGACGGCAGTGTGACAACAAATGCATGATCACTGTACGACGACTATGGCATGATGAGAGTCGGACGACAAAGCTGGACTGATAACAATGTGACAACCACGGCAGCATCATGACCACTAGCAAATATCTAATAGGCAACTTGGGCCACTGAGTCAGTGTTGAAGGCATGATGGCAATGGCATGACAGGAGTCAGGTCACGAAGTTGAAATAACGATGACAGAATGACCACAATGGTATTGCGACCACGAGTGCGTACCTAGTTGTCCAACATGGTAAACAACTTGGGTCACTGGGTCAGTGTAAGAGGCTGCTTAGATAAGCAGATAGATAGGCTGAAAATGACTGAAGTAGCCAAAGGATGATAATTGCGTTGAAAAGAAAACTGCATGGTCCTATAGAAGTGAACAACACCAGCAATGAAGGGGGGAGGGCAGGTCATCATTCTGTGTACACGAGCCGTTCAATTAGACATTGTCATCCAGATGCAGAATAAGCTAGATGCATTTGCATAGAGGTAATGAATAAAACCCTAATTAGGCTGGCTTCAGAAGCAGCAACTAAAGTAGGAGGTAAGACACCAAGGCAACCAGTAGGTAAGCTCTCCCAATTAACAAAGGACCTAATAAAGAAATGACAAAGCCTGAAAGTGTACGACTCAAGAGATCAGATAGAATTCACGGAACTGTCAAAATTGACCAAAGAGGAAGCAAGGGCTATTCTAAATTATAATGTGCGAAAGGCTGAGGAAGCCGTAAGAAATGGACACAATGAAATCAGTGTGAAGAAAACTTGGCATAGGACAAGCCAAGATGTATGCACTGAAAGATAAGCGGGTAATGTCATCAGCAATTTAGAAGATTTAGTAAATGCAGCAGAACAGTTCTGTACTGACCTGTACTGTACCCAGAGCAGCCATGCTACCTTCATCCAAAGTAGTAATGCACAGGATACAGAGGCTCCTTCTAGAACCAACAATGAAGTTATAAGAGGATTGCTAATTATGACCTGGGGAAAAGTGGCAGGAGTAGATGGAATAACAGTCAATTTAATCAGAGATGGAGGAGATATCACGCTTGAAAAGCTTGTGGCCCTTTATACAAAAGGTCTCATGATGTCAAGGGTTCCAGAGAACTGGAAGAATACCAACATTATACTCATCCACAAAAAGGAAGACGTTACAATTGAAAAATTATAGGCCCATTAGCTTACTTTCAGTATTGTATAAAATATTCACCATGATAATTTCCAATAAAATAAGGGCAACACTTGAATTCAGCCAACCAAGAGAACAGGCTGGCTTTAGGAAAAGATACTCTACAATGGATCACATCCATGTTGTCAATCAGGTAATCGAGAAATCTGCGGAGTACAATCAACCTCTCTATATGGCTTTCATAGATTATGAAAAAGCATTTGATTCAGTAGAGATACCGGCAGTCATAGAGGCATTACGTAATCAAGGAGTACAGGAGGCATACGTGAATATCTTGGGAAAGATCTACAAAGATTCCACAGCTACCTTGGTTCTCCACAAGAAAAGTAGAAAGATACCTATAAACAAAGGGGTCAGGCAAGGAGACACAATCTCTCTAATGCTATTCACTGCATGCTTGGAATAAGTATTCAAGCTATTAAACTTGGAAGGCTTGGGAGTGAAGATCAACGACAAATATCTCTGCAACCTTCAGTTTGCAGATGACATTGTCCTATTCAGCAACACAGGACGAATTGCAACAAATGATTGAGGACCTTAACAGAGAAAGTGTAAGAGTAAGGTTGAAGATTAATATGCACAAGACAAAGATAATGATCAATATACGGGGAAAGGAATACGAGTTCAGGATCGTGAGTCAGCCTCTGTAGTCTGTGAAGGAGCATGTGTACCTAGGTCACATAGGGGAAGGAAATTTACTCAAGAATAAAAATGGGTTGGAGCGCATTCGACCAACAATGTCAGATCCTGACTGGACGCTACCATTATCATTAAAAAGAAAGGTGTACAATCAATGCATTCTACCGGTGCTTACATGTGGGGCAGAAACTTGGGGACTGATGAAGAAACAATGGCAATGGAACAACAGTTCGGGATCGCCAGTCAGCCTCTAGATTCGGTGATAAGGTATGTTTATCTAGGTCAATTACTCGTAGAGAACCCTCATCAGGAGAAGGAAATGTACAGAAGACTAAAAGGTTGGAGTGCATACGGCAGGCATTGCCAGATCTCGACTGGGAGCTTACCACTATCATTACCACTATCATTAACACTAGCAAAGATTTGTTGTCACAAGTCTGAAAGAATCCAAATAATTGCTAACCTGCTTATAATGCTTCATTGCTTGCCCTCTGCATCAAATGGCAATAGTTGGTGAACATCACCTCACCACACCTTTCCCGTATTAGTATCTGACGAACTGTTATTTGTCATCTGGATAGGTGTTTAAAACATACAATAAAGATGTTCCTTGTGCTGTCATGTGAATTTGACACGAGTTTACGTATACCTTGCCACATGAAAGCAGGATCTTGTAGATCACATTTCATACACAATCGACAAACTTTTGTGCATTTTTCACACTGCATGTTTCACACCACATGTTACACACCACATGTTCCTCATGTAAGCTCCTTATCAGAATTTACTTTTTTGCACAAGGCTCATAGCTTGGTCCAAAGGAGAGCACTGGGACTTCATGCCTCTCAGCTACCTTTTTTAGGTGATGCGACAGGTCGTGTACGTAAGGCAGAATTACCGGTCTCTTAGTTCATTCATTATTCTTCTTTTTCCCCTATTTTTCTGGCCATTCCCATTTTCATGTGGCAAGGTATATATGGGCCAGACGGGACATTGTCTCAATGACAAGCTCAGAAAACACCGATATGCAAGGCAGCATATAGCTAAGTCCAACAATCTGGCCATACATTGTAGGATGTGCAATCTATGCCAAACTTTGGCAAGACAACAGTTGTCGCTAAAGAAAAAGAAAAATTCACAAGAGAAATTCGAGAGGCTTTAGAGAAAGAATAAGAAGACAAGTGTGTGAGCCCACCTTCAGTCATGCTTAGTGATGCCGAAATTACATATGCATGTGATGCATCTATATGTAAATGGTGAAGAATAATATAGGGAGAAATAAATGTGAGGACACAATTGAGTAGATTTGTTGACTTGATTCCCAGCTTACTCGCGCAGCTGCTATGCATCATTGTTTTCAGTTAAATATGTGGTCTGGTCTAATGGTTGTAGTTTGCGTTTCTTTGTGTCGGGGTGTGTTTTCCTTCTTAGTCGGTGTTCCTCTTGTCCCCATTAGTGTGTGCTGCACAAGTGCAAGAACAGTGGATGTACACAAACTAGCCCAATTCGTTGCTCTGTTAAGAAGGAAACATTGCTTTTGCACAAACTGCAACTGAAGAAACTGAAAAGAACAAATGAAAAGTTTTAATGTCATTTTAGGAGTGATAGCAGCATTTCGAGGATTTCAGTGTGGTTCGTTGATCGGTGGCACAGGTTCATGAGAAATACTTGGGTGTGTTTAAAATTGGTCACCATCAAACAGACTTTTGATTAATAAATTACATGTAATTAATTACTTGTAATCAATTACATTACATGGTAATGTAACATGGTAGTTATTAACTGATCAATTACTTTGTTTACTCGGTATGGGCTATGGCACATCAATAACTTTTTCAATAGCCAATGGCATTAATCAGTTATTTTATAGACGAGACAAACTGTGATGGGTGATACAGCCTTGAGCACTTGAATGTGGTGGGAACTACAGTAGAACACCTACGATCACTGCAGGCAGCAGCCTTGGGGATTTACATGCTTAGACAGGCAAAGTGGGTGCTCAGTATTTGTTTCCTCATCTTAACGACAGGTCATGGGGCTTGTATTGTTGCACCGCATTCTGCCTTCTGGCAATGGTTTCACATATCTATTTGGCACGAGTGGCACCACGTCAGAGTGCTCATCTTTAGCGAGTTCAGACTTTGCTTATTTCATTGTCATGGGATAGTTCCCGACCTTTGTTTGCTAATTTTGCCATCCGGTGTTTGTAGGTCACAACACCGCCTTTCCCCTCAACACGCACAGAGAGCGAGTTTTCAATGTCGCTGTTGACATAATGAGAAAAAAAGAAAGGTGACCAACGAAAATTTTGAAAAGCAATTACTAGTGAAGATAAACATGTGAAGGGCTGCTGAGGACACACTAAAAAGCCAGGGCAGCTGTTTTTGTTTACTGTATTTGTGCAGTGCCAATAACAGCTGGAAGAAAAATAACGAAAAAGTAACTGATTACTATTTAGTAATTACTCAGTTGCTTTCATGGAACATTAATTGGTCACTGTAATAAATTGCATTTTTGAACAATTTAAGTGGAATCATAATTGGTTACTTGTTTCCTGTAATGTGTGCAAGTCTGCCATCAAAGGCTACAATGACAGCAGGAAACCTACGTAACCGCTGATAAAAGATGCTTCTAGCTATGTGGTCATCTTTTTTTCGCACTGATATGTAAATACAACCAGCTGCAACAGAAAAAATACTGAATTATATAACCAATCCACGTTTTTACAATGAAGCTGTTATGGGGCTACTTTCCCCGCTATCGTGTCCGCATGTAGGAAAAAATCCCAAAGATAGTGCAATGCCGGGCCAACCCGCAGCGGAAGTGAAGCAGGCGTTAAACACTCCCCATACATGAGCTGATCCCAAATATAGTGCAATGCCGGGCCGGCACCACGGCGGAAGTGAAGCAGACATTAAACACTCCCCATATGTGAGGCGATCCCAAAGATAGTGCAATGCCAGGCTGAACCGCGGCGGAGGTGCAGTTCGCCATTAAGGGGCCCACATACACAGCTTCACTGGTCATCCTTCTTCAGAGTGGAAGGGCACTGAGGTTTTTTTGTTAAGTGTTCACATAAACTTACTTTACCATTTATTTTGTTGGGTTAACATAAATTCTCACTGCATGCTGCAGCAATGGTTTGTGAAGACTGCGGCATAGCAGGTGCTAAGACATTTAGTGCATGGGTACAATCCCGCTGGGATTCCCAAAGGACGCATAGGAAGAGAGCGTATGCTATCCACTTGGTTCTCTCTCTACCTTAGCTCTCGATATTTCGAGAGAACGCTCAGACAAAGCCATGCACTGTCACTCCAGTGCCTATGCCTGGAGCTAGCCACCTCTCTGTTTTAGCGCCTTTTCATGTGAATTCTGATGTCTAGCTTTCCACAGCTGATATCAACTAAGTTGGTGTAGTGGCACAAAAGGCCATGGTAGAATCTGTGTATCAGGAGAGGTGCTGTAGCGATGGACTGTGCACCTTTGTGTTGCTTATGGAAACTCACATATCCACTTTGACCAAGAAAAGTAAGTCTGTCAGCAACTTTGCGAAATGTGCTGCACCAGGCAAGAACAGTCGATTGAGTGCAACAAAAATTTCTTTGAGGTGCTTAGACTATAGCACAAGTCTAAGCTGCTATGAAGGGAGGTGTTAAAGAATTGAAGAATTAAATGCCTATTAGCTTGATTTCGTTATTGTACAAGATATTCAAAAGGGTATTGCAACAATTTTTGAGTATGATAAAAAAATGTTCGCAAATCAGTAAACAATGCTGCCATGAACATGCGAGCCAAATATAATCTTGATGCATGATGCAGGGAGCCTACAATATTGCATATCTTAAACTTTTTGTTCACTCCCTGCTGTGGTTTTTGAGGCCCCCTCTCTTTTTCTGCTGTCAGCGACATCATAGCCAGAATGACAGCCCGTAGATGCCAGTCATTGGCTGATTGTTCATAAATCGTGAATCTCTTATAAAATCTCTCATATTTTGTAGCAAGGCACCCACTGTAAGTGGTATTTGTCGTTGGACATTGTGCTGCATGCTCTTAGGCACTCCTAGTAAAGTGAGGGCTATGAGTGAGGAGTTATGTAATGTGGAGTCGGCAATGGGTCAGCATTGGGTCAGCCTCTTCCCAGAGTGGTAGCCCACAAGGGGTCTAGTGTTATACTTGAAGGATACAGAGTACTGTCCCAGCTTTGTAGCTTATTCTTTAAAAAGCCAAAGCACTCCATCTCTCCACTCTGTTTACTTTCTCCGTCATCTACCCGCCATTGTGGCTCAATGGCTGTGGTGTCCTGCTGTACTCGAGGTTGCAGGTTCGATTCCCAGCCATGGTGGCTGTATTTGGTGGGGAAAAAATGCAAAAACGCTCATGTACTTATATTTAGGTACACATCAAAGAACACAGGTGATCAAAATGAATTCGTAGTGCTCCACTACGGTGCCCTTCATGGCCCACAATGCAGCTTCAGGGCTGTAAACCCAATGAATTGATAAATTTCACAGAGACCTAAAGCTTATACCAGGCCTTCATTATGCCTTGAAGGTAAATACAAGTATGTATTCATGATCGTCACCAAAAATTCTGGTTGCATGAATACTTCAAAAAATTCCAGTAGAAACCATCAATAATGATTCTGAAAGACTTCTTTGAAATCTGCTGGAATTCCATTGAGTTCCTTTGCCTTGTTTTTGTATGATACCAGACCAGACATACCAGGTAATGCTAGTGCAGCATAATCGTGAGCGGCGTGCCTTTTTCTCGAGCGCAGCAGAAGTTGACAGCCAAGCCTCTTTTCGCTACAACATACGCACATTAGTTCGAAAAAAGGTCCGTCAAAAATCACATCATTGCCGGAGCGTGAGAATTTAAACTGACTGTGAAAGTTCAGTGCCTGTACTAACTACTGGATGACCTTAAGTGGATAAGAAACGGCTTCAACGTGTCAAAATCGGCTATCCAAAGCATCGTTCACCGGTGATCGATTTGAATAGGCGTGGGAACAAAAGAGTTAAATGTTTTGCTGCTGAGCATGAGGTCATGGGTTCGATTCCTGGCCGCGGCAACACACCATTTGTAGGCTAAATGTAAAAACACTCGTCTGCTTTGATTTAGGTGCACGTTTATGAACCATCAAGTAGTCAAAATTAATCCAGAGTCCTCCATTACTGTGTCCCTCATAGCCCATGTGTTGCTTCAGTATGTTAAACACCATAATCTGATTTTGAAATTTGAAATTTAAAGGGAAATATGTGTGCAGCCTCTGAAGTTTGGTGATAAGTGGTATATGCATGCTGGTAATTGTTGCATGACAGCCACAGCCATCACATTAACTGCAAGAAGGTGCCGCATGCCATCCCATGGTTCCGTTTGGGACCCGGCACTGAATGCTCAGCTGTGCTAGTGCCTGCAGGAGCCATGCACTGAAGCGTTTTAGTTAAGTCTGGCAGTGGCAGTACAAAGTATTGGCACAGATCGTTTTGCATCTTTACTAGGAGTGGGCGAATATTCAATTTTTCAAATATGGATCAATATATTACACACAAACTATGCCTATCGGTATTCAAAAATGAACTATCTGGTATTTTCGAATATTGAAGCCAAATATTTTGCAACAACTGACTGTTAAAGTTGGGTTACTGTGCTTCATCTGCTAAGTATCATAAATTATCACAAATGAAACAATGACAAACATTTTTGAAGCGATGCACAAACAAAATGAGTAATTAAAGGTTTGTTTTCAGTTTTGCAGTGGAAATCTACATAACAACCTGCAATTTTTCCTTGTAGTGTGTAATTTAGTGTTTATTGCAGTCTAGTGATGGTAGTAGCAGTTTAATTTTTTATGCTACAGCCAGTGACATCGTTTTTGGAACGGGCCATTTTCCATGTGTACTATGCGGCACAGAAGGCCTTTTTCTTTTCTTTGTTCACAACTTCTGATCGTTCTTTCACTACCATTTATTTAGCGTTTTAAGAAAGCTAGTCATATAGCAGCCATTCAGTCTTGGAAAGCTTTTGTTGCCAGGTTCTAGAATGTTCAGAGACTGTTTGTGGAATTATTTTTCTGACAATTAGTGATCTTGTGTTTAAAACTGATCCTAATCGTCTGTGATAGTTGGCCATCTTTCTTTCACTAGCCAGTACAAGCGTGGTGCCTAATTATACTGAAATAAATACTCCAGCTATAAATATATATACATATGTGTTCGAATATACAATATTCCATTTGGTATTCAATACTTACTCTACGTATTTGATTTGTAATAGAAAATTTGATGTTCACCCACCTGTAATTTTTTCTGACTCACTATTGATACGATCTTGACCGGGTGAGGTGGATCTTCACTGCAAGAATCGGAAACAACGACGAAGGCGGGCATCATGATGAGGAAAAAAATAAATAGAATGTATTCACTTCATTGGTACATAGTTGTGACTGTATCCGAGTCTCGAGTGGTTCTGCCAAACACGGGGGCCAGGACAGCCTTAAATAACCTCTCGCAGTCTTGCGGTTGTTGATGTCTTCTTGGAAAACTTGGGGAACTTGTTGAAGTGCCAGTGCCTTAGGTTGTGAAGTAGACAGACACGGCGCTGTACGACATGTACGACGGACACGTCGTACATGTTCCTCTTTTCTGAAGCTTCTGCTGCTTCAGAAGTAGACAGGCTCTTCCCCTTCGTGTCTTCTCCTTCGGATCCTCCCCTTTCTGTCTGCTCAGGGTGTACTGGGGTAACGCTTTTTTGGGGAAAGAGGGCAATTACCTCAACATGGGAACGCCCACTTGAATCTCTCCCACACTTGAAAGGTTGAAGTCCAGGCTGATCCTAACAGCCTATTCTGGGATGAGGGAAATCATCTCGTCATGGGAATGCATGCCTGAATGTTTCTGACATTTGAGAGGTCGATCATAACAGCCTGTCCGCCGCCACAGGAGGTCTTGAAGGAATTGCAGCATCCAAGCAACTCGATGAGACCAGTAGACCTCGTGCCTCTGCTTCATTTCACTGATTGTTCCAAGGCATGCCAGGTGACACCTTATGGAAATAAACCAAGCCAAGTCCAAGGCACAACAAACAGAGAGCACCCAACTAACCATGACAACTGCAGGTTCACACGTTCTTCACATAACACGTTATCAGAATCGTACCTGTAGCCCTTATTCGAGATTCCCTAGAATTAAGAAAAGGAGAAAACCAGACTTCACTGCGTACTTCAACCAACCTAATACCTAACGTTTTTTTTTTCTTTCCTGAGAAAGCCATGGTTATTGAGAGACTGAGAGAGCATCGAAAATGATCAAACGGATAAAATCCACGTAGTGAGTTACTCGTTCAGTCAATGCTACCTTCCAGTACCAGCGCCTCTAATGCAATATGTACTGGGCTCTACTGATCACTTCAACTCTAAATTAAACTGATTCATAAAGTAGCATTTAAAACAAAAAAAGTGCTATTTAGGTGAAAAAAATAAAAAATCTCCTCCAGACGCGATTCAGCAAATCAAAATTCTACAATGGTGGCCGATAAACACACCTACTCTGTAAGCATTGAATTGCCCAAAATGGTTTGTTTCTACAAAACCACAATGTCAATGCTTATCTGCAAAAATCAGCGTGACCATGAGCCACCATTGTCGCAAAACCGGCAGCACCTTTTGTAACTGGCTCATTGAGGTGTCGTCTCCCTTCTGTCCTTGTTCACTGGCGCTAAATATGCTTTCCAAGTCAGTTTACCAATACGCCCAACAAATGGCAATGTCATACAACAAACACTGCAAAGAAACTTTGAGCGTAATGCGAAACCTTTGAAATTAAAAATAATAAGTTTTTAACTAATAATCAAAAGAATTTGCATTGCGCTCTATTTCTAAACAAGAAACTTATTGAGGTGCCTAATTCAAAAATTACTCCCTCTTAATGCGCACTCGATTGGGTCGCAGTCTGAAAGCTTTTGGGCCTTGCCGAGGGCAACAAAGCGTGCCAGACATGCACTGCCCTCTGCTGCTGTTGCCGGCAGTTTTGTGTGGCCTCGGCTTGCCCTCTTGTCCCTGAAAGGGAGGCCGTAAACACGAGACGAATAGCCATTCTCCCTTTGTCCTCACTCTCGTGGCACATTCTACTGCAGTGAATGTGACTGGCCCTGTTCGTACACGCATGTCTCAGCCAGATTGAAACTTTCAGCCACACCCCTGCTTGCAGAGACGCGCCCTGTTTTGTTGTTAGGTGATGCCTCCGTTTTCTCAACTGCCACAAAGAACCTTTTGATGTTCTGTGCGATGGCTTGTTCTCTTTTGTAATGGGCTGTGGTATGGTATCTTTCTCGATTTGTCACTGCGCCGAATACTTCACTCGTTTTAACTTGCGCCGTCTGAAAAATTTTTGCTATGCCAGGCGGTCACCAAATGTGCCTTTGAAATTCCCGAGCATCGAGTTCCTGCCCTGCTAGACTGCCATGGCATTCTCTTCTCCTTTTGATGATTCCGGAAAGTCGTTCAAGTGCGGAGGTACAAGGGAGTTTTTCAGTGCCTCCTTGGCCAATTTGGGGCTGCTTAAGCAAGCCTCGTCTCCACAAGGAATGTCCTCCGGAATAGTCATCTTTACTTTAGCAATGTAAGTGCTCTCTTCTTCTGCTGCGATTCCTTCTTAAACAACCGTCTAGGTCTAAAGAGGTTTCTGAATGTGGCAGCACCAAATTGGTCTCCAATTCCTCTGCTAGCCCTTGCTGTGGTATTTTCACTGAACCGGATGTCTCCTTGCTAGCACCTTTTCCCCTGCTTTCACTAGCTATGTGCTGTGCTTCCTGGGTAACTATGTCACGAGGCATATTCTTCGCTTCAGTGCCGTGCTTTATCTCCGCCATGATCTCCCGAGCCTTGGAATGCGGGAGAGCTTGGACCGTATGGTCGCCAAAACTCAGGCCTTTTTCCTTCAACAGCACTTCTGAGCAGCGATTTGAAAATAAGTAGACATAATGTCTCGACAGATTTTGCGATACTGTGGCTTCAGTCAGTTATAGTCCAAACGGCCCTTCAATCTTCATGCTGGCTATGGGCAAGCAAACACTATTCTCCTCGACTATCTGCAGGATCCATGCATAATCCCCGGTGAAATCCTCGAGTTTCACAAACGCAGGGTGGACAATGTCCATTGTCGTAGCCGAGTCCCTAAGTACCTTCCACGGCGTTCCATTCACTACAGTACTAGGTCATGAAGGGGGGGGGGGGGAGTGGCGGGGTAGTGTTAAGAGGGCCAACTTGTCGTCGTCGCCATTCACGAAAGAATAAACAATTCTATGCTTCCGACAGCTGGTCACAAGGTGTCCAGGCTCCTAGTAACGGAAACAGATTACCGGTTTTCTAGCCTCAAACGCTTTTTCTGTTTTTCTTTTGTCTTTTACTGCGGTGCTATTCTGACCTGAATTATCGGGCTGTACGTCTTTTGTCCCACCTCCAGGTTTTTCGTGGTGAATGGGGCACCTGTTTTTCCTTTGCTGAATTTAGTAAATTGTCTGACACGTGTTTTCTTAGATTCGTGACATGCAGTGAATTTATCTGCTAGCACTGCAACATGTTCCAAGCCTTTTTTACCCAACCTATCTTGAATCCACAGGTGCACCTCTTCGCTCAAGGACCCATAGAAATGCTCTATGCAGGTTAGCTCAACAACCTTATCATGACAACTGAATGCATCTTGCCCTTTTTAGCCACTCAATTAAATTGGCTTTCAACTTTAAGTGAAACCTTGAAAAGACTTGCCCGATGTTCTAGCTGCCTCCCGAAAATGACGGCAGAAAGCCTCCGCTGAGAGCCGATACTTCCTTAGCAACGCAAGCTTTTATTTTCTGATAGTCATCTGCGTCGTCTCTCGTCGGCCTTGCATTCATTTCCGTTGCTTCGCCAGGAAGAACGGTCAGAATCTGTTGTGGCCAACTCTCTCTAGAGCCAACCAGTTTTTCTCGCAGGTTCGTTCAAAATTAATGAAAAACAATCCCATGTCATTATTTACCTTGGACGATAACATGAGATTCCTTATTTTTACTCCTGCTTCACCTGAACATCTTTCTTCTATTGAGAGGTTATCTGCCGATTGCCTGGCCAGATCCTGCTGCACGTCTAGTTCTTTTTAGCTCAAGTTTGAGTGCTCTCTCTTCCTCTTGTTCCTTTCCTTCTGCAGCTTCCTTTTCTGCAGCATTCTGTTCCGCTTTCTCAGCTTCTTTCTCCATCTCTTCCCATGCTTCTGAAATATCGTCCTCAAAAGCCTCGCACTTCTCAATCGCCTCACTAAGCTGCAGCTTTCTCTGACTTTTCACTACCTCAATTCCGAGCTGTTCACAAAGTAATAACAACTCTGGCTTTCTCCGTTTGCTTAAATCCTTGGTCAATCCCGAACGAGGACTTTCTTACTCTGCTGTGACGTGAGGAAACTTTCAACAGGAGCCTGCACGTACAGAAACTAATCTGCCGTTTTAGAAAACACACAAGCTAAAACCTCGAGCGCTCACCATTCTGCTGAAGCCAGGATGAAGGGTGGAGTATTCCATTGCTGCCAACCAGCTGATACTATCTCGACTGAGTGAAGTGGGTCTTCACTGCAAGAATTGGGAAACGACGACGAAGACGGGCATCATGATGAGGAAAAAAACAAAACAGAAAAGAATGTATTCACTTCATTGGTACATGGTTGCGACTATCCGAGTCTCGAGCGGTTCTGCCTAACATGGAGGCCAGGAGGCCTTTAATAAGGCTTGTAGTCGTTGACGTCTTCTTGGAAAACTTGTGGAAGTGTCGGTGCCGTTGTCAGGTTGTGAAGTCAACAAGCTGATCTTCCCCTTCGTGTCTTCTCCTTTGGGCTCTCCCCTCTGTGTGTGCTCAGGGCATACAGGGGCGATGCTTTTTCGGGAAGAGGGCAATTATCTCGACATGGGAACGCCTGCTTGAATCTTTCCCCCACTTGAGAGGTCGAAGTCCAGGCTGATTCTAACAGCCTTTTCTGGGATGAGGGAAATCATCCCAACATGGGAACGTACACCTGTATGTTTCTTACATTTGAGAGGTAAATCACAACACTACTTGGTCCACATGAGCCAGTTGCATATCATGATAGTCACTTAAGTATGTTTGTGTCCATGTTTGCTCTGAAGTTTGCAATTTCTTCATGAAGCTGCACTGTGCATGCCCAAACCACTCTGCCTTGATGGGTTCATACAGACTGAGTGTGGAAGTTGCTTTTCATTTCCACCTGATGAGGAACTAAATAGAAAAAAATTCAGGCAGTTTAGACTTATAGGTTACTTTTGTGAAAGAACAAACATACTGCTTATACGAAGAAGCCAAAGCAAGTGAGAAAATAATGAGTGGAAGATGGATGGGCAGAAACACCATTGTCAAGCAACAACTCCCGGTTCTGCTATGCTACAAGGAGGTGATGTGTCATGTTTCAAGGTTACTTTTGCTCACACAGCTTTATAGATGCTTGGAAGCACAGGCTCAACTGGCTTGTAACCACGAGGACGGACACAGCTGAGGTTTCTGTTTTTGGTGCCTAGTGGTGCTAGCCCTTACATTAGCAGTGGCAGTAGTTAACGGCTACCATTCTCATTTTTGTTCACCTTGCCTCTCAGTGCCTAGGACCAAGTGTCACAACTCCACGCTGAGTGTGGCGAGTGTGTGGAACTTGCTGTAAAAAAAAGGGGCAGTGTTGGAAATCACAGAGCCATGGTGGTGAATGTCGCCAACTTTTTTTGAGCATGTCACTAAACTCAGACAAAGAAGTCACCAAATTATGGCAAAATTTTGTTGCAAGGTTGCTAAATTGTCGCTATAACTGTAGAGTGAATTTTAAATTTATATATATATATATATATATATTATGAAGTCTAGGGCTTGACGAAAACTCGTCTGGAGAGGAAAGAACGTGGCTGAATAAACATACACTCGCCAACTGAAAAAACTCAAAACACAGATTGACGTTTCGGCGCCCAATACGGGTGCCTTGTTCATAATTAACGAATGCATGGTGGTCTTTATTATATATGCGTCGGAAGACGTAATGCACTTGCGTACAACTCAGGGAGGAGTCCCAGTGTCCGGTTTATCGTGTTAGTAGTAGATCGTATGCAGAATGATTCAAGGAGCAATCGGGATGATACTTTTTTTTTCTCTTTCGATGATAGAAGCCGAATGCCAGTTAATACTGTGTCCAGTCTTTCGTGATGCTCTGCCAGGGCGCTGGAGACCGTGTGTCCTTTGGCTACATCATTGCGATGCTGCTGTAGCCTTCTTTTAAAGTTACTCGTCTCGCCTGGCAAGGAGTTTTGTAGAAGACGCCCGGAAATGTTTCTTTTTCGAGGCGGTCTTTCACTCGGACGAGTTGTTGTTTTAGCTTGCTTGAAGGGACGTGGCAGATTTGTACATCATAATCTTTGAAAATTCTTGATATTGACTCGCTCATGCCTCGCCCTTGGGGAGAGACGCCCGTTTTCTTGTTCTTATCGGCCTTACAGGCGGTTCAGCTGCACGCTTTTCTTCAGTCTTTATAATCTGGCCAGGGTAGCCATTGCTGCTAAATCCTGCGTCACTCTCTTCAACTCAGCTCTGCGTGCGTCAGTAGTCGAGCATAATCGGAATGCACGGGTGAACAATGTGGAGGCAACGGATGTTTACAGAAGCCGCTGTTTACTGAAAGTGATTTGCGATGTAAAAAAAAGTGTGCGCCCGCACAGGCCTCATCTTCAAAGCGATCTGCGATGTGGACAAAGAGCGCTCAATGCTGGTAGCTTCGTATGAGCCGTGCTTTAGACGTTTAGTTCGCATTGAAGCAAGACACAGCACGAAGGTCGATTCGCTGGCTGCTGCTGCTGCGCTTATCTTGCGTAATTTGCTTTTGTAATCGAGGCTTCACCTTTTTGGCGAAACTGAATCTTTTCTTTTTGTTTTTAACTTTGTGTGTTCATCACTTTTTGCATGTTGTTAGACATCACGACGAAACCACAAAAATAAAGTGAAAAGAGCGTAATTTTATACGTTTTCACTTGTTTGTTATAGCCGAATGGCGAAAGTGTTATTGTTTATTGAATTGAAATAAAATGCTTGTTTCGTTGCAACTATGTATTTACTGTCAAGTTTCACTTCAGTTGGCATTGAAGTTTCACGAGTAAAACAAGCTCAGCAATGAAATGAACTGCACTGAAGACTCTTGAAGAGTGAAATGCTCAGACTCCATATACTTTATCCATGTCTGTTGCACACCTTATCGCTTCCGCCGATGAAAAGACTCTTCAAGAACAGCAGACGCTGCGGAGGTATCAAGTATGACACCATTTTGAAAACATTGCACGACGACGACTTTGATTGCTCCTGTGATTGGCTAGCAGTGACACAACGTCGCACGGTGCGTCTGCCTTGGTTTCCAGCTGCTGTTTCTTTAAGTTGTATCCTACTATAATATGACAGCACATCAACCGAAACGTTTTACGTTGATCAAGGGTGCGATCTTGTACGCGTTCCAAAATAGAACGGAGGCGGTTCGTTCTTTACGTCACGAAATAGGCGGTATGATCCGTTCCGTACGTCCGATAGCAGACGACACCGAATGATTGACAGCAGATATCACGTCACAATTGACGTCATGGCGTTCAGCGCGGTTCAAATTGACGAACCGTATTTGGCTCGGTGGAACGAACCGCCTCCGTTCTATTTTGGAACGCGTACAAGATCGCACCCCTAATGTTTGTACATGTGAGAAATGAATGGTCAATTTACCAGCAGGGTGGAAAGAGCTTTTGCTTCAATAACATAGTTACAGAGCAATGAATAATGGCAGCCGAAATTCTGCATTTACATTCAGATTGTAAGGTTACAAATCCAGCATGTTTCAAAACAACATGGCTAATTTTTCAGCATGAAACGCATTAGACCACAATATGCCTGCAAATTTTATAGTTATCAGTGCTCACTAAGTGAGAACTAAATCTCGCAACATGAGCTTAGTTGTGCTTTTAACACAGTGATGATAATTATGCAACCTTTATACAAGTCAAATACTACGTTGCCACCCTTTGATCTACCTGAAAGCTTCCTGCAATATTTATTTCTTCAAAAGCCATGGGAAGTGAAAGCAGTACGTTCATATTTGTCTTAATGAGCCCAGCTGCTCCAATCTGTATGCCTTTTTACAGCTGGTTTGTTGTTTTCTTGCTGCATACTAAATCCCAGGCCATTATAAAATTTATTGCAATAAGTTTTGGTAAATTGATTTTCTGCAACACTTGTGAACGTGCACTAATTGAACATATTTAGTAAAACTGCAGCACTGTCATACTTAATACACATTCTATTGGGTTTTCTAAACAGTAACAATTTATAAAAAACCTGCATTTTAGGAGTACAATGTAAAGCCCGTTTCTCTGGGTACAATTAACTGCAGTGTATGGCCTTTGTTAGTGGATACCACTGTTGCTTCATTATGGTTACAAAGCTGATGCACCACGTAGCCAATTTTTACTGTTACTTGTAGCTATTTAATAAAAAAGAAAGCCACTTTTGAAGCAACTTCCTTAACTTCGAAGCTGCTAAAATTTTGCAAATTGTCCAGACATGTCACTAAATAAAAACATTTCTCGCCGAACAAACAGGCAGAAAGGTTGCTAAATCTAGTGACAAAACTACTAAAATGGCAACACTGGCTGTGGTTAGAATGTGAAATAAGATTTCAAGAATGAAGCCTCAATTATAATTTTCCGAGTCAATAGGTAAGCTCTTCCCCGAGATGTTCCTAGAAGAGCAATAATTTAGTGAGGAAAAAAAAAGTCTGGTTTGAGATTATTTATATTTATTTAATCTTCAAAAAGCATACATGATGGCAATTCAGTGCCGGCTCAGTGCTTGTGCAAAACAAGTCTTGCTTGCATGCAACTAGTTTTCCTCAAAAATACAGGAGTTGCAAACTACGACTATTACGTTTAGAACCGATTGAGGATGTGCAGGTAATCCGAGAGGGTTGTGTAGCATCATGATGCAGTAACTTTGAATTCAAAGATGATTTCACATGAGCAGCTGGCTTGCAGGCTTCATGTAACTGCCAAATAGGGCTCTTTTGCTTAATGCTTGTAATTTGGCAGCTATGTAAGAGCTTATCTTAATACCTAACCACAGAATGTAAACTGCCACATTGCAACACTTAAAGATTTTGTCTTCTGCTTTCTGTCATGTCAAGGAAGATCACTAAAGAAACGGCACTGAGGCACCCAGCAAAAGGTCCCATATTGTTTCACATCACCTGCATTGTACAAGGCCTGGCTAAAGATTGACAGCAGACATTGCATAAAGCCAATAAATTTTATTTATGCATGTTTGACGTATAGAGTATGCAAGCGACAAACTGTCCTATCGTCAAGGTATCTAAAGTCACTTATGCAACTGATGCAGCAACATAGAAAATGGAACCCTGAATAAACAAAATTACAAGCTGCCATTTCCAAGATGCTTTTAACTTTTTTGACAAACAATTACTGCAATAAAATTGGTAGCCACAATTTCTCAGTGTCAGTTTCTAAACGTAAGTGTTCTAAGCGATACTAAAGAACAACACTGGTACCTAGTTCAGTCTGGCAAAGTATTTTTCAAGACTCAATTTGTATTCAATTCGAGGAAAAATAACTTGGTTATAAACAAAGAAAGTGAACAGTATCCCTTTCCAAATATCACATTTGAACTGCAGTGCCTGTACATCAGGGGAGCTATAGCATAAAACTATTCCAAACTTTTCTATTCCAATTCTGTAATCAGCCCTCTGCGATTGGTCAAAAACTTTTTTGGACCACTCCCACTTAACCTCACGCGACGTCACAAAAACCGCGATAGCTCCCCATCTGATATGACGTGTACACACTGATTAAGCATGATTTGACTGAACAAAATAAAAAGTTATTTCTGATTAGACGCCTTCTTGCCATTAGCACCCGGCTATTGGTCAGAAGTTTTTGGACTGCACCCACTTCACCTGCCTGTCGCACGACGTCACAAAACTGCAAAAACTTACCGGGCCAAACTGACGTATACGCATTAAAGATGCACTTTAATGCTGAACAAAACTGAAATTCTGAAATTGAGTTTCGAAAAGAATAAAAGATGGCTGCCGCCGATCGCTCAGGCACTGGCTACTCGCACCTGCCGGAGAGCAAGGGTTTATTTGATATTATAATAAAACTTTTTGCTTGGCCGTGTAATGTTTCTGAGCACTTTCGGCACATTTACAACCTCGCTCTGCCAACTCTTCTTTGCTGAGGATCCGTTTTAGCGTCATTATTAAGCTTCCGCTGCATGCTGCCGCGATTTTCAACCAGCCACCGCAAGCTAAGTTAGGGAAAGCGGACCAGTCGCAGACACCGGTACCACCCTCTTTATCCGGTTATCAACTTTCAGTGCAGTGGTTCAGCCCCAGCGAATCCCTCTCCACTTGAGCATGCTCCTCGCCTCTTGTCAGCCAATTAGATTAGACAAGCCGCTCAGTGTAGGCAATGTTATTCATTTTTCAGGCAAACAAAATTGACCTCCTATGAACGAGGAGAGCGTTTGATTGGTCTGTTCAGACAACCCTGCGGGTGGACCGCCCGGCGCTTGCGTTGGTGGTCACGCAAATTTCACGTCAGGAGATTGGAATAAAAACATATCGGAATAGTTTTATGTTATAGGGCCCCAGTATGATGTCATAATTTCAAAAAAAATTTTTTTCATTTTTGTGACGTTTTTGTTCAGGAAAAGATTTCCGAACTCACTGGGTGTCTTTAGTTCCTTTAAAAATGCAGCATAAACCTTGATTATTGATAAACGATTGCCTAGTCTCAAGCAGATGCTGTCCATATCTCATGACGTCACAAGGAGCTAGTGTGGGAACTTCAAGCTCTTTCATGCCTGCAACTTTCCTGGCTTACAAAGACTCCCCTCACAATAAGAATGATGTTTCTAGTGTCCCATAAATTTAAGTTACCAGTAGAGCTTTACTGCCCCTTTAAAGGGCTCATCACCAGGTTTGGCCATCTTAAACAGACTAGTGCAGCACATACTTCCCACGCTAAAGATCATGTCTGCAAAGTATTAATGCTGCAGCCACAAAAACAGCTGAAATTTCAAATCAAATGCTGTGCATCCTCCTTGCGAGAATGTGCTTCTCCCAGCAAGAGCATCAAAGTAAAATGCACAAATGCCATGACATCAATCGCAGTACTAGCAACACCACTCACCATGACACATTACTTGGGCAAATTGTGCAATGCACAATGCCGCTACTAGAAATGTGCTGATCAGCAAATATGGAAGAGAAGAAAAAAGAAGAGGCATGGCTTGTTATGTGAACGTGACAAGCCATGGCTCTCATTCTGTATGGGAGAAGGTGGGGAAGGAACGTTGCTTGTGGACTCTACGAGGGACAGCAGGAGAGTGCCTCTGTTCGCAGTCGCACTCACCTCCTGGTGGTATGGTAAGAGGACATTACCTCCTCCAATAATAAACAGATATGAAACATTATTTTGGTATAACGATCCCAGTAAGAACTTCCAGAGCATAACTAAAATTTGCAATGGTGCCTGGTGAGGAGCCCTTTAAGAATGATGATACTTGCGTGGAGATCTTCTGCAACAGGGTGAGCAGCAGTTATAAAAAGAAGGTGTCGATAAAATGCTAAATTTTTTATAAGAGCAAAGATGCATTCATTCGTAGGTTCTGTAACACTGCTAAACAGTGTTCAACTGCCATAACTAACAATGCCAACACAACAACAAGCACTCAAGCCATCTAAAGGTCTTCCCATTTGACTTCTTTAGCTGCACAACAATCCTGAGTTAACAAGTGGTTAAAGAGCAATCTGCCACAAAATGCAGGAATTGTGACCTTACATCTTAGAAAAGGTCCTTAACCCACAAAAGTAGTGATGAGGGCTTTGCTGCTGCTTATAGCAAAAAAAAAGAACTATACTACAAACACACTGTACATGTCCTAACTTAACATTAGTTTCATTCCAAGAATAAAGACTAATGCAATGGTAAAAGTGATGGCACCCTGTTGAATGCTCATAGCCTTAAAAGCACTTGCTCGTGGATGATAAACTTCAGCAAAATATAACTGAAGGCCATGCCATAGTGAAATAAATTATGTGAAGAACACTCCAGAGGGACATCAGGTGAGCACCTGCTAACATACTATTTACGAGCTTTATACTTCAAGACATAGACATTACCATGCCTAACACAAAGGCTTCAATGTGACATTCTCGTCAGACTTGAAGAAAAAACAGTGCTAAAAAGACGAGGACTAAAAGAAGAACAAGTATGATGGACAGGCGCTAACTTAACACTAACCCGCCCACATCAACCTCCTGCTCATCAGACTTATCTGCTAAAGAAGAAAGTCTGGATTCTCCAAGAGACACAATTTTAAGCCTGAAATGTGGGAAAGAAATTAAGTTTTTGTTAAGGCTTGGCCTTTAAATCACACTGGATATTCTAGCTGCCAAACATAGGCATTTTTTAAATATTTGCACGTGATGAACCTCTGAAGGATGTGATGTAATATAATGAAAATACAGCAGCAAGCCAGCTGAAACACACTAATGTCTATTCCAATGCCCATGACCCATTTCTTAAGATCTAACACAATCACAGGGCTAGAGGCAGTATATCAAATGTATGTGGGCGAGTCTTTCAGTGACTGACTACATGCACTGCAGGATAATGCCTGACGATCATTGACAAGTGTGCACAAAGGGCACTGCTTGCCACCAGAGAGCAATGGAGTCATCTCGGGGCCCAGATGCTTGCTTTTGCTGCACATCTCACACACATCACGCTCTGGTGCGTTGAGATATGTGCACGCCCCACAGGACCATATCTGCTTGTCACTAGCCGCCTCCTCGGCATCTAAGTAGCGTTGGGAGGCCTCTACCACAGCAGCTGCGTCGAGACAGTCTCCAGCACTGTCAGGATGAGGAGGCAGTCCAGCATTTGCCATGGCCAGGGATGGTTCATGAGGTATACCATTCATTTCCAGCCCACTCCGCTTGGATCCCAGGGAAAGTGATCTAAGATCTTGGGATAGATGACCAATCGTGTCCCTGCTGCTACTACAGTCCCCGGAGTGACGTGGTAGGCGGCCAGGCATGTTATCTGCAGGAACAGTGTAGCACTGTTCCCCAGCCAGACTGCAGTGCAGAAAAGATCGATCACCAGCTCTTGACACAGCCCCAGGAAACTCGTAACCAGTGGCAGTACAGTACCCACTCCAGGAACCAGCAGAAACACCATAAGCGTCTCCGTAAGAGTCACCATCACCTATAGCATTGCCCAAGACATCTGCAGTGCCCATTACCAATTCCTCAGGGTGTCTGGCTGCATGCACTGAAGCTCTGTAACTTGATCCTGTGCGTCGTTTAGCCTCGGAGGTATCGGGAGGTGTTGCCCCTAGATGCGACTGCCAATGGGGTGATGGCCAAGTGCCATTGGAGGGCATCTGATAATCACTAACAGGTAAATCTCTCCAGGATACACAGGGTTCATTTGCACCAAATACTGGAGCCAGCTGCTTGGAGCTCTTGAACTTATGCTTCTGCACCAAGCCTCGAACAGCGTCCTCAGGATCACAGCTGCATTCTCGCCGAAATCTATAAATTTCTTTCCAGCTCAAGGACAAGCCACGATCCCTGATGCCATCCATAATAGCTGCCAGCACCTGTAATCAGACAATGAACTTAAATCTTCAGTGACAACTAGAACTACCTTGGCCAAAGCTATGAAATCTCAACAGCACTAATAAACACACCCTTATAGTTTGTGACAACACACAGTAATTGTTGAACTTCAATGAATAACTATTAAAGAAAACTAACTATACAGCTAATCAACAACGCTTCAATGATCATTTACATCAATGCAAATGTCCATTTTACGGGCAGACTTTCTTCCAAGTTGTAGAAGAAGGATCTATGTAGTAGCAAGTGACATTAACGGCAGCATATTTGACTGCAAGTGGCTTTTATGATATGAAAACATATGGAAGCTGTGTCTACCTTACACAGACTGCAACAAAAAGCAATGCGATGATTAATCTGGTTATCATGGCACTAATTCGGGCGATGTACTGTTAAATGAGATGATTCCCATATTCTCTAGGCAGAAATGCTTACTTTGAGCACATTAAGCAGAAGTGTTCTTGTGTTTTAAGCTTTCAGTTCATCTTTAAATGTTTGGTTTGTTCTCTTTCTGTTGGCTCTCCTGTACATGCTTTTACAGGCGACTGCAGCTTTTCAATATGGTAATCAACTTGTTTGAGGCTATCAGCATTATACTGATGGTGCATCAATGCAAATGGTCATTTTGTAGGCCCTACTCTAGTTGCAGAAAAAGGATTTATGTAAGTGGTAATTAACACTAACAACAGCATCAGGTGTTTTCTGGATATGCTCTAGAAACTTTCACAAAACATGTTTGCTTTGATATATATTTAGAAATCGCACAATCAAAGTGCATTACAGTATTTCAAGCTGCTTGAGATGAATGCAAACAGTATGCTGCTGATCCCATCTATATATGATCCATGAACTTCCTCTTCAATGCTTCATTATAGTTACATAAGGCGCCCAGTATACACCGCAACGTTAAAGGTGCCTGTTCAACTCAATTCGGAAAAGGCGACAGTTAAATAAAGGACAACTAAGATCAACAGCCCCATCTAAAGCGCTCATTGCAAACTGCTGTGGAGTCTATGAAACACAGTCACACATATCACATAGATTGAAATCATAATTAGACAAATGATTACACTACTGTCATCTTGCTGCCCTGATGAAGACAAAGCCACCCGTAGAAATGGCTCTAGCGACATCCCTTGTCAGACCACCAGTGTCTAACTGCTGTTTGTCACGGTTTACGTGAGGTGTTCATATAGCCTGCCATTGTGACTAAGCCACTATGGAATTCTGATGTCGAACATAAGGTCAATGGTTTTGTAGGTACACTTCATCAGCGGTTGCAATTTAGTTTGACTGGAATGCAGTAATACCTGTGTATCGAGATTTCAGTGGGATAAAAAAAAAAAATACCAGGTGATATATATATATATATATATATATATATATATATATATATATATATATATATATATATATATACACATACCAGTGCGCAAAGTATATATGTAATAAAAGTATGACAGTGATACATAGGGTGTACAATAATATGTTCTATGAACATGAAATATAGGCTGCGAAGGAGTGATACACTAAAATGTGTCACTGTCAGTAGCACTACTACCTCATCAGGGCACTTCGAAAGTAAGGGCCTGGAGGCGTGCGCTATACAAAATCTACCACTGCAACAGAAGCCTCCCAAGAGAGGCTGTACTACAAATTTTTTGGGCTGATAATAGTAAGTGGATTTCCTTGAAGAAACCACCTAAAACTGATTTTGTGTTAAATAATGGTTCCTTACCGAGAAACACTGTCGGGTGAAGCAGAATACGTTGTCCGTAAGCTAGTGTAAAGTGTTTTTTCCTTTTAACATCTAAGACGTGGAGGACAGTCAACCCCTCAATACATTTACCGCAGATCGGAGGTTCATCACCTGTTAATAAGTAGTGGTGTGTCCTGTATGTGTGTCCTATTCTCAACCGACTTAGCAGGACACCAGTTTCCTGTGATTTCAATGTTGATGGCCTAATTCCTAACTGTGGTCTAATCAGGTGAAACTTATTAGAAATTTCAGCATCCCAAAGGTGTTGCCAAATGCTTCTTAGTTTTTTCCACAGCAAAGGTTTCAAATCTATGGCTGAAAGAGCCGTGGGAGCATTGCAGGCTTTTGTTGCTATGAATGTGAATGTAGCGAGTTCATCAGCAAGCATATTACCCTCGACGCCTCTGAGTCCAGGCAGCCAGTGTATTACGATATGTTGTTCAGCTGCATAAATAGTGTACAGAAGCAAATATAGTTCACTATTTACAGGATTTTTATGCTTTTGTAGTGACATCAAGGCCTTAACTATGCTTAATGAGCTCGTACATACAATTGCCTTCTCTAACTTTAATTGCATAATATGCTTCCCAGCTGACAATAGTGCATAGGCCTCAGCAGTGAAGATGCTTGTTAGTGGGTGCAGAATGTCAGATCTTGAAAATGATGGACCGACAGCTGCATAAGACATGCCAGCATGCGACTTTGATGTGTTGGTGTAAAATTCTGGGCGTGAGTACTTGGCTTCAAGCTGAAAGAAGTGCATATGAATGTGTGCCTCTGCGAACGAGCTTTTGTGAAGACTGGTTTGAACCCTTTCAGGGTCAATGACGTAAATATACGGCGCCACGGACAAGTACAAAATGGCCGATGCCGTATATATACGGCGCCATCTGTACATTTAAAAAGCGTGCCAATTTCCTAATTTTTTCTATCCTGGCATGTGCTGCCACTACGTGGGAATACAGAGAATTTATTTCTCACGCCACCTTCTCTTAGTTTTCGTTGCATGGTTCGTTTTAGAGCTAGTTTGCTCCGGCGTGTCTATATACTACTGCTCGCGCATTGGCGCGCGTGCGGGCAGGCGGTGGTTTGGGTTTTGTTCCGCGGACGGTTTCAGCTTTTTGCACTCGCAAATGATGGCTATCTCGTTACTAATTGCTCAAAGGGCGGCCGCCTGTTCCTCGCTCGTTTAGTGCACACAGGAGTGAGCATAAGAAGGATGCCGCCATGCATGCGTTTCCTTTTCTTTTTTTTGGGGGGGAGACTCGCAATATCTAATTGCCTCTGGTTGGTAATAAGATGAAGATTAGCGGAACTTTGTCACAAGTTTTGCTTTTTTGACGGGCACACAACCACACAGTTTTCTTGAGTGCGGTCACCTAAGCAGTTCAATTACGCTATGGACGTAAATATTAGTGTAAGAGCAGGAACATTAGAGACTTGCGAAATATTCTCGTGTGCACATATTCTAAGTGTTGAACTATAACAATGCATCAAATTTTTATTTATTATAAGTTTATTTCCTTTCTTTATTGTTGTTATTAATGAATAAAAAGTACATATATAGCAATGCAAAATATTTTTTTATCACTTTACGGTCACCCTAGAAAAATTCCGCTAAATTTTTTCAAAGTATGTTGCTCAGAAGAATTGAAATCTGCAATGAAAAAAATCGACCCTGGGCGGTCGCATATGGCGAAAAAAATCAACCCTGAAAGGGTTAATAACTGGAAAAAAGCTATAGAGAGGTTCTGATGGCATGAGAAAAGCCAGTTCCACTTAGATTCCTTGAACCACAACCTGTTGAGGTAGAGAGGTATCTGCGAAATACAGTTCCCAACACAGCAGTGTAGCAAGCAGCAGGAGGAAGCCAGGATGGCACTATATGTCATTGTAAGTTCAGTCTACTACCTGTGTCGCACGGGCCAAGCTCAGATTAGGTGCACTAAATACGATGGAAATTCACTTGATTTGCTTGATGAAAGGTCAGGGGATGTTCCAGCACTGACGAAATGGATGGAAAAAGGGACAAATGGATAAGCAGTGACGTGCAAAACGAGTTAAGTGAGATCATGATCCACGCAATCCAATGGGAAATCATTAGAGGCAAGGTGTGTAGCCCATTCTACGGCATAATAGCTGAAGCAACAACTGATGTTGATGCTTTGATGGCGAAGAGCAGTTTGCCATCAGTGTACACTGTGCTGACATGGCACTCAACGCCCACGAAAACTATATTGGCCTGTACAATGTGCCAGATAGCAGGGCTGACACACTGCACATGGCCATCAAAGATATGATTTTGCACCTTGGCCTTGATTTCCACAACGTTCCTGGCCACTGTTTTGACGGTGCAGCTAACACATCCAGCCGTATTGAAGCAGTCCAGAAAAACATGAGTGATTCTGAGTCGAGACCTATGTATGTACACTGTAGTAATCATTGCCTAGATCTTGTATTGCAGGAGACTAGCATGAGCTGCGATATCATTGGCAGAGCTTTTGAGTACCATAAATGGTCTTTCCAAAGGCATTCTTGAATCAAAAAAGTACAAAAGTGTTTATTCCTCTATTGTTCTTCCCTCAGTAGAGGATTCATCAGATGAGCCAGAGTCAATGCCAGCTAGCCTTCTGCCACTGTGCCCGACAAGGAGGACAGTCACGGTAAAGTCAATGAAAGGGTTCACTGAGAACTATGCCAGGGTCCAAGAAATACCAAGTGAGATCTTTGAAGGAACAGGCTCGATGGCAGACAACAGCAAAGCAGTTTTGCAAGGACACCAAACACTCCTGGGGATGTTTGAAGCGTTGTTGGGAATAAATATCTCCATAGCTCCATGTGGTCCATTTGAGGGACTAGCAAGGGCTCCCCAACGCTCAACGTTTCGTTCTGCAGGTGTGAAAGAAGCTGCCGAGACTCTGCGTGAGGCAGTGTTCTGCCTGTGGTCTGAAAATACGCTAAAGGAGTTGTGGGACCGCACGAGCGCTGGTTCAACTCTGCTAGGTCTGAAGGAGCCTCACAGTGGAAAGCCTACAAAGCCACCAAGGAGGTTTGAGATGCACAGCATGCCTCTCCCGCCAGTTGCACTAGATCCCAAAGCAGCATTACACAAAGAATACTTCGAGGCGATCAATTGTATTACGAGACAAATGCGGTGGCCCTTTGATAAGCCTGGCTAGTGAAATTAGAACGTACGTTGACAGACACCGCCAGAGGAAGACAATTATCTACTGATGACCTCAATACGGCATTAGGCGTGCACGCAGCTGATTTTGACCTAAGCAGTCTCTTGGCGCAGTTCTTACTTTTTCCTTCAAGTTTGTCTAATATTGAGTCTTTATCAATTGAAAGCATTTAGAAGACTCCACAGGCAAAATCTGAACAAGTCCATGAGCTGATAGACGAAGTCACCGGATCATGCAACTTCTTTGTATACCTGCATCAGTAGCTTTGGCAGAAAGCTCATTCAGCATAAAGTGCTGAATGAAAACTTATTTGCGGAACCACATAATGCAGAGGAGGCTAACACATCTTTACACATTCACAAAGAAAGTGCCACCACGCTCAACTTAGAAGATATGATCAAAGAATTTGTTACCAGGACTGCCGAACGAACAGCCACTTCTGGTTTTTGAGGCGAGTGGTAAGGTGTGCATCTGTCATGCCTTTGAAATTTGGAGCAGACTGCATGCACTAAGTATGTGCAGCTATCCGTCTCTCTCCTTTTCTCTCTCTCTGCTAGTTACGTCTACCTTGAATTACAGAACACGAGTCCATAGGCAGGCTGTTTAGAGCTGTATGATGAAGCAGCACTGCCTTGAATAAGCTTGAGCCCATAAAGAATCATTCTGCTGCAAGCAATGCATACCACAATGTTCCTCGTACAGCTCTTCTCCATCCCCCTTCAAGCACCGTTTTCGCACACAGAGCAGATTGGAATGTGGGTTGTAAGTGCACTTCAAGCAGAAAATAAAGAGACGGGTAATTTCACTGAGCTTTGAGCGACGACAAGGAGGACTGATAACCCAAAGTTTTTGCTTGTAAACCGATGTATTGCTTCATCATTACTTGTATATATTGCAAATGCTGTAATTACAACTGCGGAGCATTGATCTTCATACTTCTCGCAATTAAATATGTAAAGCTGCTTATATGTATATCTATTGCACACGTGTGTAACATAAAATAATAAGTATGTATTAATTTTTTTAACTCCGTGTACACTGTCCTGATGAAATGGCTCAGTTTTCATGCGATAATGTATTAAAAGCAGACCCCAAGAGTGAGGGTAAAGGATGGAAAGAACAAAGGTGCTACTGTTTTGTATGTTTTCTGCTATATACTAATCATGTAGCTTTTTTGTTTGCACATGATTTTAAAGAGAACTTGC
Source organism: Dermacentor albipictus (assembly GCF_038994185.2). NCBI lineage: Eukaryota > Metazoa > Arthropoda > Arachnida > Ixodida > Ixodidae > Dermacentor > Dermacentor albipictus. The sequence continues at coordinate 224,959,538 of NC_091821.1, read as the reverse complement.
AGAGTGGATACTTTTGTGAATAAATGTGCAAATCTAGAGTGTAATAAATGCAATTTACTGAAAATTCAGCTTCAAGTGTTTTTTTTTTGTCTTTTTGTGTGTGTACATGCACATTTTCTAAAATTACCAGAGGAAGTGCACATGTAATTAGCATTTATGTAAGATATTATAGAACAATTAGCTGCAGTAGCCATGTAGGCTAAATGTACTACAGTGCAAAAGATGCACAGAAACAAAGTATTCCATAAATAATGAGTGTAACTTGTCATGAATTTTATTACAAAGAAAATAAAAAAGCACAACATGTTTCTTTTTTCTTTATACAACAACAAAATAAAGATAAATTTAAAAAATGCTGCCATTTCCTCTACTGCGCTGTCTGTGTGTCTGCCCAAATACTTCCAGAGTCACTGACTGCCTGTGTGTCTCACGCATAAAATTTCACTTCATCATGGCTATCTGGAGTAGCATGCCAGGGATGCCATCAGGCGAAACTCTCAAAGATTCATTAAATAGTTGTCTCTCTAAGTACGATGAAAACAAGAATGGTACAGTTCTTGATCTAGAACAAAAAGTGAGCAAATCCATATTATAGCTTGTACTTCACAGAAATTAAATTTTATATCTAAAAAAATTATGTACAGCATTGTCCACTTTAAGTGAATACATGCAAGCATGCGACTGTGCTCCACGGAGCGCCAGATGCAGCCTCCGGGAGAACTACTTGCGCAGGTGTATTGAAAGCTGAAGGCCATGTGTGCTGCATGTCTTCTTTTAGTCTGTGGCATGTGCGAAACCTTGCCTGATGCTGTAAATTTGCTCGCATCACGGTGCACGAACTACGGTCTCTCATATCAGCCTACTTAAAATACTGAGTGTTTATGGCATGCGGCGTAAGGAACTGCTTGAAGTGGTAAGTGATGGCAGCCCAATAATGACAATTTTAATGTGAAAGCATTATACGCCCCATTATGCGAAAATTCATGGGCATAGTCGGTACCAAAAATGGCTGATAGCGCAGAGAGTAAAAACACGTCAAAGAATGCTCGGATTGATGTCAAATTTCTCGGGGAGGTTCCTGTAAACAAAGTAAATTAATGCCTTTTAAAAGAAAATTTGGTAAATTACCGTCCGGATGGGAATCGAACCCGGGCCCCCGGGAAGCAAAACAAGCATGCTTGCCCGATGCCACGGTGGCTCTACGGTTCTGGTTGACTAGAGGTGTGCCTAAGGCATGTGTCATTCATTGCACACATCACATCATAGCCATCTGGGTGACTAAACATGTGGCCTAGTGCATGCGTTGTTGAGCATGTGACAACGCAGCCAATGGGGATGAGGTGGCGCCACATCATCAGTGTATAAAATGAGTGTATAAAATAAAAAGCATGAATGTCCTATTGAACACCGCTGAGCGATCCTTCAAGTTATGAACATCTTGCGAGCAAGCGAGCGTGTTGAGACGCTTGGTGCATTTTGATTTGGCCTTACCGAAGCACAGTTAGAATGCAGGCGAGAGCTTGCGCAGACAAGGAACGCACAGAAAAAAGCATTTGACCAAAGGGACTATATTCTATAATGCTTCCACATTACCACACATAAGCAGTCTCTGCCGAAATTTTTTATAGCGTTGTTATTTGGTTCAATATTCCACAATATGCCATAGCCACAGTGAGTGCGCCTATGTGCTATCCGCCTCAATTTACCTAATAAACATGGAAAAAAAAAACATATTAGCATAGCGTATTGGAATCAGTGATGCCATGTGTAGAATAGAAAAAAGCAACACAGTTGAAGATTTTTTATTCGTTTAGCCAGTGGCATATGTAGTTTTTGTTAATGTACACTTGTGTTGTCACATTAGGTCATTTTGCTGCTGAACACAAGTTAGCCATCCGGGCATTAGGATGGTGCCTTTGCATTGTCAAACAGCAAATAAATGCACATTTACTGTTTGTGATTACACAATACAGAGATTGGCTGAGTAGGTAGTGAATACTCGGCCAGCAAAGACAGCCAGAGAGGCTGGACATAGAAGGAAAAGAAGCTACACAACAGATTGTACGAAAAGTTCATGCTGTACTATGTGCCTCAGCTCCTCCGTCATGCGAAGTATGATAAACATTCATAAAATATGTCAAAAGTCCCTCACGAATGCACCACACATAATGATATTATTATGAAAATAGGTCCTTTAGACTTTTGAGCAGCTTATCCTGGGACGCGTTATAGCACCCTGCACTTTATGTACCGTGATGTAAAAGGCCTGCCTACAGGCATGCTGAACCATGATGTAAGATAATTTACAGTACCAGCATCAGGCGAGGTTTCATGCATGCTGGAACAATAGCAGACGACGCACCGTAGGTGTCACCTTTGTCTCTCAATGCGTCTGTGCCAGTAACTCTCCCGGCGGCTGCATCTGGTGCTCCGGGGAGCACGGCTATGCGTGCGTTTCCCTTAAGAGTGCAGGACCGCGTACATTTTCATGTTACAGAAAGTAGCGAATGCTAAGATGATATAGCAAGCCATACTCACCCTACATTCAGCTGCTGCTATGAGGCAATCTAGTGCCACATCACCCAAAGTGGCAGTGTCAACAGCATCAGCCAGGTATAGTACACTGCCTTCTCTCTTCTCATATCCCATAAGTTGAAGCACTGTTTCTGCATTCTTGAGGTACCGCTCCACTGTGTGCTTGTAATAACCACTGTAAAGCTGCACATAAAAGGCACTTATTGCCCAGAGTGCTAATAAAGACATTATTTAGAAGCCACCTGATTACAGACATACCTTAATTTGGAGTAGCTCTGTTCGCCATGGCTGGAGTATTAAGTTGGTGGCATACTCTTCAAGAGCAGCAAAGGCAGTGGCAGCTTGAAGAGGCTCAAAAGAGGCTCCATCCTCAAGTGCTCGACGCAGCACAGCTTCAACAGGTTTGCAGACAAACTTATTTGCATGTGGAAGCTTACAGACTAGTCGCCAGGCAGCGTCTTCAAGGCTCTGGCGCTTCTCCTCCTGGCGCGAGCCCTCCTCTTGAAGCAGGCATTCTCGCTGATACTTGGATAAGACACTGCGCACCATGTCTGGGGCTGAGCGCCACATCTTCAATTGTTGACACGTGCCTAAGGTAACAGAAAGGGGTTGGTCACAATTTCTACAAGTGCAGTCACAACACAAAAATATGCAGAAGTGCAATTACTCTTCTTTACTTTGCTCCAATCTTTCATCCTGTTTAAATAATAGCACACGAAGCCATGAAGGTTACATCTCGAATATATGAATGTTATTACAGACGCAGCAGCAGCACTGTGGTTGCCACATCGACTGCATGGTAGCAGTGCCAAAACATGTCAGTGATGCGCTGCACTTAGACAAGCACTCAATTACAGACGTCATTATTTTGCAAAGCATGGAGCCAAGCTGTAAGTATACTTATTGTAATTATACAGGAAGCAGGGATTTTGTCATCATGCAACTGAATTCTCTTCTAAAGTTAGAGACATAAACAAACACAAAGCACATTTATTTTACAAACACGAAAGCCTATGCAGGTAGATATACCGCTGACATCACCCACAGAAGGAACTAAGAGCACAGCACATACATTGCTAACAGTTAACAGAGTAAAAGCCATCTTTCGTATCCAAAATAAGTAAAGGTAAGGACTAAAATTAAAGCAACAAGTGTCCCTTTAACAATAAGGCAAAGCAAACTGACTACAAGAGTGGCATTGTAATACGTAGGAAAATGCACATAACGTAAAACAAATAAACTATGAGAACTCAAACAAAAAGTGAAATTTTGTAAATAATTTGCTGAATTATGAAATTGCAAGAGCTGTAATAAAGGTTTGGAATGGGTAGCATCAGCTAATGAAATGCAAGCGATATGATCGATGAGGCAGCTTGAACCTGCAGCGTAATCACTGGCTTGACTGACAGTGGTTAGCCAAGGCTGACTGACTACGGTGATGCTCACTATGGTAATCAAGGTAGCAAACAATATGTCATAGCTTTTACCTGGCATATTCAAACGAACATTAACGAGAAACAATAAATCAGCTTAGACTGGCAACGAATTCTTTTTAAGCTCCATTCAGATTTCTTTGGTTAACAAAAAAAAAGAAGAAAAAAGAAAAACACTACAAGCAGCTAAAATTAAGGATGAACTCCCCCTTTTTAATTTTGTGCTCAAACTGGTACTGATGATGATGGTTCAATCCAATAGATTTCACTGCACGATTTGGCCATTTTCAAGCAGGAACGGTTCACAGAAGCTGCCAGCCTCAGTCTTTACATACTTTAGAATGCAATAGGTAATCCTTCGTAATTGTTACACCCTTAAGTAAGCTGGAGCAGATGTTGCCACAATCTATAATGTCATGGGGGAGTCGGTGCAGGCATCTCAAGGCGGCAATGTTATCTGTCTTTTGTTCTTTGTCCCCTAAAGAGCTTCTACTGACTGAAGGACTGAATTATGTGACACTCCAGGAGTGTGACCTTCCAATCTAACTCTGCTCTTCAGTGTCCCTTTAAATATAATATGTGCTTTACCGTGCAAGCCTTATTGAGGACCTGCTAGGACAAACACATGGCAATGATTGCGTTTGGCTCAAGTAAAGGCACTGCAGGTAATATGGCTGCGATAGGCAACTGTATAATGCTACAGTGAATGGGCTCACATCACAATAACACAACGGGAGAAAGAGCTGCTACATGGGAGCAGAAATCAAGATATAACTACATTGAAATGCTCAAAATGCAAGTGGGCTCAGACATTGTTGAAGAACAACTGTATAAGCCTGCTGCATGTGACAATAGAACAGACCAATGTCAAATCACAAAGGCAATGCAGGGCCAGCATAATGTAAAACTATTCCAATGTGTTTTTATTCCAAATCAGCCATTAGCCCTCCATGATAGGTGAGAATGGTTCGAGTCGTGCCTATATGGGCAGGTGCCACGCCCAAATGGGCGGAGCCTGAGTCCATTTGATCTATCTCGAAGGGCTAATCGCCGATTTGGAATAAAAACAGATTGTAATAGTTTTACGTTATACCAGCTCTGATCCCTACATGCAGTACAATCCACACAAGAGGTATCTGTTAAAAGACATTTGTTGAGCACCATTGCCAGAATTACAGTAGACTTCACAGACATGAAGTACAAAGAACTCCTTGATGCAAGTGTACTGCCATCATATCATTTATTTTGGCTGTTCGGTGTGACATTGAACATACACATACAGTGCAAGCAGATGGAGGCTGTGTCCTGTCTCGTCCCAGCATCAGTCTGCTTGCGCTGCATGAGTGACCATGATGTCACACAGAGGTGCTACCTATCCAGGACAAAGCTGTCCAGGAAATGAGTACGAAGTATATTTACTCAAGCCTGGTGCCAGCATGTTTCATACTGGATAAGAATTAAGAATGGAGTATGCAATGAGCCAGAACAGATTAACAATTTACAGCACAAAAAAACACGGACAAAAAAAAGAAAAGAAAAAAAAAACACAATATATATATATATATATATATATATATATATATATATATATATATATATATATATATATATATATATATATATATATATATGGGATGACAGGCGTGCTCTTTCTACTGCAGGTTTATTGAAAACATGCCAATTGAATATACAAGGCCACACAAAAAATGATAATAAGGAGACTTTCGTAAGTGGGATGACAAAATCAGTGGTCACATGGATAAGATGCAGTAAAGATTTATCTAGAAAAGCTCCTGCTTAGTTAGATCAATAGACGGCTGGCTCACACAAGTCTGCACATGCTTTTCAATATTAGCTTTGGCAATTTCATGGGTGTGCACAGAAAAGCTTTTTTGCCTGCCGTCAGCAATCTTTTAACGTAGAAGTAGTAGTACATATTGAATTATAGAAGCTGTTGACCCGAAAATAAAAACTATGAAAAGGTTAATTTTACACTGTACTGCGGCTATCAATTGACGAAATGAATTCTGCATATGACTTGCAAGGTGGCAGAAGATTCATTGAGAGGAAAGCCTTGCATCCACCAGACTGCAGCATGTGACCTCAATAAGATCATTCTTTGTACCACATTTCCCGAACTATAAGTCTAATTTTTCCCCCAAATACTTTGTCGGTGAGTACTATATATGCATAGAACTATGCACGCTGGCACGACCAATATGAGCATCTTTTTTTCCACAAGAACACCATGCTAAAGAAGCAATTCCAGTGATGTGCCTACGTCTCATATAAGTTATCATATAAGCTATTCAGAGGCTGAAATCACTGACCCAGTGATGCTGCCGGCTGAAGTAGTTGAACATTTTGACTGCATTGAAGGACAAAGCATTTGCTAGGTTAGAGTGAAGCATAATAAATGCTGCTTTTCTACGCTTAAGAGGAGTATTGGTTGAAGCTCTTTTACTGCTAGAAATTGCGGCTTGTAAAAATTTTGTTTATGGAAATTTAGAGCCCTGAAATTGGTAAGTAGGGCACTTCACAAAGTATACAAGCGTGCATAATTGCATTTTTACCACGCTGACTGAGATAAAACAGGTGTGTCTTATATGCTGGTGCAACATACATAATTTTTTCTTCGAAACTAGCGAAAAGTGGGGGATACGACTTCTACAAAGGTGAGACTCGTAGTCCAGAAAACATGGTAGCTTTGAAGCTTCTGAAAGGTAGTGGTGCCATTTTATGTTGCTGCACCAGGATGAATTTTTCTCCAAAGGCAAAGTTTTCTTTCCAGCACCTGTATGGGTTTTCTTTGTATTTTTATGCTACAGTCTGGTTATTAGAAAAGTATTGATTAATTTATAAGAAATCCTAGAAAAAAGTTCATGCATAGAGTAGTACCCATATCATGTTTTACTACAGTGTAGCGGTCACCAGTTCAACCTTTTCAACGCATCATAAAGGTGGAGGAATGAAAAGTGAAAACAGTTTAAAAAGCTACACATTCAGGCATTTGTACCCCTGTGTGCAGAAAATGGATAGATCCCTCTGGTTTCTATCCAGTTTTGCCTCAATAGGAAAACTAGTGTAGACACTTTTTTTATACGTATGTTATTCAGCCACAGAATCACACAATAAAAAGCAAATAATGACAACTGTGCTGTCAGATGATGCATTATTGCTGTTAAAAACTGGGAGGGGGTCTAATAAGCAAACTTGGAAGGCTAAAGAAAAGACCAAATGGAAACTACATTATTGAACAAAGCACCCTCTCTCTCTCTCCTTTAAACACAGGCATAATAAGCCAATGAGACAATCGCTTTATGGACCAACTGAGTCTGTTTAGTAATGAGTCAAACATAAGCACTCTAATGGGCCTGCTTGCTTACATACGTAAGCGGGAAGAAATGGCTGAATAACAATGCCAATTAAAACAAAAACGAAAAAAGAAACAGTGTTTTCTATGAGAAAGAAACAAAGGTGACAGCAGCTGCCGAATGCCCCCAAAAAAGGAGTAATCGAGAGCACACCACTACCACCGCCTTTGACAGTGTATAGCGGAAGGTAAACAAGCGACAACGCGCCAAGCTACAGGCGCTCGATACCATAAAGACATTTCTTTCTTCGTGGCGTATCTGTCAGTGCACCCTTTCGATAACCACGAGCATACGCAATCGAGATAGGAGGTCCCGCTGCTCATAAGTTGCAGAACCACTGACGCTTGGCACTATGAATGCGACTTTCCGATAAGCACGAGAATACGCAATCGAGATACGAGGTCCCACTGCTGATTGGTTGCAGCACTACTGACACTCGGCAATGTCAGTGCGGCTTTCCGATAACCGCGAGCATAGGCAATCGAGATAGCAGGTTGCGCGCTACCGATTGGTTGCTGCACTCATCAGATTGGTACACTTAAGACAGCTGCCACAGTATCAAACTCGGCTGGTGCAGTGGGTGAGGACAACCTGGAGCCGCATTTCATAACAATTTCGTGCCTTCGATTGAACTCTTATTACAAGTTGCGCCGGGTGGTCGATCCCGGAGCTAGCGGCGGCATGCAAGCTCATAACGAAGGCCGAAAACAGCAGAAAAAGAATGCTTAAAACGAAATACGGCGCCTGGTTGTCATTCATAAACACTGCAGCTAACGGCGGAGCGAAAAACGGTGTCATTGCATTCATGTCGGGTTCAGAACCACAATCGACTTTTACATTTTGTGGAAACTAGGACAGGCAAATCTAAAGAAATACGTAGCTGCTATGTATAACACCAAAAGCCACAAGAACGAGCGAGGATGAGAAGTGTGTGGGCAAGAAGAGATCAAAACAGCCACAGGTCTCAGAAAAGAATTCCAACTGGATTATCCAAGCACAGCGTGACGAGAAAGCGTTTCGTAAACCGTACTTACTATGTTAAAACCAAATTGGGTTCACACGGCCACATCTGTCGCAATCACAGCGAAGGACAAGCTCATTTGAACAGCCTTTCGTTTTGTCGGTCACGCGACTCCAAATCATAGCTCTATTCGCCAACTATTTTCTACGAAGCACAACTTTTATGCTGCAGCAAATATAAAGTACAGCTAGAACATTGGTTCATCATGCTGCTTACTATGCTTGCAACAAGGCAGTACAAGCACAGAAACGAAAGTCAGTCTTAACCAACCGCAAAGCCGTCGGTACGGGCACAGCCTCCTATCGGACTACTATGCCTGCCGGAGACCGCAGAACTGCCGTTGTCTATGGAGGCGCCACTTGCGTAGGACTAGAATCTTTAAGCTTATTGAGGGTAGTGATAACCCTCACATGGCTCTAGGCGACCATGGTAGGGTGTTGCCGCCGAGTAGCGGCAGCAGACAACAAAAGTTGTTTGCGCTCTTCACATATTAATGGTTTAGGACGGCGTTTGCGGCATAGAGTTAGTAGAACAACTCTAGAGGAAAAGCTGGGCCGGAAAAGTGGGAACCTCTAGGGCGCCGCCCTGTTGCTACTGGTCAATGTGGCCAGCGCAATTACTATTGAAAGAGCTGAGAACAAGTACAGGTCACCTTATGCTTTGTCATCTAAAAACGCATACCTGATGGCTTTATGAAGGTGGTGCGTTAATATTAAGTTTACAGAAAGTGATCGCTAAGTCCGTGACTTATGTAAATCACGATGTACGCATTCATGCAATAAAGGATGACGCGAATTTCGGTTTCGAATCTGTTTTTTGGATGGGTAGTAATTTCGTACAGTTTACGTTTGACATGCGATCGCGCGTCGACATCGGACGCTATGGCACACTCGTTCGTGCCTTATGTGCCACCGAAGCCTCGAAGTGCTCTGACACATACCTTCACATGTAAGTAAACGAATGTATCTCCTTGTTGAGAATGTCACGCGAGTAGGCAGCTCTTGTGGTGCATCACAATCGTTTGAGAAGCGTTACAGTAGAGCACTTTTCTGCATACGGAGCGGTGTTTTTATTTGCAGGTTTCCCTTCAGTAGGAATTGCTGGACAGGCGGACCAGCGCACCGGAATTGTACTGGCGAAGCCACAAGCAGCTCAAAGAATCTGTTTAATTGTTGCACTTTGAACAGTCATGCTTCTACAAAGGCCACAGCAGAAAAACAGCCTGATGCCGAGTATTTCTGTGCCACGAAGTAATCAAGAGGCGAGTGCCTAATGCGGACGAAATCGAGTGCATCGAGACTTAGAACGACAGAAAGCTGAGCTAGTTGGTAAGGATTCATTATGCAAAACTGAGGTGAGGCGTGCAGACGACACAAGAGTAGAGAAGTGGGCGGCGCTCGTGTTGTTTGCTTGTAAATACTCTACTCTTGTGTCCTGTCTGCACGCCTCACCTCCGTTTTGCATAACGAGTGCATCAACCCACATATTAATAGCGTAGACGTTTTATTAACTGTGCAATATTTTCAACACTTCCTTGCATGCCATTTCATGTGGAATATCGTTTCTGGTCACAAATTTGTGCAGCGAATCTATTTGCATGATCGACTCCGGGCCTGTGGGACCGTTCACTTGCACTTGATGCTGAGTCTTTTACATGTATCCATAAACTGCAGATATGCACATCAGATCCCTGCGAGCATTTTCAAAATTCAATTATTTTAGACAACAGGCACATATGCAATACTGACATAATCCCGAATACCACTAAGCAGCTGGGACACATTTTTGTTGACTATACTCGCAGGTAAAATAAGTACATCATGTGGACAGCTCCAGCTCATTTTCCTTAAGTCAGTGTGTACAAGGTTATGCAAAAATAAATTTTTTCTCGCGCACCGATTATTTTGCTGTATAAGCAAGAGAACCGACCACGTTAGTGTAACGTATCTTGTGCATCACACTAATATGTGCTTTCATTTACCAAGTGAGATTAGTTACTTTTATGGCTGATTCAGTCATATCACACTGCAAGCTGCATGCATTCATCAATCTTCAATTGGATTTTGCAAATGCTTTACAAAACATGTTTCCCTTTTATGGAGATATGCAATGGCAAGTGTTCATGTGTTCCAATAGTAAAATTTAAGCTCTAAATTAAAGAAGACATTTCTAGTCAGAAACAAGCAAAAATGGTGACTGCAGAGTATCAGAAGCCCAAGGTACAGAAATTATGAGAAGTGTCGAATGATTTTAAGGAAAGAGTCGTATTTGAAAATGCAAGACTCTTTAGTGTAGGTCAAGCAAGTCAACATAGGTAGAATACTCTGCAAAATTATGCGAGTGAGGAGATGTCAAACAATGGGTCAGGAAATGCATTGTTTTTCTGCAAAACAAAAGCTGATTGCCATTACATAAGTCACTTTAGCATCATGATAAATTCAGAAATAAACCAAAAAAACAAGACACGCAAAAATAAAAAAAACATTTAATGATGCTCCCTCCACACTGGGATAAATAAAAACAAACACATCACATCTAATGTGGACATATCAGATGCCTTGTGAAACACTAAAAGAACAATTCAGTTTCGAGCTATGGCACTTGCCGCATCGATGTGGGAGGGGGGGGGGGGGGGGCCTTGTACCAATAGTGATAGTTACCACTGCATTTAGAAATTGAAAGCATTCGTGCAGACAAGGATGGTTCTTTATATTTTTGGCTACCACTTCAAATGCCTCCACCAAGTGTTACAATGCTGCACGCAGCCATACTAAGGATCTCGCAGCAACACCTGCAGGTAGAAAGCAGAAGCAGTCAAAGTGCTGGTGTATTCTGGACACTGTGTTTGAAAACTTTTAGGCAAGAAGAGTGCAAGAAGCAGACATAACAACTGCATTTATTTCCATAATTCCCCATTTGAATGGCCTTTTCTTTTTGCTTAGACAATGCCTACGCCTAGCCACAACAGCTCCCTCATACAGACTCCGCAAGCCAAGAGGCCGTGGAGGCAAATGCAGGTAAGAGGCAATAAGCAATAGCACTGGTATCGACATTCATCTAATTTCTTTTTATTTCGTTTAGGCAGCCAGCACACCTCGAACAGCCACCTTGACTGCGGGTGTGTCACCCTAGTCGCCAAGGAAACATTTGAGGGAAAGCGACAGGCAATGTGAACAGCCACTTCTCCATGTAAATGATACTCTTTCTTTCGGATGACTCCTACGCCTCGCCACGCCAGCACACTTGTGCACAAAGATGCCGCAGAGGCACTTGCAGGTCAGAGGCAAGAAGCAGTGGCACTGGTGTCGACATTTACCCGATTTCTTTTTCTTACACTGAGGCAGCCAGCACACCTCGAACAGCCACCTTGACTGCGGGTGTCAGTAGATTCCTGTTGTACATATGCTCATAATAAACTTCAGTAAACTTGAACTTCATAATAAACTTGAAGGCAAATGGGACATTGATGCATTGTATTCTTGAACATTTATTGTACACATACGATATATGTTATACTTTGCAGTGCTACAGAGCGTATTTTGAAGCTTCCCCCTATATTTTGCACCTTTAATTACGTATGTGTTGTGTGGCCCTCAATGCAGTTCATGTTGTAGCAGCTGCTTTGTCTGTGTATCGCACATTGGCTTAAGCTCGTGATATCCACATACTTCTCTCACATATACCAAATAAAGTTCTATGTAGTCCTCAGTGTTACAACAAAAAATGAGAATAAACAATCCGATCGTGGAATTGTGTTTATTACGGTAATTCCTATCACAGTTACTGACAGGTTGACAACTTGAACTGGTCAATCGGTCTATAGCCTCCTCTATTTTTCAAAAATAAAGGAGGCTATGATCCGTCATGGCAAGGAATTGTATGTATACATAAAAATAAGGGGGGGGGGGTATGTGTGTGTTTGTAGTGGGGGTATAGGATTAAGGCGGTATGAAAAAATGTACAAACACCGTCCTCTAGACCCATTCCGTTAAGGTACCGTAACAAAGCGTATGATGCATAAAGTTCATGCAACCAACTCTGATATTACTACAGACGCCAGGCGACGCGAGCTACATTTGTCATGATGCATTCGCGACTGCACCGGATGCCCTCCACATTATTCTCGTTAATCGTGCTCACTGCGCCGAGGCAAAAGAAAGATCATGGGCGCAGGTGCCTTTAGAGTATCTCGACCTTGCGAGGCACCGCTGCGCGTGCCAGGGGAGCTGTCCGTGCGAACACTCCCTGGCACACACCTGCCTCGGCGGCCCCAACCTACGTACCGTTCTGCTTCGAGCTTTGATCCCCCCACTGTCCCTTGGGTGCCCTGGAGTTCCTGCGCCGCCTGCTCTATTATCATCTCAGGTGCTCTTCTGAGACTTCCGTTTGTCGATTACATGTGCCCTACAGCTGGATCATTACTGATAATAATAAAAAACCCGATCTCTCGTCGCGACGATAGATCACGAAAGCGGCTTTTGCAACATACCGCGCCCGTGCGAAGAGAATTACGGAACGCCAACGAGGAATCTGACCACAGCTTCGAGCTCGTAACGTGGTCGAGTGACACTCCTGCAACAGGCGTGACCGCTGAAAACCGCATACCGCCGGAAACTTGAACAGGATCATCCCTCGGTTGCATAACTGCCAGCTGTACGGCCAACATGGACCACACCCACACCGTCCCGCAACATAGAATAAAGAACCAACTTATAAAGCCCAAACTACAGTAGCCACTGTACCCAAACACACGGCTGCACGCACACATCACAACACTACAAGCGAGACGCCATGCTGCTGCGCTGCTACTGTTGCCGGATTAAAACTGACTACTGTCACCAAGTCTAGCAAGCGTCTCAGGAGCTGGCAACCTCGGCGCGTAGCAACATGGCGGCGCTCTTGGGGTTCCCGATTTTAATGCATGGGCCCTATGGGTAGCTTGTCCTCTAGAGTCAGTATAGTAACTCTATGGTTTGCGGGGATAGTGTACTAGAATACAGTTGGGTGGGGCAAGTGGCTGGGGTTGGGTGCATGTTGTGCAATGAGGCGCGCGACGACGAAAGATACTGTGTTTAGAAAAAGTTTATTTCGACAAGAGACGATACGAAGACTGAGTCACAATCACGGCTCAATTGCACCAGGACGATAACATATATATTACAAGAAACGAAGGATTGTGTACACGGCACGTTCTCAAATTAGTGTCCGAGTCCTCACTCACTAACATAAAACAACATAAACTCACCGAAAAGCACAGTTACACATAAACTAATTGTAACATGTATAAAATGATGTTCCATATATGCAGTGTACACAATGGTTATGTACAATGCTGATATGACAGATACACTTGTACATAATTTTGAAGTGATGCTGTGAGATGTGTATATACAAAATGATCATGTATATTAAGAGAGCACGCACACACAGAAGTTACAGGCACCTGCATTCTGTGCACATTCAATGAACACTTCTGATGGCCTGGTTACAAGAACCATGCAGGCTGGTCGAAAATTAAGCCGTACGTGTCCATCAGTCACGAACAGAACACGACATGACCACTGTCGAAGGAACTCTTCTTCCCCAAGGAAGAACAACTCCTCTGACAGAAACGACGACGCCGTTCGATGTTGCCCGTCACACCGTGGCCGGCATGCTGCGAGCATTGAGGGGCTCTACACATTCTTTTCTCCTCTACTCTTTTTTATCCTTTCCCTTCACCCGTACAGCGCTGTGGAGGTGCCTTCGCACGAGAGGCAGTAACAACGCTGTACTCATCTCTTCATTTTCGCTTTCAAAAACCACTCAGACTGACAGAAACGACAGTAGTTCAGAAGAAAGACCCTCCATACACGGTGGCGCGTGGGTGGAGGGGCTTTAGTTCAGGATAGAGTCTCCCCAGAAGTGGAAACAGAGCGCGGCGACGATGCCCCGCGGCAACTGCCTCGCACCTGTTACGCCATAGATAAAAGGCCCCCGCAGTAATTAAAAGTCGCGCAAAGCGGCCGCGTGAGCAGCGACCAGATGTAACAAAGCGGTTAACTCAAAGGCCACGGAAACCAGTATGCACTGCCCTCGAAAACACCCTGGCAACGATGCATTGCAGCAGCACATGTTTATCGGATTCCTGAAGGGTGCAATTGGGACACAGCGAAGATGGGGCTACACCCCACCGCTCTAGCCTGTCACGAGTTGGAAGCACTTGCCACCGTAGACACCACATGAAGTCGCGTAGGTGGAGGCAGAAATGACGCCGTTATTGCATCCCACGGCACATTATTAGAACGTGTGCGGCGCGTTGGGGGAACTAGAGGAAGCAGTAAGGCTGACATTGTATCCACCACACGGTTTTCAAGTACGTTTACATCAGGACATACCTGTTGTATGTGGCGATAATATGTCACGGCCGTAGAGTAAAATGTAGGTGCGTTTAATACTTGTGGTCCGAGACTTAAGTGCACGCCCGGTAACATGTAACGAATTTTCGTGCCAAGGAAATAGCCAGCGAGTTCACGCACAGGACACTGATCACGCTTTAACGGACGGAGCAGAAATCGCAGAGCAAGCAGCCGGCAGCGAACAGACACGGATGGGAACGCGAACCCACCGCGAGAGCGTGGTTGCTTAAGCGCCCCGCGACAGACCAGCCCGACCAGAAGAAGGAACCAAGAAGGGACTGCAAGGACCTAGAAACTCGCAATGGCGGCTGTACAACGTGACAAACGTACCACACTCGGCCGCAAAATACAGACTGTGCTAAGTACCTTCTTTCTAATAGGGGCAAATCATACCCTTGAATATGAATATTTCGTCTTACATCTTCAAGAATTGAGAGCCACACAGAGTCTGATATGCCATCATAGGTGTAATCAAGGCCTAAAATACGAACAGAGTCGTTCTTTTGAAGACAGTAAAGGGGACTTAGGCGTGTCTGTGGTGAACCAATGAACAAATAACGACATTTTGAAAAATTTAGCGCAGCACCTGAAATATTTCCGTACTCAGTGAAAATTCAAAGGCTGCGGGATATCTTCATCCCTCAGATACAATGTGATGTCATCGGCGAAGGATGTCACCTTCACAATACCGCTACAAGGCAGTGGGAAACCGCACAGGTAAGGGTCTCTCAGTACTGAGCGCAGAAATGGCTCAAGGCTGAGCACAAAGAGTACTGCAGGGGATAGAGGGCACCCTTAACGAAGACCACGAGTAACGGGAAATGGTGCACGTTCCCGACCATCAAGGAACAATGTACTTCCGATATTTGGATAGGCCGTCTTAATAAGTTCAAAAAAATTTGACGAAAAGCCGAACGAGGTCAGTATATTAAATATGCAGCTATGTTCAAGGCGATCGAATGCTTTTTCTTGATCTAGTGAAACTAAGAGACCACGTGCTGACATAATCAGCGCGTATGTTATTATGTCACGCGTAACGAATGAGAGACTGTGTATCTCTCTGCCAGGGACTGAGCATGCCTGATGGTGTCCTATTAAGGAAGGCATCGGGCTTCCCAAGCGTCGGGTGAGAACAGCTGTGAAGGTTCTGTAGTCAACGTTGAGAAGTGTGATTGGCCTCCATTCTCGACGAACTGATGATGGATCGGTCGTATGTATCAGCACAATACGACCGTCGCGAAAGCTAGACGGGAATTCAAAGTTCTCAAAGGAGCGGCTGATAACAAACACGAAAGTGGCACCAATATCTTCCCAGGATGTTTCAAACCTCTACGGGTAACCCGTCCGGCCCTGGGGCCGAGCCACGCTTCATGGAAGATAATGCTGATTTCACTTCGTCAGCTGACGGTCATGCACACAGACGTTCAGCGACTTCAGGCGGTACCTGAGGCCCCTCACTAAGCATTTCGACGTTACCGTGGTCCATTCGTATATTCGTACGCGCCATGTTTTCAAAATGCGATACAAAGAGCGAATAATCACGTGCGGGAGGTGACATAACAGGAAATGCTCTTGGGGCCACAGAACCGAGTACATTCGGCTGTCTAAAAAGAGAGTTTCTTGCACATCGCAGAACTTCAGGGTGTGCACACGGATTATGTCTGCATCGCCAAGCAGCAACTGACAAAAACGACGCTGCGATGAGGCGTTGGAAACGCCTCCGTAGCTCCCGCTGCCATAACCGCATCAGTTGATTGACCCGAAGGGCCATACGAAGCTTCATGGCAGTATCCACCAGTTCTTCTAACGTGCCTCCCATGCGTTTCAATCAGGGCGACCCCAGCCCGGGCCTTTCACATCTGCTCGCGTGCCTAAAACGCAGTTAAAATCTCCAACAAGAACCACGTGACGACCGTCCAGGAAATACACGTCCACAGGTCACGAAAAAAAATCATTGGACTTAGTGGCTTGAGCGGCCCATAGATGCACAGCATGCCTAACCTAAATGAGGATAGCACACAATCAAATGCCAATATCCGCCCTGTCCCATCATAAAAAACATGATGATCTCGCAAGAGAGCTCTACTATTGAAAATAATAATACCGACCGCACTAGAGCGTGACGTCGCGAGAGAGAAAACGCAATTTAGGTTGAAAGTGCGTCTGAAAGCAAAAACGCGATCAATGGCGAAAAAAATTTGTTTCTTGCAAACACAGAATGTCACAATTTTTAGCGCGGGCCACGCTGACAATTTCGGCTTGTTTTATAGGATTTTGGAACTCCTGTGCGTTTAATGAAATAATATTCAGGGTGTCGGCCATATCTAATTATAAGTGTCACTGAACAGACCTGGTAGTGTTGTTCAAGTCGGTGCCCCGGGAAGAAGTCCAGGGAACATGCAGTACACACGTCACTTCTTCGACCCTCTCGAAGAAGGCCGAGGTTTCTTTGGCCGTTGTAACTCGGCGCGGCCATCCGGGGCGCCGTCCGAGCCAGAGGCTGACGCGTGTGCACGCTTTACGTCTCGCGGGACCGCCATTTCTACATCGAGTACATCCAGGCTTGGTGACAGTCCAACGTTACTGCCAACTCCGAGGCTGAAGCTATTTTCAGATGATGATGATGCTGGTAGCGGTTGGGCTGCGGGATCGATGTCCTCGCTGCCGTCAACTTCGGCAGCCGGGGGCTCATTCAGATACAACGACGCAGTGGCTTTTGCAGAAGAGTCACAAATCAGATGCGGCGTTGTATACGCAACTGAAGCGCATGAAGACACCGCAGACTTCGTTGGTGTAGAGAGCGCAGAAATTGCAGGGCCAGGTGTTTTAGCCATGTCCAAAACTCCCGTGTGATCAGGACTGATGGTAGAAGCCGAAGCGGAGGCGCCATCGGCCACAACGTGCGTGTCCCTCGCTGCCTGGGAGGCCAGCGAACATGGCGTGCTGCGATCGGCCACGCCATCAATAGCACGGTCCTCCCTTTCGGCCGACGAGGCCGGCGAACATGGCGTGTTGCGATTGCTCGATCTGCAGCTGCATACTTCTTTGTCATTTGCCAACGCTGGTTGATGCGGTGTCAAGGCAATCTCTTTGGTTACGGCGTCACACTCAGTCGCGACCGCAGCTGACGCCGGCGGTAATGGGGGAAAGGAACCAGCAGTAGCGTCTGAATATGAATGCCGCACAGGGCACACGACTGTAGGGTGACAATCCCTGCAACGCCGACAAGGACGGTCACATCCGTCGCTTTCGTGGCCATGGATGCCACAACGGCCACAAAACGCTGCGGTGCACTGTGCACGGTAGTGGTCGCTGGAGCCGCACCGATGACACACGCGTTGCAAGCCACGGTAGTCAAACGTCACACGATGACCAGAGACTCGCAGATAATTGGGGACAGGGGTTGTGGTGCTCATTTCCATTCGAACGAAGCGGGTGCCCGTGAGCACGCCACGTCGTCCGCTCATAAGACCAGCGTTTACACACAGAACCTTGCCGTATGGTGATGGCGCCTGGACGAGGACTTCGTTCGGAACGAAGGACGGCAAGAATAGGCAGGTTACGTTCGTGAACTGCGGGCCGACGGGAACGGCAGGACAACGCTCGCCACCGATGACAAGGCAGCCAGCATCGACGATTCGACAACATCGACATGGAAGCCATGCTTTTGGCGGTGACTTGGAAGTTGAAGCCTCCCATGTGTTGTACGCAATAGACCTCAGAGAGGCCAACTATTGAGGCCGTCGCGTCGACGACGGTCTCGGGACCATTCCCCGCAGGGACAACAACATCGAAGACTTCGGCCTTCGAAGGAGTTCACGGCACGGAAGGTGTCATGGCGTGAGAGGTGGACATCCTTGACGTGAAACACGCAGGGACGCTAGCAGAAACCCTTCTTCTTCTTCCTCTTCTTCCAAGCAAGTATGACGGGAGAATGCCACGAATCCGCCTCCTTCACGTTCCTGTGCTGCCCTCTGACGCACGCCGCTGGGAACGCTTTGGAAGGGTGTAGGGGATTTTGCCAGTTGATTTGTGTACCTGCGCCCATGTTGAGTGTGCGTCGGTTCTGCGTTTCGTGGATCGCGATTAATTATGAATGGTTTCTCCGGGGCAGCATGTCGTTCACCCGTCGAGTATAGTGGATGAGCAGGCCCCAGTGCGCTGTTGTGGTAACACCGCAGACGAACAAAAAAAAAAAAAACAAACAAAAAAAACATGTAAACTTTCTGCTTGCCGCTTCAAACAAATAAAACATATCGGCCCCATGCGGTGCCCTGTACTCAGATTTACGGGAAGTATTCTTATAGAAAAAAAAAAACTGCAGTGCAACATTCCATTCATGTTGCCGTCTTCCTCGCGTAACAGAACGCAGAGTAACTGGCAAGGGTTCTTTTATTGCGGTCGGCACTCGGGCGCCGAAAAAAGTTTTCGGTAGCTATTATATATGCTAATCTGTGGCCTGTAAGCCGTGTGAAATTTTTTGTCTAGTCCATGCTTAACAACAGCAACAAAACTCAGTGCCCTTCCACTCTGTGAAGAAGGATGACCAGTGAGGCTGTGTATGTGGGCCCCTTAAAGGCGAACTGCACTTCTGCCGCGGGTAGGCCCGGTATTGTACTATCTTCGGGATCGGCCCACGTATGGGGAGTGCTTGACGCCTGCGCCACCTCCGCCGCGGGTCGGCCTGGTATTGCAGTATCTTCGGGATTTTTTTCTACACGCGGACGCGATAGTGGGGAAAGTAGCCCTTAACAGCTTCGCTGTTAAATGGATATGGCGTTGCGCTGCTAAACTCGAGCTCATGGGCTCAAACGAAGTCGCGGAATTGCATAGGAACGAAGTGGAAAAACACTCGTGTACGTAAGCATATTCATGAGCATATCCTGTAGGTGCACGTTAATGAACCCCAGGTGGTGAGAACTGAACAGGGTGCCTCGTAAGCATATCGCCAGACGTAAAACGGTAGAATTTGTTTAAATACAAAAAAAAGAAAAAAAAGAAGGTAGCTGCGTCCTTCGGCTTTTTTCTTGGGGTGTAAACGAGGGAAATTATTCTTGAGTCTGATTTCTGAGAAAAACAGGTTACGCTTATCTTATATTTCATACCTAAATGTAATGCCGTTCCCGACTGTACGTCCGCTCAACTAAGCAGCTTCTGTATTATAATTAAACGCCTGCTTTCAGTTATCCGGTGCACTATCGTTAGGACAATAACGAAGCATTTAAAGGAACGGCAAGCCTCGCATACACGTAGAGATATTTGTAGATCTGCTGCGTTCGTTGAAAAGGATAAGTGGGGTAACACATTGGGCACCCAGTTTTAATGGGTTGCAGTCTTGCAGACATGGTGAGACTGTCAAAAAATTTTTTTTTCCTTGCCTGAATCAAGTTTGCAGATTTGGCTGTCCCGAAACGGAGCGTTTATATTGAATGACAGCTAGGAACTTGTTCAGCCGAACTGATTAGCACCCGCGCGCTAATTCTCTCAGGAACTGGTGCGGCTCTGCGCAACCGCCACGAATCTCTTCGGAATAAGAGTCCTCACTTGCATCGTCTCACCTTCGAAACTTCAAAAGCTACATTCGAACGCAAACGGCTATTCAATAATTTTTAATAGTGAATTCTGAAGTCGAATACGATCTGAATAGCAAATACCATTCGATTAGACTATATGTTTCTACTTCATTTCGCCTGTTGGCACGTTGAAGAAGATCACCAGACAAGCCACGGAGATAACTTTAAATTGGTAAAGACTTCCCGGTCTCCCTGATTCAGTCTGAGTACTGTTACGTTTCGCCTACGACGCGCGGCAAAAGCCGGCGCGGATGCAACGTACGCCGGAGCTTCGCTCAAAGCGGCGGACATTTTGGTCCGTTCGGAGCGGCCGCGACGCATCCCCGCCGAGCGCGTCCCGGCATGTTCAGTGCCACGTGTCTTTGTGTGTGCGTGTGTGTGTGTGTGCCCACGCTTGTCAAAGCGCGGCAGCCGGGGAGAGGAGCTCCCCAAGTGTGAAGCGAGGAGGACTGACCGGCGCCGGCCCGGCTGATGCGTCACTACACTCGTCTCTACATGTCTCAGTCCGTCCGTGCCTCGCTGTCACGTGGTGTCGTCCCGTGACCTTCCTTCTTGCCCGCGACGCCAAGAGTATAAGAGCAGCTGCCCCCGGACGCCAGGAGAGAGGCTCCGATTTCTTCAGTTGTGTAACGTGCTCTCCCGTCTCTCTACTTCGGTCGACCTGACCGCCCGCTCTTTGCGATGCTAGAATAAACAAGTTGTTCTGTTAGCAGTCGACTCATGCTTTGCTGGGACCTTCGGATGCTTCCAGTGTGCCCCAGGCCGCCAGGCCAACGCTACCCTTGGGGCTTGCGACCCATTTGCAACAACGGGCGCCAACGGTCCGGTTGCAACAACGGGTGTCAGCACTGAGGTTCCAACAGCTGGTGGCAGCGCTGAGATTCCAACAGCCGGTGCCATCGGTGCCGATCAAACATCTGGTTGCCAGCGGTGAGATCGCGACAACGGAGGCCAGCAGCGAAGATATGCGGTTGACTGTATGCTGAGCAGCACAACGACCATCCGGGAGCAGTGCAACGAGCCCTGTGTGATGACTGGTTGCCTGCAGCGGAACGACTGCGCTGAATTCTTGGCTGCGAGGTTTGGTGAGTGCGGGACTTTTTTCTTCTGAGTTTTGCCAGGCTTTTGTTAGTGTCAGAAACAGAGCTGGTAATTGTGGTTGTCGTTGCTGCCGGGTTAGTTGCGGCAAGACAATAGTAGGCAGTAGAGAAAGCAGCATTCAGAGCAGCCATGGATTTGTAGTCGTTGCGCAAACCGTAATTGTTGGAGCTTGCAAGAGAGTTGGGTCTGGATGTCTCAGACAAACTCAGAAAACCAGAACTGCTAAGGGCTATTCTTGAGTTAGGAGCTGAGGATGACGAGCTGTCGGAATGCCTTGAGACTAGGGGTGTGCGAATATTCGAAATTTCGAATACGAATCGAATATTTTCCTTATTCGAAGCGTATTCGATTCGAGAAATGCATATTCGGAAATTCCCGAATATTCGAGGACGGTCGAATAACGGTGAAAACGGCGAATATTCGGATAGACTGCGAATAATTGACCAATTAATGAATTGGATGCTTGCTCCGCATTCTCCTAAGAACATGTTTATTAACTGAGAACTTCGCATGATCCGCTCATTATCTGTATGGTCTGTTTCAGTATATCTGCTTCAGGCCCTTGAGACATGATCAGTTTCGGTTTCTTTTTCACCGAGCTTTATAATTCCAATTATTTATGGAATGCTACATTGCCTTGAATGTTGCAAAGGCAACTCAGGGTTTTCTAACATTTTTGCAAAATCTATCAAGACTCGTTATGCGGAGTGCGAATTTGATGAAGTGGCCAGCCTAGGCATGTTTCTTGATCCGCGCTTTAAGGCCACAGTTCATCAGGCATCTGGTCAGATGATGTGGCTGAAAGACCTTATGACAAGGGAGCTTCAGGCAGCTCTCTTGGAACGCAGTGGGGACACTGCCGTGCCAGCGTCGACTTCGTGTCCACTGGTGGCATCGAGCGTATGGAATGCTTTTGAGGATCTACTAATGACCAAAGAGAAGACACATTTGGCATCCTCTGAGAGGGAAGTTACAGACTACGCAGAAAAGCCTCTTCTGGAAAGGGGTATGAATACTTGTGAGTGGTGGTAGTCCATTGGCCGCTTCAGGTACCCGCTTTTAAGTGCACTCGCCCAGAAGTACTTGGCGATCCCTGCCACCTCAGTTCCTAGTGAAAGTCTTTTCTACCGGTAGAAATGTGACAGTGCATAGAGAGCGTTTACTTTCTGACCATATTGAGCAGTTAATTTTCCTTCACGACAATCTGTAACAAGCGTTTTACCTGACTGAGAGCATTACCTCTGAGTCCATTATCTATAATGGGTGCCTCTTTAACCTGAAGCAGCCTTGTAAAGTGCAGTATTATTTTTAAAAGGGTAATAAAGCTACCTATACATCTTTTGCAATTTTTAATACTAAACATGTATTCGATATTCGATTCGATATTCGAAGACTGTTTTTCGCCTTATTCGTATTCGATTCGTATTCGAAAATTTCAATATTCGCACACCCCTACTTGAGACCATTGAGGAGAGGGAGACGGCAAAAAGACAGGAACGCGAACTTAAAGAACAGCAACAGCAACAGCGAGAGCAACAAGAGAAAGATGAGCGTGAACGTAAAGAACAGATAGAACGAGAGCAACAAGAGAAAAAAGAAGAGCGTGACCGTCAACACGCTTTGGAAATGAAGCGTCTCGAGGTAGAGATGGAACGCGCTCGTAATGGCAGTCAGGCACACGGTGCAGGAGAACGAGTATTGTTCAAAATGACTGACTTGATGCGGCCGTTTAAGCTTGGAGAGGACATTGGTTTGTTCCTGGTTAACTTTGAGCGAACGTGCGAGAAGCAGGGGTTCTCTCGGGAAACGTGGCCACAGCGCTTGCTCACTTTGTTACCCGGCGAGGCTGCCGACGTAGTCGCTCGCTTGGAGAGAGAGGAGGCAGAGGATTTCGATCAAGTGAAATCGAGTCTGCTAAAAAAGTACAGGCTGTCAGCGGAGGCGTTCCGTCGGAAGTTTCGGGAAAATGAGAAAGGTAAAAGTGAGTCATATACAGAGTTTGCCTACAGGCTTATGTCAAACATGCAGGAGTGGCTCAAAGAAGAGAAAGCGTTTGGTGACCACGAGAAAGTTCTGCAGTGTTTCGGCCTAGAACAGTTTTATAGTCGGTTACCTGAGAACGTGCGGTACTGGGTCCTGGATAGGCCAGACGTTAGTACGGTGGCTAGAGCCGCTGAGCTAGCCGAAGAGGTTGTGACGCGTCGGGCTCGTGGAGCTAAGGACGGTCAAAAGGGTGAATTTGGCTCCAAGTTTGAGAGGCCGAAGTTCACACCCATGAGAGCAAAGGGGGACACACGAAGTGCGGACGCGAGTGAAAGCAGTCCGACTGAACGTAAGGAGACGGCGGCAGCCGAAGCCGAACGCAGAAAGCGGTTCGAGGCGAGGCAAGCGCGCGTGTGTTATACGTGCCAGAAGCCGGGTCACTTTTCGGCGCAGTGTCCGGAAACAAAAACAAAAGTCGTATTTTTGTCATTATGCAGCACTGACGAGAACATGAAGCTTCTCGAGCCTTACATGCGAGACCTCCTCGTAAACGGGAAAGAGTGCCGAGTGCTTCGCGATTCCGCAGCTACGATGGATGTAGTTCACCCCTCTTACGTAGAACCCGATATGTTCACGGGCGAGTGCGCATGGATCAAACAAGCCGTGGAAGCTCATAGCGTGTGTCTGCCCGTAGCAAAAGTGCTTATTGAAGGACCTTTCGGAGCACTTGAGACGGAGGCGGCAGTGTCATCTATGCTGCCCCCCCAGTACCCGTACCTATTTTCGAACAGGTCCGATCACCTCCTGCGCGAGAAGGGGCTTTTGTTTGGTGAGGCTAGCGTTCAGGCCTTAACCAGATCGAAGGTTCGGGAGCTCGCTGCAAAGGCGGTAGTTGCGGGGCCGACGTTGTCGAACGATGAGAAATGGTCAGAGGCGCAGCAAGCGGATATTCAGAGCACGCCCGAACTGAATAAAATTGAGCCTGTAGCGTTAAAGGCACCAGATACTGGAGAGAAAATTCCCGATGCGGGAAAGTTAGAAGAGCTATCTGCAGATTTGCTCATCGCGCCTACGTCAGACGGACTTAATAGGTTGCTAAAAGTCAGCCGGTCGGCTTTGATAGCCGAGCAAAAGAAGGATGGCAGCCTAGAAAACATACGCTGCATTGTCAAGGAACGTATCGCCAAGAAAAATGCTCGCTTTGTGGAAAGAGGTGGGGTCCTGTACCGGAAGTATGTAGACCGCAGGGGAGTGGAGTTCGATCAGCTGATCGTGCCTCAGTGCTACCGTCAGGATCTGTTGCGCTTGTCTCATGGGGGTTCGTGGTCCGGACACCTAGGAGTTAAGAAAACTAAGGACCGTCTCTTGCAAGAGTACTATTGGCCAGGGTGTTTTCGGGACGCAGACCACTTTGTGAAGACATGCGACACCTGTCAGCGGGTGGGCAAACCAGGGGACAAATCGAGGGCGCCGTTGAAGTTGGTACCTATCATTACGGAGCCTTTTAGATGGCTCGTTATTGATACAGTGGGACCTCTGCCGGTAACAGCCACGGGGTACAGACACATTTTGACTGTGATCTGCCCAGCGACAAAGTTCCCTGAAGCAGTGCCGCTTAAAGAACTCAGCTCAGTTGAGATAGTCAATGCACTACTGTCCATATTTGGGCGAGTTGGTTTTCCTGCGGAAATCCAATCAGATCAGGGCACAGTGTTCACTAGCGCTTTGACGACAACTTTTCTCGAAAGGTGTGGGGTAAAGCTGTTACACAGCTCAGTGTACCACCCACAGTCGAATTCCGTTGAGAAGCTCCACTCCGTCATGAAGCGCGTGTTGAGAGCATTGTGGTTTGAACAACAAACTGACTGGGAGCTGTTTCTGCCTGGGGTGATGTTTGCATTGAGGACCGCGCCGCATGCGGCTACAGGGTTTTCGCCAGCTGAGCTAGTGTACGGTCGCTCGCTGCGATCTCCGCTTCGCATGCTTCGAAACGGATCACTGGCATTCTATCTCTTTCACAAATGGCCGCCTCCTGCGCTGGAGCCTCGCTTTGCAACAACATTCCTTTGAGGTGCGTTACAAAAAGGGGAGTCTCAACGGTAACGCCGATGGCTTAAGTCGAAGCCCCTAACGTGGGAATCAGCCTCAAAATTGTTTGTTATTGATGTTTTTCTTCCTGAGGCAGGATTTTTAACATATTGCTTTTGTGTAGTGTTTCAAAGTGATAATGTGCTTTCTAGTGCAATTTTCCGATTTGTGGACGCGTTCTGAGTGCTGCTAGACTACTGTAAGGAACTAGGCAGTAGTATTAAAGGGGAAAGAGCCTGGCATGGCTTAGTGAGGGTTGTGCCGTGCTTGCTGACTGAGCGGCTGAGTTTCGGCGTAGTTCTAACGCTTGCTGGGAACGAGAGAAAAATGAGAACTCTCCCGAAGTCACTTTGCAGTGTCCTCTGTGAACCTGAACGTGAGAACGAGGCCTTCTCGATGCGCTGCGCTCAAGAAACGCCGAGGGACGACCGACTTCGGTAATGAGCATCATCGAGCGACATCCCTCCGGACAGCGG
This sequence comes from Dermacentor albipictus, assembly GCF_038994185.2. Classification (NCBI taxonomy): domain Eukaryota; kingdom Metazoa; phylum Arthropoda; class Arachnida; order Ixodida; family Ixodidae; genus Dermacentor; species Dermacentor albipictus. The sequence continues at coordinate 224,933,556 of NC_091821.1, read as the reverse complement.
ATGCAGTCCCCTGACCATCGGGATCTCCTTCCCCCGGCGGGGCGGTCTGTTACGTTTCGCCTACGACGCGCGGCAAAAGCCGGCGCGGATGCAACGTACGCCGGAGCTTCGCTCAAAGCGGCGGACATTTTGGCCCGTTCGGAGCGGCCGCGACGCATCCCCGCCGAGCGCGTCCCGGCATGTTCAGTGCCACGTGTCTTTGTGTGTGCGTGTGTGTGTGTGTGCCCACGCTTGCCAAAGCGCGGCAGCCGGGGAGAGGAGCTCCCCAAATGTGAAGCGAGGAGGACTGACCGGCGCCGGCCCGGCTGATGCGTCACTACACTCGTCTCTACATGTCTCATTCCGTCCGTGCCTCGCTGTCACGTGGTGTCGTCCCGTGACCTTCCTTCTTGCCCGCGACGCCAAGAGTATAAGAGCAGCTGCCCCCGGACGCCAGGAGAGAGGCTCCGATTTCTTCAGTTGTGTAACGTGCTCTCCCGTCTCTCTACTTCGGTCGACCTGACCGCCCGCTCTTTGCGATGCTAGAATAAACAAGTTGTTCTGTTAGCAGTCGACTCATGCTTTGCTGGGACCTTCGGATGCTTCCAGTGTGCCCCAGGCCGCCAGGCCAACGCTACCCTTGGGGCTTGCGACCCATTTGCAACAACGGGCGCCAACGGTCCGGTTGCAACAACGGGTGTCAGCACTGAGGTTCCAACAGCTGGTGGCAGCGCTGAGATTCCAACAGCCGGTGCCATCGGTGCGGATCAAACAGTACATAGGCAATATCTTGTCCCTAACACTGTTCATATTAATCTGCCAATAATAATTGCCTTGATTCCTTTTTTCGGAAAGCCGATTGGTTCACCTGGCGCTCGTGCAGCTTTTAGAAGAAACACGCTTATACCGGTCGGGAGTTTTCACTTTTGCAATCAGTGCATTTAGAATGTTTGATAATTTTTCCCTTGCATATATTTCGTGGATATATATGTCTATGTACAATTAGATTTACCTAGAAATGCACTGGTCATCTGCACCTCTAGCTTCGCGCCACGCATATAATGAACCTGGTTTATTTCACTATAATATTGTTTTCTTTGATCATTGGCTCTAATGAAAATTACACCAACAAGACGCTCGCGTCAAATGACACGATATCAATAGCATTTTGGTGGTGGTGGTGGTGGTGAATTGTATAGCAACAGGCGGGTTTAGCCTGGCGAACAAGGCCGGCAATTGCTCCGCCCGAGCGTCTCGCACAATACCGCTGAAGGGTTTCACCATCTGTCCATCAAACCAGTCTCTCTTAAGAAATCGATGAGGAGACGTGAAGTTTCTTTGCGGGCTATAACTGATCCCTCGGGAAATATAAGGTCTTGCAGGCGCGCATGCGGAAGGTTCTTGTTTTGCAGATTTTTCAGGAGAATGGCTCTTTCATCTTGGAATTGCTGGCAGGACCACAAAAAGTGCTCAATGTCTCCTGTCTCGTTGCATGCCGTACAGTTCGGAGAATTGATTCGCCCCGTTTTAAATAACCAGGCCGGTGTATTAGCAGATCCTGTCCTTATTCTATATAGAAGTGTGGCTTCCTCTCGGTGCAATCTCTTGGTTACGCAGGGCATATGCGGTGGAACCCAAAGCGACTCAAAGTGATTTCGAATGTCAGGTTTTTGCACTTGATTACTCTTTGGAGCCTTGATTTTGGGAGGATGATAGAGTACTGCGTATGCAAGCGCATCAGCTTTTTCGTTTCCTGAGATGCCAATGTGAGAAGGAATCCATTGAAACTTTACGGTGAAGCCTTTGTTGTTGAGTTCTTTCACGACGGCTAGTGATTTGCGTGGGAACTTGAGGGATGGCAAACCACGGTATATTTGTTGTAATGCGGCCTTTGAGTCCGTAAGGACAACCACATTCTGCGGAGGCAAAGTCTTTAGTTTGCGCAGAGCAGAAGCTATTGCTACGCCTTCCACAACTGTCGACGAGGCTATACAGTCCAGACGGCCAGACCACGTATATCTTAAAGAGGGAATATAAAATGCAGCTGCACAGCGGTCTTCGGCTGCCTTGACAGAGCCATCTGTGTATACTTGTAGGTGATTCGGGTAAATCGTGTTCAGGTGTTCCAGGACTAATGACTTGGCTTCTGCAGATGGAATGCAGCTCTTTGATTGCAATCGTGGTACACTTAAGTTGCATGTGATGTCCTCGAATGTCCAGGGTGGTTCTATCCTTTCCCTCTGTCTCGAGCAGCGCAATCCTAATACGCGAAGCGTGTTCAATGCTGCATAAAAATGTGAGCGCGGCCTGTTAGCTATACGTCTTAAGAGGGCTCTACCGGGCGAAGACTCACTCAATCGTAGGAGCTGGATCATCAGAGCCTGGGAAGCCTGAAGTCGTAGAGGGCGTGACTCAGCTTCGTAGAGCACTTTCTTGTTTGACGCTGGCTGAGGGACTCCAAGGCAAAGTCGGATACCTTTTCTGTGGATGGCTTCTAAGCGCTCGTATTGGCTGTCTGAGGGTGACATCAGAGGTAGCTGATACAGGATTCGACTGGTAACCAACGCTGTATGTAGTCGTAGCATCGACGTCGGGTGGTTGCCCCCCGGGTGGTTACGATATCAATAGCATTTTCTATCGTAACCTCACGTTGCAGATAGGCGGCCTCTGTGGCAAAAAATGCGTGTTACATTTAGAAAACAATGTTAAAAACAGCAGTTCGCCTGGCTAAAACTACAATTGGTACCAGTCGACAAGAGTCGCGGGCGCACCAATGCAAGTAAAACCACAGAAATTTTTTACCAGAGACACTTTCTGTGAGAAAACTGGGCGTCCGCCAGCGTCCGCGCAACGAACGCGCGCTCCCTATAGCAAACGACGCACTTGACAACGAGAGCAAAATTGAATACGTCGTGCTGTATAACCGACGCCTCAAATGTGTATACGCAGCAAAAAGGTGTCAATATAAATTTGCAGTGGAAATAAAGCGCTGTTATAAGAGCGTACGCGCGCAGTCGGTCTTAGGGCCCGCAGCGAAATTGCGTTGAATTTGCCGCGAAGCGCGTCTCCGCCCCAATCCAGTTCGCTCGCAGCGCCCTCGCAAACTTTTTCCACACGCGGTGCCTCAGTGACAGGGCGCCGTTCGGCCCACTCGACCATAGTCTAGCACACTCTGGCGGACATGAAGGAAGGTTCCTTCCTCCATTAGTGCGGGCGCGGTTCAAATAGCGATCCGAAGAGTCCCATATGGAGTCCAACGTAGGTGGGGCCCCCGGCCGAAGTTCCAACAGCGGCCGTTTTTTGCGATAGCAATCATATGGACACTCCAGGCGCATACCTGCCGTAGTCGTCGGCGTCGCGGTGAGGTTCCGTATGAGTGAAAGCGTGTGAGGGTGAGCCAGCGAATGCGGTTCAATCTCGCGTGCGCGAACGAGATTGAACCGAGATTGAATTCGTGAGACTGAATTCAAAGCAACGGGAAAGGCAGCAATTTATTAAGAATAACAATAGGTTATTTTTATTGCACTCATATCATCAAGATGGCAAACCTGCAAAGTAATTATGCACACATTGCAGACTGTAGTATGACAACACATTTTTCTCGATCTTTTCGTACTACTCGGGTCAATTTGCTACAACACAGCGCTTATTAAACATACAGACATAATTTTACATTGCTCACGTCAACTAATCCCGATCGAACAAGGAAGATATTGCGGGCGGTAAATGCTGAAGCTATAACAGCTGCTTCATTAGCTCCAGTGGAGCGCGCGAGGTTTTCGCGTACTACAAAACAATGAACACTAGCACATCAATCAACGTTACATAGAAAATCAGAACGCCGACAAAAAATTGAACAAAAAAAAGAAAACAGAGGAAGGAAAAACCAGGGTGCAGCGGGCAAATTGTATACGCTAGTATTTGCTGTTTTTAAAACACTGTTCTAGAGCCGCATAGGCAGAACAATCGTACGAGCAACACAGCGAATTGGGCTAGTTGGTAAGTTAATATTCTTGGCGTATATGAGCAGCGCGAGACAGACGTGTCGTTCATTCTTTGTCCCGCGTCTGTGTCACGTGTACGCCAAAAATCGTGCAAGTGAACAACCTTTATTTCATGCCACCCGTACGCATCTCAGAGTTAACAGGGATGTTACACGAGAAAAATGTTGCTTTAGTGTAAACAAGGCAAATTCACCTCTGTAAACAAGGCGAACGCATCTCGCATATCCTGGTCCATTTCGGAGCCGGCCGGTCTCGGTTGATAAGCAGTAGCCATACGTCGCCGGCGCGCGTCTGTCCGTCCGCGCGGCACCGCGTAAAAAGCTTTGCCACCTTCCGTGTGGTTTGTGCAGTTTGGTACGCTGCACCCCGTCATGCTGTAATAGAAGTGTCTATATGATGTGTTTCGTATCACTTCGCCAAGGTCCTTGACTTAAAAATTTCGCAGTGGCTTAGCTCGGCTATGCCAGGATATACGTAGCGAAAGCTAAGGTATAGCATGGTTAACCTTGGTTAATCTTGGTTGCAAGTCCAGGTTGGTCTGGTTGTCTAGCTATGTTACGGCGTTTAGCCAGTCGTTCGGCGCGCTGTTCGTCTGTTTCCTGGGTGATTCGTTTCCTCTTGATCTCGTTCCGACGTCGATTCCAGGCCTCCTCCTGCTTATCAGAATTGTCGCCGCCCATACTGCCGCCTCAACTGTGGTTGCGGCGCACGCGATCTCTCCTTTTCAATTCTCCGACATGTTATCAGGCATGCGACGCAGCTGGCGAAGCGAGCGTAGGCGAGCGCAACGACGAGGAACGCGGTGTAGGAAAGCGGTGTGACGTCATGTGCCTCCTCGGAGCATGACCACGGCAAAATAGCCAGTTCGCGGCAAATAAAGCTTTCGCTTTAATATCGTCGAATACCGTGCCTACAGTCCGGAGCCGATGAATGCAACGCACGTTGGACGTAAAGCCCCTCCATCCACGCGCCACCACCGCTTGGTTGGCGGAAACGTGTATGGAGGGGCTTTAGCTGGACGGTACGCTGATTGCAATGTCAATGGCATGGACAGAAACGATGAGTCGGTATCGGGCCCGTAAAGTTCGCTTCGCAGGGGCGCAATTAAACATTTGACGCCATTTTGCGCCACGTGTTAGCCCTGGGCGAATAGTGGTGCGAGCGGCGCCGGAAAAGTTATACGCAACTCTGATCCCTGCGGTAGCACATACAGGAACACTACCTCGGCCGGTGCTCCATACAGAGTGGAGACAACCGCGGCGTCTACTACGGCTTTGGCCACACGAATCGCGGACGCCATGTTATTGCTTCGCTAATAATTCGGCAAGCAGAAGTGCGCTGCTCTTTTATTGATGCATACGATTTTTGTACAGCTAAAGTGGTATACGACTAACATTCCGTAGTTTTTTCGGCGTCCGGCAACAGAAACGGACTTAGCGATTTCTAACAAACCCATACACAATGGGTTTCAATGTTTGTTTTGTGTGTGATCACGTACTCGTGCAGTGCGGCGGCACAGATGTAAAAAAAATTGGAGGTCGCTTAAGCTTCGCCTCTAAGAGTGGAACGCCAATAGCATTCAAAGATCCCTGACTGCTTCTCACGCTTCCCGGCAACTGGAGCGAACGTAACCGTAATGTTTACCTGGAAAAGCTTCCCGCGAATGCACCCGCTGTGGTTGCTCAGCGGCTATGCTGTTGGGCTGCGAATCCCGGCCATGGCGGCCGCATTTCGGTGGAGGCGAAATGCGAAAACACCCGTGTACTTAGATTTAAGTGCACGTTAAAGATCCTCAGGTGATCTAAATTTCCGGAGTCCTCCACTACGTCGCGCATCACAATCAGAAAGTGGTTTTGGCACGTAAAACCCCATAATTTTTTATCCCGCGACCGCAATGCTCGAAGGCGAGCTTTGTGGTGGAACCACGGCCTCTTGCAATGCGGTGGAGGCGAGCGCCAGCTGGAGTTAATGGCGCGCCGATCCGTGGCTCCCAAGACACCCATCGCGCCGGCGCGCGCAAAATGGCGGACGCCGCGGCCGGTTTGTGTGTTCGAAATAGTTTCTTTGCGTTTTCGCGTAACAGAATTGTTTTCTGGTATAGTAAGATTACAATCCGAGAGCTATCATGTCTGTAAGTTGTGCGCCAGTCATAGTTTACGATATTTATACGTATTTAACTTTAAAAATTCAATTAATGAAGTCAATTACTTGGATCCGATGGAACGCCGTAGTGGGAAACTCCGGAAATTTTGGACCACTTGGGGTTCTCTAACATGCACCTAAATATATGTGGTTAGAAACATTTTTTTTTGGTCGATGCGATTTCCGACGCTGGACTCAGGACTCCGGATTTTCTGCGACACGGGCTCCTTAACGCTATCGGGTTAAAATGCAGAACAGATTAGAACGCTCGCCGTGAAAAATAGCGTGACATCAAGGTTATCATAGTACGTAAGCAGGAAACACTCTAAAAACAGTGTCACCCTTTAATGCACGTTCACACCGAAGGCGGAACGGGCAAGCGGACAAGCGGATCCGCTTGTCCGGATCCGCTTGTCCGCTCCGCCTTCGGTGTGAACGTGCCTTTAGGGTGTATATTTGCCACACTCTTAGGCAAAGTTACACCCTTTGGAGTGCACTCTAAAAACTGTTTGCACCCTTTGGGGTGTATATTTGTCCCACAACAATAATCGTCATCTGCCTTGCTTGCGTTTCCTTTCTTGAAAACTCGGCGCTCGATACTTCCCTGCCGAGAATGCTGCGTCACCCTGGTAACGCGCATGTCGTTCGTGACTGGGAAGTACCGGGCTCGCAGCGTTAAAGAAAGGAAACGCGGGCAAGACAGATGACGATTATTGTTGTGGGACAAAAAAACACCCCAAAGGGTGCAACTGTTTTTAGAGTGTGCCCCTTCTGCCACACAACAATAATCGTTATCTGCCTTGACGCATTTCCTTTCTTGAAAACGCCGCGCCCACTATTTTCCTGTCGGGAATGCTGTCATGCTGATAACGCGCATGCCGTTCGTTACTGGAAAGTACCGGGCTCGCAGCGTTAAAGAAAGGAAACGCATAGAGGCAGATGACGATTATCGTTGTGTAGCAGAAGGGGCACTCCAAAGGGTGTAACTTTGCCTAAGAGTGCACACAACGATAATCGTCATCTGTCTTGTCCGCAATTCCTTTCTTTAACGCTGCGAGCCAGGTACTTCCCAGTAACGAACGTCATGCGCGTTATCAGCATGACATAGCATTCCCGACAGGAAAGTAGCGGGCGCGGCGTTTTCAAGAAAGGAAACGCATCAAGGCAGATGACGATTATCGTTGTGTGGCACAAGGGGCACTCCAAAGGGTGCAAACTTTTTTTAGAGTATCGGCGCTAAGAACAGCTGCGTTATCGATGGGGCAGACACGCATAGTTCGTACACCCGAAGAACAACATGCGTACAGGTACGAGAAGCGCCGGAGGGAAGAGCAACGAGAATGTAAACGGCGCCGGCGCGAAACGACCACCGACGAAGAACGTTCCCGCTATGCTGAACGAAAACGACAATCTCGAGCCCGGGCAACCATGAATTCCACTCTGAGAAGATGGGATGGCAGCGAACGCACTTTGCATTTTGTTTGAGAGCTTTGACTGTGGCCAGGTTTCGCTGCCATTCCATCTTCACAGAGTGTACACTCTAAGAATAGTTTACACCCTTTGGAGTGTATATTTGCCACACAACCATAATCGTCATCTGTCTTGCCCGCATTTCCTTTCTCGAAGACACTGCGCTTATTACTTTCCTGTCGGGAATGCTATGTCATGCTGATAACGCGCATGCCGCTCGTTACTGGAAAGTACCGGGCTCGCCGCGTTAAAGAAAGGAAACGCGGACAAGACAGATGACGATTATTGTTGTGTGGCAAATGTACACCCCAAAGGGTGCAACTGTTTTTAGAGTGTAATGGTTGTCATTTTTTTTGTCAGCTGCGAGCACCAAAATGTAAAAAGTGTTCGAGACAAGCCTACGTAAGTGGCGCCACCGCCATAGTTCAAACGACGGCCGCTTCCTATTTGTCCGTCGACGATTCGGCAGGCACAGAAGGTATCGCAGGGGATGAAGGTAGGGGGCGGCGGCGCGACGCAGTTGCGGATGCGCTGTACAACTGGTACGACTGGGCGAGAGCACGAGTTTCGACTCCGCTACACTCTTAGAAAAATTTACACCCTTTGGGGCGTATCTTGTCTCACAACAATAATCGTCATCCGTGCTGCCCGCGTTTCCTTTCTTTAACGCTGCGAGCTCGGTACTTTCCAGTCACGAACGGCATGCGCCTTATCAGTGTGACGCAGCATTCTCGACAGGAAAGTAGCGAGCGCCGAGTTTTCAGGAAAGGAAACGCAAGCAAGGAAGATGACGATTATTGTTGTGGGACAAATATACGCCCAAAAGGGTGCAAACATTTTAAGAGTGTAAAGTGAGCGACTGCACTCTAAGAAAAGTTTAAACCCTTTGGGGCTTATCTTGTCCCCAAACGATAATCGTCATCTGCGTTGCTTGCGTTTCCTCTCTTGAAAACTCGGCGCTCGCTACTTTCCTGTCGAGAATGCTCTGGCTAGCTGATAACTCGCGAGCTGTTCGTGACTACACTCTACACTCTTAAGCAAAATTACACCCTTTTGCCACACAACGATAATCGTCATCTGTCTTGTCCGCATTTCCTTTCTTTAACGCGGCGAGCCCGGTACTTTCTAGTAACGAACGGCATGCGCGTTATCAGCATGACATAGCATTCCCCAACAGGAAAGTAGCGGGCTCGGTGTTTTCAAGAAAGGAAACGCAAGCAAGGCAGATGACGATTATCGTTGTGCGGCAGAGATACACACCAAAGGGTGTACCTTTTGTCTAAGAGTGTAGGAAGTACCGGGCTTGTAGCGTTAAAGAAAGGAAATGCGGGCAAGACAGATGACGATTGTTGTTTGGAGACAAAATATAACCAAAAGGTGTAAACTTTTTTAGAGTGTGGGTTTGCGCCACTTTGTTAAAATTTTATGGGGTCCTACGTGCCAAAACCACGATCTGTTTATGAGGCACGCCGTAGTGGCGAACTCCGGAAATTTGGACGACTTGGGGTTCACTAACGTGCACCGAAATCTAAGTACACGGATGTTTTCGCATTTCGCCAAGAATGAAATACGGCCGCCGAGACCGGGATTCGATCCCGCGACTCCGTGCTTAGCAGCCCAACACCATAGCCATGCATTACACAACCACGGAGGGTGGGCCACTTCATTCACCTAATTACTATGGATATCATACTTTAAACGTTGACGGTTCTTTGGTGAAAGCTTTGGTCATGGAAACAAAATAGTAGATGAAAGGGGCTCTAGCGCTGATTCTAAATGGATATTTTTTCACCATTTATCGTTCTTCCGTGCTTCCAGGAAGCACAGCTGCAGATACAAACCGCGCCTTTTAAATATTTGCACTTATATTCGTTTTCGCGTGTTTCCGTTTGTACTCCCGTAGATCACGAGCATGTATTCGCAACTGCTAAATTGCAAGTATCGCAAGTGCGGCGGCAAAAGAGACGTCAATAGCTTTTCCGCGCGAAGTGTACAAACAACGTCTACCTGATCGCAGACGCATTCGCTATAGCTTACAGGAGGCATCGTATAAGCGCTTTCCTAGCATAGAGCAGGCCGCTTCCTAAGTGGCCTATTTTACGCGACACTCAGAACCATATTGCTCCGACGGCCCGTCTCGCCACTCTGAGGATTTGCCCGTTGAGCGAAAGTCTCTGCCAATGCACCCTCCTCACATCCGACATCTCAGCCTTGGGCGGCGCATCAGTATCAGTTCCGCCTCGTTCGGAAAGACGTCTCCGATGCCTGAGGCAGGCAGACGAGACCGTAAGCTACTTGGCGTACCTCCGTCCATACGCGACTCGTGAATTCCCGGTAAGCGCTGAAAGTTTTTCTTTTTCTCATTTTCTTTTTTTTTCACATTACTTATAAATGCTGTTCAAGTTAGCCGTAAAGATATCGTGTATCTAGCCGTGTTCATGGCCGCATACGTACGGGAGACTCGTAAACCACGATGTTAGAACCATTGAGAAATACCATGTTGTGCAACCTGCCGCGATCAGCAAAACCCGTATATTGCGGATAATTCAAACATGTATGTTTTCAGGCACGTATACGATCATCTGGGCTGGAATTCTCCGACATAAGGTGTCCTGACAGCCCGCAGGGTTATCTGACTGAGCTAGCTTGGTTGCCACAGTCAGAAATTCAAATCCTCGCGTTTTTCTTCCTGAAGGTGGATAACTCGAATTCACCTCTCAGGCTTGGAGTGGCGCCTGACACCGGCAAAAATGCCGAGAGCAAGTGGGGCTATACTAATCCAGGTTAACCAAATTAGGAAGATCCACTAAGCTTCAACAAGACGCTCCCTCACCAGAACAGGAATTGGCCTCCCTGGTGCAGTATTCGGCCACTCCCTCCCAAATAAGTCATTCGATCACTCAATGTCCCTCAGGCCCCAGCAGCTGCGGAGCACCTGACCAAGGTGGTGGTCAGACCTGTAACGCAGCAGAGGGTGCTGTTGTGATCGGCCGTTCTCCCCGCGACAACCTCCGGTCACGGCTCGCGTAATTATGGGGAACGGGCCGACGGCCTCGTCAAAATGGTTCTCGAAACGGATGATTTATGACCAGCGTGGGGGTACCTCACTCAGGAGAGGTTTGAGCAATTAGCATGAATACGGCTATCATTTGTCAGCCGCACAACTTGGCATGTCCAAGCCGGAGACGAGGTCACTGCGATGATACGGCCATCACCTGTCAGAATACGATCGGAGTCGGCGTACGTTCCCTTCCTTTCCATGTTTGTGCCCAGTGCTGTGCGTGCGTTTCCGACCCAATTCCCATTTTAGGGAAAGGGCAACCGACCTCCGGATTGGTGGGACCTGATGTCATCGGTCTCCTGACGCCGGATTTTGTGAAGTGACTGAACATTAATGATCACACAAGGCTTAAAAGGAGCAACGGACGGCGGGAGTGATCGGCGACTACAACTTCATCATCAACTTTTCTATATTACTTTGCATTTTCTTGTACATATGTAGAAATTAACTTGTTTGTCAAACGTTCTGAATATCGGACCCAGCCTCGCGTTCACTCACTCCTCCACGAGGCAAAGTAAGTTCCACATCTTCAGACCCCCAGTCGCAACAGTATTAAGAATCTCTGGACCCGCACAGGCCGCCAATGGAAACTCACCCTTGCAACGTTTAACTCACGAACCTTCTCGAGTGAAGCAAACCTAGCAGGACTGTTTGGGGAATTATCAGGCATTGTTTGTGATATTATTGGCCTCAGTGAGGTTAGAAGAACTGGTGAGGCTTATGCAGTGCTGACAAATGGCCACGTCCTCTGCTATAGAGGACTCCAGCGTAAGAAGCAGTATGGAGTAGGATTCTTAATCCGTAAGGACATAGCGGGCAACATTGACGAATTCTACAGCAGTAATGAGAGGGTAGCAGTAGTCGTAATAAAGCTGAATAGGAGGTATAGAATAAAGGTAGTACAAACCTACGCTCCAACCTCCAGTCACGATGATGAAGAAGTAGAACAGTTTTATGAAGATGTTGAAGTAGCGATGCGAAAAGTGCAAACTCAGCATACTATAGTCATGGGTGACTTCAATGCGAAAGTGGGGAAAAAGCAGGCTGGTGAACAAGCAATTGGCAACTGCGGCGTGGATTCTAGGAACACTCGAGGAGAGATGTTGGTAGAATTCGCGGAAAGGAATAAGCTGCGAATAATGAACACCTTCTTGAGGAAGCGTTGGAAGAAAAAGTGGACCTGGGAAAGCCCTATAGGTGAAACAAGAAATGAAATTGATTTCATACCTTCTGCCAATCCCAGCATAGTGCAGGATGTAGTAGTGTTAGGTAGGGTAAATTGCAGTGATCATAGGTTAGTGAAGGCAAGGGTTCACCTCAGTTTGAAGAGAGAAAGAGTCAAATTAGTCAAAAAGAAGCAGGCCAACCTAGACGCAGTAAGGGTAAAAGCAGACCAATTCAGGTTGGCGCTTGCAAACAAATATGCAGCCTTAGAATATAGAGATGGAGATCACATAGAGGCAATGAATTAAACCGTAGCTAGGCTGGCTTGAGAAGCAGCAATTGAAATGGGAGGTAAGGCACCAAGGCAACCAGTAGGTAAGCTCTCACAAGTAACAAAGGACCTAATAAAGAAACGACAAAGAATGAAAGTGTCCAACTCAAGATATCAGATAGAATTCGCGGAACTGTCAAAACTAATCAACAAGGAGAAAATAAGGGATATTCGAAATTATAACTCGATAAAGACTGAGGAAGCAGTATGAAAACCGTGAGAAGGAAACTAAGCATCGGACGAACCAAGATGTATGCACTGAAAGATAGGCAGGGTAATATCATCAGCATTCTCGAAGATATAGTAAAAGCAGCGGAAGAATTCTATACTGACCTGTATAGTACCCAAAGCAGCCACAATACGTCCATTCGAAGTAGTAATGAACAGGTTATAGAGGCTCCTTCTGCAATTAGCGATGAAGTTATCAGGGCCTTGCAAGACATAAAACGGGGAAAAGCGGCAGGAAATGGACTACCAGTCGATTTAATGAAATATGGTGGAGACATAATGCTTCATACTGTCTATCGACTTCAGGGTTCCCAGAGAACTGGAAGAATGCCACCATTATAGTAATCCACAAAATGGGAGACGGTAAAGAATTGAAAAATTATAGGCCCATTAGCTTACTTCCAATATTATATAAAATATTCACCAAAATAATCTCCAATAGAATAAGGGCAACACTGGACTTTGGTCAACCAAGGGAACAGGCAAGTTTCAGGAAGGGGTACTGTACAATGGATCACATCCATGTCATCAATCAGGTAACCGAAAAATCCGCAGAATCCGTATCAAGTGGTTCCCGGCGCATGCCGGCGAGTGTGCATCCTCACCGAACCACAACGAGGCGGCCCATTCGGCGGCGCGAGCGCTTCCACTCCGCGCCCCGAGAGTGACCGTTACCGTTGGTGGTTCGAAACTAAGGACCGAGTGACCCGTTATGGCGAAGTTACTAAGTGTTTCCGCTTAGCTCGACGGACAATGCCACCTCCCCATCCGGCACTCACTCGGGAGGAGGCCGTCATCCTAAGGCAGATACAGACCGGGTCACTCCCCGCCCCGGCAGTACTACATGTGCTTCACCCAGAATTCTATTCAAGTGGTGTGTGCGGTATTTCTGTGGTGGATCCGGCCGACCAATGGCACACCATGTGGGACTGTGCCAGGTTCGCGACCGAAGCTATCTCCAGGTCTTACCCGCCCGAACTTCAAAGGGCAGTGCAGTCCACAGACAAGGACACTCAGCTATGGGCCGTCCAGCAGGCCCGTGGAACGCTCGAAAAGCACAAGCCTCACGACCCACCACAAACGGGCCGAACTGGGGTAGTGGAGAGTAGGGCGTAACCCCGGGTCGATGCTTGGCCAGCGTCACGACGCGCTAAACGGTCGGTTGCCGGCGTTTAAAAAAAAGTTTTTCTATCCTATCCGCAGAGTCCAATCAGCCTATCTATATGGTTTTTGTAGATTACGAAGAGGCATTTGATTCAGGTGAGATACCGGCACTCATAGAGGCATGACGTAATCAAGGAGTACAGGACGCTTACGTAAATATCTTCGAAAGTATTTTCAGAGATTCCACAGCTACTTTAATTCTCAGCAAAAAAGTAGGAAGATACCTATGAAGAAAGGGGTCAGACAAGGAGACACAATGTCTCCAATGCTATTCACTGCGTGTTTGGAAGAAGTATTCAGGCTATTAAACTGGGAAGGCTCAGGAGTAAGGATCAACGGCGAATATCTCAGCAACCTTTGATTGGCTGATAAAACAAAGGTACACCCTTTGGGGTGTATATCTGCCACACAACAATAATCGTCATCTGCCTTGCTTGCGTTCCCTTTTTTTGAAAACGCCGCACCCTCTACTTTCCGGTCGGGAATGCTAAGTCATGCTGATAAGGCGCATGCCGTTCGTAACTGGGAAGTACCGTGCTCGCAGCGTTAAAAAAAAGGAAATGCGGACAAGACAGATGACGTTTATTGTTGTGTTGCAAGATACAACCCAAAGGGTGTTTTTTGTTTTAGAGGGTGTACTGTTCAGCTAAACTGGGGACGAGTTACAACAAACGATTGAGGACCTCAACAGAGAGAGTATAAGAGTAGGGTTGAAGATTAATATGCAGAAGACAAAGATAATGATCTATATCCGCGCAAAGGAATGAGAGTTCAGGATCGCCAGTCAGCCTCTATATATATACATAGTCTCTGAAGGAGTACGTTTACCTCGGATAATTACTCACAGGGGACCCCGATCATGGAGAAGAATGAGAAGAATGAGAAGAAAATTTACAGAACAATAAAAATGGGTTGGAGCGCATTCGACAGACATTGTCAGATCCTGATTGGAAGCTTACTATTATCATTAAAAAGAAAGGTGCACAATCGATGCATTCTACCGGTGCTGACATATGGGGCATAAACTTGGAGACTGACGAAGAAGCTAAAAAACAAATTAAGGACTGCGCAAAGAGTGATGGAACGAAGAATGTCAGGCATAACGTTAAGAGACAGGAAGAGAGCGGTGTGGACCAGAGAGCAAACAGGGATAGCCGATACTCTAATTGACGTTAAGAGAAAGAACATAAGCTGGGCAGGTCACGTAATGCCTAGGTTAGATAACCGGTGGACCATTAAGGTTGCAGAATGGGTGCCAGGAGTAAGGAAGCGCAGTCGAGGACGGCAGAAGACTAAATGTGGTGATGAGGTTAAGAAATTCACAGGCGCTAGCTGGAATCGGTTAGTGCAGGACAGGGGTAATTGGAGATCATTGGAAAAGGCCTTCCTCCATGCAGTGGACATAAAATAGGCTTATGATGATGATGAGAGGTGTGTCGGGGGCCTTTTTTCCATCTTTGCGCTCTGTGTTGTAAACTCATCGTTAGGGCCGCTGCTCAACAAGCGCTACACGCACGAGCGCGCATGCGCCAGTAGAGACAGTTTCAATAAAAAGAAATATCCACGGGTAATACACTTATCAGCATTTCTCTTGTTGCGGATGAGTAACTCGCGCCTCCGCCGGTATTGTTTTCCGCTTTCTCGTCTTCTCTATTATGAGAAACTGCGAGATAGAAGAAAGCCCTTGCTACAGATTCCTCATAATGCATGGTGCAGCTTTCTGGCTTGTAATTACGGGGCATGTGGGCGTTATCGTTACTTGCACAACACAACATTTTCATGAAAAGTGTGATATGCTTTCTGTCTTTATCGTCACGTGCATCACCATATATAGCGGTTAAGAGAAAAGAAGAGGACATTATTTTGTGCTACCCATAAGGGAGCACGGCTCAGCATCCGGGAATGGGGGAGAAGGTGAGAGTAACGATAGATAAGTAGGAGAGGGGAGAAAGAGGCATGTTGCGGAAGGTTCAGCCTCAGTATCGTGCCATGGCAGGAGACCGCAAGGAGCAGGTGGCAGGGGGATCGGCTACAAGGGTGGCAGGTCCAACCACAGCAGAAAACTCGAGGAAAGCTTGCAATGCTTCGACTGGGGATCGGCGGGGGAAGAGCAGCTCTTCCACCGAGTTGGTTGGAAGGCCGAGGCGATGGTACGCGGCCGTCGTCGCCTATTGTTGTGTAGCAAGTGCTCGACAGTGGCACAAGATGTATTCAAGTGTCTCAGAGGAACCGCATCTCCTACAGGCAGGTGACAAGATGCATCCTACGCTGTATTTTCGGGCGGCGGGCTATGCGCTACTCGTCCTGAAAACGTAGGAGGAGTGTTTGCTTTTGCCTGGTAAGTACTCTCTCGGGGAGTGGCCGGGGTGGCTTGTCGCTAGCCACACGCGTGTCTGGGTGGAATGCGGTTAGCAGTGCAGTCGGTGCCGCTTGAAGTCGGATGCGGCTACTGCAGTGGTTACTCCAACAGGATCATGATGGGCTGCTTTGGTTGCAGCATCCGCCTCATCATTTCCGGCTATCCCTACGTGTGAGGGGAGCCAGTGGAGTGAGAAGGGAGTACCACTCTTTTGGATTGCCGTGGGCTTGGCCAGGAGCAGGGCGACTGTGACTCCTGCGCGGTCAGGTTCGTGTAGTCCCTGGAGAGCCGGTCGGGAGTCTGTGATGCATCACCACGCGCGTCACACACCATAGTCACGCGTCCACAACTACCTCCTTTCCATATTCCACAGTTAGGCTCAGTGCTATAGTGCCGTACCCGGATGTAAGGGTGTCGGGGGCTCTTTCGGTGTCGGAATATCCACGAATTTTTAATAATTACTTTGCTTAAAACGACAGACGACTTAAAGACGTGTGGGAGATACCCTGAACTCTTTCCATACCATGGGGAAAATACTTGTTTTTTGGAGGTTGCGCAAGATTTTCTTTCTGAAGGAACTTCTGCACTCAATATTTTATGTAATGCGTAACCAAAAAGCAGAATGAATGTACTTTTCACGCATAAAAGCTTTAATAACGAGATGTATGCCATAAAAAAGATATAAATTGCGAGAATGAAGGTGTGGGATAAAATTGAACAAAGTTTGTGAAGACACGCTCGTATCTACGAAGGAAGAAATGTAACAAAAATGATGAGATATACAAAATGTATTGCCATTTAATAAACACTATCTCCGAAAAAAATCAAAAATTTTCATTGAACACGTATTCCACTACACAAGCTTACGTGCAAGCACTAGATTTTGGCATGCCGGGCTGCGGCCGCCGATGTTCCGGGCTGGCTTGCGTCGTCGTCGTCGCTCTCAAAGTCTGACAGAGAGGCAGCATCCTTAGACTCGCTGCTGCTCGACCCATTGATGAAATCAGCCGCCGAGGCAGCGGAATCTCGAAATCTGCGATCTTTCGACGCGTTCGCGCCGCTCCCAGAGGCGGCCATTTTTGCTTTCTACTTTGATGATCGCGAAACGACGGAGTGCGTAGAAAAATTAGCGCCTGGCAGAGAAAAAGCGAACTGCTTAGAAAACAAAAATATAGTTTTCCACCTTGCCGTCCTATATGGCGCAAAAGTGTCCGTAAGCGGCGCGGAAAATCTCGAAAGTGGCGTTTCAAGCCATCGGTAGTGGGCGGCCATTTTTGCTTTCTACTTTGACGATGGCGAAAATTTCGGAGCGCGTTCAAAACATCATAAACTGGGGGAAAAAGCGAATTATTTAGTAAACAAAACTATAGTTCTCCTCCTTTGCGTCCGATAGCGCAGTGTGTTATGGAGCGGCGCGGAAGGCCTCGAAAGTGGCGTTCAAACCATCGTTAGCGGGCTGACGATGCTCAGCGGGCGCAGTACGGAGAGAGTTAAGCACTGAACACATCACTGGCAAAAAGTGTTTAGAGCGCAGCTCTTAGCAGCCGTTCCTTCGTTGAGCGTCGGCGTCATACCATAGATGTTCTGTGGTCATACCTCGGCCAATTCCCGGAAGGTGAGTGCTAGTTTCGATTTTGAGGAACATGTGCACTCCAAGCGGTTGCCGGACATGCTAACTTATTTTTGTATTTTTATTTTTGGAAATTTTAAATAGGGCGAAGCGTGGGAAGTGGTTGTCATCGTGCGTCCGTCGAGCGTATACCTCCGCTCACCCTTGCCACTCACTCAGCGATATCACAAGTCGGATCGCGCTTGATCATCTGCTTCGGTTGTCGTCCCAAGTATGAAGATGGGAAAGATAAGACAGAGAAGCTTGATCAGGCGTGCAACGAACGGAAGACGCAGGAAACCAGGTCAACCATGCGTTAGACGAAGATGGCTAAAACGGGGCGTCACGTGTGTTGCGCGGCTCTGTGGTGTTCTAACACCGGGAATTCCAGTTTTGCGAAGTTTTTTGGGTTTCCTAATGACAGCAGGTAAGCACAAGTACTTCACTTTATTTTCTAAGCAGTTACATAATTTTGTATGAGTAAACCAGTTCTGTGAAAGCCTGAGGCGACTGACATAATATCAGTGTCGCTGGACCCATTCGTCATGACGGCAGCCCAGCTGCTATCGGTGAATTACTTGTATTGAAAGGCTTGAGTACGTGTTCGTTGGGCTACAGATTTTGTGCACTCTTTGTCGACAGATACAGCCAAGACTAAAGAAAAAAAAAGACACAGCCGTGATGTTTTATCAAATTTCAGGAGCAATGACGGCAAAAGGATGCACGCACATAATTTCTTGTTGCGGTTTGATGCAGCATTACTAAGATATCGCACTGAAGAAGGTTGAAGGTTTCTATTTTATCTGAATTTTGGAGCGTAGACGGCACCATACGCTCGGTTACCTTGCTTTAGACGCAGCTTCGGTGTGCGCAAGTTTTTTAGCACCTGTATTATAGACCAGGTGCAATGTTATTTGTTTTGCTGGCAAAATGTATTTAATAATACCAGTAATACAAGTGTAGAGTGTTTAATGCTAATTAAGTGCGAACTGGTAATCTTTCTTGCGATGAAGAGTGCTATGAAGTGTTTTTTTTTGTGAATTGTCGGTTCCTTGCGTTGCTGTTGTGTCAAAACAGTGTACTAATACTCGCCGTGCTTTTCTGTATATATGAATATGACGCAAAGTGTGACAACAAGCAGATTATATGCGCCTGTAAGCGCTATAAAAATATGTTCCCTCATTCGGCATGTAGTGCAAATAATGAGAGCAGTTATAGGATGCTTCCTGTTCACGCAGATACATGTCGCCAGTTTAAAATTCTCTGGGTCCTTACTTCTCGTACTGTCAATGAAATACATGTATTGTACGCTACCTTCTTTCTGTAAGCCACAAAATGGGTCGCCGTCAGAACATACGTGATAGTCAAGTTCCGTGTGACCAATCCGTGATGGTTAATTTTCGCATTGGTTTGGATCTTGCGGAATCTATGTTCGCTCATTATGTATAAATTTTAGTTGTGAATGGAAATTGCTTCTGCTGATTGACACTTTCGCACTGCGTGGAGGTCAGTCTTCTTACAGTACGGAATGTGTGAATAAAAACAAACACGTTAAACTTTTACTTGTGCTGAGTTTTGGCTGACAGAAATCGGCCAGCTTTAGCTGATCCACTTGGCAACACTCGAACAGAATTGACGATTGATCGTGCCAGGAAGTTATTTTCTTTGTACTACCCCCCACTAGAGGTGTGGACTAGTTGAACTGTAACACTAACTTGACCACAAGTTAGGAATTTCAAAGCGAATTCTTTCTCGAAGTGACGAAATGTAGTGTATCACCTGCGAATATTGGTAGTTAAGTACAAACCCCATGAGAGCGCTTTTGTGCTGCGACGGTGATGAGCGACGAAACGAGCCGTCGCTTGAACAGATTGCTCGGTCTTGTCGCTCGATCGCTCGGTTATGGGAATATAGAATTCGCCGCTCGTCGCCCGGAAGTGCTATGAGCGACTAGAACTAGCGAAGCCGACTAGCGCGAAGCCGGAACTGGATGTACATACATTAGTCAAGTACTACCCATTGTCGCACGGAATGAGCGAACGACGAAATTTTGATATATACAAGGATATGAACCTATTGCAAGACGTTCAGCAATAGTTTAAGCTGCTCTTTACAGCAAAACACATCAACGTAAAATATTAAAGCACGTGTCAGGCCAGTTTCGGCGCGTATTTGCTACCCTCATACCGGCAACACCGAGGAGACGTCGCTCAATGTCTGCGCTCGTGTGGGGTTCGACTTGTAAGCGACGAGCGAACGCAATAGCCATCTCCATCGCGTCGCTTGTCGCTGTCGCACTCAAGATCGCTTGCATGGGCTGGATACATTAACGAGGGTTTCCTATATAAATATGTTTCATTATAATTGCTTGGCGCCGGTGTGTACGAGCGTTGTCCCAGTGCTTTTAAAAAAAATGAATAGAAGCTTCCAAGGTAAACGCGGCAAAAAAAAAAAGTTGCGCTTCATAAACGCGGCAAACTTCATCGGATTCTGCTCCGCAATTTGGCCAATGTTGCCGCGCGGTCAGCGGACTTCCCAAAGAGCACGGACACAGCCCGCTTGCGTATCCAGCTTTTCTGGACAGGAGGGTTTAGTTCGCGTGAGTGCCACCACGTGGCGTAATATATAACCTTATGCTTTTCAATCTTCCCGCTGTGACACGTGATGACGTCAACAAAACAAAAATAAAATAATTAAAAGCTATCCCTGCGTATTGAACTTCGCCACAATGATTGTCCCGCCGGCGTTATCAGGGTTCTTGATAAAGCGTAGCCGCTCCTCGCCTGGAAATGACTTATCATCCTAAGAGCATTTAGTCGCAGCGAGGGACGATTGATTCTGGGCTTTTGATACCAGTTCTTTTTTTATTTCTTTTCTTTGATACTAAGGAGTAAGCAAGCTAGGGTAATCGTCGGAAGCAACCCGCAGCAGCCTTTCTTCAGTCGGCACACATTCTTAACGTTCGAACATCGCACAGCGTCTATGAGAGACGCCGTCGTGGACGGCTTTTGATTTTGACTTGTCGATTTCGTTAAGGTGCCCCCAATTATTTCCCTAGGAACTTTTCTATCCGCACTCATGCGCTACCGCAGCAGCTCCAAATCGAGATGCGCATAATTATTTAGATGGATACATGGATAAGTTGGTTTTGCACCTTGAGGCAAAAGGCACGACGCAAGAATTGAACAAATGTTCTTTGTGTGGTCGTCCGTTAACATGCTATGACCGAAGCTGCTCACAATATTACGTCCCATTTACTGGCCACCGGGCAAGCTGCACATTTGGGCATGGCGTATACAGTACTTCCAGTTACTTGTGAAAGTACAGCCCTGTCTCGGTTATCCACGTGCATAAAACAAGACCACTATTGAATATTATTGTGCAGTAATATATGCGGGATTTGTCCGTTCTCCATATTGTCTACCATGTTTCCGCTCCGCCTAGATAATATAGCCGCACTCTAGACTAGCAGATGTCGAAGGTCAAAATGGCTACCCACATACTCAAAACTTCGCGCGCAACTCCTGACACTTGTATTCAAGAGCTGTGCGATTCCCAATGACATCCCTTAAAGAATGGTAAATAATAAATTGTGGGGTTTTACGTGCCAAAACCGTGATCTGATTATGAGGCACGCGTTAGTGCGGGATTCCGTTATAATTTGGACCAGCTGGGGTTCTTTAACCTAAATCTAAATACACGAGTGTTTTCGTAGTTCACCCCCATCAAAATACTACCGCCGCGACTAGGATTTGATCTCGCGACCTCGTGCTTAGCAGGCCAACACTACATCCACTAAGCAACTACGGCGGGTAAGGAATGTGTGCAGTTCGAGGAACGTGACAGTCGGCACGTGAGACAATTTGTTTGTATCGTCATGGCGCGAGAATCAGTACGAGTCGTCGAAGAATGACCACAGGGTGCATTGTATTTATTGTGATGGAGTCCGCGCCCAAAATTTTATACCCGAATCGCCCTGTAACGACTGACGGCCAGGCATCTCGCTTATATTTGCAGTCGCCTGACAGTTGCCGGGCGCTGGCGTCGGTCACAAGACCTACTTGACCTCTCTACAACACTTGCCGACATTCTCGCCTTATTTCGCACCAACGGGTTTCGGCTGAACTCTTTCAACAGCTAATTTATTTGTCTAGAGTTTTGGCTACCAACTTATGTTTTTAGTTTATATTTACGTCATCTTTTATATTTAAGCTAGTACTGTCCTGAGATTTCCAGTAGGTTCACCTTTCCCAAAATGCCTGCAGTTTTGTCGGCCTCTGCTCATGTTTCGGGGGATTATTAATAGACGTTGAAACCATAGCTCGGACCCCTACCATGCTGCTTAAAAAGTCATCTTATTTTCCTGAGGTCTTGTGCAAGCTTCTGTCTTCTTGCCATTCATCAACTTCCTGATTTACCTGTCACTTATATCCCATTTCGACGACTACGATCTCACGGAAGTTGGCAGTGATGTAATGACCATGGGATTGAAGCCGTTCTGCCGGGGGCGCGACAGTCGCTTTTGATCACTGCGAATGAAAATATTGTATTAATGAGCGCCAATCTTAAGCATATAAATTCACAGCCGAAAAAAACATGCGGATCCCACGCACTGTGGGAATCGATCTAAGTGAAGCTTTTGTGTTGTTTGCTTTTATTGACGAGAATTAGCGGTAATGCTGACTGCGAATGTATAATTTCTTCAGCGTTTAGTGCAATACGAGAGTAGCGAGTTGATGGCAAATGTTACCTTGTGTGCACGACGACTTTCTGTCTGCGTAGTACACAACTTACAGCGAGACGTGTTTGCTTCAGGCATTGTTGTGTGCCCATGTTTATAACTCATGAGGGGGTTGAGCATTGTCATTGCTTCACATGGCACATCGCATCGCGGCAGACGTGTAGGCAGAACTATGAGGCTCTATGTGCTAAAACCATAATAAGATTATGAGGCACGCCGTAGTAGCGGACTCCCGAATAATTTTTAAACCCTGGTCTTCTTTAACGGGCACCTAAATCTAATTGCACGACTGCTTTTGTATTTCGTTCCCGTCGAAATCCAGCTCCCGCGGTACGGATCCAAACCACGACGTCGAGCGGTGCCATAGCCGCACAGCTACCGCGGCGGGCACAGAAGCGTTGATTTGACGTCCGACCGCTTCCTTAGTGTTGCATAGACCCTACGGTGATTTAATGGGGCTTTACATTTGCACCCCCTGCGTTAATAGTCCGCCTGACGAATTCGCATGGTGTTTGTTTTTGAGGGAAAGCAGAAACCTACAGTACTGTACCTTCCATTTGGCCCGCAACTGTTGTCGTGTCTATAGTAGTAGCATTTCCTTACCTTTGTTTCCTTAACATAACCTTTTCTATGGCACAACCCTCCCTCCGGTATGGGAACTGCGAGCGAAGAGTGGCAAGGCTGTTATTCACTCGTTTCGCGATTGCCGCCGGTTTTGCTGCCTCCTTGCTTCCTCTCTACCATTCTATTTACCTCTCCTCAGGACTTGCACGTTAGTAGAGCGGTAAGCGCTGCAGTTTCTGCAATGCTTTTGCGGGGGGGGGGGGGGAGTCACAGATAATTACAGCTGTAAAGAGGCTAATATAACGACGCCCAGAGAGCTCCAGCGAGCACTGTTCACATGTGACGCGATGAAAGACGCGAATGGTCTATCCAGTTTACTACAGACCTACAAGATGTCTTTTTCCGTATGTTCATCATTTGCATCGTCCACAGGTATACTGTGGAGGCAGTTCTTTTATACTGTATTGTAATAATAAGTGAACTTGTTTTTGAATTATATTCTCTTATAATGTTGTATTCTTGCTATCAATGTCGCGCGTAATCTACGCAGAGTACTCAGGCACTCTCTAATGCTTTCACTGTTTGCTTGATTACGCCCGCCATTGTAATGCAAATAAACGTAGCTTGAACTCACTTTCGCAGAGATAAACGCTGAATAAAACGCTGACGTCATGCTGAAAAAAAATACGTGGTGAGGTATGACCGATGAATAAGTAATTGCCATGATTGGTATTTGGTAAACGTTAATTACTAAGAACGGCCAGTGCTTATACTACCACAAAGGACGCATGCTGGGCGGTGACTCCAATCATTTGCTCGCTACATCACACATCTACACTGAAATTAAACTGGTTTCAGAAATTCCCGCTTATATTCTCTCGACCCTCAACTGCGACTTCGCCTGCTACCTGGACTCTTTCTTTTTTTTTGTCTCTTTTTGTACCTCGCTTCTTTCCCAAGGTACGGGGACGTGCTTCCACCGACGTTCCGTTCTCCTTTTTTTTAATGAATTCATTCACTCATTCATTTAATCCTAAATTGCTGCAGAAGATAGCGTCTCACCTCCATAATCATCCTCTCTCTCACCTGAAATCTGCCATCGCAAAACAATGGTGCTACGTTGCATATGGCTGAGCCTCGCATATACAGTTTTCTTGGAATGTCCAGCAGCGCGCATGCAATTTTCGGTGGGTGATGAGACAGTATAGAGCCCGTTCTCTGCTACTTCCACACTTAACACTCTACTCCGTGAGCAACTATTACCCGGTTCGAAGGCAGACGACTATCGTTATCTCTTTGTTTATATTTTTTAATACGTAGCATTAGGATCGTTAAAGTGAAAAAAATTGTAAGCGTCACGCTGGTCACGTGGGAGAGGAGATGGGACCGCTTAGAAAAGTTTATATATATATATCCTTATATATATACGAGAAGAAAGGGGGTTAACCGAGAGGCCCGATTTTTATTAGTCATATCACAAGAAGCCAACAACCACTGACACCAACAACCACATAGGGGAAATTACTCTTGCTTATTAAATGAAAATAAGAAAGCCATAAATTATTGGAAATTAAAGCGGATGAAAAAACAACTTGCAGCAGATGGGAACCGAACCCGCAACCTTCGCATTTCGCGTGCGATGTTCTACCAATTGAGCAACCGCGGCGACGTTTCTCCAACCACTTTCTTGGGTATTTATGCGTCCTAGTAGAAGCCTGGGAGTGTTAGCCAGCGCCACCACTGACAGACCTTGGCGGCGGACGTGGAACGTCCTTTATATGCTGTTATAATAATATGCTGTGTAATAATAGCTGAAATATAATGCGCGTGGTAAGAGGAGCCGCCAAGACTGCACAGCGGCGCAAACATACCAAAACTTCCAGAGCTAAACCCTTTCAGATTACTGGTAGTTATTAAACCAGTTCTTCGCGTGTCAATGTTGCCCTGTAGTCCAGGGGCCAGTTTCATCATGGGCACTGTCTCGGAGCTCATATGTCACGTGATTTTACATATGTTAGCAATAACTGTCACAAAATTACAGTATTTACTTTTTCTAGGTCCTAACCTTTGACAGCCCAAATATATGCCGCAAACACCCATCCTAATACATTAGTACTTTTGTCCACGCTGTCCGCGCGTGTCCATCGTGTCCGCGCTGCTCCATCAATTGCAAAGTACTGAAGAATATATTCGTGACACGGTTCAACTTTCTGTAATCTACACAGAAGCGTAGTGTGTTGTCTTTCTTTCTGACTAACGCTACAATATCGAATGCTTCCGAGGCACCTGTTTTATCGCGAAAGTGTTAAGGGTCCCGTGTCTCAGAAAATCTCGTGTCAGCGTCGGCAGCGTTGTCAGTGAGCAAAAATTTTCGTACATATTTCGGCGTATGTCTATGCCATGCCTTGCTAGATCGACAGCGCATAACTTTTATGTTAAATCTCCTAAAACTGAGAAAATGGGCTGTGTTCTCCGACTAAAAACCGGCATTACAGTGCACGCAGTCAGTTCTCCGACGCGGTTGTCAAGAACAGCTGACATACGAAATCATGAAACTTCACCATCACGTCCCTTCGGTTGTAACGGCAATGCAATACACCGGCAGAAATGTGTGTGTAATAGTTTCTTTCTTTCGATTATTTGCTTACCAACGTTGGCCTTGTCCAACTGCTCCGATCTCGGCTGTTAAGGCGAGATCGCGAGCGTTGGGCAGGCACCCTGTTGGCACGTTTAGGCTCTGCGACCACTACACCTCTTAACGTTTTCTTCAAGGAACAATTATGATGGTGTGCGCGCCGCTGAGCGATGTCGGCGGCGCTGTCGGTTCCACGAGGCCCCTTCGCGTGTAACGGCAATGCAATACACCGGCAGAAATGTGTGTGTAATAGTTTCTTTCTTTCGATTATTTGCTTACCAACGTTGGCCTTGTCCAACTGCTCCGATCTCGGCCGTTAAGGCGAGATCGCGAGCGTTGGGCAGGCACCCTGTTGGCACGTTTAGGCTCTGCGACCACTACACCTCTTAACGTTTTCTTCAAGGAACAATTATGATGGTGTGCGCGCCGCTGAGCGATGTCGGCGGCGCTGTCGGTTCCACGAGGCCCCTTCGCGTGTAACGGCAATGCAATACACCGGCAGAAATGTGTGTGTAATAGTTTCTTTCTTTTGATTATTTGCTTACCAACGTTGGCCTTGTCCAACTGCTCCGATCTCGGCCGTTAAGGCGAGATCGCGAGCGTTGGGCAGGCACCCTGTTGGCACGTTTAGGCTCTGCGACCACTACACCTCTTAACGTTTTCTTCAAGGAACAATTATGATGGTGTGCGCGCCGCTGAGCGATGTCGGCGGCGCTGTCGGTTCCACGAGGCCCCTTCGCGTGTAACGGCAATGCAATACACCGGCAGAAATGTGTGTGTAATAGTTTCTTTCTTTTGATTATTTGCTTACCAACGTTGGCCTTGTCCAACTGCTCCGATCTCGGCCGTTAAGGCGAGATCGCGAGCGTTGGGCAGGCACCCTGTTGGCACGTTTAGGCTCTGCGACCACTACACCTCTTAACGTTTTCTTCAAGGAACAATTATGATGGTGTGCGCGCCGCTGAGCGATGTCGGCGGCGCTGTCGGTTCCACGAGGCCCCTTCGCGTGTAACGGCAATGCAATACACCGGCAGAAATGTGTGTGTAATAGTTTCTTTCTTTTGATTATTTGCTTACCAACGTTGGCCTTGTCCAACTGCTCCGATCTCGGCCGTTAAGGCGAGATCGCGAGCGTTGGGCAGGCACCCTGTTGGCACGTTTAGGCTCTGCGACCACTACACCTCTTAACGTTTTCTTCAAGGAACAATTATGATGGTGTGCGCGCCGCTGAGCGATGTCGGCGGCGCTGTCGGTTCCACGAGGCCCCTTCGCGTGTAACGGCAATGCAATACACCGGCAGAAATGTGTGTGTAATAGTTTCTTTCTTTTGATTATTTGCTTACCAACGTTGGCCTTGTCCAACTGCTCCGATCTCGGCCGTTAAGGCGAGATCGCGAGCGTTGGGCAGGCACCCTGTTGGCACGTTTAGGCTCTGCGACCACTACACCTCTTAACGTTTTCTTCAAGGAACAATTATGATGGTGTGCGCGCCGCTGAGCGATGTCGGCGGCGCTGTCGGTTCCACGAGGCCCCTTCGCGTGTAACGGCAATGCAATACACCGGCAGAAATGTGTGTGTAATAGTTTCTTTCTTTTGATTATTTGCTTACCAACGTTGGCCTTGTCCAACTGCTCCGATCTCGGCCGTTAAGGCGAGATCGCGAGCGTTGGGCAGGCACCCTGTTGGCACGTTTAGGCTCTGCGACCACTACACCTCTTAACGTTTTCTTCAAGGAACAATTATGATGGTGTGCGCGCCGCTGAGCGATGTCGGCGGCGCTGTCGGTTCCACGAGGCCCCTTCGCGTGTAACGGCAATGCAATACACCGGCATAAATGTGTGTGTAATAGTTTCTTTCTTTTGATTATTTGCTTACCAACGTTGGCCTTGTCCAACTGCTCCGATCTCGGCCGTTAAGGCGAGATCGCGAGCGTTGGGCAGGCACCCTGTTGGCACGTTTAGGCTCTGCGACCACTACACCTCTTAACGTTTTCTTCAAGGAACAATTATGATGGTGTGCGCGCCGCTGAGCGACGTCGGAGGCGCTGTCGGTTCCACGAGGCCCCTTCGCGTGTAACGGCAATGCAATACCCTGGCAGAAATGTTTGTGTAATTGTTTCTTTCTTTTGATTATTTGCTTACCAACGTTGGCCTTGTCCAACTGCTCCGATCTCGGCCATTAAGGCGAGATCGCTGACAAGGAAATTTATTCACCCGTAGGCACGCTTACAACTGTGGTAAAAACGAAAAGTACAATATGAGGTACATCACATGTAATACATCATACTTGATGTACACAAAACAGATTAACAAATGAAATAATAAATGGTGTCTGCTTGACACTGGCTTTGCCACGCACAGCAACAACAACAAAATTCATTACCGCATCCACGCAAAAGCATTATTGTCGGCCTCGAATTTATGAAAGGTACTCGGGGCACATACAGACACAGTCTGAATTCGGGCAACCGAATGGAGCATTATTCTGGCTGTAGAAAGACTTTGCCTCGGGAGACAGTTATGTACCGCGTAGACCAGCGGCGAAGAAACTCGGCTTCACCGAGTTTGAACAACTGTTCTTCAACATGACCCCATATTATCACCCGTAGTTTCCGCATTCTGGGGTACATTGCTCTATTTTTCTGCCGAGATCGTTCTGCGATGTTACGGAAGCACCACAAAATGCAGCTAGCGCTGTAGTAGACGAGACTCGCAAACCGATCTCGGCGCTGTGGTGGCCGCACGATGGATATTCCGAACATTCTTGCAACTAGCTTCCAGAAGGTGCGTGCTACAACGCAGTCCTTTACTACATGCGCGTTGGTCTCTGTTTGTGCACAATATATGCATCTATCATTCGCTACCATATGCCAGCGTTCAAGCCTGTTTCTTGTAGGTAGAATGCCCCACTGATATTGCCAATGAAAATCCTTCACTTGAGAGGGCAAATCAGGTGAAAGCACAGCTGTCCATGTTTGTGTAGTAGCTGTCCGTGGAGATACAGCTGTCTCACACAACATTTCACAAAGCCTGGAAACTGGTGTCGCACGCCACTTTGTAATTCTTAGTTGTACAAGCTGGCTTTGCAAGCGCGCAGCCGCCGCATACTGCGGTGCTGGCGTTACCGCCGTCGGAAGCAAGTTGCCTGTACTCTGCGGCATCAGCGTTCGACGGTAATGGCCCAGCCAATAAAGGAGCAGTGGCCTACCAGGGTACTCATCATCATCAAGTAGATCACATGTACTCTTAGTGCACAACAGCCTACCGAATGTAACTTTGCACGGCAAGCTCCATCCTCCGCTGGATTTTGGCAGACGCAAAAATTGCTGCGCTACGTATTGCGACTTGTTTAGCCAGAACCACGAGAAAATAAGTGAGTTTACTACTCGAACTTTTGGTGACGGCGGGAGAGCTACCCTTGCAGCAAACCACAGTTTACTGCACAATACGTTCTTAATGAAGAAAGCCCTTTCTGCCAGCGGCAGTGGCGACGCAGTCACTGCTTCTGACTGTTTTTTAATGGAGCTGACAATTTCTCGCCACGTGTGAGGTAAAACACCACTTGTACAAAATTTGATACCTAGTATTTGCATATGCTCGGTCTGTTTAATGTCCCCTGGTAGCGTTGTTTCGCCGCGACCTAAATTTATAGCTTCACATTTTCTCATATTTATTTTGCCCCCTGACATTGAAGCATATTGATTATAAATACGAAATACCTCTACAAGACTGTCCCCATCCCGTAAAAACAAAGGGATGTCATCCGCATACGCCGATACTTTTATGCACCCGGATCCCGGCATAGGAAGACCTCTTATGAGCGGGCTCTCGCTAAACCGCCTTAACAACGGGTTAATCGCAAGCACAAACAATATGGGTGACAAAGGACAACCCTGCCGCACTCCCCTCGTCACATCAAATCTAGGTGTTAAGATGCTGTTAAGCAGTAGCTCAGCTGTTGTTCGCGAATACAACATCTGCAGGATGTCTACAAACTCTTCAGGGAAGTTATAGCATCGTAAAACCTCAAATAAGTACTGATGTTCTAAGCGGTCGAACGCTTTGGCTTGGTCCAAGCTTACTAATGCTCCTGAAGCTTCACGCGCTGTTGTGTATTGTATGATATCACGTGTTAAGTTGAGAGACGAAAATATACTCCGACCCGGCACGGAACATGTTTGATGTACACTGACCATTTTCGGCAATAATATCTTCATGCTATTTACAAGAAGGGTTGTCAATATTTTATAGTCTGTGTTGAGCAGCGTTATAGGCCTCCACACTCTAAGAACAGTTTACACCCTTTGGCTTGCCCCTTCTGCCACACAAAAATAATCGTCATCTGCCTTGATGCGTTTCCTTTCTTTATCGCTGCGAGCCCAGCACTTTCCAGTAACGAACGGCACGCGCGTTATCAGCATAGAACAGTTTACACCCTTTGGAGTGCCCCTTCTGATAACGCGCGTGCCGTTCGTCACTGGAAAGTTCCGGGCTTGCAGCGATAAAGAAAGGAAACGCATCAAGGCAGATGACGATTATTTTTGTGTGGCAGAAGGGGCAAGCCAAAGGGTGTAAACTGTTCTTAGAGTGCAGGATGAGGGTTCTGCAAGGTTGGAGTCTGGCTTTGGCAAGAGCATTACGCGGCCCCGATTAAACGATTTAGGAATACCTTCTCGTGCAAGAATGCCGTTAAGGAGCGACACTAAAGCAGTGCCTACTTCCTCCCAGCAAGATCGGTAAAATTCGACTGGTAAGCCATCTGGACCGGGTGTTGATCCGCTGTTCATGGATCGTATAACGTCAAAAACTTCTTGCAGATTTGTTGGAGACAATAAATTCTGGCCTTCTGTATCTTCTACTTGAGGTAGGTCAGCGCAAAAGTCTGAAATTTCTTCACTCAATAGCTCTGCATTATAAAGCTTTTCCAATGAAAATGCGTCTGAGAACCAGTTCCAAAAAATTCTTTCGATATCTCGCGTCGCACAGCTCTCTGTGCCATCTTCTATTATAACCCTTGCAATGAAAGAGCTGCCATTCTCCCTCTTGCTGGACGCACGAGCCAGCCGCAGTACCTCAGGGTCGGAAACTGGCCTGTTGGTCATCCACGCCTTTGCAGAGGTGCGAGAGTACCAGCTCATAAGTCTATGGTAGCGTTCACGCTGAAGATCTAGGTATTCGCGCATTAACTGTGTTTGGGAGTTACCGTCTCGTACTATTCTTATCCTTCTCAGGCACTCACAAAGCTGTTCGGTCTCTTTTCTTTTTTTTTTCCTGCTAGCTGCTATGCATACTGACCTCCACCTTTCCTTTAAAGTATCCCACGCTTCGATATTGCATTCATAATCGCAAACTGTTGTAGTTACTGACGCTTTTAGTTCGGTTAGAGTCGCCTGGTCACGCAAAGAAGCAATGTCTAGTCTTCACATGTCAGTACGTTCACCTGGCCTTCCTTCGAGGTTCAATATGACAGCGAAAGGGCGATGATCTGAAATGTACCCGGCGTCCGCGGGGAGATCGAGGATGCTGCATTGGACAATTTGCGTTGTTAATTCAGGGGGGAAATACATTCGATCTAGACGACATTGCGATTGCCTTTGCTGCCATGTGGCGCCAAAACTTCCGCCATGCATATGGACCCAGGCATCCGATAAATTGTATTCTTTCACTATACGAGATAATTCAGTTGCGTGCGTATTGGAAGCGTATTGTCGTGGCCCTCGTGAGTCGCGCATGGGGTCGAGCACAGAGTTAAAATCGCCAACGATAAAGAATGGGTGGTTGTCTAACAAAAAAGGGGAGAGTCTCGCAAAGAAGTCATTGCGGTCTGACCGTACGGCGGGTCCATAGACGTTCAATGCCCGAACTTTCCTCTCACCCCAGAAAAAATCAAAAGCTATTACACGACCTTCCAAGTGAAAAAGGCGGTGACTTCCATGTAGAAGCACCCTAGGAAAAACCACCACTCCTACACCACGACATCTCCCGGGGCCGCTGAGCGATGTCGGTGGCGCTGTCGGTTGCACGAGGCTAAAGCCCCTTGATAATTTGAAAGTAGCGACACTCTCCTCCTCACGGCGCTTTCCTCCTCGATTCTCCTCGCCCGCCGGCTGCGCACGGCACGCTATTCCTCCTGGGCTCCCGCGGACGGGCCGCAGGATTCTATGGAGGTGTGTTATATTGGGCCAGTTGCGCGCCCCAGTGGGGTTGAAAATTTTGAGAAATGCTAATAACAGCATCGATAATGCTGGAGGCAACGTTTATGAGGAGGTTGGTTTTTTCTTAAAGCCGTATGAACGGGGTATACTGATTTAAAGGGAGCTTTGAGGCGAGTTCTATACTCCAGACAATTTTTCTGCCACATGATCAGATGCTTTACTTCGTGCGTCTGGTCTAGTATTGCTTGTGACACATCCTTTTGTGTGTGGCTTATTAAGCGAAAGCCTTAGACCTCTGTTTCAAGGTCCCGTTGTGAGCTACAGAAAATATCACGTGACCGAAGGAAGGCGGGAAGCGAACCAAAGCATGTGCAGCCGCGTATAAGAGATGATTATTGATTACCAAAGTAATGATTGATTAGTCATTGGATTGTTGTTCATGCACCCTAATCCACCCCAATCGGTCTTAATACCCTTTCATCAACACTTCACCTTAATCCACCATAATCCGCCTTAATTCTCCTCCACGCACCTAAATCTTTATTCATGCATCTTAATCCTTCGTAATGCACTCTAATCCACCTTAATCTTCTTTAATACACTCTAATCAACCTTAATACTCCCTAATCCACCTTATGTCAAACACTAATGATTCATTAATTAACTTGGGTAATCATTCTCTAATACAGGGATGGACATGCTTTGGGTCCCCTCTGGCCTTCCTTGGGTCACGTGATACTTCCAGTTTAGAACGCGACCTTGAAACATAAAGATCTAAAGGCTTTCGCCTTAAAACTTAAAAAAAAAGCTCAATTTTGACTAGTGAACGCTCATCACCTACAATACTACGGGGATACTTGCCACTAATCAAAGCAGAAGCAATAAAGCAGAATCAATAATACTGCGCTTCCGACTGAATAACAACAGTTAGCGACGTGCGAAGTGATGGAGCCACCCCAGAATATTAAGCATACTGAGGACAACCGCAACAAAAACGCTGGTGAGCAGGCCGGAAGAATGATAAAAAAATGCGGCATTACGGGATGCTTTGCTACGAGCAATAAGAAAGACTCCTCAGCTCGCAAACAACGCTGTTTGTCAGAACAAAGTTGCTTCGGCCAATGTCATGCAGCCACTGTTTCCTACGCAAGCCGTTACGCTTTCGTTGTGGTATCGCAAAAACGGCATAACCATCTTCAGGCTTCTTGCTGCAGTTATATGCGCAACAGCCCGGCATAGCGCTAGCACATAGACCAGAAACACTGCGCACAACGTTCGCTACGCCGAGCTGAAGCACCGAGCCAGCCGTGCTCAGGAGGAAAATGGCGCGAACGAAAAAGAAAAACACAAGCAAAACTCAAGATCCGCGCGTTTCCAAGGGCAACGGCAGGGAGACCAATCGTCGTGCAGAAAAACGGGGGCAAAACTGGTTGCCGCGGGGGGCACACGCAAGGGGCGAGGAGGAGGCGAGGAGGTCGCGCGGCGGCGGCAGAGTTCAAAGAGTGGCGGTACTTTCAAATTATCAAGGGACTTTACACGAGGCCCCTTCGACTGTAACGGCAATGCGATACACCGGCAGAAATGTGTGTGTAATAGTTTCTTTCTTTGGATTATTTGCTTACCAACGTTGGCCTTGTCCAACTGCTCCGATCTCGGCCGTTAAGGCGAGATCGCGAGCGTTGGGCAGGCACCCTGTTGGCACGTTTAAGCTCTGCGACCACTACACCTCTTAACGTTTTCTTCAAGGAACAATTATGATGGTGTGCGCGCCGCTGAGAGATGTCGGTGGCGCTGTCGGTTGCACGAGGCCCCTTCGCGTGTAACGGCAATGCAATACACCGGCAGAAATGTGTGTGTAATAGTTTCTTTCTTTTGATTATTTGCTTACCAACGTTGGCCTTGTCCCGATCTCGGCCATTAAGGCGAGATCGCGAGCGTTGGGCAGGAACCCTGTTGGCACGTTTAGGCTCTGCGACCACTACACCTCTTAACGTTTTCTTCAAAGAACAATTATGATGGTGTGCGCGCCGCTGAGCGATGTCGGTGGCGCTGTCGGTTGCACGAGGCCCCTTCGCGTGTAACGGCAATGCAATACACCGGCAGAAATGTGTGTGTAATAGTTTCTTTCTTTTGATTATTTGCTTACCAACGTTGGCCTTGTCCCGATCTCGGCCATTAAGGCGAGATCGCGAGCGTTGGGCAGGAACCCTGTTGGCACGTTTAGGCTCTGCGACCACTACACCTCTTAACGTTTTCTTCAAAGAACAATTATGATGGTGTGCGCGCCGCTGAGCGATGTCGGTGGCGCTGTCGGTTGCACGAGGCCCCTTCGCGTGTAACGGCAATGCAATACACCGGCAGAAATGTGTGTGTAATAGTTTCTTTCTTTTGATTATTTGCTTACCAACGTTGGCCTTGTCCCGATCTCGGCCATTAAGGCGAGATCGCGAGCGTTGGGCAGGAACCCTGTTGGCACGTTTAGGCTCTGCGACCACTACACCTCTTAACGTTTTCTTCAAAGAACAATTATGATGGTGTGCGCGCCGCTGAGCGATGTCGGTGGCGCTGTCGGTTGCACGAGGCCCCTTCGCGTGTAACGGCAATGCAATACACCGGCAGAAATGTGTGTGTAATAGTTTCTTTCTTTTGATTATTTGCTTACCAACGTTGGCCTTGTCCCGATCTCGGCCATTAAGGCGAGATCGCGAGCGTTGGGCAGGAACCCTGTTGGCACGTTTAGGCTCTGCGACCACTACACCTCTTAACGTTTTCTTCAAAGAACAATTATGATGGTGTGCGCGCCGCTGAGCGATGTCGGTGGCGCTGTCGGTTGCACGAGGCCCCTTCGCGTGTAACGGCAATGCAATACACCGGCAGAAATGTGTGTGTAATAGTTTCTTTCTTTTGATTATTTGCTTACCAACGTTGGCCTTGTCCCGATCTCGGCCATTAAGGCGAGATCGCGAGCGTTGGGCAGGAACCCTGTTGGCACGTTTAGGCTCTGCGACCACTACACCTCTTAACGTTTTCTTCAAAGAACAATTATGATGGTGTGCGCGCCGCTGAGCGATGTCGGTGGCGCTGTCGGTTGCACGAGGCCCCTTCGCGTGTAACGGCAATGCAATACACCGGCAGAAATGTGTGTGTAATAGTTTCTTTCTTTTGATTATTTGCTTACCAACGTTGGCCTTGTCCCGATCTCGGCCATTAAGGCGAGATCGCGAGCGTTGGGCAGGAACCCTGTTGGCACGTTTAGGCTCTGCGACCACTACACCTCTTAACGTTTTCTTCAAAGAACAATTATGATGGTGTGCGCGCCGCTGAGCGATGTCGGTGGCGCTGTCGGTTGCACGAAGCCCCTTCGCGTGTAACGGCAATGCAATACACCGGCAGAAATGTGTGTGTAATAGTTTCTTTCTTTTGATTATTTGCTTACCAACGTTGGCCTTGTCCCGATCTCGGCCATTAAGGCGAGATCGCGAGCGTTGGGCAGGAACCCTGTTGGCACGTTTAGGCTCTGCGACCACTACACCTCTTAACGTTTTCTTCAAAGAACAATTATGATGGTGTGCGCGCCGCTGAGCGATGTCGGTGGCGCTGTCGGTTGCACGAGGCCCCTTCGCGTGTAACGGCAATGCAATACACCGGCAGAAATGTGTGTGTAATAGTTTCTTTCTTTTGATTATTTGCTTACCAACGTTGGCCTTGTCCCGATCTCGGCCATTAAGGCGAGATCGCGAGCGTTGGGCAGGAACCCTGTTGGCACGTTTAGGCTCTGCGACCACTACACCTCTTAACGTTTTCTTCAAAGAACAATTATGATGGTGTGCGCGCCGCTGAGCGATGTCGGTGGCGCTGTCGGTTGCACGAGGCCCCTTCGCGTGTAACGGCAATGCAATACCCTGGCAGAAATGTTTGTGTAATTGTTTCTTTTTTATTTATTTATTTCACAATACTGCAGACCAACCTGGCCCAAGGAGGAGTGGAATTACAATGAAATGGGATAAGTACAGCACAGAAATAATTTGCAACAACATTGGCACGACAATATAATACATCGATTTCACTTAAACGATATTTATCACACACACACATAAAAAGAAGAGCACATAAATAATTTACAACAGTACTTGCAGCACAAATAAGTTTACCTAGGTTGATATTTAACACAAGTCACAAAGGCGCAAGATTGAAACACAAGTGAGGCTTCCACATCATGTTCATAGTGAACAGACAGTGACAATACATTGCCAGGAAATACCTCGGGTGAAATATAAAGTGGGAAACACGCCTCCATGGTGGGAAAGGAGGGCTTCGCGGCATGCCTCCTATGGACATCCCGCCATTTTTTTCGATGCATGACGTAGGCGCGACGCGTACAAAATGGCGCTGATGGCCCCGTTTTGCTTTCGTAATGTTACGGAAACTTGGCGTTTTGCCTATGAAACTGAATTGAAGGCACCGAACCTAAGGTTCTCTGTAAAGCAAAACAGTTTTCCTCCGCTGTAAAAATAAAGTAGCTAGCTCAAAGAGTACAATTACTCCGTGGAAAACGCTTCTCGCTTCCGTCGTCTGCTTCATTAGCTAGGATTCGTATACCCGGAAAACGGTATGATGGATCGTATATCATCAAGGAATGTGGGGAAACAGCGCGGTACGGAGTGGGTGGTGGTGTTCTACTCGGGCAGCAACTGCGTACTTTTTCGCGGTCGCGCGCGCTCTACAGACCTTCTGCAGACCTTTGTGCGTGCTGTGCTTTTGCCGCTCAGTTCGCATTGAAGCGATAGACAGCACGAAGGTCACTTCGCCCGCTGCTGCTGCCGCGCTTCCTCACGCCATCGTTTTGACAGCGAGTGTCCGCGGCCATCGAGTGTGATGTGTTCTGTTTGCCTGTGTTCGCCGAGACCATGTTAGTTGATTTAGTTAGTCAACTAATGCTTATATGGCTGATAAGACTATTATCTTTACTTCGTATACCCGTCTACCGCTATTGATGCTTCGCTTTTCGGGGGAAGCATCGATGTTTAATTTTTATTTTGCGTATTTATGGAACCCCATCTGCATTTATGAATAAACACTGCATGTTTACCGACGGAAAATATTTTATTTGTCACTTTTTTTTCACTAAGAAAAGTGCGGTAAGTTTATTTTGAAATAGGTCATTCTGAAGATTTTAAACCTGCAAGAAAAAAGATCGACCTTGGGGATCGCCTTACGCGAAAAAAATTGGCCATTTAAAGAGGCAGAAAATGCATCAATCAGAATTATCTTTGTCATTGACAGACTTGATTATCATTCATACACAATGAATAATCCCAATCCAGTGTGGCCAAAATGAGACAGAGAGGTCGATAATATTCCCACCAAACTGTCAAGTGGATTAATGTAGGCATTTTGCAACACTATAATGTAAGCTAACCTAAAATAAATAATTTACTTAGACATTTCACGTATGCATAACGTTGGTGCAGATGACGGTTAAACAGTGAATTTACCAACACGGTGGAGAGGGCTTTAATATATTTAGTTACACTGCAATCCCTACTGGGTAATTAGGCAGAGTGGGTTATAAAACAAAAGTGATTACAGAATTTGCAGAAATGTAACAAATACTGATGGGTCATTCTCGCAAAACGTCATAGACATTGTCCTCGACACTCTCCGATGCTATTAAAAAAATAGTGGTCAATCATTTTGGTGCACTATTTGACCCCCTAGAGTATTCTTGCAACAAATTTTTTTTTCTGTGTCTTGCAGTGATTTGAATGTTGCCATGGTGGACGAAGCCTAGGCTGCCGAAATACACCCGCAAAAATATAATACTGCATGAAGCGCCTCAAAAAGCTGCTGTTTGCTTGCAAAAGAATTGCTCTTGCTTATTTTCTGTCATTGGCGGTCACTACTTGGTCTCACAATGTGCTTTGTGGTGAAGCAATACTGCGATTCTGCGCCAATTTTGACTAATTATAGAAAATTTTACATAATCTACAGACGCGATACGAACACTTCACGTGACAGGATAGTTTGCAGTATGTAAAAAAAAGGTATTGATGTCGATGGGTGAGAAGTTTTGAAGTGAAAGAGACGCAAACATTGAACAATATGCGAAATGTCTCGTGTTCAGGCGCACGTACATTGGTGATGCGGTCCAAGTAAAAATGTATGCTCGAATTTATTTGAAAGGGTGTTGTTGCGACTGGGGTCCGAAGACGTGGAATCTACTTTGCTCCTGGAGGAGTAAAGGAACGCGGGGCTGGGCCCGGGCATCCAGGACGTTTTACAAACACGTTTATATTTACATATTTACAAGTAAGTTCAAAGTAGTACAGAAATTCATGAAGAAGTTGTAGCAGCCGATCACTCCCGCCCTTCGTTGCTCTTTTTATGCCCTGCGTGGTCATTGTTCAGTCACTTTCCACAGTCCGGCGTCAGGAGACCGATGACATCCCACCCACCCAATCCTTCCCACCAATCCGTAGGTCTGTTGCCTTTTCCCTCCGTAAGGAGTTTTGCCGGAAACGCACGCACATCACTGGGCACAACCAGTGGAAGGGGGATCATACACTGACTCTGATCGTACACTGACTCCGTCTCCGGAGTGGACATGCCGATTTGGGCGGCTGACAGATGGTGGACTGTATCCTTGCACTATTTGGCCAAACCTGTCCTGACCGAGGTACTCCGGTGTTGACCATCAGTCATCCGTTTTGAGAACCATTCTGACGAGGCCATCGGCCCATTCCCCATAATCGCGCTAGCCGTGACCGGAGGTTGTCGCGGAGTGAACGGCCGATCACAACTGTGCACATGTACAAAAGGGATTTATTTCTGGAAGTTTAATCGGAGGGATTTTTGCTTTAGGTGAGGAGGAGGAATAAACTTTATTTGTAGAAATGAGCCGACGGTGGAGTCGTCCGAGGTGGGCGGCGTCCCTAGTCCAGGATGACGTGGGCGTGAGTCGGTAGCTTGGCCCTGCTCAAAAGACGATACTGGTTTTCAGCGCTCGGGCTTGTCAGCTGGACTTCGAATTGCTCGACGGTAGATCCGGTGATGGGCAGTGTCGATGGGTTGTGCCCACACTCCCCTGCCATGTGTAGAGGGTATTGGGCGCAGAGCAGAAGGCGCAGTTGTAATTGTAGCTCGTAGGATACATGGCTTGCAGCATCGTGCGGCAATGTGCCGGTCTGTAGTTTACGGAACATTACTGCCTCTTCTATGGTCACCTTGGGATGTGGGGGTGAAAAAAAAAAAATGTTGAGCGGCCACCGCATCCCTGGGAGCCGGCCCGTCAGTCTGCTTCACTGCGCTGCGCGCTTCGCTGGGACAACGGCAAGATGTGGCGGCCGTGCATCTTGCCGTTTGAATGCTACTTTCACATGTTAAGTGGCTCAACCCTGGTCTTCGAAGCATTGTATATTTTTTTTTAGTGCTATGTGGTTTCCCTGCGAATTGACTGACGTCAACAAACAAGCAGTTCATATTACAATCTGACGGGGGGGGGGGGGGGGACTACGTTGCCTACGTTGTACAAGCGCTGTACTGGAACAGAACTAGACAAAGTTCAAATTTGCATATATTGCGAAACAAGGATGCTTAAATTGTCGACTGAGAAGCTGACACCATTATAATGAAGCCGAATAAAGCAATAAGCATGGCATGTTCCGTGTGAAAATATGTTTGCACATGAGCGTTAGCCTTGCGGATCGCCAATTTTTGTACTATGAGAAAAGCTTCTAGCGGCCGTTTATTATGGTATTCTTGAAAGCCAGTAGACCAGCGTACTTAAATTTACATTCGCGCCAAATTTATTGGCTCGAGTTCCATCACTGTACGTAGTAATTATTATATGAGATTCAAAAGTTAAATGGAATGGATGGCGGTGTGTGAAGGAGTGTTCGCCTACGCCTTCTCTATAGTATATTGCCACACAAATATTTAGGAAATTTAGTACGGCCGTTCATATGACACTTTAAAGCACGAGCACTGTGGTTAACGGATGTACTTTTCTAGAGCTTCCTCCCTAACTGTAAGTAGGCGTTGTGGCACTTTAGGTGGCTGTTGCCAGTCTGATTCCTTTTTATTTTTCGAACTGCCCATTGTATATGTGTGTTTTCATACCAAATATTCGAGCAATAATCTGTGCGTGTTCGGCTAGCAGTGAAATGTTTATTTCTCTCACAGTTAAAGTAGCCAGCAAAAGGGGACGCTGCGCAAAAAGCTGCTTTGATGCAGTTGGAAGACCCCCGGCGCCCATTGATCAGATCACAGTATCTTCACAATAACCGAGAACTCGACCTAGCTTCGCATAGGCTCAAGAGCTAGTGGGTCGAACTGAACCGAACCGGGCCAAGTCGGGCGAGGCCGGAGTCTTTCGGGCCCGGGCCGAGTACGGGCCAGGTTTAAAATCACTGGGCCGGGCTCGGGCGGGCTAACGTGTGGTATTTTCGGGCTCGGGTCGGGCCTGGGCCTGAAAAACCGGCCCTTGGACTGCTCTACTAGGCAATATTACAACGGTTACCAACCAGCATTAAGAGTGGAAAAGTGCGTGAGCCCTTCATTCCTGAGTAAAACTTGAAGCAGCGCCAAGACGAGGACAACAATTGAAAACACACACAACAGGAGGAGCGCTGCACTGCCGACTGGAAAAATTATTGGAAGATCACACAGCTTTTTATAACATATCAAAAAATGCGAATAACCAAAGGTTGAAACGCAGGGGTGCTGCTTACAAGTATAAGTGCTTATCTAAAAAAATGATCTAATCTTTTGTTAGGCTGAGCGATGGTGTGCTAACGCATTTATCTCCTGCTTTGGTAATGTAGTAAGCTTCTACAGTTTC
Source organism: Dermacentor albipictus (assembly GCF_038994185.2). NCBI lineage: Eukaryota > Metazoa > Arthropoda > Arachnida > Ixodida > Ixodidae > Dermacentor > Dermacentor albipictus. The sequence continues at coordinate 224,893,112 of NC_091821.1, read as the reverse complement.
TATTTCTCTTATACTTTTTGCGTGCTTCAGGAAACTAGTGTCATGGAACATTGGGGTACATGAGCATTTGTTGCAATGTGCAGCTAAATGGCTGCCGTACCCGTTTTTTTATATTGTTTTTATGCTGCCTACCTCTGTCATTAAAACATTGCGCGATTTTCCCGTTGTACACTCTACCGCAATCTAAAGGTACCTTCTAAAGGACGTCAGACGTACACTTCATGAATTCATTTTCGTGATTCATGGTGCATTCGTGGTGCTTCCAATTTTTCATAGCACTACATAATTTCGATAGTTTACGGGGAGCGGAAACCAATGAGTTGATTTTGTGCCTGTTGGCCACTTTCTTTAGATTATGGGATACCTTGTGAACATATGGTATTACAACAAAAGGTCTATTCTTTTTCCTGCTTTTTGATTTTTCTTCCAGAGCGCTTTATTTTCTGCAAGAGTGTTTCACACACGGCTGTGAGGAACCGTATGTAAAACTACTGAAAGATATTTATAGCGGCTCCACAGCCACCGTAGTCCTCCATAAAGAAAGCAACAAAATCCCAATAAAGAAAGGCGTCAGGCAGGGAGATACGATCTCTCCAATGCTATTCACAGCGTGTTTACAGGAGGTATTCAGAGACCTGGATTGGGAAGAATTGGGGATAAAAGTTAATGGAGAATACCTTAGTAACTTGCGATTCGCTGATGATATTGCCTTGCTTAGTAACTCAGGGGACCAATTGCAATGCATGCTCAATGACCTGGAGAGGCAAAGCAGAAAAGTGGGTCTAAAAATTAATCTGCAGAAAACTAAAGTAATGTTTAACAGTCTCGGAAGAGAACAGTAATTTACAATAGGTAGCGAGGTACTGGAAGTGGTAAGGGAATACATCTACTTAGGGCAGGTAGTGACTGCGGATCCGGATCATGATACGGAAATAATCAGAAGAATAAGAATGGGCTGGGGTGCGTTTGGCAGGCATTCTCAGATCATGAACAGTAGGTTGCCATTATTCCTCAAGAGAAAAGTGTTTAATAGGTGTGTCTTACCAGTACTCACGTATGGGGCAGAAACCTGGAGGCTTACGAAAAGGGTTCTACTTAAATTGAGGACGACGCAACGAGCTATGGAAAGAAGAATTATGGGTGAAACTTTAAGGATAAGAAGAGAGCAGATTGGGTGAGGGAACAAACGCGAGTTAATGACATCTTAGTTGAAATCAAGAGAAAGAAATGGGCATGGGCAGGACATGTAATCATGAGCGAAGATAACCGATGGTCATTAAGGGTTACGGACTGGATTCGAAGAGAAGGGAAGCGTAGCAGGGGGCGCCAGAAAGTTAGGTGGGCGGATGAAATTAAGAAGTTTGCAGGGACGACATGGCCACAATTAGTACATGATCGGGGTTGTTGGAGAAGTATGGGAGAGGCCTTTGCCCTGCAGTGGGATTAACCAGGCTGATTATTATTATTATTATTATTATTATTATTATTATTATTATTATTATTATTATTATTATTATTATTGTGTGATGACAGAAGATGGGAACCCGGCTGTTTTTAGGAGTTCTGTCTGCAGTAGGAGGCTATTTTTCATTTGGTGCTCACTGGATTTGTTCATTGCAGCTTGAATACAGGAGATGGCTATTCCCCTTTTCACGACTGTGAATGAGCACTGTCATAGGCAAGCATGCCTTTGTTAGACCTAGGTTGATAAGCCCAGTAAACACGGTGATTTGTAGCAAATGAAATATTAATATCTAAGAATTGGATGATAGTTTTATTCGGCAGTTCAACGGTGAACTTTAGTCCCCCACCACACATACTAAAAATTCTCAGAATATTTTTCATTTCTTCGTCAAAGCAATAACCAGGTCGCTGCTTTAGAAGAACCAGAAAAACCAGGGAGTAGTCCACGTAGCGATAAATGCGCGTAACTGGGGAGTCAACTAAAGCATTGCAAAAGCGTTTGTCAATGCCAGATAAAAAAATATTTCGCTAAGCAAGGGTGCGATGGATGAGCCGATAAATATACCCGGTGCGTTGAATATAAATATTTCCGTCATGATTGATGACTGTTGACTGAAGATAAAATTCTAAAAGCGTTATAAAATTGTCAGCATTTATGCTTGCTGAGTTTTGAAATTCTTGTTCACCTGTTTCATTGATTATTTCACTTACGGCAACCAGCAAAATGTTACAAGGAAATGAATAAAACAGATCTTCCACATTGACAGAAAACTCGTTGACGACATTAAATTTGCACCACATGGTATCATTAGTTCACTCACAAATTCTTCGGAGTGGCCAACAGCCCCACGTGCGACACATGCAACAGTGAAGAGACGCTCACACACATTATCTGTGTCTGCCCGCGATATAGTGTCCAGAAACAAGTTATGTGCAGAGTACTGGACCAGTTGGACAATCGTCCACTATCAGAACTGAAAGCTTTAGGTCAGTACTCTGAAAGAACACCCGCGTTGAAGGCCTTAGTCGCGTTATTAAGGTTCCTGCGGTCTACGGGGCTTAACGACACACTTTAAGAACGCCGCCCACTACCGCTCTATAGTGTACGCGCTTTGTTAGTGCTCGTCTCGCTTTCTCTCTATGTCCCCGTTCCACTCTCTTTCTCTTTTTATCCCCCTTAACCCCTCCACCCGTGCAGGGTAGCCAACCGGAACTACCTCTGGTTAACCTCCTTGCCTTCCTCTGTATTCTCTCTCTCTTCGGAACTTGTCACTCGGTAGGAGTCATCCACCGGCAGCTTCTTTAGATGGCCATGCAAAAAACGTTCGAAATGCAATAGCCATGAAGTCTTTTCGGATACAATAACCCTTAACGGGCGGTTCGGCGTATGTGTTTCGCACTTAAAAAACACTTCCAGAAACCCAGATTTTGCCTTGCTCGTCATCTTTAAAGGTTCAAAATTGAGATCTGCCAGTAGCTTGAGAGTAGCTTTTCTTTTCTTTTTCGTATCGAAGTGGACTGCTTTGAAATGCTTCGCAATTGCTTCGGCGGCTTTCTCTCTTAGGAGGGATTCTGGTAGCACGACGAACCCTCCTTCCTTGTCGGACTGCAGGACCTTCATACTGTTGTCCTTCATCCAGGGCACCATTGTTTAAACGGTAATTTATGTGCCATCCTGTGTTGCACGTTCTTTATAATGCAGTCAACGCTTTCTCTGGTTGCGTGGTCCCGTTCATGTTTATCAGCCTTGTCCGCCATATCTGCGGCCATGGCCAGAAACTGATGAGCAGACAATTGCGGTCCACAGCAGAATTTTGGCCCTTTACCAAGGACAACCTTCATGCTATCAGGAACACTCGTTCCAGCCAGAATGGTGACGTTATTAGAAGGCCTAGGTTTCGGATTTGGTTTCCCCGAAGAAAGCCTTACGCGCTGCCACAGGAATTAAGTTGACCGCCCTGAAAGCTTCCTGTATTCTTGCAGAGAACGGGAGTCCTTGCAGGGGTCTTTGCCTTTCTGAACCAATGCTTGAAGCCAATCGTTGAACATACGAATCTGTCGCCATTTCTAAGACTTAAGCACCTTGCACATTTTTTTCTGTATGACCCCACAAAGGTTCTACTAATCCAAAGAACGCAATGACCTCCGGAGGTGGGATCCTGTTCTTTAAGTAATAGGTTAAGGTTCTGGACTGGCAGACTGTGATGACGATTAAGCTGACGCAAGTGCTGGAGGGATTCGACATGGCTGGTGCTGACAGTATAGAGCCCACTGTAGAAGAAATCTGTAGTAGCAATAACTGTGGGCGATTTGGTTCATTTTGAGTAAAACTTGAAGCAGCGTGTAGAAGACGAAGACAACAATTGAAAACACACAGAACAGGACGAGCGCTGTACTGCCAGCCTTTTGGCCATGCCAATAACCTTTTGATTGGTGTTTTTTGCCATGGTATAAAAAGCTGTGTAATCCTTCAATAAATTTTCCAGTTGGTAGATACGTTATGGCAATCTGGTGCTCACAAGCATGTCACATTCCTGTTTGCCTACACCAGAAAGCCTTCGAGCAACTGCGTCTGCCACGCAGCACAACAACCGGCATGACAGCTGGATCCCGTGCATATCCCATTGAAACTTGTGTCATGTAAACCTCTTCGCGTTTACATACGAATGTTTATCCGGCATGCTCATCATTCCTTGCTCTCTCTTCCTAACGACTGCACTAAGCGCAGTTTCTCGACAGCTGTGTTACGTCAAGATCGTTTTTTTTTTTCATTTCCCGGCCTGAGTCATCTCGCGTTTTGTAACGTACTTACAACACACGGCAGCACTGTGCTCATCTTTACTATGGCTCAGTCACATCATCTGCCGCCGGCAACTGTCGTCATCCCGTAAATAGTTACTACATGGCGCTTAAAGTTGGACCACAGGCCTACGTCAAGTGCTGCTGACATAGTTGGTATCCGCGTGACACTTTTGTTGACGACGAACTGTTTTGTGTGGATGGAGCTTTGCAATTGTGAGGCTGCGTTACAAATTATCGCAGGCACACTCAGACGAGGTCTTTATTGCCCCTTGGCCATCGACAATGCAGAACTTATAGGCATCGGACCACAAAGGAACTTGAGCGTTGGCGTTCGGCCTTATTGGTAGACGGCATACTTACCAAGAAGGCATGTGTGTGTCCGCTTGATTGTCCTTTTTTGTCAATGCGCTTAAACGATCCTAAGCACGCCACAATGCGCCAAGAAATTTGATTTTATTAGCTAGCTGGACACTGCGGTCTGAAAGGCAATTAGTGGGCGGACATCGAAGGATGGGCTGCCTTAGATGACCCAGTAGTGTGTATTGCTTATTCGTGACCGGATAGAAATTCCCTGCTACATACGGGATACGGAAGTTAACATTCGATAGCTGGACCCCACCAGACCGTAACCACCTCTGTCTGCAAGAAGAGAAGAGAGAAATGAAAAGGGAATGGTATGGAAGGTAATCAAAGATGTGCCCGGTTAGCTACCCTACAATTGGGGAGGGGAAAGGGGAAGAAGAGAAAAGTTCGACGCTGAACGCAGAAATATTTCGTATACGCCACGGAAACAAGGCTGCGACATAAGTTTGTTGCTTAGGGCTTAACTTCGTCTGATATTAAACCGGTGCTGTGAACGTCTCATTGATTGGCCGTGAGAGCAGACCAGATAGCGACCAATACCATGCATGAAAGACGCTAGAAGATATATAATTTTGTGTTTGCACATCATACTCGTTAGAACGACAGATTTCAGCCTCTTATCTGGCAAACATCAACGCCGGAGGACTCTCGGATGACCTTATTTTGGGTCCTTGGCCCCACCCGAGATGTACACACCATGGCACAAATTTTTTACGACACATGACTCGACTCAAGACTTCGGGAATGCTGCTGTGTTGACCACCAACGTCCGCGCACCACTATTCTTATCAGCATGCTCCATCCTTCTTTCGCTCCCCTTTGCCCTGCTTCAGCGCAGAATAGCAGGTTATGACGCACAAGCTCGCGGCCGAGCTCTCTGTCTTTATCTAAACAAATTTTCTCTCTCTTTCGTGTCCTTCGTGTAGCGCCCAACTCTGTACACATATAAATATCTTTATTCTCAACAGTCCAAAAACTCAACAAAACTGACGAGTATGAGAAGGATGGCTGGTTTCAATTGTCGCCACTTTTCTAGCTGCACTTGAACAAATATTTGCAACTGAGCGCAGTGTCAGCATGATACACCCGACAAACGACGTCGTCCACATGGTCGGCCACACGCGCTTAGCAGGACAACATGTGTATGTGTAATGATAAAATCAACATGTAACAGCCATTTGAATATTTTAAACAAACAGGTCTCTCCACTCTTGCTTTCGAATCCGCTTCATGTTCATTCAAGCGTCTCCACTTGATTCCGTGCTGGATAAAAAGCATCTGGAAAGAAAACATTAGTATAAATTGAGGCTGCGAAAACCTCATGACTTGGTAAAAATTGAGACGCAACAGCCATATGCAATGACACCATGCCTCTCTCTGCCTGCTGCCTCTTTCTCTGACGCCAACATACTTTTTTTTTAATTAACGCCCTTTAAGCTAGACTACATAAAGCGACGGATATGCTCGACCAATTAAAATAACCAAGAAAGTAATAAAAAACCTTTTCGCTCTTTAGACAAGTAAGCGCATCCACACGACTAAATGACAGTGTTTAGAGTTCATTGCAGACATTGATGAGTCGATGACTTATTACTGCCCACAGAACCAACCTTACTTATAAGCCAACCTTCCCTCTAAGCAGTGGGAAGGTAGGCCAGGTTTTTTTACCGTTCCTGAGCGTTGCAATTGTCAGCTTTTCTTCGCAGGTCTTTGATATCGTTACAAAATTTGTGTAGGCCAACATTGGCCCGCGGGACAATTACAAAGACTGCATCTGCGACTCGCGTATAGGCTTTTCCGACAGTATAGTTATTGTGGGAGAGCTATGTTTGGGAGTTGGCACATAAGAGGCATTTGCACTGCGAATTCAAGCGGCATTCTTCATACCTTGAAAGCTGCAGACCGATCAGCTTCGAAAGCCTTTCGGCATTGTTGGCGTTCTTCTTTTTCATGTGGAAATTGGCAGCGAACTCTTGCAGCTTGTGCGACAAGAAGACTGAATTCTCGCGCTTTCGAAGCATGAATTCACTTGGAAGTATCCACTTGTTCTCAAGACATTCCGAAATGGCAGGTCGTTTTCTGAGAAATAAAAAAAAGAAGATTGGTATCAGGGCCCGAATTCACAAAAAGCTCTTACAATAAAATTGTTCGTAAGAGGAAATGCCAGCCAATCCTGTTGCTGGACATCTTATTAGCAAAGGCAGCCGGCCAACGGCAAAACTACTTACGAAGCAAATGTTATGGGAAATTGACCTCCGGATTTTATAGGGTATGCAGACAACATGCCACTATCGTCACACAGCTTCAATATCATTCTTTCGTCAACGGGTTACTTCGCAGTGGCTAAATATGAGAGGTATGCATCGTTCTAGCGCAACATACCAAATGACTGATAGGCAAAAAGGCACCAACCAACATGAACGAATAGATGACCATTTGATGCTTCTTAAGATATTTCAAAGCAATAAGTCTTTAACGTACGTACTCTGAACTTGATGTGACTTTAACAGAAAATTACAGTATCCTCTTTTATGCTGTTCATAGCTTTTCAGCCATTAGAAAAAATCGCGTTAAGGATAACATATATTAGACCGAAAGCAGCCAATTGGCTAAGGTGTCCTGGTGCTACATAGTTTTTCCATGTTTCAATGCATTCCGATGGTCGGCAACCACAGGAACAATTGTGGAAACACTTCCAGGATCACTTTTACAGTTAAAATGTAAGCAATGTTGAGATTTTGTAAACAATAAATTAACATTGTGTTCGAACAGTTGATGTTGATGAGTTGATGTTGAAATGTTGATGGCCATGTTCGAAGTTGAGATACGATCTTACAAGAATCGCAAACGAAATTCTAAAGATGGCTTACTCAGGTGTCCTCTTGAAGAGCTGCATTAGGAACCTCGTGGCCTCTGTCGATGCTTCTTTGTACAACTTGTCGAAGTGGTACCGCACATACAGAATGTTGGTCTTCGTGTCCTCTTCGCTTGTTCCAAGGAATGGAGAGTAGCCACTAAGTCTGCACAAAATTTTGAGAGGCGCCGTTTGCGAAAGCTGTAGGCAAACAGAGGTGCTGCTGCAGGCCTAAGTGTATACGTTCGCGTACTCACAATATGTACGTCAGGATGCCGACTCCCCAAACATCCGTGGCGTGGCAGACCTCGTTTCCTTTTAGCACCTCCGGGGCTGAAAAAACAAGGAGAGGAAGAAGAGCAGTTGAGTCTCTTAGTGCTGCATGTTAGTTGTTGCACTATGTGTTAAAATGATAGCCTAGTTTATGTTAACGTCTTAAGTAAGCCTAGTGCAGCTGTACAAAAAGTCTGTAACTTTATGAACAATAAACGCAGATACATTTCAAGTCGCATTCCCATATTTACCATGCACTTTAGAACTTATGCCATTCGAAACATTATAAGCTACTTTTCTCAGATCTCGAAGAACTTTAGATGTCAGAGCGGGATCATGGCCTGCATTTGTAAAACCTCTCTTACGTATAAGGGCCCGTCCACACTAGCTACAGACACACTGCAATGGCATGCCGACCTCCGCCGCTGTTTGAGCGTTGGCAGCACAAGACGAGGCCAAAGTAGATGACAGTCCCGCCAGTGCGACAGTCACATGACACTTTCAGCGCAAAACACAAAGAGCAAATTTCTAATGCATTTTCGGCGTGGGCCTTAGACAGATTCTTGTGGCGTCGACACGAATGCGACGTCGGACACACCCGCTGGGCGCAGAGGTCTGCGCATGTTATGGAGCTTTCACTGCAACAAGGAAGGATCCCTGGCTGACGACGACGACGACGATGATGATGATGATGATGATGATGATGATAATGTCTAATGACATCCCCTTTGAAGCGGGGAGGGGCGACAAATTGTAACCTAGACTGCTTGAACTAATCATGCTTTACTACGTCTATGACAGTCTTTTAGTTCAAGCAAACTAGGTGACTACTTTTGTTAACTAAGCCTGTAACGACCGCGGCTCCATCTGTTTACTGTTCTTTAAAAGCGAAATGTTTCTTTGCGAACCTCGTCGGGTTTCGTGACCGTGAGTGCTACAGCCTGACTTTTCCTCTTACCGAATAGGCCAACCAGTAACATCGAAACGCGCGCCGCAGGTTTCCTTGCAGCGACACCAGATGGCGCTCGTCTCCGCGCATCCGCGGAGGCATGCGCGGAGCGCATTATTTTTCGAAGCGAGACCAGGATGCCCTAGAACGTGCACTTACAAAACGAGATACAACAAGGAAGAAGAAGCACGTGCTTGCTGCGGTAAAGCTAGGGAAACGATGGATTATGTTTTATTAGAATGTGAAGATATCTACCCAGCTTTCGATTTAGGCACCACTGGCCTCCTTGAAGCCCTTCGGTTCTACGAGAGCAGGGGGAAAATAGGCATGTCCGGAACGGAGATTTGTAAGAGGCCATTGGAAGACTGGTGGAAGAAAAGTAGGGAAACGACAAACAACGAAGGCGTACATAAACAAAGTTCCCAATAGGGCTTTAGAAAGTTTGGTGATGGGAATTATTCATGGAGTTTTTCTTCTTTCTTCTTTTTTTGAACGTAGGTAGGACAAATGGCAATATAATAGCGAGAGCTTGGTGGGGAAATCCATCGCTCCCCCCCTCTACCCCCCCCCCCCCCCCGGTCCAAGGGGACGCTTATAGCATCCACGCATCCGCGGTAGCGGCAGTGCCGACCGTGCGGCGAAAGAAGAAAACGAACCAGAAAGCTCGTTGCGAACCCGCGGCTGGACGGTAATGAGGAAGCAAACGCTTCTTTCGGACAGAATGGATTCGAATTGCACTACGTACAGTCAACAGCAAAAGTTTACGGGATGAGGTTTCCCCTTCAAATGTGAATTCCTGCACTGTTAAGGCATGACACTTCGTATTTGGTGAATCACTGTGTAGGTGGCGAAGGCTACTCCATGCTGGAACATTTTATTCGAGCCTGTGTGACCACGCTTTGCGAGAATTCAGCATATCGGCAGATCCTGCGTCCCGTAAACTTTTGCGGTTGACTGTACGTATACGCATGCTGCATTTGAAACCAAGATGCGTTCAAGGCATCCGTTGTACTCGCTAGTGGTCAGCAACTCCGCTTAACAAAAAGGCTCAGTGTAATTTGTGTGCGCCTACCCTCGTGTGTGTGTGCGTGTGTGCGAAATTTGTGGATGTCCACGCCAGACGCCAGAGCCGAAGTCGGAAGTGGATTACAAAGCAAAATGCTAGCAAATGGACAGAGCATGGTCTCCGAGACGAGGCAACGCGCATGTTATGGCGCGCGTGATCTTGTAGGCTCTGTACAGATCAAGACCAAAGAAGTCTGCGAAATTGAAAAGCACGAAGATTTTAAGTGAGAACGAGTGCTTTTTTGCGCTGTATGTACTTGAAAGCGGCAAATTGAGTTTAATTGAACTTAAACTGACAGGGTCTTATTATGCTGGCGCCACATCAATATATGCCGAAGCAGAATGTATCTGTAGTTTAGAGAATCCAATAAAGTTCGTCGTGCGTCCGTGCCTAAATGCGTCAGAGCTGTGTTCCTAGAAAAATACAGCGAGGTTCTCCGCGATTTTTGTTATTGTGCGGCCAGCGCTTTATCGTAAATTGCTTGATCTGTCATCATGCAAGTCTTTTTTTTTACTTGCATGCATGTTGCCTGTCTGTCAGGGGACCCACTGAAGCCTGGCGACCGCCACAGACTACACTGCTTTTACTGATTTCTGACATCGCTTTGCGGCTGCCTGAAAAGTATATCAGGGATCCATCCTCTCTGCTGCCGGGAGATCTCACCGCCCGTCAGGAAAACCGTCATCGTCAGGTGGCACGTGCAAGAGAGCGCGGATAGTCGCCGTGCCGATAACTTGGTTGGGCTAGTTCGACCGGCGTTTAAACGCACGCCACTGATAACGTGGTGATTGGCGTGATATCATCGCAGTGATCGCCTCTCGTGGGTGACGCGTAGGTGAGAGAAGTTTTGCGAATACGGGCCCAGTCCTCTCCTTATCGGGTAATGCGGCCATAAAAGGCAGTTTGTCGCTCATTTCACCAAACTGTCGCTAAAAACATTAAGCTATATATTCACGGACAGGCAAACCACGCACCACGGCGGTTGTCTCATACGGGAGTTTTCAATGTTTTGTGTTGAGGTTCAGTGTTTTCCGTTAAAAGGGGTATTTTGTCCCTCTTGCTTTTCACTTCATGCTTTTCGACCAAGCGCATCTCTTGCCTTGATTTTCTCGATTTTGACGGTAATAATACTGACCGAGGTACTCTAGGCAGGCGCTGGTGTCCAGGGGAAGGATTTTTCCGGTTCTTGGCACGAAGTTCGCCGAACCAAAGTCTACCAGCTTTATATTGCAACTGTGAGCATCAGTCAGCACCACGTTGTCAGGCTGCAGTTCGATGTAGCAGATGCTGCGAAAGTGGAGGTATTCCAAGCCGTCCAAAACCTACGAAGAGAAGAAGAGCATCACTATTTTGCTAATTGGCTGAAACATACTGCACTGCATTTGAATATCTTGAAATCCCTCAGTGGTCATACACATATATTCAAGGAAACACACTGGTGAGGGTTACTCAGTCGATAGCTTATTGGTATTATCAGTTCAAGCGCGCCCGGTTGATTGGTTAAGACATGGAGCGGAAAGCGTACCAATCACTTCGTTAAAGTGCCCTATACGGGTTATTACGTGTCATAAAAATGAAAGTACCCCAGGAGGTGATCAACCGAGAATACAGCCTCTGAAACGTAGCTCCGCAGAGTGTGAGGACACAAAGAAAATGTACTACGTATAGCGTAAGTCGATAGCGCTAGTCATATAGCGTAAGTCGAGCTTGTCGAGAGTAAATTTCTCAGGCGACAAAACATTGGTTGAGAAAAGGATGAAGAAGTGGGCTTAAGTTCCGGTGTGGAGGGGAGGGGGGTGCTAGGTGGTACAGTTAGAAAGGGATGTGGAGGTTGCTGTATACAAGTGTGTTTAATATGCAGTAAGTTAATTTCTTTGTCGTTTCATTTGAGAATTTTGGCTCGTTTTCTCACTCTACTCACTGGGACCAAAGGAGATTCTCAGTTGGGTGTGCTTCAACCTGTGCATATGCATAGCTATACTTATTGTAACCACCGTAGTAATTTAGTGTGCTCGCTCTAAATGCCCAATGCAGTTAGGCCAAGGGAACTGATATGCATGTTTGGCACCACCTGCGAATAACTTAGTGGGACAACTTCGCCTTTTTCTGTGTAGCATTCTGGATGACTACGTTCCGAAACAGTGTTGCTGTAGGCCTCCATTTCTTGTGCCAGTTCGGGCTACGAAATGAGACGGAACGAAGCCATCGGAAAACCGGGACCACACCTCAAAAAGCGACACCTGCTCTCGCTAAACTATCGAGTACACCTTGCCACTTTCGCCTTGACGCACACGTCATAAGGTCGCGTTCATTGCACCAAGGGAAGCGACAAATCCGTTGTACTGTGCAGTGCTGCCACTAAAGCATAGTCTAATGATCGTCTCATTATTATTACTTATTAATACGCCTGCGCAACGTAATGAAACCTATTAATCATCGGTGGGCTGCACAGAATGCATACGTACCTGCTTGATGATGTGGGCCACCATGTCCTCATTGTACGTGTGGCGCATTGATAGGAAGGTGAGCACGTCCATGCCACACAACTTTTCCAAGCCGAGAACGACCACCTCGTCGTGGACGCTGGCCGTCTTGAGGCAGATGACCCGTTCGTGTCGAAGGCTTTTCAGGACCTCATACTCTCGATGCGCTGACGTTTCGGGTTCCGTGTTAGTCAGGACGACTTTCAGAGCGAGGCTGCCGCTCAGCTTCTTCGACGTGCCGCTGACAACAGCACCGAACCTTCCGCTACAAGCGAAGAGACGTGTTTAATCAGAACAGTTGGTTGCTGAAAGGTAAAAATCACGCACGCACGCACGCACGCACACACACGCACGCACGCACGCACACGCACACACACACACACACACACACATGCATGCACGGATGTGTATCCCGTAAACGAATGCGAGTCTTTAGAGGTCACGTCCCTCTTCCTTACATTTCTTCTGGTTGTCAGGAATACGTACGCGAGGACCTGCGCATGTCACTTGCGATAAGCTCAAGTGAAGCAGGAATGAATGGTAGAAAATTATGTCGCTTGAAGGTGGCCTTTGGTTGCCTTCCGTCCCATCGTCGACAAACGAATGTGTACGCGCTTGGATGTTGGTCCCACACCTTTTCTGCTAGCTCGTTTAAGTCTGACACTTCTGCGCGTATGCGCCTGATATCCATACATTCGCGACTGTGACGAAATGTAACCTATGCAGCGTACGCACAGTGACGAAATACTTACACAGCGAGCTCCGAGCTGAATGTGTACAAATCGCTGAGACCGCCTGATTCGAGCTGTACTGGGGATGTTTCTTGGCTGTAGTCGAGAGGAACTCTGGCCTCTTGCTCATGTTCTCCTTCGAAGATTTCTTCCTGATGCTTGTGCTCTCGAGAGAGCTGGATCTTTTGTGCGGCTCCTACAAGAGGTGAGAGAGTGGAAAACTTTACACAGAGTATTGACGACATGTTTGCTCCCACTTTTTAAAGATAAATCCATGCTAATGATCAATTAGCACTATATAACCTGACATCTTGTTTCCTGAAAGAAGGTGCAAGGCGAAATGCGCGCACGTCCTTTCCTCTCCTTCACTAGAACCAGTACCAGTCCTTCTCTGGGCTTTCCATTTACCACGATATCTTCCCAAACTGAGTTAAGTTGCTTGGCGTAAAAATATAGGTTTGCACACCCCTTGTAGCTCCTCCTGATTCCTATTTGGAAATGCCTATGCCTTTGGTCGAAAAGAGCATATAATTAAGCATGATGTCTTGCCTTGAAATTTGTTTATACTGTTGTTCAGATACTTTATCTTCGATCCGTAGTTCTCGTCCTTTACCTTTTTTTTTCTAGTACTGAGAAAGTACTATACATGCACGTTTCTAAGCAGTGATTTTCTTTTCTTCCAGTTGACGTATGCTGAATCGCCTTTTCGTACTATTATTATATTGTTTATCAATCAATTACTGGACACTTTGCTTAAATCCAGGAAGTATTACTTGTAAGTTCTAGAATTAAAAGAATAACTAAATTAAGCCTAAATCTTGCAGGTCATATGCTTTATTTCGGAGGTGCGCTTTTGCCCAAGCATGTGCATTTATCTCAACGTATTTCCTTATTTTAATCGCTTTTGTCATTACAAAAGCAACATTTTAAGTACTCGATTTATTTATAATTTATCCAATACAGATTTTCTTACAATTTTAAAGAATCTTGATTTTCCTGTAAGAAAATAACTACATGATTGGCTGACAGCGTTTAGAGATTGAAACATTGCTTAATTGACCAATTCAAGCAGGCAAGTCATTTCGACATTCATATGTTCTAGATAGACTTCTTTAAGTATTTGCTAACTTCAACTAAGTGATTTCTTTTGCAAGGTATTCTGCGGTATATTTTTGGTGTGCAGCATATTATTGCTTTATTGGGTAATTTTTTACAGCGCTATTGGGCCTCTAAACTTTGTGAACGATACCAGACCACCGGTACAGATTCAGCTGACAACGAAGCAAATGTAATACACGAAGATGAGGCTGTCATGTGATCGTTGAATAGCTGCGCCTCGCAGTTGCCCGCTGGCAATATTCTAATAAAACAGTTGAACATAGAACCAATAAACGTTTTGTTCTTGACATCACCTATGCCTTTACATAACGAAATAACTGAGATGTTTCAGACACAGAATACGTCTGTCGTTCCTTTTCAGTTCACCGTTCTGAAGGGAACGAATACGATTGTGAAAACTAAACTTACCATCAGCTTCAGTCGTGCAAAGCTCCGACGGAAGGCTGGCCTCGCTCCAACCATATTTGTTCTTAGCGCTCACACGGAACGTGTATGACGTGGATGGCTTTAGGTCGGGAATTACCCAAAACTCTTGCGATATCACATCGGAAACTTTCGTCCATTCTCCCCCTGGGAAGTAGAAAATAAAAATAAACATAAAACAAAGAACGGATTAGATTGCGGAAAACGCTTTTTAAGAGGAGAAAAAATAGAATGAGTGACAGTGAGTCGTATTAGCATCGGATAAATATACATTTGCTGTTAGGCGAATACAAATTAGGTGTCAGTCAAGCCCGGTGTCGCTGACGTGATAGTAAACGCTAGTGTCTGTTCAAAGAGCACGACTTTCTTGATGAGAAGTTCTTTGGCGACTTCAGATTGATTTGGGGTTAGTGGGATCTGGCTACCTGGCCACTTTCCAAAAACTTTCCTCAAAACAAGGCGATTTGAGGTCTTGTCCACGTAGGACCACGAAAAAGGCGTCAAAATGAAGCTTAGGACAGAAAAACATGCCACCAAGTTAGCATAGAGATATCTACCGAACGGTAATGATGCATAATTAGCGCAAAAAGGCCAGATTAAAGACAAATGCGCTCTTTCACACTGCGGGCGTCTAAAAGCGGAATCAATAAAAAGTGTGGCTTTAATCAACAAAATATATGGGCCGATCCTGCACATATAGTACAATATAAGTATGCGGGCCGATCCTGAAGGTAGCGAAGTCTAAAGAAAAAGTCACATGGTACACTAATGCGACCAAGAGCTTGGGTCATATAACGCAAAACTATAGCACTTTGTTTTTATTCCAATCTTCTGATGTGAAAGTTACGTAACCACCGCCGCAAGCCTCGGGCGCTGACCTGCAGCGTTGTTTGGACAGCCAAATGAAATGGTCTCCTCGTTTATAGGAGGTCACTTTTGTTTGCTTTCAAAACGAATAAAGTTGCCTACATTGAGAGGGTTTTCTTATCTAATTGGCTGACGAGAGGCAAGGAACACGCTTAAGTGGGGAGGGTTTCCACGGGGCCAAGCCAGCGCAGTAAAAATAGATAACCGAATGAGGAGTGCGGTGCTGGCGTCTGCTGTTGGTCCGCTTCCCCTTACTTAGCTTGCAGTGGCTGGTCGAATATCGTGGTGGCGTGCAACGGAATGTTAAGAATGCCGCTAAAACGGATTCTCAGCAAATAAATGTTGCCAGAGTGGTGTCGTATACCTACCGAAAGAGCTCGGTAACGTTATACTGCCACACCAAAATGTTTTATTATATAAAAATAAATCCATGCTCTCCGGCAGGTGCGAATAGCCAGTGACCGAGCGATCGGTGGTCAGCCATTTTCTCTTCCTTTCGGAACGGGTCAATCTCCGGATATTCAGAACAAAAAGAGATCAGTTTGTTCTGCATATTAATGCGTCTTTAACGCATTGAGTTTTCTCTGTTTTGTGACGTTGCGTGACAGATAGGCGAAGTGGGCGCAGCCCGAAAACTTTTGACCAATAGCAGAGGGCTAATGTCGAAAAGGCGCCGAATCAGAACAAATTTTTGTTTTGTTTGGTATATTCATGCATAATCAGTGTGTACGTGTAATATCAGATGGGTAACTGTCGTGGATTTCGTGACGTCGGCTAACAGATAAGAGAAGTGTAGGTAGCCAGAAAATATTTTGTCGAATCGTCGAGGGCTGATTGCAGAATTGGAATAGAAAAGTTTGGAATAGCTTCACGTTATAGCGCCTCTTGTCTTTCTTGTCTTCGATGTCAGCCGCTGTTGAATCGCCTTTTTCTATTTTAAAGATTCTGTATAACAATGATCAATTATAATTTTTAGCCCACGTACGTTATACCACTAATCAATTATTTGATTAATTAACCGAATAAAATGTTCTGAATAATCGGGTTAAGATTTTTCATCGATTCCCGGGACCAGTTATGTGGCCTTGGGTAAAGGACAGTGTTAAATGTGGTCTAACGACAGGGGTTGGAAGCAGTAGGCCTCCGGACACTCCATTTAAGTTATACACTAAAACAAACTTGTTTAATATAGAAAAAAAGGATAATTATAACAATAAGGTCACTTTAGCACTTGCAAGCATTAACACATACAAAAGGAAAAACAAAAGACGAAGTATGAACGCGAGTAACTGCATAAGATCGTCACTAGTACATAGAGCACATGTCCGCACTTGTTCACAAGCGTCTTCGTCCGTGCGCTACTTCCGGTATCTGGCATGGGAGGACTTTGACGCCGAGCGAACGTGATTTGACGTCACATTGTTTTTGAAGACGCCGAAAACACGGCGAACGCCTAAAATTAATCGGAAACTTATGTCCTGTGGTTCGGGCTTTATAAGTGCACACACGCGCACAATTAAGTCTGAAACTGAGAAACTTTCTTGGTAATGAATGTTCGGTATTGCTAACCAGAAAGAAAAACAAAATATATGTTTGTGTTCACAGCATCTTTGTATGCCCGTTTTACATCCCACAGTCGCAATCTGTATCCGAATCCACCTGAGGTTCTTTGACACAAGTCTAAAGCCTGGTACAGGGGCTCTTTCATTCTTGTTTTTCTTTGTATACCCCGCCCGAATGCGACCGATGCATCTGGGACTCGAACCCGCGACCTCAACAGGAGAATGCCATAGACAGTGAGCCACAGTGGCAGTTACAATGGCACATCATTCTGAAGCGCTGCCAGGCTTAAGTTAGTATACGAAAAGCGAACAGTAAATTATGCGACCCTCTCGAATATCCCGTCAACCCAGATGCCATACTGTTACGAGGTCTTGTTTCCGATAGCAGTAAGTTTACTCTATGAAATATGACGTTGTGTGGATAGTGTCAGTGTGTTAAACAAATGAAAAGCGCTTTGGTTTGGTCGGCTATTCAAACTTACCGGCTTGCCTGTATTCCAGGCAGAAAGAGAAAATGCGCGAGTTGCCGTCATACTTCGGGCTATACCATTGAACGTATGCTTGGTGGGATGAGAATTGTTTACAGATGGGTGGCTCAGGCCGGGCAGGTCGCTCTGCAAATTGAATAAATTCATGCATAATACAGAACTGGAAGTGAAGCGAAAAAAAAGGTGAAACAGGAAATGCACATCATTAGTTAAAATGTTTCTCTCTGTCGTGCACGCACGTTAAGTATTAATCTGCCATGTATCAAACTGCAACAGCCGCACCAACATCAGGGAACGCGCTGGATGTTTAAAGCGACACTTCTCTGTTCTAAAGATAAATTTCAGTGACCGGACCGGACACTTTTTTTTCTCAGATGGATGGTGTTGTGGCAAAAACAAAATACTAAGGATAATTGTTCCATTGTATTGCTGAAGTTATGTTTACTTCGCGTCTTAAGAATCGATTGTTCGCGGAACAACAACAACAACAACAACAACAACAACAACAACAACAACAACAACAACAACAACAACAACAACAACAACAACAACAACAACAACAACAACAACAACAACAACAACAACAACAACAACAACAACAACAACAACAACAACACAATAATTCTTACCGCCGATCTTTAGCCTAGCGTAGCACAAAGCGACACCGTGACTGTTTCTTGCGGCACATTTGAACAAGCCGACGTCGTACGCTTTTCCAGGTTTCAACCGCAGTTCAGACCTGCCGTCTGCGTCTTGAGTAATCTGAAGCAAACACACGTGATAGAAATTATACGTTTAAACAGGGCAGTCTAGGAAAGGTTTTCACATGTATTAGCGTACACTATTGCGCCATGTTATGTAAGATGAGCCAGACGACCACGGTTTTAACTTACAATTATAATTTAGGCACATAAATATGTATTTGTAGACGAAATTGAGAAAGAAACACGACAAACAGAGGTGACCTCACGGTACTAGGCACAGACAGGCAGACCGCCTGCCACGTTTTTAGATCTTACAAATTAATTGTTATGAAGCATCAAATAAGTTAGGCGAACGTCTTTATTTCTTGCAGCTCTTTGTCTTCGGGAAAAATAGGAAATGTTTGCTGCCATTGGCCGTTGACGCCTTTACAAGGTCCTTAAAAACGAAAACGCACATCGCTGAGTTTGTACCCCTCTTCGTTTCCTCGTGTGTACAATGAGCTGTATCATTAGCGACAATTATTTCTACAAAGTAACCGCAAAAGCTTTATTATATTTATCGAAATCATAGGAACATTTTTGTATGCTATTCTGTTTCTGTAGGTTGAAGGTTTATACTTGTTTAAATAGGGATGTAAAAAAGTAATATGATGGGACATACACAGTTCATCGCAATATACGAAGGAGCACCTACGTTAAAGCGTCACAGTGTGTTTTATGTGACGCCTGTTGTGAGCTGTCATTAGTGCATTTATGTCAGCTGACTTCAAGTCCGGCTTTTCCGTTCTAGTTACCTTTCTTTAGTTCACTGCTGGCTTGCTATTTCATTTTCAGTGCGCACGTGTTCTATCTTAAGAGGAACAGCCGGCGCCCGTTTAAAGGCTCCAACTTCTAAATATCCTGTAATTTAATAAAGTGGAAAGAAATTCTTGCTAATACACAACGCGTCTCAGCAGCGTAAAACCATGCGTTCGCGCTCCGCTTAGCAGATCCAAGCGTGAGGAATTCATTAAGACTGAAAAGCAGCATGTGATGAGTCAAACTGAAAGGAGGGGGGAAGGGTCAGGCTACAGGAGACAACATGAGCTGGTTTTATCTGGTTAAACCAAAACAGAGTGCGAAAACTCACCTGAACTCTGCTGCTTTCTATGAGGATACTGTCGTTCCTAAACCAAGAATACTGGGGCGCTGGGTTTCCAACAGCTAGGCACTTGAACACCACTTGGTCATTTTCCTGGATAACACAGTCCTCTATTTTCTCTCTGAAGAATGGTGCCATTCCTGGAATATAAACCAAAAGGACAAGAAAAGAATAAAGAAAAATGAACCTGTGCCACCAGAAACCGTCGCCATTCGCGATAGTTTTTTGAAACTCTGCTGAGTTAAAAAAAAAATTCAGGTAATCGCATTGATGCGTCTGACATTGATATCAGCATTATTTACGCGCTCACGTATGCGTGCAGAGACGCCATTATAGTCTGTACACATGCGTTGACTTTTAGGCCGCCAGTGTTTTTATAGCGCCGTTCAGTTTTATATGTTTTGCGTTTGAGCGTTCGACCGCTTGTAAATATATATCCGGCGTGATCCAACCACAGGTAGTATTGCTTACTGACATCCTTAGTGAAGCAAATAAGAATCGGGAACGCTCGTAAAGCGCGCTTGAATTGCACTTTAGTCGGGGTACACGCCATGAAAAAAGAATCTGTCATTATTTTCTCAGATTTTTATATAGGTAGTGTACGCATCACCAAAGCTACTGCTGAGCTGTATAGTTGGGCTTTGAGCTACTCGCAGAGCTACAAGGCTACGCCAAGTGAAGACAAGACTCTATAGAGTAAAGAGCCGGTATTGTCTTGTATCCAAACCACTCGAAAGTAGAGTGCGCTCTATTTTCGAGTGGTTGTGATATCTACTCTCGAGTGGTTGTGATAAAAGATGGAGCCAGCTGCAAGGCATATATATAGAGTGAGCTCGGTTCACACGCTTAGCTTTTGTAAAGAAGTTATACGTGTATACATACAGAGCAAATGCTTTAGTCCAGTGAGGGTCCTACCTATGCTCTTCTCCCTAGACGTCTTGTCCTTCCAGGCCTCGTGCTTGAGGTGTTCTAGCTGGTGGTGGGCGTAACCGAGGCTGCCCACTTCTCGCTGCAGCCTCAGCGGTAGCGTCCTGGTGCCGAGTCCCTTCTTCTCGTCGTCGATCTCCTCGTCCATGACGTCCACGAACTTCCTGCGCTCTCGGACGACCACCTGTGGGTACACGTTCCTCGTGCCGCGCTCGTTGATCTGCACTCGTCAGAAGAAATCGCGCATCCCTCAAATAAGTGACCGAAATTGCGTTGCGATACATCAAGAACTACTAATGGGCTTTCGTTGCGGCAGGGTTAGTTGTTCATGAGGCGATGCTCAGTGTGTGGATACTGTCAGGTTTGGGGGCGCGGTGATAATAGAGGTAAGGCGAGGAATTTTATGGAGCAGCTAACAAAGGTGTATTTTAACGCGATAGCGTTAAGGAGCTCGTGTCGCAGAAAAGCCGGTGTCGTCGGCGTCGGTGTCGGCGTTTTGCGGCGTTGACCGTGAGCGATAAATCACGGCAGGCACTCCATAAATAAAAAGCAACTTCCAAGATGGGCTGGGTGGGAATCGAACCAGGGTCTCCGGAGTGTGAGACGGAGACGCTACCACTCAGCCACGATTTCGATGCTTCCAAAAGGTACAAACGCGCCTCTAGTGAATGCGGTGTTGCCTTCGAAACGAGCCGTGGAAAGTTATACTGTGGTGTATATCGGTAATTATGAACATGTAACTTACAGAAGTCGCAATTACACGAGTAGCGAAGTGCGTTTCGCTGCATTTCTTCTGCGCTTTCCGCACACGGAGAGCCATCTTGCGGCAAACACAGAAGACCCCCTCCTCTCCATGTACGGCGCTGCCCCGACAGATGGCGCGCCACGCGCGCATTGGGACCGCTGCCAGGCGCGTCGCGGGACTCCCTCTCCCCTGACGACGCTTCGCCGTGCTCCCGGTTTAGATTACTATCTATCTCTCTGCCCGTGCCGATCACGGCGTTTGGCTGGCGTGCATCATTTCCCCCTCCGGGATACCGAGTTCTTTGGTTCGCTCCGCTTGCTCAGGCGCACGTTTCGTTGCTGCGCCGAACGCCGCGTTGCTCGACCATATGGCTCGACGCTCACCGCGTCTGATGCGGGGCGCCTCGTAAGTGATGGCTGCCCTGTAGCCCATTGTCTTACACCCATTGGCGGGTCGACGGGAACGCTATCGCGTTCCACTCTTGAAGGCGAAGCTTAAGCGTCCTCCAATTTTTTTTTGTTCTACCGAACACTACGCCGTTGCGTTCGCGTGTCTTAATGTTTCTAATTATCTGGAGATCTGAGAAAAAGTATATCATCGCCCATAAAAAATAGCGAAGTTGGTCGCATTTTTCATCGGGGTGATTTGATTACAATAAAAAAAAGACGAGCTCGACATGAACAGAAGTTAGCAGAAAATGCTAAGGTACAGGCGACGGTAGATGAGAATACAATAAAGTGCCGTCTCTTTAGACGCTTAATGCAATGTTCCACATACGAGCGCATGTACCGCATACACACAGCTTCAAAACACCCTCTTTGTTCCCCTCGCTTTGTCTACTGATGGCGGTATTTCAGAAAACGTCAAATACAGAATCTAGCGACATATATGACAGGTCATTCAAGAACGTTGTCGCTGCGCGCTTTACGTTCGGGTAGTTCAAGTAGTGCTCTCACCTTCGAGCTGAGAGCACTGCCGAGAACAAATAGAGTTCTTGTCACGTGACAGCTGCACCTTTCCTGGCGTCTGCTGTGGACTTTCTGGCAGTACTACGTGTGCGCGTCTAGTGTGTCCTTTCTTTTCCACAACAAAACCAGCATTGCGATGTGTTACCGCTTCCGGCCTCTGACTGCTCTGGCGAGCAACCGAACGTTCGGATAGGGCAGCCTTCCTCTGGCTCTGCTGTCGAGCGACCTCCGCGCCGTTTCAATGCAAGTCGGAGCGCGGTAGAAAGCTGCAAAATACACCATTAGCACACTTCGTCTAAGCACACTGTTCTGGTTCGAGGGGCCATAATTTTGAAAACAAAAAGCTACCTGAATCTGGGTTATTGCGGTAGCTTTTTAAACGAATTGTGCTGTGAAGATTTATCACTTCGTTAATTTGTCAGCCAACTTCACTTGTCTGAGTACATTTACTTCTACGATGACGTTGTCTTTTTCACTCTGGCTGCATTCTGCCACAAATAAATCACACTCTAGCTGTTCGGCTACCTTATCTCGGTCGTAGGCCTATACTTTTCGACACCATCGTTTTCCAATGCATGACGGCAGCTTTGCTATCACTGCGGTATATTGGCTCTGGCACCGTTTCCCTTTTTTTTTGTATTGACAATCTTGCCGACTTCCTGCTGCTCCGGTCGCTCAGTATCTTTGACCAGGGTGACTGCGGTGAATATGTTTACTACTAAGAGTCGACAATCCATAAAGTGATCAGTGATATTGTTCTCAAAGTCCACACGTTTTCTTCAACCATAGACGTGTGCTACCTCCTCTGACAGACGCACTGGCTTGTTCCAACGCATCGTAGTACCGATGGGCTTAGTTCACTTGGTAGATCACGGTGTATTGAAATAAAATATGCAAGTTCAGTTTCTTGCGAAACAGACGACGTAAAGCTTCCCTTTGGCTTAATTACGTGGCAATCAAGTTTCGTGGTGGGATTTGAACGAGATTCATCGGGAACTTGGCGGAAGTGTGGTAGACACCACATTTGAGTACTTCGTGGTTAAAAACAGATGTATTCTGCAAAAGGCCAGCTTCAGCAAAAAGACGTTGCAGAACGAGCTCGAACCAACGATACGATTGTCACATTTTTGTAACACAAAGCCTCTACGTCTATGCGTTCAATCAAGCGAAAAATCTGGGAACGTTTATAAGAATGTCTAAAAAAGTTCAATACTAAACTTCAACTTAAAAAAAAAAGTTTGTATTTGAGCGCCACAAGCATGACAGGACTTACGTCGAATCCTCCCCAGTGCCTTTCGCGGAGACTGGCCGCGAGACTAGGGCTTCTGGATGCGCCAACCCTCAGATATTGGCGAATTCGCAGGGGGAAGTCGACGTCTCGGAGTTGAAGCAAGTAGGTGTCTGGTCCGCTTTGGTAACTGCGTTATTGACGAAGTGGATTGAGAAAGCGTTGGACAAGTATAAAGATAACATTGCAAGCGCAAAAATAATTCTGAAGCTTTATCTAATCTGTCTTGTTTAAACAAATCAATCACTGAAAGAAGAGATGTTAACTTGCATCTGGACTACGCAAAACATAAACTGCCGCACTATGTTCCAGAATAACCAATGAAATTTCACGATGAGGGCCCATATCGGTATACAGAATTCTTTTCACAAAGCGCAAAAGACTAGCCAGACGCACCTGCTCTCAGAGGACATGTCCATGCGGTCATTCGGGCCTTTTCCGGGGCCTTCGATGGGTGCGGACTTGACCTTCGAGCGGGAAATCTCTCGGTCGGGACTCATTGGCGGCGTGTAGACTTCGTCCGGCGGGTAGATCATCTTGCTAGGATGCGTGAAGCACGACTCCATTGTCCTCCTCCGGTAAGTGTTGCGGCAGGACGCGTTGGAGTACTGCGGAAGGTAAAGCGACAACTTCAACCTCGACAACTTCACATATATGTCATATACAGGTAGGCTACATATATAGCGCGCCTTTGACGCAGTAAAAGACGGGGTGGGAAGTAAATGCAGCTCTGAAAAATATGCTGATGTAAGAGCATCCGGTGCACTTTCAGTTTGAGCTGATTTAGGCTTGTTACGTCCAAGACGTCAGTGAAAGTAGTTGTGCAGTAAGACAGTGGCAGGCTCACCCAGCTTCTCCAATGTCTCTGGTACTCTCTGAGTCTGTCGATGTTGGACAGGCTCTCACCTCTGTCTGGGCGCTCTGTAATCTGTGAAAACAGCAACCGTCAGGCTAATGTGGTTCCTTGGGAACACGAAAATTCGAGCCATCATATTGATGCCACTTGTTGGATTTAGGATATTCAGAAGGTCCGGAAATAACGGTAATTCACGCTTTCGTCCACCTACCTTAAGCCAGGGATGCTCAAGAGCTGTCCTCACGTCCATTCTTTCACTGCAAAGACGCAAGCACTGTCGTGAGATACAATGCTTACGCTGGCGTAACCGACAACAGATCATGTAATATGCATGACTAACCGTTCAGAAGTAAATCAAAAGCATAAAACGTATCTAGCTCGGATCAGTGTTAGCGTGGCTTTATGAACTTATTGGCGGTGTCGCATACCTTTCCAAAGTTCTCTTACTAATCACACCTCTAATGAGTTCAGAACATGTAATTATTTAATAAACACACCTTGTTTCGAATACTAAGAGCTTAGAGATGAAGTCACGTGCTTCATCAGAAACCTTAGCGAAGCCGTCGTGTAGGAAGTTAATTTTTCCGTTCTGAACATTCTTCAGCGTTTCTCGGTCGTTCTGTCCAAGGAATGGCGAAATTCCGCTCAACCTGAAACGAGAAAGGAAAACAGTGTGTCAGAATAACAAACTGCTTTCTCGAGAACCGCCACTTGCGGTTATGAGTATAGAAACAGCGCAGGGGCATGAGACGGACAGGAGACGGACGTCTCACGTCTCTTGCGCTGTAAGCATAATCCTGAACGATCAACAAGCCTAACTTTCCACTCTCTTGGAATGTCCTTTGTGATATTTTATTATATCTGCCTTGATGTGTCAAAGAAAACGGTGAACGAAAGGCCTCCAGATTTTTCGTGACCCAAGCAATGAGGAAAAAGGAAAACACTTGAACATATGTGGCGCGTATAGACACGAACGTGGATGCGTATGGTTGGCATTGTTGATTTCTTCAACTAATCCAACCCTGGGCTCAATGACAGCACTGGCAGTGAGATGCTAGCACACAAAGAACTAACCTGGTTCTCATAAATGCAGGGTTTATTAGAAATTATCCGTTTATTTGTATGTTGTGAGAGCAGCGGTTTTGTTCGTAATGAAGAGCAGACCAGTGGAGTAGCCGCATATACAGTGTCCTTTTTTTTACTTCCAACACACACACACGCGTACACACACGCACACATAAAAAAGCCCACAAATGTCAAATCGCGTCACTGCAAGTTATGTCTCTAGGAGGGCATAACTTGCAAGAAAACCCGTAGCTATCAATTCACTAATTAAACTAATTGCAATAATTAATTTCGATGCAAATGTTATGGCACATGTTCTTATTGGAAAGTTGAAAGATATCGTCATCAACGTCTAATTCCGTGTTTCTACATTTGAAAACGTCCATGTAATTGTTTAATTCACCTGATTACACACGCAGGCCTGGAAAGCGCGGCTTACGGTGAAGCCCTCCTGTGATATAGCAAGGCGGTGTAAAATGAAGCTTTCGTTGCACTTTCCTTTTGCTGCGATCTTATTCCGATCGGTGCTGGGCGGAACTTCCAACTGAACGCACAGTCACTTCAGCCGCAGGGCCAGTGTGGATCGCTTTATCGCTCCGTATAACCCAGCGCTGAATTTTACACCGCCTTGTTAAGTCAAAAGAAGATTGCACCACGAGCTGCGCCTAATTTACCTGATTACCGAGTAATCAGGTAAATTCAACAAATAATTTGAAGCCAATTATTCTGGGGGACATGGCCGTGTTGAAGTCTAGGAACAGAGAACTAGACATTTATGACGGTTTATTTCAACTTTCTAAAAGTAACACAAAGGCGATTAATGTAGTTAGTTCCACAATGACTTTATTGCGTTCATTTTTCTTTCAAATGGTGTCCGCCTAGGCGCATAATTAATTTGTAGTGACATGACCTGAGTAACATTTCTGGGCGTTCTTTTTTAGAAAAAGTGTTCGAAGTAAAAAAAAAAAGAACTGTATATTATTCACGCGAGTTGTGCCCTGGGATAGGGGTGGGGGGGGGTGACATTTGTCAGAACTTTGGGAGAAGCAGTATTTAATAGCAAGAGAGAATATTGAGTCCTTTACAAGCCCATCTCTTTTTTTTCCCATGTCGCACTTTGCAGTAACTGCGTGCTGGGAAAAATTATAAATTTATAATGCATACCGCTACATTTTTAAGTACAGTTAACAAATAGCAGAGTAGTCAAGGGGCGCATTTGACTGTAACGGCTCGATATATATGATGTAGAAATGCACCTATACACCACCCACGTGAGACGGCACGGAGCATTGTGTGTTCTCTCATGCGTGTGGTCAACGTGGTGCGTTACCGCGTACCGCAGTTCCTGCTGTTACAATCAAATATAAACAAGCGGCCAACCTACGTTTTAAGTTCATACAAGGACATCCTCAATTTGTAGGCATTTCGGTATGATATACCAAGTGAACGCGGTTTTTCTTGCATTGACGCAAAAAATATTTTAATCGCTTTTATCTATTGCTTAATAAATGGATGGTGGGTACATCAAGTGCTTCGAGCGATATTCAAGTTAGCGCCCAGAATAAGTGACGGCTGTGGTGACGATCACTGATCTGTGCTGTGTTTTGCCTCCAAAATAGAGATCAGTGGCGTTGATACTAGAATGTAGTTTGTGCGAATACAGAGCACGTTAGTCATACAACGTTGGTGCTAAATACGAGAAACGCTTTGTTATTGTCCCTCACTCTGCCTAGCTAACGTCGACGTCCGTATTCATAGCTTCTGACTAGCGCTGCTCGGCAACAAAGTGCCAAGCAAGACTTGCTGCTACTTACAGGATGTACGAGATGACTCCGACACTCCTGAAAAGAAGGGGCAGGAGAATAAGAATAAGAAAAAGCACTATTTAAGCTTGATTGTAACAGTGACAGAGGTAAACGTTTGAGACGTTATTTCGGAGAGAGTAACATACCACATGTCTGAGGCAAGACTTGCTGGCTTTTTGTTGGCTATCTCCGGTGCCACAAATTCGGGGTGTCCATATTCCTGAATCACTACTTTTCCTCTTGGAAGCCTCGTGGAGAGCGAGAAGTCGCCAATCTTAATGTCATCGCTGTTCTCACGAGCCACAAGCGCATCGCCAAGCTAAAAAAGATAAGCAGGTAAAATGAAGCAGTATAAGCAGTTGTTACGTTCATTATAAAACGCCAGCACACTAAACAGCGGACATGTGTTCGTAGATAGCGGTTATCGGGGTGACAACAAGCCAGTAGAGAAATATTGCGCGCGAAAGGTATTTCTTTTATATGCTTCTGTTCCTCATAAGCCGTGCGGCGTTTGAGTATGCTTTACGCGTTATATGGTGACAGAGAAGTTGACTGTTGAGCCTGTAATCAGTTTCAGTGAATATCATTATTTCTTTTATACCTTTATAGGGCAAAAGAACGAAATAACGTCATATAAACACGCAACGCTCAGAGTGCAAGACGAATGCATATACCAATGGACCTTTAGATACTTGAATAAGAAAGGTTTAATTCCTACACGTATACAACGAGCGCCATGTGTGTTTAAAAGACACTCGCACGCTTAGAAAACGCAGGCGCTAGCTTATCAAGCTGCGCTATTTTGCGTAAGTGCGCTGTAATAGAAACGGTGCTGTACTTACAGTGAGGCCAAGATGTGCAATGTTTTGAGCGTGCATATAGTTGAGGCCTTCCAAGATCTGCTTGATGTAATTTGCGATCTGGTGTTCTGACACCCGGTCTTGGCTAATGATATTATCCAAAAGTGGGCCCCCACCACAGCTAGTAAGGGCTGTCAAGTAAAAATTGACGGCAACAATGCGCATGCCAGTTGCGTACGCAGGATTGGAGGGAAGGTCTTGACATCAGAAAACGTAAAATTTCGCGGCTGCGATTTAAACACTGGTCAGTGTAATGTGAATGTGTTCCGGTTTTGTCGAATGTGTTCCGGCTTTGTGGAAAAAAATTGTTTTGATGGCGAAATGGTGGCGAAATTATGGCCCGAAATCAAATGTAGTAACTTTTTATCGGCAAAACTGACAGAAAGAAGAGGCAGTCGTCGAATTAAATAAAATCAACCTGGATTTAAAACAGTCAGTGACCGCATCGTTCTATGCAGCTTGATGGTTATAGCTACAGCTACAAAATCATAGCAGCAAGCAAGAGAGAGATAGATAGAGATAGGGAGAAAGAGAGAGATAGAGAGTTAAAAGGAAGGCAGGGATGTTAACCAGTCAAGAGTCCGGTTGGCTATCCTGCGCTGGGGAAGGGAGAAGGGGAATAGAAAGAAGGGAGAGAAAGAGAGAGATGCCGCGAACAAGCATCACCGCAATACGGCATGGCAAAGATATAGTCGGCGTCAAAAGTTTGCCCCCCCCCCCCCCCCCCTGAGAAAAAGCTAGACATTTGCGCCTGGTATCCGAATTCCCAGCCTGTAATACAATAAAAAATAACACTTCTTAGGTATATGATATAGGAGGATATAGGAAAACGGTGCCGCGAGGCACCTCTGTCTAAAGAATCTTGCGCACGACTGCATGATTGAGATACTGCGTGTTAAGTGGGGGGATCAACAGTAAGCGAGTACATTCGCGCTCTTTCCTGAGCGGACGATGAGTTAGTCCTGCTGCAGTTTCAGAAACCACTGAGGTGGAGTAAAGCGCGGCGTCAGAGGCAGCCAGTTCAGTAGAAGGGCACGACACGTTCACAAGTCCTCAACACGTAACAGGTCCTGTTGTAGGGTAGGCAATATTAATGACTGTGACGAGAAAAAAAAAGCTCATTTGGGTTCCCCTTTTATAAATATCCATTTGATTTTTCATACTTCTTGCACTTGGTGAGCTCGGATACCACCTAACCACCGTTATCACTGGGATTACAAAATACAGGTCAAATCTTTGTTTGAACACGAGGCAAAAATATAAGTAAACTAGTCTGTCTAACTGCGTTACCGCAACATTGGTATTTCAGTGGCAGTGCATGCTTTACAGGAGGTGAATAAAATTAAAGGGCTAGGAGAGGGGAGAAATGTTGCAGAAATGTGACAGGCCTTTTACAAACCGAGTGATTAAAGTTGCCGGAAATGCGTTGAATTATGAAGGTGTCTGAGGTGAACCTAAACGTTTTGGATTCATTCAGTGTACAAATTTGTTGCTCTTCGTTTCGACGTGAGCTATAACAAATCCTTTCGATTATAAGACGACTATGCAAGGTGTCCTAGCTAACTTTAGCCAAGGTTTAAAAATATGCCGAAGTATTTTAGGAGCACGCGACCACATGCGCGTTGTTGGCTATTATTTGGAGCAAGTCGAATTATTTTTTTATATTCTGCGCCATTGCATGATTAGTAAACGTTAAGTAATGAACTTCGTAAGTATTACCGTTAGGGCAAAGCTGTCAATGAGAAAGGTGTAGAGCGTTCTATGAAACATCGTTCAGCAAATAACTTTCTACTTGTTAGGTAACAATTTTTTCTGCGTCCTAGGAAAGTCAGCAAAATACGAAAGGCATGTGACATGCAGGCTTGCGCGCCGCGATATCAGTGCTCTAAAACGTGCCCCGTATGAATGAACCACGTAGTTAGCTGGTTGCTGCAGCTTAAAATGCGATAGAGCAGTGACGCAGGTGTTGACCACGCGATTTACGCCAGTGATGTGCTTCCCCCGCGACGGTTCATGACAGCGATAAGCAGATTGTCCTGTCACTGCCCTGTCACTGCCCTGACACTGGCCTCTCACTTTTTAAGCGGCAGCACACTAGGCGCTAAATTCGCTGTTCATACGCAGCATGTTTGAGAGCACTTCAATCTAATAACAGTAACCTTACGTGTGTTCTGAAATATTTCATGGTCTTTCTTTAGGACGAACAAATATTGATTACGTAACAAGTATGAAGTTAGAAACTGCTGAACTAGAGGTTTCTTAGAACGCTCTACAACATACTCATTGAATTTTTTTTCCGTAAACGTAATACTTGCGAATTTTCTTCAATAATCTTAACTGTAATTATGCAATTATGCAAAAAAATGTGTGACATGTTCTATACATTAGTCAACAGCATGAATTTAGTCGCGTCCTCCTAGAGTACGTCGACATATCTTTAAACCTTGGCTATAGTTGGCTGGGACACCCTGTATACATAAATATTGGGTTAGAAATCGTGTTAATGGTTAGGGTGGTTTCGATAGAGTAGGCACAAAACGCCTGATGAGTTTGATTGAATGGGATATGAACGGCGCCATTTTAAAAGACACGAGCTTACAAAAAAGAGATGCGAACAAATGTACTGTAGTGCGCATGTTTAGCGCATTTTTCGACAATTCTTGACACGAGGTGGCATGAATAACGCTCTTGATTTATGTGCTAAAGCGTTGACGTTCTCTCACATGGATAAACGAAACAACTTAGCCTTAACGTTGGAGTGTAAAGTTGCGCGACTAGTTTATCGTAGCTCCTTTTTTATATAGAGTTTAAGGTCTTCCCAGAAGTGTTCACGCTTTTTTTCTACCCAGAATGCAGCACTGTAAAGGATACAAGTCTGTGATGAGTGACATGGAATTCTTTGTTTCAAAGGCGTCCCAGAGCCGAATCAGTCGAGGGTGGCATAGTTGGTTCATCATGTCGAGCTCAGCTTTCATCCAGTCCTTGAACTGACCCCTGCCGTGCATTGTTTTTGCGCCAAAGCTCCTGCCCGTCGAACGTTCTACGGCGTGGTACGTGACGCCTTGCGTGCCCCTGCAAGTAAAGGGAAATAATAATTCTAGCGATGCTTCAAGCGCAGTGCACTGGCAAAAAGCAGTATAAAGAAAGTTTAGAATGAAAAAGATATTGCGCCTATGGGGCAGTGGAAGTTTTCGACGCCCAAACCAAAGCTAGTTGCGGCGGGCTGTTTTGTTTCAATTTTGGCAGCCGTGACGTCAACGTTGCTTCAAGAATTTAAAGGCAGAAAGTGCAGAAAGATAGTTGAACTAAACTGTACAAGGATAAAAGGGAAGTTGTGTCGTATTTCAAGCTCAAAAAAGGTAGCGCAAAGCTATGGCGTTCCGACTGCATTTTTTCTTTCGGCACTCTCCCAAAGTGATGGCTTGAATGTTCAGAGGGACTTTCCAAAGGAATCATGCCAGACATCTTGCGTCGTTTGATGTGAGTGTCCTATGCCTATGTAATGTGGCAAGACGTATCGCAGAAAGACACATTAAGGATAGAAGGCGAGAACATGACCTATTCATCAAGACACTTGCCAATATGTCAGCACATAGCCAGTAAGGGTCGTGAAATCCGCAAATAATAAGACTTGGGTGTGAAATACTAGGAGTGTATTATATCAGACGTAATGATTACACATGTATGGGTCAATCTGAATCGACTAAAAATAAAAAGCAATTTATATGCTATCTATGTGCATTATTGATCACACATGGTAGATCGTTAGGTTTCACGTGCATATCTGAAGTCTTGAGCTGCATACGTTGATGCTTGGTTTTCAGTAAACATGAGATGTAGGTTTAACGCAGCCCCTTTGCACTTTCTCCTGTGTGTTTTATTTCTGCTTGGTTTTCTTTTGCCTTGTACACATCTATCAACTGCTCCAACATCGCACAACAAACGACATCAAAAGTAAGGCACGACTCACCGTCCAAGTTCGTCACCAAGATTGTAGTAGTCTTCAAGATGAGTCGATTTAGGCCTGATAATTTTTGGTTGGCGGTACGTTCTCAGGTCAAACTCAGACTCGTCCTCTAAACAGTGGTGAGAACATAATACGTCACGTTATTCTGAGTTCTTATTCGTAAGAATTTGTAATGAAATATGTCTAAGCTTTTCATTTGTTAACAAGTTGCACCATTAATGTCAAAATTGGCTACACAACGCAACACTTCCGAAAAATAAAATAGATGATGTAGATGAAAACTTTTGGCTTGTAAAAAGGCGCTTCAAGAAGTCAAGGCAAATTTGTTGCATATACTAATGGAAACCCGCAAGGCATCCAAAACCTCCGGACGTGGAAGACGCTTCTTTAGTGAATGTTTTGACTCTGCGCAATCGGTAACGTTATGTGGCTGACTTCAAAGACGCAATGAAGAAGACGGAACTGTAAAAATTAAATTATGGGGTTTTACGTGCCAAAACCACTTTCTGATTATGAGGCACGCCGTAGTGGAGGACTCCGGAAATTTCGACCACCTGGGGTTCTTTAACGTGCACCTAAATCTAAGTACATGGGTGTTTTCGCATTTCGCCCCCATCGAAATGCGGCCGCCATGGCCGGGATTCGATCCCGCGACCTCGTGCTCAGCAGCCTAACACCATAGCCACTGAGCAACCGCGGCGGCTATGGAACTGTAATTGCAATTGCAGTGATGGTGGGTTGTAGCAACATGCGGGTTTAGCCTGGCGATCAAGGCTGGTAATTGAAACATGTATGTGACATGGCTTGTGCCATAAACGCTAGAACCTTGAGTGCAAACCACCAGTGAAAGGTCTCATCCAAACGTCACAGGCTCTTCTTTGACCGTCACTCCTTCAGGGTGCAGTTTTTTACGGCTGACAGATACCGCACGGACAAACATCCGGTATCTTGATAGTACCAACTTAACCGAATCTAATTGCTGTGATTAACAGTGAGCGTGATTTGAGCGAAGCGGTTGCTTAAGGTCTCGAGATTTTGCTCTCCCGGTGGTGAGGGCTTGTTACCTTCTATACTCAGCATAGCTGAGCAAGAAGCCGTGCCAGCGATGTTTGAGGCGGAACACGAGTAGAGGCCAGCATCGTGGGCTATGGAACTGTTCAGTGCCAAGGTGCAAACGTCCGGTGCCTCCCAAATGATGCTAACACGAGAGCTGTTGCAGATGGGTTGCCAGTCTTT
Source organism: Dermacentor albipictus (assembly GCF_038994185.2). Taxonomy (NCBI): domain Eukaryota; kingdom Metazoa; phylum Arthropoda; class Arachnida; order Ixodida; family Ixodidae; genus Dermacentor; species Dermacentor albipictus. The sequence continues at coordinate 224,860,106 of NC_091821.1, read as the reverse complement.
AAACCACTTTATCTTTGGGTACGGCTTGCCGATGACGCGACACTGCAGCTCGCCTCCTCGTCGCAGCATTATGGTTGTCGGTTCCAGTCGTTTTGTGAAGACTGGCTCTTCTGCAAGTAGAAAAAATGAAATCAGTTGGCACAGAACCCATTTTTTTCCTCTCTCTGCAGTAATAGAGTCCTACATATACAAAAATTGTTTTGCAGGGTTAAGTAGCACTATCGGCTGCATTGAACTGCGCGGTGAAGGGGTTCATGAGGCAATAATAAGTTATATGTCTGACTGCGCGAGAACGACGTTTGCGTTAGCGAAATTACATTTTCAGCAGGATTTTTAAAAATAAATATTAATACATGTGCACTTGTCTAGCTAAGCTCCTTACAGCTGTACCCGAAATATTTTTTGGGGTAGATATTACTTGACCATTTGAGAGGTTCGTAAAGAACTGCGGTAGTCCCTTGTTTGCATGGGGGGCCCGAAAAAGTTGTTTTTGGAAATAGCAAAATATCGCATTGGAAATTGTTTTCCGGCTAGTTGCTGCATGATTATTCAAATAAAAACGGGATAAAAAAGATCATCATGAAAGAGCGTAAACAAGGGCAGGCTCTTGCCTTCCTCATGTGCATCCATTTTCTTTTTTTTGTGCCACTGTTCCGGTCAACAAGAGGGGAATAGTATATATATCTATATATGTATTTATTGTGTGGTAGACTGAGCGTGCAATACACAACAATCCATCGAAATATCGTGCGCGTTGTATAAGCGATCCTTCTCAGTGCCTTTTATAACCTCGTACTTGTGCTCGGCAGCCTTTGCCTGATCTTTGACAGATATGAGATCGCTTTCGATGCGCCTGAAGCTCACCTTTGTAATGCCTCGAGATTTGCCAACGCACTTCTAAGACATTTGTTCGCTTCGCGTACCATGTTTTCGATGCGCTTCATTCGCCGCACCACTTCCGCAGTACTGAAAGATGCGGCCGGTATCGACTTTCTGCACGTGGTCCGAGGCATTTGAGCTTATCGCGAGGGGATTCGATTCCCTTAATGCATGCAGTTGCCCGATAATGTAATCAACTGAGCCCTACTCTGAGTATCGTTGGATGCATACATAAATACTTTGAATGTGTTAGCTATCGCATCTAGTAAAACAAAGAAAACCACTGAAGCGGGCTTCTTCTCATAAGATCTCATATTGTGGAGCAGCCAGCTTTACAATTGGCCGCCACAGGTGTGCAGTCGCATTGAAAACCGTGTCTACGTTCGCGCATACGGGCTGCGTCACCTGCAAAAGCGGCAATCTAGAAATTGGCAGTGGCTTAACTTAGTAAGCTGTAAATACAAGTAGTTAAAGGAATGTGATTACACTCAGTACGTGCGTTGCTTTCTTTTACCTGCAAGTTCAAGGTATATTGTTTTTGTGGCCTGCCCATGTTCGTTGACCGCTGTGCAGGTGTAAGGGCCGACATTATCCTCAGTCATGCGAGAAATAAACAGTGTAACTTGGCCGTTGCGGTCCTGCATGCTGTTGTATCGTCCACCCATATCAACCTGGAAACAAAGAACGCCAAATTAGCATGCGTTGAATAACGAGTACTGCTTTTACTATATTGAAACCTTGTCATGTTCACTTCTAATTCGAGTGAGCACTTTTGGCTTATTGGTGTTGATAGGTTTTGCATCAATAGTTTTGATCAGACAGAAATATAAACTATACCTAAACTCGTGAAAGTACCGTTATACGTATAAAGTTGTACTTTTCTTGATCCTGTGGCTCTGGGCAGTAAGTGGCTTCGCTTGTTTACATTTTGGAAGCAACAACTTGCGTCTTTCAACTAAAACTGTCCTTTAAGCACGACGAACATTGTTATGGTTCCTTGTGTTCTGACTTGTAATACATGATTTAATGTTACAAAGAGTAAATTGTGCTATACAGCACAAGTATAAACGCATAACTGCAGAACATGCTGTATTGCACACATAAACTGAAAAAAAAAGAAAGACAAGTCACCTTTGTTCCCTTGAATGTCCAAGTAATATCTGGCTGAGGGTTGCCGTAGACCCAGAATTCAATACTGACAGGATGTCCACGTATTCCATACATGACATCCTCTTCATGACGAACGAACACAGGAGCTTCACCTGCAGATGAGTATTTTTATTAGGAACTTTCTAAAGCAGATTCGTGAGTTAATGCAACTCAAAGGAAAAATTAGGGTGTACCATCAGCGTTGACTGAAAGCGAAGTACATGACTTTCTATATATGCAAGCAGCGCAGCCTAGCGATAAACCATGGGCATGATGATTTATTATCATCTTTGGTGCTTGAAAAGCAGTGCCCTGTAATTTGGTAAACTTATTTTAGTGCCCTGGAGATACTAGCACTGCTAGCGCCTTGGTTCCGCCTTACTTATGATCATCGGTGCATCGCGTTGGGTGTTTTGGCCTCTGTGATTTTGTCAATATGCCGGCACCAATATCCAGTGAATTACTTCAGTTTAAAGGAAGTACGGACATCAGGCGCACTTAAGAGCTGCCGATTTCCTAAAACCTAAAGGATTCGCTCGCTATCGATGTCGGGGTGATAACAACAGAAACGGGAATGGCAAAAAGAGAACAAGGCACTGCAGTCATAAAGCACTGGTGTCAGAACTGTCAACGCTGTGCACCAATAATAACCGCTCGCTCAAGCCTGGAACGAGCGCACAAGGTGAACTAATATCGACGGCGCGAAGCTACCCTCCTGTGGCATCAAGCAAAAGGTTTTGTTCACACAGCGATGGCGCGAGCATGTAGGAGCTGGTCAAAAATCCTGCCTGGTGCCCATTTCTTCTCATTAGACCGTGCAGCATGTGCTGAGAGCCACGTTGTCTGCTGTCTGCATTTCATTAGATCCTGACGGTATATTTTCCACCCGCACTACCATATCTCATATATGGCCCCTCTTATACCACATCTCTGGCCTGCTTTTGCTCATCTACAACTTGTGAATATTATTCATGTGCCTTCTTCTACGTTTGAACATTTCGCGTATCTCTGTGCTTGCCTTATATATTTGAAAATTAAGCACTTTGCGCTGTATTAAAATGTTTTAAACTGTTACTATGGTTTACATGCTGCAGCGGCAAGAGTAATCTGCATCTTTGAGCAGATTAATTCGCATCTTTGCGTTGTCTGTAATATTTCGTCCTCGACCATCCATCCGTAGCCTAAAAAAATAAAGCGATTTTCCTGGAGTTTCCAAAAAAGGTTTCTTTTCAGTGCCTTCTTTAGTCATTCTGTCAGGCTATGGCATTGGATTAGCCTGCATTTTCCCTCTGGAGCAAGTCTTCTCGGAACGTCATTGACGGCGCGAAAGAGAAACGCTATCTACCATGCTCCGCGCGCAGTGCAAGCAAAGCATGTACCACTGAAACAAGTTACCTGGCTTATCGAGTGGAGGGTGCGGAATTTCGTAGTCCTTTGGCTTGAACTCTTTAGGAACAGGCGGTGACCCTCCGAGACGACTACGGTGAGCAGTCACGTAAGGTGAAGGGTCACTGAGGCCATGTTTGTTGCCCACACGCACGCGGAAGCGGTAGTCCTTGAATGGTTCGAGGCCCCGGACATCAAGCTGCGTGTCCTTCACGCCTGCCGAAAGAGCATGGTGTCAGGATGGGTGCAGAGCTTCTAGAAATGTGTTCCTAATTATATTGAAGTTATCATGGCTCCAGCAAGGGGAAGCAGCATCATATTGCTTTGTTTCATCTGAGGTCTTCTTATGCCTTCTTTTTCACAATCTAAGACGTAATGTTGTTGTGGAATGACTGGCAACAAATGGCAACACAAACGAACAAACAAACAAACAAACAAACAAACAAACAAACAAACAAACAAACAAACAAACAAACAAACAAACAAACAAACAAACAAACAAACAAACAAATGAACAAACAAACAAACAAATAAATGAACAAATAAACAATAAACAAATAGATAAATAAATAAATAAATAAATAAATAAATAAATAAATAAATAAATAAATAAATAAATAAATAAATAAATAAATAAATAAAGTCAGATCTAACCCTGAACTTTGAGATGGTGTTTAGGGGTCGAAAAGTCACGTTGCTATTTTACTTGCTCAAGTAAAAGTAATTCGAAAAAGGGTGTGGAATGGCAGCGGAATACAGGAAACGAAGTGCTATGAATACACCTTTTTTATTGCAAGCCGTCCAATATGTAGGCACTCTTTGGACTACGGTACCTTTGGTCGGTGAAAAGCATGATTTTCCGAAATACATCCAAGCTTTGCAAAAGTTATATCTGCTCCACGTGGATCGAGGAATAATGTATTTGCAGAACGTAAGTTTGGCAGTGACGTATTTGTTTAATGCCCTAGTAACGATTAATCTATTTATTGTGCACAGTAAATTACGTTTTATTCAGTATATATGAAGACTTCAATGACGTGATTAAAGCAACGAAATAAATGCCCAAAGACGCTTTTTGGGCAAATGTTGTTCTGGTAGTAGTGTTTATTAGTGGCCAGCAGCACAAAAAAAATGAAAGCTTTGAATTGCGGCCATTTTATATCTGTGATAACGACTGCAGTCGGTACAGTTTTTACTAAATGTGACAAAGGTAGTCACATTTTGTCAGCCTGTACAGAACTTTTTTTAAATGCCCAGAGTCTGGTCTAAGGATTGACTGTTTGTTTATTACAGTTTTCTCTAAATTCTGAGAAAGAGCTCCTTAAATGTGGTTACTTTATTCAGGTCCTTGTTGGGGCCGTATTTTATAACAATCCATTAAATTTTGTTTTCATTTTTTTATTATCAATCGCACCGAATGGTCGATTCTGGAGATAACGGCGGCGTGGCGGCGAACAAGCCAAGGATGAAGGGCGAGAAGTAAAAAAAAAATGAAATGGAACGTTACAAAATTTTTACATTATATGTAGAGAGCACGTGTGCAGGAATACCTAATTGCCAAACTATGCCACTTGCCCAGCAACTCACACGTCACTTTCACTACAATCTAGGACATCATAGTACATGTCTTGTTGAGGATAACGCTTTAAAGGCTGTGAAAACAGGCTTGGCATGAAAGTTTCTGGAAGCGAGCAGGAAAATGTACTTCTGTGGTGTTATATTATATACATAGTTGCTGTTAGTAACTTACTTGGTCTATTTTGTTCAACTGCATATTTAAAACAATCTGTGCAAACCTTTTTGTTCGGTCTTTTACTTATGACGACCGTTTATTACGATTTCTATGGACGGTAGAGTGAAACACGATGAAAAGAACTCCGCTATCAGAAACTGTTCGTTATTTTTATGATGTGATAGCTTGCTTTCACAGCTAGGTCTCTTTAACCATACAAGTTCCAGACTTCCACTTGCAAACCTAGGTATGTACTGTGGTCACTTGCGGAGAACTGTGATAGCTGCTATATACAAGAAGCACGAGTGTTAGTTTATGTTTATTCTTGAGGTCACGCAAAACATTCCAATATTCTTCAAGATTCTTCAAGATTATTTCACGATTATTCGCACTCTACAAGCTGGTTTTTGAAACTTGCGGCCTGTAGAAAATATCGAGACTGGTGCGATTGAATGAACCATTACACCTAGCTTCGCGAAGTATAATCGCTGGCTTTCAGCTCACCTGACTTGTAGGGTGACCAGTTGCCGTCCGGCAGCGGCGCCATCTCGACCGAGTACGTGACGGGGATGCGGGACCTACTGGGCGGCGATGGCTTCCAGCCAAGCGTTAGGTCGCGGTCCGTCATGCGCCGGATGTACGGCTTGTCGGTGAGTGGGTCTGGAACGCCTGCGTAGTATGGCTCGGGTTCAAGGTCCGGCCGCTTCATGCGGTCGTACGGCCTGTCGAGGTCGTCGTATTTCGGGTGGGGTGGGTGTCGAGACTTAGGGTCGTAATCGGGTCGGTCAAAGTCCCGGGGCGGGAGGGACGACAGGGGCGGCAGGTCATGCGAATAGGGGCCGCTGTAGGGCTCGCGCCGCCGGTCGTCTAGCGGCGACGACGACCTATAGCCGTTCACTTCAGGGTACTGGCGTGGGGAGGGTGATCTACCGCGCCGCAGGTCTGGAAAATACAGAGAACACATGCACAGTGCAGGGCTCTTCGTGGTCGTCCTACAGGGTGGTCGTGCTACACACATCGACGAAACTACTATCCGCGTGCGATGCGTGCATATCATATATATATATATACATATACACACACACTTGGGAGCCAACAGTGCAAACTAAGGGAAAAAAAACAACTAGAAGACACGGGACGCGTGCGAGGGGGCCGTGAAGGCAGCTGCTGCTTTCAAGCAATCATATATACAAAAATCAATGGAAATAGCAACTTTAATGCTCACTTAATTTTCCTTCGACGCTAATCTTAACCTTACCTAGAACTATTGTTTAAGTATGTCCATACATTACACCTTTTCATTGTTACCAAAATGTGATCCTTCAGCGCGAATATTTCATCACTTTGTTAACATGAATATACGTCCAGTCGTTTGATGATTTTGACATAGCGTTTAATGAAAAGCTCACACCCATTTATATTGAGGAAAACTATGTACGCTGTGCTGTTTCACAATTTGTCTTCGCTGCGCAATAAGTACATTTCAAAGTGTTTTGTGAATGCTAATGTAGCACTTCAGCACAGACACAGCAAGCATGATTTCATGCGAAGAAAATAATAGTGTGCAAAAAGTTTAGTGTGTAACTTGATTGCTTTTTCTAACTGGCATCTGTACGACAAGAGATGCCAACGTCATATATTTTTAAAATTATTTGGGGTGTCTATAGACTTGGGGAGTAGTCAGAATAGAATGGCACTAACATTAACTAGAAAACTTTTCATGAGCTGTCATAATTCTAATATGTGGGTGTAAGGCATAGGACTCGTAGTTCGTTAATGAAGTTAGATTAGTGGCCATGAGACATAGTCATCAAAATCGAAATGTTATAAAAGACTATTGAAGAACAACTTCTCTTGTGCTACGTAACATCACCATTGGTAGTGTGACATGCGTGGCTACGCCCAAAAAAGAAGCGGCGTTACGGTGTCTTACAGAAGTGAATTGAATTCTGATGTTTAACTTGCCAAAACCACAATTTGATTATGAGGCACGCCGTGGTGGGGGACTCCGGAATAATTTTGAACACCAGGGGATCTTTAACGTATCCCCAATGGACGCAACGCGGGCGTTTTTGCATTTCACCTCCATCGAAATGCGTCCGCCACGGCCAGGTGTCTTACAGGATTGTGCGGAAAGGATTTTTATGTCTTGTATCAATATATGAGAACGTGGCGAAAACTTCAAAGTCTGAGTGGCATGCAATGCACTCCGCGTGTCGTTATGTTCAGTATTTTTTTTTTTTCATCTATGAAAGGGGGCGGCACTAGCGCCCGCGAAATGTAGAATATGACTACAAAGTAGCCTGGTGCGATTAGTTTTATAGTAGCATCTAACTTATTTTGAATAAACGCACAAAATCTGGCATCATGATGAGGGTAGAATGGTTTATGCGCAAGTTCGCTCTAATTCTTGTTTTTTTTCTTTTAGCATTTTTTCTCAGTCAACCAGCACAACTTCTCCACACTACTAGGGCGGGCGCGTTGCAAGAAATTCTATGCTCTGAGAGCTTGTTGGGATATATGCTGGGAGCTGCTGGTTCGAGATAACTAGCATCGATAATGGACTGAAAAGTTAGACATGTCGCCACTACGGTCTTATCTCGCTCTGTGGTATCTCGTGCTGGTATATTCCATTAACAACTATAGCACTGCACGAGGGAAGATGAGCGGAAAGACGTATGCATGCCTTATTGCCAAGCATGGCCTCCCGATCGGCAGGCTTCACTTCTTTGTGGCTTAAGCTGCTGCCTAGTTGATCGCATTAAGAAATGGACATCTAGTTTCTCTTAAAATTAGCAGGAAATCTCACCAGACTTTTCAGGAATGTCACGGCTTGGGTACTTGTCAGTTGATGGCCGCCGCTTTCCGTCATCGTATGGACCTGGTAGAACAGAAAAAGTAAAACTTCGTAAAGTCAAGTATTTCTGCAGGTCAGGAAGAAATCTGTGCTCGTCTAGACAGTCTAGTTTATTCAGCGGGTAAAGTGAAATGTATTTCATACCAGAGCACAAAGTAAACATTGCGTAATTTCATACTTACTGCTCTACAGACGCTTAAGGTACCACTCTCCACACCATGCGTTAATTTATTACAAACCATGCGACAGCTTTTTGCAACACTTTGGAAAAAGTAAGCTCCGCTGCAACTATTCGTGAGTTTGCACAACTGACGCTTTTAGTGAGCTTCTTAATGTTAATACATTAGGGAGCATTATGGTTTGACACTGTTGGCACGCTGAGGGTTAAGGTTCATTGGCATGACTAACACCTACCGATGTCTGTTCGAGAAACACTGCTATTACTCGCGCATATTTGGAAGAGCATACCATATTTCCTCAGCTTGTTATGTAATTATATGGGTATACGGTGTATTTTGCGTTAATTATACAGCAAACAAGTTCAACAGAGATTAGATTTAAGCAGTCATCTTCACACATGATGGGCAGGACGATTACAGAGATTATCACAATTCTTGCGAAAGAGGTGCTTTGCTATGCAAAGACGTCCGATGAAAGCGCACAAATTGTGCATTCTAACTGAAGCCTAAAGACTACAGGTTCAATTGCAGGGTGCCACTACAGGTTTGTCGTCAAAATAATACTTACCGTTTCACTTTTGCGGGTTGTGTTGGAAGACGTGATGACAACGATCACTGAGCCGAAACGCATAACTCGAGTGACTCAAACGTCGGCACGAGCAACATTCATTGCCAGATCTCGTAAACAAGAATTGTCATGTTATTATAAGCTCCTTTAAAGCGAGCATAAAACGCAGGTTAATATATACCTTAAAAGAATGCGGCAGCCGGAAAATAATGGTGCATAACAACTATAACTTTTTCAATACATATTCAGAACGTAAACATTATGTAATGAAATAATATATGCTTAATGCTACGTTCTGCACAACCACAGCTTCGGGAGTACATCTGTTTAGGTAAGTTCTGGGAAGAAGAATGGTTACCCACTGTCTGAACAGTTTGGCGTTGAAGCTAAATGATGACGAAATGCATTCATAATAGTTTTTTCTTCGCAACGCAAAATTATGGTTGTGCATAGTCCACTGCAGGCCATTCCTAAATTTGATTCTAGTCTTAAAAGGAGGCGCTTTCATGATACAAAGTGTCCTTTATAGGAAACAAATATGGAGTAATTTTTAAAGCAGAAAGAATTGGTGACGTTACTACTGTAAGAACTATAACTTATGGTAAAGCTTTAGTAGATGCTTGACTAATATGTCACTCGATTTTGTTTGCGCTGCGGCTTAAACGGCGTGCAGTGGTTACATATGAAGCACCTACTTCTACTGCTTTAAAAGCTTTAGTGTTGCCTACACAAAAGTTTCAGAACTCCGAGCTCCCGACACAGCCCAACAATATGGCATATTGCCGTGCCAACACTGTCTCTTTAAGCAACAGTTATGCTTTTGAATGCAGTTTTTTTAGCAGTGGAAGTAACTTTTGTGTAAGGTAACACTGCTTTTTCAGTAGAGAAATCCACAAGCCAGTATAGGTACAGCAGACCAGCTTTAATAGCAACTAATTGGTGAACAGAACAATAAAATGTACATTCGATAGTTTTATACAGAGTTCTGTACACACTTAAAATTTAACTACATACTGACACTGTTGGCATGCCTCGGTGAGCTCGATCAGTTAGTGTTTCTATAACTTATACAACTGATAGAAAGATAAAAGGTTGCAGAAATACAACGTTGTTGCACAAAGAAAGACATCAGTAAAAGACAAATTTACCCTAGAAGGTCCACTCAAACCTGATGACATTTCCTTCATTGAAGCTTCGTTTTGCAAGAACCACTGTGCTTCAGAATCATAAAATCTGATCAAGCACAAGCTGTTAGTGCAATTATAGTAACAGCTGCGAAGCAATAAGGAACATTACGGCAGGCAAAGTGATCTGCATTGAACAAAGGCTGCGGCAAAATTATGCGTTGCATACGGGGAGGGATGCTTACACTTGCGATAAATGCTTGAAAATTATGATGTTTTAGTATAACGGTCTACGCATTATACAAGAAACCTGTAGTCAGTGAAATTTGTTCAAGGTGTTCTTGCAGAATTAAGAAAAGACGAGAGAGAAAGAAATGCTCTGATTTTCTGTGGATAATGGAGAAACATTTCTGCAATTGGTGATTTTGAGTGGACCTTTGCCTCAGCCACACTGAGCATGAATGAGAAGTATGCAAAGCAATATATGGGTCGATCATCGTATCTGTTATAAAACTTCAAGTTGGCTCGTGAACAAGAACTTTCTCAGTTGTGGCACATTCACATTCAAAATGGCACATTCAAAAGTTAGAGGATGGATGTGCCATTCCTTAAGTTTACCTATAGAAGCAATATATGGTCTTCTGCTTCTATGTTCCAATGTGTTCATCTAGATGTATCCACTGGAGCGAAGAATGACAATAAACGCCGTGTGAGAACACTAAAAATTTGAAACCAGCCTTGCTGAGGCCAGGGCACAAAATATTGGCAACATAAGACAGTCGTCTTTCACTTGCATTGGAGAAACAAGAAAACTAACTGGTGACAGAACCTTGAAATTGTGTGTTTTGAATGTTTTCAAATGGCGCTACGCTAACGTTCTCGTTTCTGTCAATTCAAATGTGTCACTCAACGGCTTCGCTCAGTGTTTAAAGAAAGCACACACATCTGTGTCTTTCTCTTTAGGAATGTTATACACAGAGGGCTATTTCAAACGCTAACCAAAGAATTCAAGCTTTCGATGGAACAATCTGTGTGTAGCTTAAATTGACTGCAACCTTCAAAAATATCACACACACGCCATCGCGTGATTCGCATGAAAACCTCACTCGCTGTGGTTTTACATTTTCACTAAATATTAATCCACAGAGGCTACAAGATGCAGCTGGCCGTCTTAGTGCGCGCAGCATAGTCATTTGTCTGTACATGGCACTCTTCTTGATGGTCTAAGACGGTCGGACTCCATGTCACGTTCGCTGCATTGGTGGAAACTTTGCACATTGCTCCGCGGGAAAAGTAAGCAATATTTCAACAACGTTTCTTACGTCTCTAATAACGGCTCTTACGTATGAAGAAGCGCTATGTCCTTGTGCGTATATCATTGCGAGCGCGCGCATGGTATCACTTCGTTTCATATTGTTTGGCACGTCCGCCAGTTCTCACATATCTAGCATAAATTTGCTAACATCTGTGCAGCGTTTTCAGTACGTGCCCAACTTCCTGATTAATCATTTACGTTGTAAGCTCTACTAAAAAAACTAATGAAGCAATTTGTGTTGCTCAGAACATGCAATAGATACGCAAGCTAAAGGGTTAGAGCCGGTTTAGACGTCACACTCACTGTTGAAAAACAGGTATTAATCTTAGTCTTCTAGTCATTGTGTAACACACTTATCGTTAACAGAGCCAACAGCTTTGTCTAGGAGTACAGATTCTTAAAGAATTTCGAAAAGATAATATCGCAAAGTTATAAGCAGAAGCGAACTGTAGAAACCATGTAGTTATTTGCCCTTCTCGAAGTCCTGCCAGAAACAAAGGCTATTTAAAATACTTTTTGTGCTATCTCACACACTAGGATAAGTGGATACACGCTATGTACACGACTAAACAGTCCATGTTTGTTGATTGTGCGTTTGGAAATGCGCTTATTTAGTCTATGACGTCATGTCAGGAGCGCTGAAGAAGCAAGGCCGTTCAGGCTGAAGAGACTCAAAGTAAATAACGGGCGCCTGCGCTCACCAAACTCTGAGGCTCAAGTATCCACATTCTTAGTTTTTCAGAGATCGCATTGCTTGTTCGCACAGGTGAAGACAAACTGGTTGAGGTCCTCAAAGTAAGGGACATCTTCACACGGCGCGGGACTTTCCCTCTGCGACAGTATAATCACAAGCATGGACATGACAATGCCCACCGCAACGATGCATGGCACTAGCGGATCCATGTGCAGCAGCTGTGAATGCCACAGAAGGGATTCCTTACTCTCGACCCTCAGGGTAGCCATGCAGGTGTCACTTCCGTACGGATTGTAGATAGAGGCTCTGTATTCGCCCAGGTCATCTGGCTTGCAGTCGCGGATAGTCAGGCGCAGCGTTCCGTTCGGTTCCAGCTCCATCTTGTGGCGACGGGTCAGTTCAAGCTCTTCGCCGTCTTTGAACCTGAGTGGGCAGGTAGAAAAGGGTGAGGCGTCATTGTTACAACCGTCACGAGCCCAGTACCACCTGTAGTCCTGAATTTGAGTGCGGAGGTTGTGGCTCCCTTGTCACACTCTCGAACTTACTTCACTGTGTTCCTGCTACGGCCTAGCTTTGCAATATACCAACAAAAACATTTAAAAAATGAATTTATTCAGACAGTTATGAACCACATCTTCACGATTAAATCTTTATGGCCAAGTCTGGCTGGCTTCATTCATTGTAGTAACGCTTCCAGGATACGCTCATGGGAGATCGCAATAGCCTAACCATTTCAGATTATTAATAACCTTTAGCGCAGAAAAGGTTGAGAGCAGTAGAAGAAACGAACTACGAGCACATACTAAAGTGCTTATAACAACTTGTGTTTATCGAAAAAAAATGACACAAAAAAAAGGTTCCAGGAATATCGAAGAGAGCTAAGCGGAAGAAGATAAAGTTGGCTAGTACTCGCCATCTTCTATATATGCACCAGGGGTATACAAGCTAAACGCAGTGACTTTTATAAAGGTGCTCATTTTCACATTTTAAAGTGCCTTTTGCCTTAAATAGTAGTAGTAGCCGCGCAGGTTTGGTTAATTTCTTTATCGTTGTTTATTTCTCAAGGTAACATTGTTATTATTACAATTTGTAATAGTGATATACACTTAAGTTTAGCGCCGGCTAATAAGTTATATCTGCTCTAACATGACATTTGGTCGTGCTACCTACGCCACCTACGGCTTATTCCTGTAAATTTTACTCCAATTGAAGTCAACTTCAATTGACTTCCAATTGAAGTCAACGAAGCATAATCGAAAGCGCCCAAACTCGGAAGGCTATTACAAATATTTAAGGGAGAGAGAGAGCGCCAGTTGCCTATAAAATGTGATAATTTTCGCTGTCATAAAAGCAACATTGTGTATACCGTACAGGCAAATCAAACCTAAACCAATAGCCATCGATACGCATGCGGGATATACTCGCTGCGATACGGCTCTGCAGTAATCTCGCACGCGCTAGATTCACGTATACGCATGTAAAGATTTGCTGATGGAGTGCTGAAACACTATGACGCCCTAAAGCCTTCAGGTGCTTCAATCAGACTGTCCTTATGTCCGTGTCCCGTAGACGTTTACGTGGCACTGTGAACTATGGGGCACAGTGGCACGAGTTACAGTGCTGGGAAAGATTATCCTGCGCATTCGTGTAATGATACACGCTATATTCCTGTATTCTGATGTTTAAGCATCTTCCGGCTTGACCAATATGAGATGACCGGTCATGTGGTAGTGCTGCACTGTGGCATTTCTGCAAACGTATGCCATATGGCGCATCGATGGTATTTCGAGGCTCTCTTTTTACTGCCGAAGAACAGTTATGATGAAAAGTTTAGCAAATAGGACGAACGTATCCGTTGATGGCGTCGCTCGTAGCCGGGTGTATTTCCCTGGTCTGCGTATAACGATGCGTATAACGATGCGCATAACGATGCGGAGCATTGTTCTGCGATTACTTTAAGCGTACGGGGTTCTAGCACAGAGCCTGTGCGCTGACTGGACGACTGGCCCAGCGAAAATGTCCCAGAGGAAGTGTGCGACACGATGGAAATGTTCAAGAGCCGGACAACTGTCAGAAAGGGTAACTCGAAGGGGTAGTAACTCAGAATCGCGCGCATGGGCTAGCTGGTGCAGACTTGGGGCGGCTGTCTGACCGTTCGAAAAAGTACCACGTGCGCCAGGAAAGAAGAGGACGCTCGTTGTCGGACCGGACCAGGGGAGCCGCTGTCAGGACCTTCATACCGACTGGCCCAGGTCAAAAAGGAAGCAAGCTGAGAGCTCGTGTAGTCTTCAGAGTTATTGCGAATTTCACGATGCTGTTCGCAGCATATAGAAGGAAGCTTTAGCTGGGGCCCAACTCCTACGCGGCCTATTCAAATACATATAAAACGCAAAAACGTTTTTCTGAGATGAACCCCTGGATTGATTTTAATGAAATTTGTTGCATTTGAGAGACAAAGTTAAATTCTAGTGATTACTGGAAGCGGAATTTCGATTTATGGCCTGAATGTTGATATAAAAATAATCAAAAATTCGTAAGTTTACAAATTAATAGCTCTGAATCAAGAACAAATATTGTGGTTCTGTAAAGGGAATTCACTAGAAAAGTGAAAGCGGACAAATTTGATGTGTCTTACATGAATTTGTTACGCTGTGTACAAGGGTTCTGCAAAAGCTGCATTTACATATCACTAAATTGAGATTCATGTGCAACAAATTAATTTTGTGAGCTTTAGATGTACCATTAGATGCAATTCACAAAATTGTGATATTACATTTCATTGCTGAGTTACACAGTTGTAAACTTGATAATTTCATTTTCAGAAAATTTTCGATTTTTGCCACTTTTTAATGAGAAATTGATGACCTAAATAAAAAACTCGCACAACAGTGACTAGATTTTAAGCTTTTCTTTTAAATGTAACAAACCTCGCCAAATTTCGTGCTGAGGTTGCCGAGAAAAACGAATTCTCCTTTTACATGTATTTAGATAGGAGCACCCTCTAAAGCTTCCTCTTAAAGCTCCCTCTTAAGACCAAAGAGTTACTGGAGCGTGGTTTTCCTATTTTCCGAAGAAATACGCAAATATTATACAGAACTACAGACTAAACACAAAAACTATCCCCCGCCACAGTCCATACTCTACACAGAACAAGAGGTAACAATCAGAAAACCACAAATACCTACTTACACGGCACACTACTACACAGGATCTCACCCACGCAACACCCACTTCGCCTGCTGGGACCAATAAAGTTTATTAATCACTGTCACCAGATGTCAAAATAAGTTCTTTCTCCACTTGCCTGAAACCTTAACATTGCTGTTAATTGTCCGAGAAAAAACTATCGCTGTTAAAAGCACTTCAACGTGACCTCGTGTTGCGTTCCTTCTACTGTCTACAATTATTACAACGCTAAAATTTAAGGTGCTCCAGCTTGCCCGCAGTGAAGCCTTGGTCACTCCCAATTACGATCTGTGAGAGAAGACTACAAAGCGGGTTCAATTTAACCAATGAAACTACTAATGCACCAAGATATAATAAGATATACTGAGAGAGAAATGAAATGCGAAAGGTGGGGAGGTGAACGGCAAGGCAGACATCCACTGACCATTTAACTTCTGGCATGGGGGTGCCGGCAATGCGTGCGGTGAATGTTGCTGTGTCACCTTCGGGCACTCTCAAGTTCTCAAGCCTCTTCACGAAGGATGGCGGCTCTCCCTTTTCTCTGCAAAAGGACAGACGCACGGCAAAAGTATCATGAGGGGGACAAAAATATGAGAAAACATCGAGCATCTACACACCGGCTATTTATGTCTGATAATTGAGCGATAATTTGCGTGAAAAGAATGTCTTTTTTACAGATTCCTGAGGTAAGCCTGCGATACGTACAGTGACTCAGTCAGGTCGATTTTTGTTGGCCTTGAATGCTCTTCTCAGAAGCATAAATACAGAAATGGTCACACACATACGTGCACATTCGAAATATGTGCGTGTCAGTTGGCAAACTGTTTTATATGCACGTACAGTAAATATAGCGAACAGAAATGGCGCGGCCACGACATAAATGCAGCGATATTTGTAAGCTACGAACTCGAAAGAAGGAAACTGTGAGAATGAGCGTAACGAACCTTTGTGTCCGTTTTTGTAAGGCAATAAATGTTTTCAACACTGAACGTGCCAGTCGTTAAGAAATGGGGTTTAATTTCTTACAAATTACGGGCATTTAACAAGCCTATCTTTCGGAGTGCAAGGATAACCGAGTGGATGGTGCAGTAGCCTGTTTTATCACCTTTCCTTCCCTTGAGCGTCAACTGTATCCACTTACCGGATTGTGACACGAGCACTGCACTTGTCTTCGCCCACGGGGTTTTTCGCCAGGCATTCGTACAAGCCACAGTCCTTGTTTTCGGGCCAAGGTATTGTCAGTGTGCATGTCTCGCCCTCCTTGCTCATGGTGTACCTCATGCTTGGTTCGATTACTTTTCCATTGTAGCGCCAAGTAATTTCTGGTTCGGGGTGACCCTTGACCTTGGCCACCAATTTCAAGGGTTCGCTTGGAGATGCCTAGAAGAACAGCGTGTGATTAAAAAAAATAATGCCACTTAAGTACTAACTGCACGGTAAGCAAGTTAAATTTTAACGTTCAGTGCTCTTTTTTCTTTATTCTAGTACTGTGGTTTTGTATTCTAATACAATTTCTCGACGTATCTTTGGCAGTCGTCTAGCGTCCTTAAAGGTGTGAACGCGCTCTCTTTTTATTCGTTTGTATCGATTATCAGTTACCATCACGGCCTTTAAAAAATTGGAGGACGCTTAAGCTTCGCCTTCAAGAGTGGGACGCGACAGCGTTCCCGTCGACCCGCCAAGGGGTATAAGACAATGCGCTACGGCACAGCAATCACTTACGATGCGCCCCGCATCGGACTTAGCGCCCACCTATCACGCGGTGAACGTCGAGCAACGCAGCGTTCGGCGCGACAACGAAACGTGCGCCTGAGCGAACGAAACGAACCAAAGAACTCGGTGTCTCGGAGGGGAAACGATCTACGCCAGCCAAACGTCGTGATCGGCACGGGCAGAGAGATAGATAGTAATCTAAACCGGAAGCACGGCGAAGCGTCGTCAGGGGAGAGGGAGTCCCGCGACGCGCCTGGCAGCGGTCCCAATGCGCGCGCGGCGCGCCTCCTGTCGGGGCAGCGCCGTACATTGAGAGGAGGGGGTCTTCTGTGTTTGCCGCAAGATGGCTCTGCGTGTGCGGAAAGCGCAAAAGAAATGCAGCGGAAACGCACTTCGCAACTCGTGTAATTGTGACTTCTGTACGTTACATGTTCATAATTACCGATATACACCGCAGTATAACTTTCCACGGCTGGTTTCGAAGGCAACACCGCATTCACTAGAGGCGCGTTTGCACCGCTTGGAAGCATCGAACTCGTGGCTGAGTGGTAGCGTCTCTGTCTCACACTCCGGAGACCCGGGTTCGATTCTCACCGGGCCAATCTTGGAAGTTGCTTTTTATTTATGAAGCGCCTGCCGTGATTTATCGCTCACGGTCAACGCCGCCGACGCCGACACCCGACGCCGACGACACCGGCTTTTCTGCGACACGAGCTCCTTAACGCTATCGCGTTAAAAATACTTTATTCACTTCACAGCGTTGAGGGCACCGTAAGGACAGGCAGTGGCGTATTACACACTGCTGCGTGCCGTCCGCTCTGCCTATCAGTCCGGTGTTTTTTGCGGTGCCCAGTGGAATATGCCGTAGTAACAAGCCCCAGTATCTACCATCTAGAAAGGCCATGACTGAAATTCACTTCCTCCTCGTGAGGATCACGCAAATATATCACGATGTTTGGTATTACCTCCACGTCACTCAGGCGCTTTGTAAAGTACGGCTTGCTCATTGCGGTGACGCCAACTGTCGCCTTGGATGAAGCTTTTCCAGCACTGTTGGTTGCTCGGCACTCGTAACGACCAGCATGGCTTGGGAGGCTGTGTTTCGAAGAAAGCCTTGCCTATAAGGATGAAGTACTGTCTGTTAGCACTTGTAGCAGCTACATATAACCAGTCTCAAAGAAAGTAGCGCACCTTGCGACCATCAAATGTTGTCTCAAGATCTGCGATGCGTGGAATGGGTTTGCCGCCGAAGAACCACTCTACCTCAGGCGTCGGATTTCCGGTAATCTTAGCTTCCAACGTGAAGGGTTCGCTTTCCATCACCTCGACATCGTCGAGAGGGGAAACGGTGGGCTTTTCTTCAGTCTTATCGCCAGTGTCGCTTGCTGTTGAGATACAGAAGAATGCACAAAATATTTAGCTTATCTGAACCATAAATGGTACAATTTGATGACAACGGATCTACTACGGCGTCCCTCACAACCAGTGTGTTGATCTGGAGTGTTAAACCCCATGATGAAATTTGAGTCTGATAAGGCCTGTAAAAATAGTTAATATCAAATGTTTAAAACATTGAACAGTTGATCTTTACAAGCCAAAGAAGCGCACTACGATTATGTTAATCTATGTAAAAGACCCTGCGTGTATATATATATATATATATATATATATATATATATATATATATAATGCTTATTACTGGAAAAGATACAACTGGCTTTGAGCTGCAGCAGTAAACGTTAACTTGTGCGGCACACGGCACAGTACGAAAACAAAATTCTGGCTTTCGGTGCTGATGGACAGTAATCCCGGCTATGGCGTCTTCTGCTGTTGCTGCGAAAGTTAGAGCCAAGAGGGGTCCTGTTTCAGCATATTCCTTATTACATGTTTTGCATAAGAGTCAGGCCAAATTTCTGAGCATTAAGAATATATAAATGCATTTTGTACTCGTAAGTGCATTTACCTGCAACTGTGAGCGGAGCTTTTGTTTCTTGCTCTCCCAGGGGGTTCTTAGCCTTGCAGGTGTAGACGCCGGCATCCTCCGGTGTTGCTTTGGGGATATCGAGGGCTACGTCGCCGGATGGAGTTTTAGTTTCCTTTATTTTCTTCCCGTCCGGAATCAAAGGCTTTCCGTCCTTCTGCCTGCGAGTGGCAAACGTGTGAGGACATCTTAAGTTTACTTTTTTGGCTGCACATGATTAGAGACTCGAAAGAGATAAAAGGTCAGTAATTATAATTTGTTTATTATTAATCGAAGAAAAATGAGAAAGTCGGCCTCTCTAGGACTTGCTAACCTAGAGTCCCAAACACAACTTCGTAAAACAGGAGAAAAAAAGATGAAAATAACAAGTAGAAAGACGAAACAACAACAACAACAACATACCACTGCACTCACTGTAACACAAGGCACAATAACGTAAGTAATGTCGTCGCGGGCACCAGCACTGGAAGCGTGCCCTAGTTATTTGGTGTAGTCAGCACATCCCATTGGGAGACAACTACAAACCTCATGGTATTGTGAGATTCCTCCCTCAGCTTAAGTGACTTCTGGCCTATTCCTCACGGATTCTTAGGTGCGCATAGGAGAAAAGTGGCACTGAGCGCGAGGTTGTTGTCTTGGCCGCAGGAAAAAAAAAAAAATGTGTGTCGAGATGTTGGCGCTCACAAATTAACCCGAGGGGGCCGATGCTAATTTAAGGATTCCCGACTTTAACCTCCCTCATAACACAGGTGTAGCTTTGGGAGGTCAAACACTGCGAACTAATATACGTCAGAAAACGAATTAGTTGAACCAGCAACGACAGGCAGAACACATGACCTACTAATTTATGCTGAAGAGTAGAAACAACGTCCAAGGAACTTAAGTTAGAACCAAAATGTCCCAAAATACGAGCGTTTGCATTTTACAACTATAGCACTGTATTCTTTCTCATATTGTTTTCGAATATTGGCGCTGAATGACATCTACATACATGCAGGGTGTTTCAGCCAACATTTCAGAAAAGTTTAAAGGCTGCCTGTGGCAGGTAGCAGAATTCTAGTTCATGAGCTATTCTACTAGAAGAGGCGGACATTATTTGCACAGGAAGTTGAAATGCATAATGGACTACACGAACTCCACGGCTAGAATTTGTAAACTGCAATATGGGCCATGACGTGATTAGTCAAAAACTTAATGAGTGATTTTTTGTTAATTAGTCGATTATGCATTTCAATTTTTTGTGCGAGTAATGTCTGGCTCTTCGAGTAGACCAGCTCATGAACTACAACTGCGCTATCTGCCACAGGCAACTTAAAATTTTGTTTTAAAATGGTCGCTGAAACACCCGGTATATACTTGCTTTAGAGCGACGGTATAACCTTCCTGACCAAAAAAACCATTCCCAAAAAGAAAAAAAATATTCGACAGGAGACTTGATTTTTGCATACTAGCATCGCGAAGAGTGACGAAGTATGGAAAACGATTACACAGTTAATGTACAAGAAAAATACGAAGAACTAGTTAGATGGCGAAAGCACACCTTCGTTTATTCAAATGAAAGCACCAGGGTATAAAGAAGTCAAAATATATGCAGATAATGAAATATAATTATTAGTGCAGGAGTTCGCGATCTTGTGCGGTCTTCAAATGTGTGACTAAACAGAATAAAAGTGCACAGCATAGCATAAGAGCGTAACGAAGTGTGTATTCAACTGAATTAAATAAGGAGTGAAATGGAGGAAGTGAAATAAAGCATTGGTCGTAAGTAAACAGCTCACCATTCTGTGTCAGGAGTAGGCTGACCAGCGAGGCTAGTTTCTAGTCTGGCTGGGTAGCCTTCCACCACTTCGACGGGCTCCAGAGGCTTCACGAACTTTGGCGGGTCTAGAAGCATAAACGAAGAACAATTTTCCCGAGAAATGAGGCCCAGCAAAGGGGAACAATATAAAAGACAAAATTAATGCAAATTGAAATGGATGTCTTTGTGGAATCAGAGGCGAATCTTACGATTCACAGTCACCGGGGCGGAGGTTCTACATTCGCCTTGGTCATTAGCTGCAACAAGGTCGTACTTTCCGGCATCGTCAGGCTTCACAGGATCAATCGTAAGGGCTACGTCTCCGCCAGGCGAGGTGGTCGAACGAATTCGGTTATCTTCAGGTAAGTCCTTGCCGTCCTTAATCCTGTGTGTAAGGAGCGGCACAATTGTAAAACACTTTAGCTTGCAATGCTAAAGCTAGGAGGAATTTCATGTATAGTCTTAACACTGTGGCTGTATTACCCATCTTGTTTTCATTTTTTAAGGTCGCTTTCATGGTCACTTTAGCAAAATACCTAGCTTAGTAGACAGTAACATAAACCCGAGCAAGTGGGATACCAATAAAAATACAGCAACATTGCGTTGTCGCTTTTGTTTGCCCTGAAAAATATGCTCAGAACATTTCGGGTTTAACACTGTGCCTCCCAAAGCAAAAATGAATGTAAATTTTCCCGTAACACTCTTCCATGTGCTGAGTTCCTATGGTAAACAAGGTGACAATACCTCCCGTGGCCTTTTCAGCTGTGAGAACGCTGCGGAAGATGTATAGATAAACTCTCGCGACAAGCTCTGCAATCATATGCGCTGCTCTACTGACTACAGTGGACAAGAGCCCGTTTTGCTAGCTCAAGATAATTACATCAGTCTACTAAAAATAGGACACAAGTTACTGATTTTATCCTGGAATGTAAAGAGTCACCATTTGACATCTGGCATGGGGTCTCCGGACACCTTTGCTTCCAATTTTCCAGGTTCACCTTCGGTGAAAACTGCTGGCTTAAGCTCGTCTACGATTTGCGGCTCGTACTTCGGAAGCTCTAGAACGAAAATAAGCACAGAAAAAATAACAGTTGCTTATTTTATGTTGCAAACGAGAATTTACTCCACGACATGTACTATAATCATTTACAGAAAACAATGAACGAAGAATTTTCAACTTAATTGCTTTTCGCAAAATAAAGAAGAAAGAAAACCTCCAAGAATTCCAGTACAGCAAACCGCAACGCACATGTGCAACATTGCATGCAGGAAAAGCATGTCGGCAGTCCTTACCAGTCACCTTCACGGCGCTCGTACTCTCCGCCTTGCCTTCTGGGTTTTTGGCGACGCAGACATATTTGCCTGCGTCGGCTGGCGTTGCATGCTCGATGGACAAAAGCACTGTGCCGTCCGGTTCTTGAGTCAACGCTACCCTTGAAGAAGGCTCCAATTTTCGGCCATCTTTGAGCCTAGAACGCACGTGCAATGCGCTTAATTATCACATTTGTTTTCGAGTACTTCTAGTGACAATAAGCCCGTCTGGCAGAAAGATAATAGTAGTGCTTTTAATTCGATGCAATACGTTTTAAAGTGATCTGACACGCTTTATCATATCGCGTCGCGCAGCAGTTCTTGGATATGCTGAATTAATCGGTGCAGCGTACGCGGCATGTGACATGTACTTAACAGAACAGAGGGAGAGCAGGACAGAGCGAGATAATGTGTATGCTTAATTTTGTGTATCTCTCTTTGTCCCCGGCGCCGTGCTGTTAGCATCTCGACGTGGAAAAAGAGCTCGTTTCGCATAGAAATTACAGCGAAGAAACGTAATAAACATGGTACGACGAAGACTAAAGGTAAAGCAGGCGAAACATTGTAATAAGTAAAAAATAATGATGATTTGCAAAGTTGAGATCTAGACGGGGAGTTTCACTTCTCCGACATTGTTCTTGTTGGGATTGCTCTCTTCTTTATTTTTCCTTCAAATTTCTTTGTCGCTGGAGTTTATTTTTGATGTTTCGCATAAGCCGCCCTTCAGCGGCCTATTCTTCAAGGATCTCATCATTTAATAAACAACGATGGCAAAATTACTGTTGGAGATTCATTGTGGGGTGTGTTGCCCTTTCTCCGATACATTTAGAAAGTTTCACAGCTTTGTGGAACTTTTTCTCATTATACGAGCGAGCTCTCTGTAGCAAATTAAATTAATTCAGAGGGCCTTGCTGTTCTAAAAATAATAGCACAACACTTGCATTTTTGCCCCCAACTTATTCCGTTTGCATTCTTCATCACTGCAAGGTAGTCAACCGGAAAGATTTATGGCAACCAGCCATTAGGTACCCATTTCTCTGTTTTGTTTTGTTGTTTATAGCTAAGCCTTGTGTGCCTTTGACTGGGAAGTGTGCGTTACAAACCATTGTAGATCCCGTAATGTCCATTCGCCTTATTTACCGCAGTACAGTTGCACTCTACTGCGGTAAATATCGCAAGAAGATTTAAAGTATCTAGCCCATGCAGTCTTTTTTTTTCACATACATATGTAAATAATTACTCGGCACGCGGACGTAAACCAATTACACGCTATAGAAACAACAAATACGCACCATTCCGTAGTGAAAGGACTGTCGCTCTTGACTTTGCCCACAAGATGCATTGGCTGTCCTTCCAAAAGATCAGCGTTCTTGAGCTCAATAACAAATTCAGGCTTTTCGCCGGGAACACGTGCTTCAGGCTTGGCTGCGGAACAGTAAGAGCGCCAGCGTTTAATTACTACATGCCAAAAATATGTAGATAATGTCGCCGCGAAAAAAAGATAAAAAGAATGCGCAGCCATGGACATCAAAAACAACATCTACAAACCGTATCTGGCAATGAGCAGGAGACGAGGGCCGTATGTACAATGAGAATGAGCGATAGTGCTTAAAGATTTCTCGGGGCCTCGTCGGCGTCAGAATTTCTACGGAAATGGGCTTTGCCTTTTCGACAACATTTGTGTGTGCATAGTTACGATGGATCAGAAAATAAAGTACGAAATTTGTATACTCAGATCTTTATATTCTGTGAGCTTTTCCATGCTATGCCCGAATGTGGCCTTTTTTGTACACGGAGAGGAACAAATCCGAGTTAATAATGTCTATATACGCGGCGCGGGGGCTTAGCGGCTTTGGTGTTGCGCTGCTAAGCACGAGATCGAATTCCGGCCGTAGCGGCTGCATTTCGATGGGAGTGAAATGCAAGAGCGCTGGTGTCCTGTGCATTTGAGGCACGTTAGAGATCCCCAGGTGGTCAAAATTAATCCGGAGTCCCACACTACGGCGTATCTGATAATCCTATCATGGTTTTGGCAGGTAAAGCCCCAGAATTTGTTCAATGTCTGTACAAAACATAATGCAGAGATGGCAGTGCGCGAAGACGCTAAGAACATGCGCGACAAGCTTTTATTGCCCTTTTTAAGTAGTAATTGATTGTGGGGGTCGAACCAAGCTGGACTTTGGGCCTTTTCAGGCAAGAATGTTTTACGAGACCACGTGGTTTTGTTCCTATATTCAGAACAGAATGACTGTGTTCAGACGCAGCTATGGCACAGGCTATCCTTTAGAAAAGGTCACAGGTTTTCATACTTGTCAAAGCCAAACACTAGTCTTTTTGCATGGCAATTAAAGACGCGCAATTCATATAAGGTGACGTTTTCTGAGTTTGTATCAATCGTCTGCAAGCATGTCACGGCACATCCATATTGTGCATGCTTATACAGGCATTCTCTAGTGCACTAGTGCTAAGGTTTCCAATCTGGCTAAAAGCGATTGTATGTCTGTCCGTACACTGAAGAAGAACCAACAGCAGTGCCGTGCACCGGAGAGAAGGCAAGGAGTAGGTACACTATGTGTTTAAGTAGAGTAACCACCTGCAGCCAATGACACGCTTGCACCTCGCCATAACCATTTAGCATAACCATAACCCTACTTAGTCAAATAGTCATAACCATTTAGCAGAAATTCTGTTCTAAATTTTGAAAAATGTGAAAATAAAAGTTTGGAATGAAGTGTGTTGTTGTTCTAGTTAAGTTAGTTAAGTTAGTTTTTTTTAAGTAGTGTTGACCGATAAAGAGAGCGCAGACAAGGCGAGTTGCCGCTACTCTTCGCGACGTTAATGATCCATAACCTGCCTTTTCCATCTGGGCATAAGACTGGCTGGCCAGCGGCCGTTTTTCATGCACTTCTCTGATTTTTATCTAAAGCAGGCTTGAAGTCGTTTACTATGGTGTAACCCCCATCATTGCGTTGTGTTCAGCTAACGAAGATTAATTGCGTGTCCAGATCGGGGGATTTCTATCAAGTTAACACAGCGACCTAAGCAGCATATTTTCCCCCTTCACCTTTCGGCAATTTATGACAAACAGTTATACTGCACAACCTCCTTGCGCTATTTTTTACCTGCTTCTCTCTTGGTAGCTACGTTAGCATAGGAGGAAATCGCGGCGGAGTGTTCATTTCGACCCAGCATAGTGAACGCTTCCTTTTCTTTGGGCCAACAAAGAATGTGGGCCGCACTTATTTCAAAAGAAGGCGATAACGGCGATACATGATATAAAGGCAGCGTACTTTTCACGTCGGCATCAGAAGAAGCTTCTCCAGCATCGTTGGCAGCTACCACAGTATAGTGACCTGCGTCTTCTGGCTTGACCTCATCTATAACGAGGGCCAGTGTGCCATCAGGCTTTTCCTCGGTCCTGATTCGGTCGCTCGGGCGAATGGGCCGGCCATCCTTCAGCCTGTAAAAAAAGATTGTTGTTGTCATGTTCAGGCAGAAAAATAAGGGCAGTACAAGAGTTACAATAGCATCTAGATGCAGTCGGCGTGTACGGGGGTCGAACTCATGAATTCGTGCTTAATATAAGAGGTGTTTTGATATACGAATCAGAGTTTCTGACTATATGCCCTAGAACCTTCAATGATACTTTGAGTTCAGCGCGACAGATAACGAAACGAAGAAATACATAGAGGAATTATTTTATGCAGCATTAATATGAATGAGGGTTAGCTTACGATTTCCGATAAGCTTCGCTTTCCTCGAATTCACGTTGTGCTCCTGGAAGTGGCTAGTGTAAGGGTCGACCAGTTAATAGCCTCTTCATGCCCCTATTCCCCCTCCCCCTCACCCCCCTCATTCACACACACAAAAAAGTTTTTTTTTTTACGCTACATTGTTCGTAAGAGCAGATTCCAGCCAATCGTGATATTTCCCGTACTACCAGCCAAGGCGACATGCCAATGAAAAGAGCAGTTACGGACGAAAATCTTCGTGAATTCGGTCTCCTGTTCTTTATGATTATTAGTTTTTACAGTTTTAGAGCACAGCCCGTATTCACACATAAAAATGTTCATATGCTAGAACTGTTCGTAAAAGCAGTGTCAGTCAATTGTTAGGTGGAACATATTATTAGCTAAGGTGGCCGGACCATGGAATATGGACCACGAAAATATTTTGGAATTCGGCTCCATATCCTTGATAGCTTGACCTGTATTAGTTGTCGCGGCGATAACAAAGCTGCCAGCACGGGAGGTGCCATCGCGACGTGTGGCGCCCAGCATGAATTGCGCCACCCACACCTAAACTGGACTTGGCGACATAATGTTTTGTACACGAACCGTAAAATCGCATCGGCGCATTTAAATGGGCCTCTTTGTGCATATCTTCGTGCTGAAATGACACGAGCTCACGCAGTTCACTTTTCTCAAAATGTTCTGTCGACTTGCAGCACTTTTCCCGTGACTCCGCTGGTACCTTGCGCATAATAACGACGCATCCTCGTTCGATCGAGTGTTTAAGTGTTTTGGCGACAAAGACAAATGATTAGACAATCTGTACTTGCATGATATCGCTATATCAAAGCAAAACTAACCATTTTACGCTTGTAGGGTTGCTGTCTGGTTCAAGCTTAGCCTCGAGCCTCGCCGGTTTGCCTTCGGCCAGGGTCGTCGGCTGCAGCTCCTTTTCGAATGCAGGCTTTCGCTGCTTGCGATACTTGTCGGGCTGAGCTGCATAAGCGAGGTGGAATAGAATCGCATAGTTGAGAACCAAGACTGATCGGTTGGAAAGCGTGAAAACGCTTACTTTTTATGTCTGCCTCCGATTCTGCTTCACCCGCCTCGTTGGCTGCGACAACGGCGTAATTTCCGGCGTCTTCAGGCTGCACATCATCTATCAGTAG
The DNA here is from genome assembly GCF_038994185.2 of Dermacentor albipictus. Lineage (NCBI taxonomy): Eukaryota > Metazoa > Arthropoda > Arachnida > Ixodida > Ixodidae > Dermacentor > Dermacentor albipictus. The sequence continues at coordinate 224,833,334 of NC_091821.1, read as the reverse complement.
TGCCAGCGTGCCATCAGGTTTTTCTTCCATATTAATCCTGTCGCTCGGTCGAAGCTTACGGCCGTCTTTCAGCCTGAAAAAATAAGATGTAATAACGTGCTGCTGAGCGGATGCTTATGGTACTGCGCTGCACATTCACAGCTCTGCGAATATGTTTTGCGCATCAGAATGGAGAAAGATACGACCAAACGCTCCCATTGTTTACCAACCTCGGAGAGCCATGGTAGAGCTATACCAACAAAGCATGGCGATAGATACGGTCTGGAGCACGGTAACATCGACGCGAACTGGACTGGCGCGAGAGCTGACGTACGCTGTTACCAAGCTTAAGTATAGTGGTTTTAGTTACGCGGCGATGAAGTCGTGATGTTGAAAAAAAAAAAAACAGAAGGAGAAAGATGCCTAATCTGGTCTAGCGTTCTGGCACGATTATATCGGGTGATACGGGACTCTTAAAATTTCTCATAAATTGATTATTTATCAAATTAAGTCATGTATAATCAGTGTGTACACGCCATATCAGATGGGGAGCTATCGCGGTTTTCGTGACGTCGCGTAACAGGCAGTTGAAGTGGGGGGTGGTCCGAAAAAGGTTTTGACCGATCGCGGAGCGCTGATTGCAGAATTGGAATAGAAAAGCTGGTACATATTGACGCTCTTGTGCGCCCTGTAGTATCCGCCAATTTCTATTCTACGGCTTTCTTTCTTTTCGTATAACGTATCACCCCAAGCACTCTTGTCTGCCGCAGGTTAGGCGCCATTCTGATTTCATTAATAAAGGGAAAATCAGAAATCCACCCGTTCATAGCAATCGTTACAAAGGAAACTCATACGGGTTCCTCGAAAGAAAAGCCTCGCAGTTGAAGAAAAATTTGTCCTGGTCCGGGACTCGAACCCGGGACCACCACCTTTCCGGGGCAGCCGCTTTACCATCTGAGCTAACCAGGTGGCTAGCAGGTGGATAACTCGAAGTAAAGGCAAGAGTTTGACGTTCAACTGCGAGGCTTTTTTTTCGAGGAACCCGTATGGGTTTCCTTTGTAGCAATTGCTATGAACGGGTGGATGTCTGATCTTTCCTCCATTAATTACTTCTCTCCATCTTGCGGGCTTCCGCAGAACTATTATGTCAAATTCTGATTTCAGCGTGCGTTGCCGCAAGGTCTGCGGGTATACGCTCCCGTGCTTAAGGTCCCTAGAAGGTTTCCTAGATAAAACAAGTTTTCAAGGTAGCGCCAGTCCTTTCCTGCTTTTTTCCGCCTTGAACCTCCTCCCCGTGAGTGTATGGAAGCGCCCCAAGAAAGCTCAAAACTAATAAAGGCGCGCAGAAAAATAGGAATATTTGTTATCTGTTTTCACATAGGTTATAATTACTTCTTTCATAAAAATAATTATTTCTCACACAGAGTGGGTATTCGTTTAGTTTCTAGTACAACATATATAAAGAAGCATAATCTGTGCAGTCCAATTGCCAACACTGTGGAGGTTGTATTTTACCACTAGCAATGATGTCTCCCAAGCTCCCTCGCGTGCGCCCGTTTCGATCAAAATTCACACGTGTGACTTGCTCACCACTACGACCGCAGGAAATAATTGGTGAAATCAGCCATCGCTTAGTCTCATCTCATGCTGTGTATAAGACATGAGGTATGTTTTGGCGTTGTTATTGAGATTAGCTCTTTATTTTGGCGCTATTAGGACCACACCGACGATACCGAGGTGTCAAAGTTTGATTTTAACTTAAAGATGGCGCTACAGCTTTAGCGTTGATGATGCGGAACGCTTTCAAAGCCTAATTGCTCAATGTATCATTATTTCGCTACTCAGCTCTTGTACGGTAGGCGATGACGGTCACGAACAAACGCTAACTAGACGCCAAGAAGACGACGCGGCATGGGTGAGCATATTCAGAGGGGCGTTCACCTCTGCTGTCGGTTAAGCAAACATCAGGGAGCTTCTGACAAAAAATGTATTGCAAGTTAAACGACGCCCAAGCATTCAAGTAAACGCGGCCGATAGTTGCAGGGACCCGCCGTGGTTGCTCAGTGGCTATGGTGTTGGGCTGCTGAGCACGAGGTCGCGGGATCGAATCCCGGCTACGGCGGCCGCATTTCGATGGGGGCAAAATGCGAAAACACCCGTGTGCTTAGATTTAGGTGCACGTTAAAGAACCCCAGGTGGTCAAAATTTCCGGAGTCCTCCACTACGGCGTGCCTCATAATCAGAAAGTGGTTTTGGCACGTAAAACCCCAAATATTATTATTATTATTATAGTTGCAGGGCCGAAATATTTGCTGCTGTGATGTATCACCGGCGCCGGCGTCCGACTGAGTGTTCGTACGAATGACCTGGCTAAACAGCCATTTAGGGGCTCCGACCCGGGCCGCGTTTCGCTCTAAAAAAAACTTTCCTTAAGTGAACTATACTCTGTCTCATAAGCGGCGTTTAGCATAGCCAAGACTGTGAGGTATGGGAATGCAGGTGCTTGCGCAAGGTGAATAAAATTAGCAATGTATGCTCGTACAGAACATTTGCGCAGTGTTGCGCAATGACGGACGCTGCGGACCTTTATAGGACGCTACAGGCGTCGGCCATAGGGGACAAAACGCGGACCACCACATTTTGATGTGTTCACCTTCCTCAGTGACCGAGGCGCCGGTAGCTTCCACAGAGCTGCACAGAGTTTCTGATACAGTATTGTACAGCGTCGTGTGCCTTTTTATGCAGTTGCCATGGCACGCGTCCTATGTCTTGACTACGACCGGAACATCGACGCGAGCGCACTAGTTTTGAACCAATCTGCAAGATAATAAATGTCACCTCTAGCCATTCGAAAAATCACGCGAACGCAATGTACCAATCACAGACGCGAATGAAGGAGAATGGAGAGAGTAAGCGCGAGAGTGAGGATAACGGCGCGAAGAACAATGAGTGTCACTGAGAAACTTCTTTTATCTAGGGACCTTACCCGTGCCCTACTTTCACTGCTCCATCCTATCAGCAATCCTACCCTACTTCATCTGAATCTCAGCACTGCCGAGATTCAAAGCCGAGGCGCGTCTTGTTGCCTAGCGTGACCTATCACTTACAAAAGCTGCTGTTTTTCCTTCAAAGTGGTCAGGGCGGCTAGCGATGGCTTACTTATTACGCGCTGCTTGCTGAGGAGAAATTCCACTCGACCCAGTGATTTCCACTAGATGGCGAAAACGCGAGCTGCTTTACTCCACTCCTGGGTTCCGTACAACTGTGTTGAGGGCTCTATACTTTAAAGAAGCGTGGCATAGCGATTTGCATGACTGCAGTGGCAGGTAACCTGGCGTAAATACGTAAATAAAAACAGAATTAGGCGTAGCAGGCTCAAGTTGAACCTTGGCGCATTTACGTTTAGGAAGGAATATTTCAGGCTTTGCGAGCGGAATAGTTGGCGCGGATCCGCGGCTCTGTGTGACGTATACAGGAAAAACAGACGACGCGAGGGAAGAGGAAACGCTTAACTATTTTCCTTTCTTTTTTCCTTCGTCTGTGTTCTTTGTCTACGCTGCGCACGTAAATGAACGATGCAGGCTTTGTAGAGTCCTAAGGTATGCATCATTAGGCGTGAATTCAATTGCCCAAAATTTCACAGTCAAGTTCAGTTTGTGCTATGTTTCGCCAGTGAAATATAAGTGACATTAATTCAGTCGTTTTGTTATGAAATTTATTGCACACCGAGAGAGAGAGAGAGAGAGAGAGAAAGGCAAAGGAAAGACAGGGAGGTTAACCAGAGATTATCTCCGGTTGGCTACCCTGTTCTGGGGGAAGGGAAAGGGGATGCAATAGGTGAGAAAGAAAGAAGGATAAAAAAAAGGAAAAAGAAAAAAAAACCTAAGCACACACACGCACACCGAACACGTCATAAATAAACATGACATGATCTTCGCGCGTTAGTAATCTCTCCACTGGGTAAACTGAACCCGCAACAGCCTCTGCTATAGATAATGGAAGCTAGCGATGGTACCAACAGGCGCCGTATACGTTCTTTGATGTAATCATCATCGTTGTACTAAGGCTTTCTAACACAGAAAGTAATTCACGTGCTGGTTAACACATCTAGGTGTGACTGCAATGACAGGATGCTCCAAGGTTGTAGGCTTACCATTTTATGCTTGTTGGGTTGCTGTCAGGCTCCAGTTTGGCTTCAAGCCTAGCAGGCTTTCCTTCCGTGAGTGTCGCTGGTGCAAGCTCCTTTTCGAAAGCTGGTTTTCGTTGCTTGCGGTATTTTTCTGGCTCAGTTGCTAAAAACAAGGTACACCGTCGTGACTTGAAATGCGCGTATACATATTACAAAGCATGTAGGGAACGATTATGAATGTTAAGCGAGGAAAGCGCAAATTATTGCAGAAACAATTCATTCCGTCGAGCCGTGCTGCTGTTCCAGATCTTGCGTTTAGTCAGTTACCAAAGATTACACTTGTACAGCATGCCTGTGCTTTTGTGTCACGAATTTGCGGATTCTTTTTGCGGATTTAATTTTTGGCATATTTCGGTCACTACCTGCGAAAGATGAGTGGCAAGGAACGTGTGCGGTAATCTGAGTGATTCTCAACGCTTTTCATATGAACACTTTCGTGTATAAGGTTGCCGTCATTCATAAGGTGACACAACCCACACAACAGAAGAGAGAGTATCCGTGTTTTGATACAATCACGGCGCACCAATGCAAAAGTTTCTTGTAATTGAGGACGCTGCCATCAGAAAAAAAAAAGAAAAAAAGGAAAAGGCCCCTAGAGTTAAACTCACTCTTGACATCAGCCTCCGATTCCGCTTTTCCCGCGTCGTTTTCTGCGACCACAGAATAGGTTCCGGCGTCTTCCGGTCGCACATCATCTATCACAAGGGATAACGTGCCGTCAGGTTTCTCTTCTGGCTTCACCCGGCTGCTTGGGCGGATGGGCCTGCCGTCTTTCAACCTGCCGTGAGGAACGAAAATGCGCACTGTTAAATCGACTCCTTGTGCAGTGTTAAAATGGGGCGTTGGCAACCGATAGCCCCAACCACAGAGCGCACGCAGTCATGTGAACATTGTACCGGAATTTGCTGGAAAACACACACACACACACACACACACACACACACACACACACACACACACACACACACACACACGCACACGCACACGCACACGCACACGCACACGCACACGCACACGCACACACACACACACACACACACACGCACGCACGCACGCACGTACGCACACGCACGACAGCATGGAGTGTCACAGCTGCGTGCTACATAACTTGAACTGCGTTGTGAGCGAATGTCAGTCATAAAAAGGCGTGCTCAATGACCAACTCTTTAACACTCTTCACAGTAGCGTAGGTGCGGGATTGAAAAGTTTTTGGTAAAAAAAAAAAATGGAAGCTTGGCCGTGTAGAGCAGGTATATTCTGTGGCTCATTATAAAGAACGCGTACTTCTTCTGGTGGATGGTAGTCAGATCGCAATTTCAGTTTGTTCTTCCTGGAGGTGACAGTGTCATCTATGTTTCGAAGTATCAGAAGACCAATAACCAAATGCTAATTTCAATAGTATCTTTTAGTAGTTTTCGCCTATATTTATTAGTGTTTTTCCTTGTTACCATATATGCCTAGAGCCGTGTTAATCAATTCCCTATAGAGTGTGTACGCCTGTCTCCATTTTTAAAGAATTGATAATTGCCTTTCATGCGTCGATATTTTCTTTTTCTGTAATTTGTTGTTCCCATTGCATCAGGTTGCGAAATATGCTCTAGAATTCGCTGTAGTAGGAAATGTGTTTTAATCAGCGGGGGGGTATTCACAAAGCTTCTCGTTCGAAAACGTTCTTTTACAATGGCTGGGCACCTCCGCTAATAATATGTCCAGCGTCAGGATTGACTGAAATTTGCACTTACGAACAATTCTAGTGTAGAAGCTTTTTTGAGAATAAAAGAGCCCAGATAATCTTGTTATTATGGGTGCATTATTCAAATATTGTAGAGGGGCCGTTTGTAGACCTTTTTTATGCTTACAAACAGGCTTCCCAGAAGGCTTCCGGTTAAACCCTCTGGAACAACACAAATTACAATTGCGTATAAATTTACAGAACCCTCCAGCTGGCATCAGTTCTGCTGTAAAGTTGGAATGTTTGACAAGTGAATTTTATTGTTCAGTGCAACAAACAAAGCTCATAAATGAGATCCACGCATGGCGCACTTTCTTTATGTCTGAACACATGAAGATTGTGTGCCTACAGTTAACGATGCGACAAAATACTTCCATTTTCTTGGCTAACTTGACTGTCAGAAATGCATGACCGGAAGTTTTCTGGCGTCATGAATACACTGCTGCCACAGCGTGGACAAAAGGGGTCTATAAACACCGCCAACGATTTTAGCATCGCCAGTGTGAATAAAACGGTAAAGCGTTACTTACCACTTAACACTTGTAGGGTTGCTGCCCGGAGCAAGCTTTGCCTCTAGCCTGGCAGGTTTTCCCTCCGTCAAAGTTGTGGGTTTGAGCTCTTTTTCAAAGACAGGTTTCTGCTGCTTGGCGCCGGGCTTTTCTGGCTTTGCTACTCGAAGAAATTTTACGATAGCGTTTCAGGTAAATGCATATTAGTGCGGCAGTACGTAGACATAATAACAGCACGTTACATAAGAAGAAATTGAAAAGAAGCTTGAGTCACATTCGGTAAGCACACTCGCGCGAGGACATGGAGGAAGGAAAAAGGTAGGAGGGAGCGTACCGCGACGCGATTGAAGCCAACCTAGTGGCCCAACACGTGATCGCACGTCAAAGTGCGCGGTTGTTTTTAGCGCTCCCGATCTGCAGGCAGAGCCACGGCAGGGCTGCCGAACAAAGGCGCATTGAATAAAAACTGTTGGCATAGTTATTAGGAACCAAACGTCTCAGCAAATCTCGATTCTTGCTCTGTATTCTCGACGCAAGAGGTCACTTGTTGGGCCACCACTGTGGCTTTGCGGAGCGTTTGCTTGCCAACGCTGGCTGCGTGACGCAATGCTTCCCCCTACATTTTTTCTTCTTTCATGCGCGAGAAGGATCGCTGCACTTACTTGTTACGTCTGCTTCTGAAGCAGTCTCCCCGTCGGGGTTCTTAGCGACCACGGAATATCGGCCAGCGTCTTCGGGCTTCACGTCATCGATGTGAAGACGGATGGTTCCGTCGGGCTTCTCCTCAGGCCTCACCCTGTCACTCGGCCTTACGGGCCTGCCATCCTTGAGCCTGTCAATAATGCAAGGGACAGACAGCGATATCGTCAAGCCGAATTAGAAGCGTGCTTTACAGATGCACGGAAAAAAGAAAGAGGCTCGCAGGAACATGGAGAAAATGTGATGAAGTCGACATTTTACGAAAAAATAAAATAAAAAATAAACAAAAGAAACAGGAATATACTACAGCTGGGTCAGCAAATTATGGCTGATATCTGGTTTCGCTGTTTTTAGATAGATAGATAGATAGATAGATAGATAGATAGATAGATAGATAGATAGAGAGAGAGAGAGAGAGAGAGAGAGAGAAAGGGGGGAGGGACTAAACCTGCCCGAAAACAGCGTCGTTAACGAACGACATACCCAGACAATCTTTGTTTTCACACAGCTTACCATTGGATATCTAGTGGCGTGTCTCCAGGAGCCAATTTTGCTTCCAGCTTTCCTGGCTTTCCTTCGATCAGCTCGGTAGGCTCAAGGCCTTTCTCGAAGACTGGCTTTTGGTCCTTCGCTGCCTTCTTAGGCACGGCTGAGTAAAAATTAAATAAAATGTTTTTGTTATTGTCTGAATGCACTCCTCGTTGCCTTGTATGTGTAGCAAGAGCAAGCTCGAAAATCTTAACACCGAAAACGTGTAGCGACAGTTAGCGGGTGCAGGCGTTGCTGTAAAAAGCATGGAATACTTAAAACAAAATTAATCAGTGCTGCTACTAGTAATTAATTGTTTTATTAGGAAACCGTAAAGGAAAGAAGAAGGCCCCAGGCATCGTAACTGTCTCACTTTTTGGTGAGCACCAAAAGTGTCCTGCGGCCATGAGGACGATAAAAATGATATGAAGAACAGAAAGGAGGGATGTTGTTATTTAAAAACTGCATACCAATGGGAAGGTAAATTACATCAGAGTCGGCTATCCGAATGCGCAGTTGAGAAACACGCCTCACACATATCACGAATACACGGACAAACTAAGTCTAAAAAAATATTTGTAAACAATAGAAAAACAGATTAAACCAAGAAAAGCGACCCATTTGCACCCGTGTCAAGTAAGAGTTCATGCACACTGCAGAATAAAAACTCTATAATACTGATAAAACGAATGGCATTTTCCAACTAGCCCAGGCATCAAACTGCCAATTCTCATAGAGTTCATAAAAATTTGCAATTCGAATCATATTATTCAGACTGCGGTCTACCAGTAAATCTCCTTAGGCTGTCAAGTCACATCTCTCTTTAGCAGGGCATGAGTATGAACCAATTACTTTAGTTATGGAAAATTAACGTCTCTCCAAGTGGCTTAAGTTATCTGGAGAATGGACTCGCTGTCGGTCATGCTGTGGACAATCTATGAGCCAGTGCTCCATAAATGCGTCTTGAGCAGTGGCACAGCCAAGAAATTTATTTGTGGGGGGAGAGGGGAGGTGCACGTGCACGTTGTTCCCCTCTCCCTGGCTACGCCCCTGGCATCGGGTGTCACGGTAGGGGCAGTTGGAGGTAGTCTTCCTTTTTATTCTGTGCAAAATAAGTGGGGTGTGTAGGCAACGTCCAGTAGCAAACAGTGCAGATGGGTATGTATTGTACGGTCAGTTTTAATGTTCACAGAAAACCGTGCAGGGGGGTCGATTCTATACAGCAATGAAACCTTTGTATTCTCGTTAAGCCACATATCTTCAGACAGAATCCTACGCAGCTTACGTAGAACGCTTTTGGCGTCAGATTGAACGAATTCCAGATGGGCCATTGCATTCAAGGAGTGAGCATCAGCCGCCACTTGGTCGGCTACCTCATTTAGAGTTACGCCAGTATGACTTGGCATTCACTGAAAGTAAACTTTATGGACCGAATATGAAGTAATGATCGCATATGGTAGCGAGCATACGATAGCGGAACCGACATAGAAACGATATTGAACCAATGACTTCGGTGCTGCTTTTGAGTCCGAATATATGACCCAGCTATTGCTTACATTGTTTCAATTTATCTTGTTACCTGGAGAACTCTAAATAGTTCTGACGAGGTAGATCACGTCTTGGGCGTCAAACACTTTTGCTTTCATTATGCATTGGGATGTAAAAGGAAGACGTGGAGCTGCTCCTCTGTTGTATATCCATGAGTAAATACGAACGTATTGTTGTCTTGCAATTGACTAATGTGCAGGAACGTCAGAAACTTAGCTTCTAGTGGATGCGTTTTTGACTTTTTATCAATGCGTGGGATTCTGAGATTGAAATGCAAAGAGAGGAAATATAAGACCGGGAGAGGTGATTGACTTTGCTAGGAAGTATTAAGCGGTTGATGAGAGCGCAATGCGTCGCATATTCATCCAGATATTTGCAGAAGAACAGTCTCCAATGAATGTCAATCAGGTTGTGTTGTTAACCTGATGAAATGTCTGAACACGTAGAGCTTGAAGAACTTATTCCCTGGCTTCAGTTGTAACAAGGCTGCTCAATGTTGAGCAAGGCAATACACGACAATTTCTGAGACTCCCAACAATCAGGTTAGTTAGAATTTGGCCAGAGGACTAAGAAAAGCTATGCATTACAGGCAATGAGTGTGAACGACAGCAGCATCAAGTTTATGCAGTAAGTCTGATGTGATGCCCCATTTAGTCGTTGTGATGGACCGTAATACTTTGAGGTTCGATTGACACGCTCCTCAAGATAGGTTATATGCGCACTTCAAGAGGGGTTACTGTCTAAGACTATTGCCCAAAAATGGTGGATCAGTACAACGGGTAAAGTTTGTCTGTCTGACTTTAATTCTTAGGTTTGCCAGGCGCTTTCTTGTGAAGGGCAATACAAGTGACTTATCCTCTGAGAAATTCATGCCACTTTCAGTCAAAAAGCGCCCCATTTCATCATTATTTGTTCTGGCGGGTTAACCGTAAAGTGTTGACATTACAAGTACTCACCGTGACTAAAAAAAGACCTACTGGAGACGCGCATCACAAAAACGAAAGATGTGTGTGTCTTGCTTTGCTCGCAGATATTCTTGCAATTGGGCTGTCCTCACCACCACAAGTTTAGCGCTTAGTCGCTATGAATATGGCAGAACGAGGCCGCGTGTAAAAAAACAATGTTAAGAGATTGTGCAAAAAAAAGACGCCTAGCTGCAGCAGCATCTGAGGCATTTTCTTGAGGTTGACTACGAAATTGACGCTTCAGATACCAGCCATGATTAAGCGAATGCTGCGATGTTGAAACTGAACATTACCCCATGATGAGCAAGACGCGGTTGCGATGACTAGTAGGTCTGTTAACAAGCCAGACGTCGCAGAACATATCCTGTATTTTGTTTGCGATTATACAGGATGCGCCACATTTTTTTCGAGAATGAAAGGTAGATAATTTTCATTTTATACCATAAAAGTAAACTCTGTATTTAGGTGCTAGATGTATGTGCATCAACTCATACTGATAGCTTTCAAGCAAGCAAATTGACCAATGAGATTCATTACTTTCAACGTCCGCTTCCGATGGCGTCTTGCCGGCGTCGTTTGAAGCGACAACAGCGTAATGACCCGCGTCTTGTGGCTTGACATTGTCGATAGTGAGCGCCAAGGTGCCATCCGGTTTCTGTTCCGCTCGTACGCGGTCGTCTAATTTGACTGGTTTTCCATCCTTAAGCCTGAAAATAATGTATAAAAGATAAATAATGTGGTAAGACGTTTACAATAAAAATTTGATTGACAAGAATACGTTTTTTTGTTAAGCCTAGTCGTAACTAATGCGTTGCGCAATTTTTTAACCACTTCTTTAGAGTTATGCACTTACCACTCAACCTTCAAGGGTGTAGCGTCCGGTGCCACTTTGGCCTCGAGTCGAGCCGGTTTGCCTTCAGGCAACGTGGCAGGCTGCAGTTCCTTTTCAAAGCGTGGTTTCTTAGGCTCCGCGCTCTTGGGTTGTGCTATGGACGGGAAATAACGACGTTCACATAAGCACCACAGCTTGTACATCTCAGTCACGATATCACCAGAGTTATCAATGTACCTACGCGCAGTAGGAATCCACAATATCTACCTTTCAATTTTTCGACGGAGAGAGAGAAAGATTGTGAAGAGGAAGAGGCGCTTTTTTATGCAACCCTTTACGAAGCACGCTTCAGCGCAACGCTCCATCATGAGCTTTAAGAAAGTTCAAACGCAGCCGCATGGCAGATAGTTTTGTTCCGTACCAATGACGACGCGTGCCGCTGCGGCCGAAATTCAAAACAAGGATAGATAGCGGTGCTGGTCTGCTGGCTACTGGCACCCAAAAACGTATTGCACCTAAATCTTCCTAGTGGACAGTCGAGAATGAAGCGTCCCAAGCTCCACTTTCATGTCTCAGCATCAGCAGTACTGGTTCGTACATTGGGCTGCAGCATAGTAGTAAAACCAATTATTCACCTTAATATACTACGTTCCGACGTCGGGAGCTTTATATAAGCAAAAGGTTGCCATTGATTGCCATCTGATAGGCTCGCACGTGGCTTCACCATAATCATCAGCCTAGTTATGTCCACTGCAGGGCGAAGGCCTCTCCCTGTGATATCCAATGACTCTGTCCTGCGCCAACTGATTCCAAATGGCACCCATAAATTTCCTAATTTTGTCGCACCCCACCTGGTCTTCTGCCGTACTCTACTGCACTTCCCTTCTCTTGGTACCCATTATGTCACCCTAATGGTCCAACGGTTATCTACTCTGCGCATTACATTACCTGCCCAGCGCCATTTTTTTTCTCTTAATGCCTATTAGAATATCGTCTATACACGTTTGCTCTCTGATCCAAACCGCTCTCTTTCTGTCTCTTAACATTATGTATAGCATTCTTCGTTCCCTCACTCTTTGCGTGGTCCTCAACTTGGTCTAAAGCTTTGTCAATCTCCAAGTCTCTGCCCAACAAATCAGTACCGCTAAAATACGCTGATTGTACACCTTCCTTTTCAATGATAATGGTAAGCTTCCAGTCAGGAGCTGACCATGTCTGCCGTATGCGATCCGGCCCATTTTTATTCTTCTGTGAATTTCCTTCTCGTGATCAAGGTTCCCTGTGATTAGTTGACCTAGGTAAACCTACTCCTTCACAGACTCTAGAGGCTGCCTGGCGATTCTGAACTCTTGTTCCCTTGCCCGGTTATTTATCATTATCTTTGTCTTCTGCATAATAATCTTCAGCCCCACTCTTAAACTCTCCCTGTTAAGGTGCTTAATAATTTGTTGTAACTCGTCCGCAGCGATGCTGAATAGAACAATGTGGTCGGCAGACCGAAAGTTGCTGAGGTATTCGCCGTCGATCCTTACTCCTAATCCTTCGCAGTTTAATAGCTTGAATACATCTTCCAAGCACGCAGGGAATAGCATTGGAGATATTGTGTCTCCTTGTCTGGCCCATTTTTATAGGTATCTTCCTACTTTCCTTGTGTAGAATTAAGGTGGCTGTGGAATCTCTGTAGATATTTTCCAGGGTATTTACGTAAGCGAACTCTACTCCTTGATTATGCATTGCCTCTATGACTGCTGGTATCTCTACTGAATCAAATGCTTTTTCGTAATCTATGAAAGCCATATAGAGAGGCTTATTGTACTATGCGGATTTCTCAATAACCTGATTAATGACTTGGCAGGGAAGAAGTTTGGGCGTGTTGGTGGGATACATTCAGACTGGGATACATAGCGCAAAAAATGACACAGGGACAAGCAGAACACAGGACGAGCGCTAACTTTCAACAATTGATTTATTGCAGCTGCTGAGTATATCTATACTCACTGGGACGCCACTGCAATAGGGAAGGAGGAAAAGACAGTCATGTGACTATTATGCCCAGAAATTCAAGCTCTTTCCTTGATAAAAGTATAGACGGCGTGCTAACGCACTCGTCACCTGCTCTGGCTATCTCAGCTGCTTCCACAATTTCCCTCGTAATCTTACTTCTGTGGCGATAGACAGCAACAGTTAGTTTTAATAGCGGGAAGCATGGTGCCTTGGCGTCACATTTTCTACAATGGGCAGCCAGATGCCCATCTGTTGCGATGCACTCCACTTTGTTACTATGCTCCCCCAGAGGCACGTTTAACATCTGCCCGTCTGGCCCACGTAGTACTCCCCACACGAGAGTGGGATCTTATACACAGCATTGCGAGTGCATGTAACAAAAGGATCTTTTTGCGCGGTAGCGCAACCAGGCTTTCGTTTCCTCATGAGACAGCTCATCACACTCAACCTCAAGAGTTTGTTAGGTGCTGTAAACACAACGTTTGCACCAGAACGTTGCCCAACCTTTTTTAGGTTGTGGGAAACCTTATGAAAATAGGGAATTACCGCCACTTTTCGTTTGTCCCTTTCTTCTTTCCTTTCTCTTTCGTCAGCCGCTCTCTGCTCATCGCTCATGCGTGAAGTTAGTTTCCTTTGACGATGCAGGCCTTCAGCAACCGAGATAATGATATGTCTCGGATAGTTCGCTGCTTCCAGACGAGCCACCTGCTTACTAAGGCCTTCATCTAGCAAGTGAGCACATGACATAGATAGAGCGCATGACAGGAAAGAACGTACGATACTTCTTTTTATGAGTTTAGAGTGTGCAGAACTGCACCTCAAGGGTGGCTTATTAGCTCTGGGCTCATATACCCAACACACGTGTTCAGCTTTGAAATGCAAACGCAAGTCTAAAAACCTGATATTGCCCTGCGCTGGAAATTCAGTGGCCTATAATACTCATTGAATGAGGAAAGAATACAGCTAACAGCAGGGTTTGCACAGTCAAAACGGCAATCTACATGAGAACTGGCAGCCGGATCAAGTAGTGATCTATCTAAAAATACAAAAAATCATCTACATATCTAAAAACCTTCACAACGCCCAAATCACCCAACCGCACAGCAAAAGCTTTGTCGCATCGAGCTAAAAACAGGTCGCTTAATATGGGCGCTATGCAAGAGCCTATGCAAACACCCTGCTTTTGCAGGTAAATGTTTTTGTCAAATTGAACAAAAGTGGACCTCAAATAAAATGATAAAAGCTCTAAAAACCTTGCAACACTAACACCACAAGCGTTAGAAGAAAGGACAGCGCCGTGCTCATCTATTGCCGCCTCAACACTGCACAGCAAACCCTCATGTGGCAATGAATAAAACAAATCTTTTATGTCCACAGAAAATGCAGTTAAACACTTGCCGTCAGCTCCATTTAAAAAGTTGATCACAGCTGAAGAATCTTTGGTAAGGAACGGATCCGCCACGTTGAGGAGTCTCAGGCTATTTTGCAGGAATTCTGCGACGCACTTCTGCCACGTCCCGGATTCAGAAACAATGACACGAAAAGGACAATCATGCTTATGGGTCTAGGCGGTGAAAAACATTTCTAGGCAGTCACCGTCCGTGCCATTGATTTTCTTTGCAACGTTTGCCAAATTAAGATCTTCAAGATGTTCAAAGTGTTTCTTTAAAGCGACTGGCCTGTACGACCGCCTGTGAATATGTTAGTGAACGTTACAGCTGTGCGCACGCTGACTCTTTCTTGATGTTTCTTTCCCTTCTTCAAGTGAGGGGTAGCCAACCTGGTGCGACTTTGGCTAACCTGCCTGCCGTTCCTTCTTCGCTGTCGGATTTCAAGCGAAGCTTGTATTAGCCCATAAGTTTCTGTGGCACTACGGTCATGCAAAAAAAAGTTGTTACCAGAGAAGATCAGCTGAGGGAAAGGGCGGTTTGAGGAATTGACATCTGCGCCGGCGCCGGAGCGTAAGGCATCAGCAAGGATTGCAGCTGCATAGGTGCGCGCTCACGCCACGCGCGCAACCAATCAGAGCCGTTTCGCTTCCGCCGGGAAGGAAAAGGGCAGGAAAGGGTATGGCGCGCACTGCGCCGGCTTTGTTTCTATTCAGTTCAGTCTCGAAAAATGGATGGGATGGCCGCGCTTTGTGCGTTCCCCCGATGAAGGGGCAACCTTCGACAAGCGGCGGCGAGAACTCGCTCGTGAAAAGGCTGGATGTGGGCGCGCCGATAGAGACGTTAAGGGCTAAATATAGTCCGACGTAGCATGAGTGCACGCGCACGTTACGTCACGTTGGCGAGAACAACAGCCTCTATAGTTCGACCGATGGTTCGATGCACTGGCTCAGCAAAAGTAACCAGATGCTGCCAACGCACTCGGACGCGCCCGGCGTCCAGCGACGCTCGCGTGCCCGCCGATAACGTCGAAATATAAACGCGCCTGTAGAGCACCCCGAGCCCAGGCAATTCGACAGCAAGGAGAAGATTCTGAAATGATATAGCGGGAGGCCGGAGAAATCTGGCACCGTTACCTGTAGGTTATATAATCGCGACGAAGGTCAGGTGCACGCAGGACAAGCTTCGATCACCCCCATTTTCCGGTAGGGGAACGGTTAGTCTTTTTTCTTTATTACGGTTTACTTCAGGAGCGGTAAGTGTACGGTAGGTGAGCGTAGAAGCAGGTGATAAAGCAAGAAGTAATTGTCACATTGTTACACGCGTCCACCGTCTGCACGTCATACAGTAGGTATGAAGTGTAGACTAATGAGTGTGCACCACGACGGAAGAGAAACCACTAGTAATTCGCAAAGTGCACGAATTGCTGCAGCCAGCAGGATAAAGTGAATACGCAATATCTTTCATCACTTCCTGCTTTACGGCTATTGTTATCGCTACAGCCAGGTGCCCCATGATGATGTGCGAAACGGATTACCTAGCGCGCTTGTAACTATATACCTGATAAGCCCGCTAACAGCAAGTCGTAACGCTATGCTGAATTATTCTAGTGTTGCAACTGAGAGACGAGTATTGTTTTGTCTAGTAGAGAAAGCTAGAGGCCAGTGTCATCAATGCAAAATCTTTCCCCTTTGCCGTTACCAAATTTATTGGATGACAAAATTTTACGGCCTCGTGCAGCCAAAGCAGTGGCACCATCATCAACATCATCACTTTCATTAAATAAAGTTAGGCGGTTTAACGTCACAGAGCGTTCATGGGCTATGAGAGAGGCCAACCCCGGGCTAATTTCGGCTTCCGGCGGTTCTTTAACTGGGGTTAAAGACATAGTACACGAGCTTATTTGCATTCTGCTCCCGCAGGAATGCAGCGACGGCAGTCGGGAATGTAATAAAATCTCGATGCAAATTCGTAGCGCGGAAACAAAGTACGAGACAGAAGGGATACAACATACACCTCATACTATGCAGTCAAATGCCATAGCCACTGAGCCACCACCATGCATACCAGCATTGTTAGGCTAACCGATTCTTGTTTATTACATTCCAAATTCGGCTCAATGTGATCTTAAGAATAATTTTTCTTTATTAGCCACTGTGCTATCGAAGTGGGCTCTTTGTAACTCACTTTTGACGTCCGCTTCAGATGACGTTGAACCTTTGTCGTTTGTAGCTTTGACCGCGTAATGACCAGCATCGTCAGGAGTGACTTCATCCAGTTCCAAGGCAACTGTTCCGTCGGGCTCTTCAACCAATTTCACATGGTCTGTTGGCTTCACCGGCTCACCGTCTTTAGTCCTGCTCGAACAAGTGTGACAGGAAACTTCATCATCAACAACGGCATTTTGTCGAATTTATTCGTTGAAGTCAGAATATATAACAGTCACGTGACCTGTATAACAGGGTATTAACTAAACCTAATAAAAAAGAGAGGCATTTTGTGCACTAAATTATTTTTTTTGTGCTCTATCTTGAGCGTGGAATTTTACATGTTGGTAGCATTTCGGTGATGCTTTGATGTAGCATGATCGTTTTTGAGAAAGCTTTGATAAAAATTATTTTTCTATGTGCTAAACTTAATGAGCGAAATGTAGCCATACCATTCTACAGGGGCTGCGGCTGAAGCAGGCATCTTCGCTTCCAGACGCCCGGGTTCACCTTCCGTGAGAGTAGTTGGCTTAAGGCCTTCTTCGAAAACTGGTTTTCTTTCCAAGTCTGATGGCTTGGCTGCACCAGGTAGATTGGGGGGTAATGAATAATTCAGTTCAGTACGGTGAAACTAGGTTATTATACGTATACTAGTAGACAAGCAGAACTCACTTTTGACATCGGCGTCGCTTGCAGCTTTGCCCTCGTCGTTTGCAGCCAGTACGCTGTAATGACCAGCATCACTTGGTGTAACTTTGTCAATATCCAAAGCAACAGTCCCGTCAGGTTTCTCCACCATCTTGATGTGGTCAGATGGCTTGACCGGCTCACCGTCTTTCAACCTGTGATGATGAAAATTCAAGCCGCAAGTTGAATGTAAAAGAGCTGTCAAAAAATCAGTAAAAACGTGGTCCATAGGTGTTGGCACCGCAACAGCAAGCGTATTTCTTGCAACACTCTGCACAAGGGCCCTGCAGCTAAATCTGCGTGACCATCGAACTCACAGAGAAAGCTAGAACAGAGCTTAATGAAAACTCTTACCACTGGACATCCGAAGGGGCGCTGCCTTTGGCAAGCTTCGCCTCCAAATGCCCAGGTGCACCTTCAGTGAGAGTGGCATCTTTGAGGCCCTCGGAGAAAGCGGGAGACTTCAAGCTGTCGTCGCCTTTCGGCTTGGCTGCAGAAAATACCCCACACAGTGCGGAATCAGTGTGTGTAAAAACTGGAAAGCTATAGCAGAAATGAGTAGAAACGCTATGTTATAATTTATGGATCTCGCTCTTAAGGCTGATTCCACTTACTTTCCACATCAGATTCAGAGGATGCTTGCCCTTTGTCGTTATTTGCCATAACGGCATAATGACCGGCGTCATCAGGACGCACTTCTTCGACTTCTAGGGCCACTGTGCCATCTGGCTCCTGTGTCAGCTTTATGTGATCTGAAGGAACGACTGGCTCGCCATCTTTCAACCTGCCATGGTAACAAAAAAGCGCACGTTTTCCAAGAATATTCATGGACATACGAGAAAAAAAACATGAGCAAAATAAATTTGGTTCAGCAAACACAGGTCTCAATTGTACATAAGACACTCCGTGTGTGTTTATCGTGTTCATACTAAAAATGAAGTATTATAATGTGCGTAGACAAAGTCATACCACAGTTAAGCTTATTATTACTTACGTATCGGAGGACATTAGTGGTGAAAGATGTTATTATGAATTAGAGCTGTACATTCTTGGAGTTACCCTGCAATCGTAGGAATGGTGTGTGCGCTGAGAGGACGTTTGAGGGTAGTTCCGCACGACAGGAGGAGACAATTAATTCAAAAGGCAAGTCTACGAGACAGTAGAAATGAAAAATTCTTTACGGAACCGAAAAGATTCTGATGAAAAACTACAGATTTAGAATTCCGCATGACTGAAATTAGGGTGCTGAAACAGACTCACGGAGACACAATGGCAGACGAAATCCTGTATGGTTAGGTTCATTGAACGTTGAAGGCTTCAGACATGGTAGTGAAGGTTCAAGAAATAAAGCCAACGTGGTTTGGTCATATGGTTCAAAGATACGAGCGCTACATTCTCAAAATAGCAATGCAAATAATTTGGTAAGAAGACGCCTAACACTATAATTAAAGATAAATAACAATGTACACAGTAACACTACCTAAAACGTTTGTTCTCATTTGTTTTTTATTAGATTTATGCATGTTTACACATACGTACCCCCTAAACCGCGTACAAGATCAATTTTTCACGCAAGCGCATAGCACACGTGTTAATGCCCATATTACCTAAGAAAATCGGAAAGTATTCATATACTTCACCTTGCGCAAGCTTTGCAGCTGGGTTGGGGAGTTTAACAAAAGTATAATGCCTGCTTTGTTTACATTTCAGATTGTGTGGTACTCGCCTAAGTACAAATTCTACGGCACTTGGCTTCCGTACCAGCACGTACCACTGCACTTCCGGTTCGGGATGCCCGGGAACTTTTGCCTCCAGCTTGAGTGGTTCCCCATCTTCCACTCGGACCTTAGTTGGCAGGCTCTCCGCTACTGTAGGAGCAGTTTCTAGAAAAAAGCAAAAGAACCCTTTGTGAGCAGCAGCCTGAGGAAAACATCTTATTGCTACTGTTGCTGTGGATGACAGAGCCTCGACGATCGTTAGAGAAACGGGGACATGCTCGCCGTCTATATGCGCGGCAGCCCAGATTAACTAATAAAGAATATGAACTATAAAGTCAAAACAAATACCTTTCAACGTTAGGTTAGCCTTTGATGAAGCTTGTCCAGACGTATTCTTGGCTTTGCACACTACTTCGCCGATCTCATGAGAAGTCACGCTCTTTATCTTAAGGGTGTATGAATCACCTTGCTGAGTAATTATAGTCTCCTCTGACTCATTCACTATAGTTCCGTTCAATAGCCTGTGAAGGAGAAGTAAGATGACTCAATCAGGGGGCAGAGATTGTATTAGTTATCGATATAAAACAAAGAGGAAAGGCACCACAACTCCATACGAATGTGACCAGCCCGTTAACCATTCACTAAATACATAGCTGAAACGTTTGCTTACATAATGTGATGTATGGTCACATTAGTACTTTTGATTGACTTACGTAACCTTGAATGACGTCTGCTTCGTAGTGTCAAATAGGTGAAGGCGACGTATATGTGCTTAAAGATGCCGCGAACAGCGAGAGCAGAATAAGAGGTGCCCTTGACATCATTCTCGATGAAATCGTCTTTAAGTATTTCATGAGTAATTTTTTTTTTGCAGATTATCATAATAATTTTGCAGGCTCGGCCGTATGCTCTAAATCTCGCATTTTACAGAGGTACAAGTGTTATGTCCCCTCCCAAAAGGCCAAATTTTTCAACAGCAGTGGACGTTGCTTTGTTGCTCATAATCTCAATATAACGTGCCAGAGCTCGTTTTCGATGACAAGGTCGACAGACGTGGCGTAGGTCATAGTACGCTTTTTGAAATAGAATGGCGTTGTTATACTCGTCGCATTGTCTCCTTGCCGTTCTTTTATTACCCGTCGCACCGCGCAAAAATTCAGCAGTACTGATTTCGTATTCCAAGCTGGATGCCTTTTTTCGGCGATACTTACCAGGTTACTGATGGTGTTGGGTTTCCTTTAATCCTCGCGTGGAATACTGCCTCCTCGTTGATAATAATATCTACGTCTTCCAGCTCCTTGATAAACACCGGTGGCTCGCCTGAGTAAAGAATAGTATTCACAGGACCCAAAATACAAAATGAATAATACTATGACGTTAGAAACATTGCATTAAAGATAAAGTAAGGAATAGTGTTAACAGGACCCAGAAAACAGCATTAATATTACTGTAACGTTAGAAGCATTGCACTAAACATAATATAGCTTTCAGATTTGCGCAGCAGTCACTCACAGGTAGCAATGTACCTGCATTGCTTAGGCGAAAGAGCAATGACCTGCAACGTGTTTGTCGGCCGTATGTAAATTAACGGGTCAGTTTGAAGCCACGTTTGTTATTTCCGTTATGAAGGCTGACGAAACATACTGTTTAGCGCATATTCTACTTAATGGTAGTGTTCAGCTTTGTAAATAAATTTATTGAGAATCACCAGCTGATTTAGAGTTGAAAAGTCGCCAATTTTATTATATCATCAAATACTCACAAAGCTCATATATTTAGACATGAATAGCTAAATGAACGAGGTTGAGGGAAAAACAGGAGCCGACACCTACCTCTAAGAGTTAGCATCGCATCAGCTTCCGTCTCTCCTGCACTGTTCGATGCTTTGCAAGTATACTGGCCAAAGTCGTCGTCAACGTCTTGAATAACAAGACTGTAAGACTCGCTTTCCACGTCCGCAGAAATTGTGATTTTGTGTGATGGTGAGAGCTCTTTGCCGTCCTTCTTCCTAAAATAATAAAGAAGCATTTACAGTTTCCACCTCCGCTAGTGGCAAAATCTATTGTACAGCAGCGGCGTCTAAGCTTACGTGGCATTGTACGGCAAAGGCCAACTGTCAAGACTGCCATTATTTGCACTAAATCTCACTTCAGAAAAATTCAAGAATTAACGTAGTTTGACGTCAAGATTTTATTCGCAATATTTGGTGCTCTGCCCTCTCTAACTCCCCCTAATCTCCCAGCACCACCGTCTTTGTACACTTTGTTCATTTATTTAAACGATGCAGAACAAGAATGGGGTGGTTCCGTGGCTAAAGGCGACACTATCGGTCACCTGACTGGGCTCTCGGAGCCAGCACGCATGCATGCAGCACAACAGTTTCGGTTTATGGCTAACATAGCTGAGTATAAATATAAACGTGGCAGGGAAAGTAATTAAATACAATCCATACGTAGCACACAATTTACAATGCAAATTCAACACCACGTAATGTAGTAGTAACCTTATACATAATACCAACGAAACATAAAATACATGCACTAAGCAGCTATGCATAAGTTATGGTAGCCAACGGAGCATTTTCAAAAAGACATTGTTTTACCAAAAAATTGTAGTTTTGCGCGTTTTCTAAAACAATCCAAGGATGTGGATTCATCTGTTAAATCTAAAATACTACAATTATTATTTAGGAGTTTGAAGTTGCCATTCCAGTAGTTGTTTGCCATAATTAGTTCTAATTTCCGGCGTTTGGAAATTCTTGTGTCTAAATTGGTAACATGTTATGATATGCGCATATGAAGCATAAAATGATTCTCGCTTCCTCAAATGTGCGAAAATATTGCTCCTGATAAGCGTTGCCTATATAAAGCTTCAACAGATAAAATTTTGTGGCGTTCAAACAATTATGAAGTATGGTCATGCTTTGACAAATTTTCAATAAAACGAACGTCTTTATATTACGTTAGGCTGTTTAATGCAGTTGCATATGATGGGCCCCAGACAAACGATAATTCAATCGGGAATTGATTGTGCTATAGATACAGTTATTCGTTTTAGATGCCTTCACAACGATGTCCGATCTCTGTTCAACATACCAATCGACCGTGCACTTTTACTTCTAAGGCGATTTATGTGTGATGTAAATTTCAGATTCTCATGAAACATTAATCCAAGACCTTTATGCTGAGAAACGTACTCTACAATCTGTGACTTAAGCAATAAACTTCGCTGCTTGTTAGTGGTAGAGGAAACAATGCATTTTGTTTTAGATACGTGTAAACTAATCGGTTAACGTCAAGTTAATCAGATAAATCTTCAAGCCATGCGGTCGCTCTTCAAATGAATGATGGCAAGTCTGACGAAGCGAAAAATACGTTTGTGTCGTCAACAGAAAGGACCATAAGGGTGGTTTGCGGAATACAGACAATATCGCTTATATATAAGAAAAAGAGTATAGGATATAGAATAGACGCCTGTGGTACACCAAAAGTAATTTGCTTCCTCATGATCAATTTTAATTATTCTATTACGTATGTTATCATATTCCGTTTTGTCAGAGCACTGTTCAAAATCACACTGCGCAATTGTGCACCGTCAGCAGATTCTATATAAAGCAAAACTTTCGCATGGGATTTGGGGTTTTTAGTCGATCCTCGTAACAGTCCTTGAACCATATTATGTGTTTGTTTTTTTTGTTTTATTTTATTTGTTTCTTATCATCTGTATCGCTGAGTGACCGATCTTGGCGATAGCGGGGGTTCGGTTTCATGCTAACCAATGATGAAGGGCAATAAGAACGGAAATGAAAGGCACCGTCACAAAATACAAGCCCTGAATCAAATTATTGAAGCTACACAGCAGCTCCAACGCAGACACTTTCAAAGGTGACATTTTGGCCTTGAGAACAACGTAGAAAGCCATTGTGTTTCACTCGGGACAACGTACTCTCTAGGGCAGTCATTATTAAGCATTTTTATTATGGTGTGGTAAATATACAAAATGCATCTTTACTAAAGCATTGTAACGAATCAATATGGGCACATCTATCAAGCATTATACCAGCGTTTCGGTTATGTTCATGTGTATTATGAAGGAAGTGTGGGAAAGCTTACCAAACAATGTCTGGTGCCGGGATTCCAGTAATAGTTGCCTGAAACTTTACGGTGGACCCTGTGCTAGCTTCTTGGTCTTTGAGTCCCTTTATTGTCGGAGCGACAGGCTCTGGAAAATACGATGCGCACAAATATCGGACATGAATGCGGTGCAGGTCCATAAGCAGCTGCTTAAATAGAGGAGAATGTGAAAATAACTAATAAATGAAGATATTATAGCTTACCTTTCACAGTGAGTTGGGCCTTGTCAGTCGCCTCACCCTTTTCATTGACCGCTTTGCAAGAATACTTGGCTTCGTCTCGCATTGTTAGGTCTTTTAACGTGATAGTGTGGGTATCACCATCCTCTTTGATTTCAACTCGTCTGCTTTCGAACAATTCTTCTCCGTCTTTGTACCTGAAATAAAAAATGATGCATTACTGGTGTCGAATGTTCACATTGTTATCTTATTTTCAAGAACTCGCTAAATTTTCGCTGCCTTTATTTTCCGCACAAGTTGTGCATATGCGCCACAGTTGCACTAAAAAAAAAAAGACAGGAGAGAGAGAGAAAAAGAAAGAATGGGAGTAACTTGCCATGTGACCTTAGGCGTTGGCTTCCCTGCTACTCTGACCTCGAAGCGTACTTTGTCCCCGATAACTGCTACGGTGTCCGCCATTCGCCGAATGAAAGTCGGAGCCTCTGCGTCGTCAGGAACTACGTGCATAAGACAAAAAAAAAACGTGCTTTCAGAAACGAGCACATTAAGGGTGAGTGTATCGACTGATGACGGTGTCGCGTCTCATTCGAAAATACTTTGAATAACTTGGAACATTTCCTCGGAGGTGGGAACAAGAACATACACGAGTTTCTCCCAACATGTCTCTGGTGACAAAAAAGAATACATTAAGAGGACGCTAACGATCGTTTTCCGTCTTGTATTAATTTTTTCTTGAGTGGCAACAATGCCAATGCACTTCCATTTCTCTTTTTCGGCGTTGCTAACTTTACTTGTACGGTTACATGTGTGTTTTTATGTAAACACATTTATGTATAAGTGGACGTCCAAAGATCACATACGTTTGATGGTGAGCTCCGCTTGTTGCGATACCCGTCCAAGGTTGTTCTTGGCAGTGCACGTGTAGAAGCACTCGTCATCTTTCTTAGCGTCTTTAACAATGAGGCGATGCGTGCCATCGTGAGATGTGATAGTGAATTTCTCACTTTCTTCAATGGTTTCACCATCTCTAGACCTGAAATGATTTATACAAACACAGACAACTGCTTTAGTACGTACGAAAAGAGGGGCTTGGGACGACTGCAAGCGGAAGAGAACTGCTTTGAGTGTTTTACTACTGTGGTGATTGAAAACGTCATTACCATGTCACCGTAGGTGCAGGATAGCCTGACACTTTTGCTTCAAACACACATTCTTCTCCTGAATAAACGCACTGGTTTTCAGGCTTCTTCTCAAACTTCGGCTTACCTGAAGAATAGACAAAAA
The DNA here is from genome assembly GCF_038994185.2 of Dermacentor albipictus. Lineage (NCBI taxonomy): Eukaryota > Metazoa > Arthropoda > Arachnida > Ixodida > Ixodidae > Dermacentor > Dermacentor albipictus. The sequence continues at coordinate 224,808,753 of NC_091821.1, read as the reverse complement.
AAAAAAGAAGAGGCAAGGTGAATTGACGTAATGAACGTTTGTTCTCAATCCGGCAGTTAAAGAAATTTGTGTCCTGCAAATATGCGCTGAAAATTGTTATAAAGATAATTCCACTTCTCCTTGCAGCAGAAAGCTCATTTATTAGCACGAGCAGCAGTGACAGAATTGTCACTGTAAATGCAGGTGTTATCATTTACGTGAACTGAACGTTCGAAACTTTGCAGCAACACAGCATCAACTTAGGCATCAAGGAGTAACCATTGCGTCTTGTCATTTCCCGATTTTAAGGTGAACAAACAAATAATACTAACAGGTAATTAATAAGCTTTTTCTGAGAATCTTGCTGACAACACAGCTTCGAGAGGAGTAGTCCAATATTTTGTTGCTGCGTTTTCGCTAGGCAAATGTAAGAATGCCGCAATTATATGCTTCTCACTGAGTTTCGCCACGCTCAAAACTGAGTGACAGGGCCTTTTATAGTCTCATTCAAAACATCAAATTTTGTTTGTGATTGCAACCTGCAAAATCATTTGGAGTATTTGTTTTCACTGCGCATTGTACTTACATCCACCTGTAAGGGAAAACAATGGCGTGGTAATCTCCGTTACTGCGATACATTCATAAACAATCATGAGCGATATTACTAAATAGAAGAAAAAGGCAGAAACACAGACTGTATTAATTGAAAACCCTAGCTCTAGGCTAGCACGTGCATTATGTTCACCCTTGCCAGCAAAATTGCGTGCAAAACTGCATAAAAGCGCTGACTTTTGTCGCTGGTTTGCGCTGGCTTTCTATAGTTTACAGCAATGTTGTGTATACCCTCTTGAAGAAAGGAAACAAGCGGCGCAAAACGACGAGGACAGGAACACAAAGGAGCAGGACGTACGTCGTTACTTTGTACGTACGTCATCTTTCTAATTTTGTTTGTTATTGTTATTAAGATTATTGCTATATGCTATCAAGATTAACGAGCTATTGAGCTTAAATTGTTAAGTGAGGCATAAGGTGAATGTCAGCCTTACTTTGAACCGTCAACTTTCCACGTGAGGACGCAGAGCCGTACTTGTTGGTAGCAACACATTCGTAGGTCCCGGCCAGCCGCAGTGTTAGTTCATCGAACTCCACCTTGTAAGATTTTCCTTGAGGAATCTCCTTAATTGTGGCCTCCACGGTGATTTCTTCGTCGTCTTTTTTCCTAGAAACAGAAATGATGAGGCATTTTGCCACAATCTGGTCGCTAACGCGAAGTCTGCAGTCAGAGCTACAGCCAAGTCTGAAGCAGGGTGTTTGGGTGGATTTTTTATATATTTTCACCGTTAGACACGCTAGCTTGTTGTGTTTTAAAGATAAAGCACTGTGCTGATGCTTGTGTTCCTGGTGTCATTCTACCGTTTAAAAGAAATGAACGGCACTGTTTCTTAACAAAACGAACCGTGCGAGCTGAAGAGGAACAAAACGTTGGGTGCAGCGCATGCTTGCGATGTTTTACAAAACATTCATAGAAAATTAGGGGTACCCTACCAGACAACTGTTGGAGTAGGAGATCCTGCAATCTTCACTGTGAAGAAGGCGGCGTCACCGACTTCTCCTTCTATGTCCTTTAAACCTTCGATTATTTCTGGCTTGCCTGAAAAAAAGCATTAGTTAATAAATATTTCATACGGACAGACTGAAGCTAGACAACAGTGTTATCGGTCATTCGTTTACCTGATGTGCTTGCCCTGTAGGCCTAAATTTCTAACATACACAAAAAGCGTTAAGTTTGACCTGTGACAAATAAGATGGCTTTTCTAAGCAAATAAGTGCGTAAGACAAAATATACAAAATAAAATGCACGCATGAAAAACACTGTTTATGTAACAAGAGGGTGGTTCATGTGGATGAAGTTTGTGATCTATACAAAAAGAAAAAAAACACGAAGAAACTGATTTTTAATAAAACCTGCCCCGGAACAAATTTTGATTTTGCCTTCAGGCTACGCTACTATTTTGATAATCTACTGCCTGTGCCATTACTAATAATATCTTGAAGTTGAGGAAACTTTATATTTTCGCCGATTTCCGCACAGAGCGTATTTGCCCACATTCAGTATCCCTGCGCTTTGAGTTGTCTAATTCGGCCTTCCTTTGCGACCTGCTATGCCTCCAGCTTAGCTCAGATGATAGAGAGACCGCCCCTAAAAGGCGTTGATCTCGGGTTAAATTCCCGCAGCGAAACTGATGGGCGATAGCACAATTTTCTGTTGTTTATTTTCTGCACGAAAAGCTGGCCAAGCTTTCCTCGTGGATCTACGCCATTGTCTTGCAGAAGCAAGCGAAACAACTACGCATGACGGATCAAACATTGTGGGCGTTGTGCTTGCTGCAGTAGGCACTATCCATGCCAACTTACGAAGGTGAGCTAATGAAAGCTGGGATCGTAAAATCGTGGAAGTTAACATACGTCGCGATGGTAGCTAGTGTGGAAGCTTTACTTTCCATTTCCTGAGAAATTGTAAATGCGTAGCTTTAACTTTGCCACTCTGTTGGTTTATGCAGCGAAATGCATTCAAAGTGTAAGATGAACCTGTTGTTCGCTTACTGTGAATGGTGAGGCTCGCAGAGCAGGATTCTTTTCCGCATGTGTTTTGGGCTTCACAAGTGTACTCTCCGGCGAGCTCCTTGTTCGGCTTCTTCACCTTGAGCGTGTACGTGTCTCCGTCAGATGTGATCTCGTAGACGTCATTTTCCTTGATTTCACGTTTTCCATGCATCCTACAGAAGCATAAAAACCTTGAATTAACACTCGGTGTAATTTTGGCCGCCGTTCAGGGACCTTCGGTGAGAAGTCCAACAAGGTCAATGCTGGGTTTGGTAGCTAAGTCCTTTTGCGCTATGAATAATACGCACCTTGTTCGGTTAGGTTGCAAAAAAATAATTCGACGTGGTCAGTATTCATTATTTAGAAGTAGAGATTTTTGAGCTAGTTGGTTCGTTGCAGTAATTGAGGTCATAGCGCTGAATTGACACGTGCAAGAAAAACGCCAAGAGAGTCGAAATCCGGGCCAGTTGGTACATTATTTACAGGAAAGGCCAGTCAAAAAGACGAAGGACAGTCGTTGCGGTGCGAATTCCATTCTTTTGTCCTTCGTTTTTTTTACTTGTTCTTCCTGTAAAAGGCGACAGGACGCGCGCTAAATAGCGCACGTCCTGTAGTCTTTCTTGTCCGTGTAAATTCCGCGCTATGACCTAAATTAGTAATTATTTAGACTTCACGTAGCGTTGTGAATGCGGAAACTATTAGCAAACTTATACAAAGCGGAAAGAATGAAATTCTCGGCGGCAGTATGGAAAAGCCTTCGTCAGCCGAGGACGCTTCGCAAGTGTTAGGAAAACATTGCTGACTTAACGAACAATCAGTTCAGTTTATCGACCAAGGCAGGAGTAGTAAATAAGCGATAAGTAGAAAAGAAATACAAACTCCAATAAGAGAAAACAACTGTGAATTAAGAAACGTGAGAACAAGCACCATTATTATAAGTAGAAGAAAGCATCTCGCAAGTTTCTGTATACACAGTTTGTGTGGGAGCAAGGTTCAAATCCCGCGTAGTCAACGCTTTGTCCCAATTTTCAGAAAGATTTTATTCTTTTACCGGTAGCTTCATTACCGTTATAGACGTTACCGCTTAGCACTCCGTATATTATTGCACACCAGAAGTAATAGTTTGCTTCCTCAAGTTTTCTAATCACCGTAGAAGGCCTTCTAGAAAAAGACTGACCATTTTACATTCGGCTTGGGTTGGCCAACGACTTTCGCTGTAAACTCTGCCACCTCTTCTTCTGAAATTTCTTGATCTTGTAGTTTCTTCTTGAATTCTGGCTTCTCTGCAATATAAGTTATGCGGAAGCGTCAGCTCGGATTTCAAAATATGCGTAAGCTTATAAGTGCCTAATGAAATGAGCGCTGTGAAAGAAGGTACATTAAAGGCTAAAAAGTGGGATGTCTTAACTATAAAAGAAGGGAAGTGTTGGAGGAATGCATTTACAGTACGAAATCTCCATGTTACCAAAAAGTAGCGACATTGTTCTCTTTTTACGCGCACAGAGACAACACTTTTGAACTTGCTTAAAAGGGGGAACGAGAAACGCGGCATAAAAACGTAAAGTCAAGGGCAATAACGGGCTTTTATAGTTCACATTCACTTTACACTACCCATGACATCAAGTAACTCACGAGCGTGCAGAACAGCCGCGTTGATTGAGATGTTAGAGTAAACAGTCGATTGAAAAAATTCTTTAATGAGCGATGCTAGCAACTTTGCTGGAAATTGCACACCGAAGTCGTTTGGTAGAAGCACGATACATACTTTGTGTGCTGAGGAGTCCTGTGCTCGAATCTTCACCGAGTTCATTTTTGATCTTGAATGTGTATTTTCCGGCATCTTCGGTCGTGACAGACTTAATGACCAACGTGAACGTGGCGTCCGCTTCTTCTTTTGCATACACGTTCTTGTTATCGATGGTGACTTCACAGTCGTCTTTCAACCTATTTAATAAATTATTGATCACATCAATACGGCGAGAAGAAACAAGCTAGAAATACGTACTCTCTGCTTCAAAGTTTCGCAGTGTACGCAAGGGCCGGCCGAAATGCATTTCTGCGCTACCTGTGTATACGATCATTCGCTGTTGGGAACAGCGTTTGGCGTACCTGACTTTTGCTGTAGTCCTTACCTGTCGTCGTTCGTTACAGAAACGATAACGTGCTGCGCATCTCCGAAATTTGAGTCAAAGCGCCTTTCTCGAAGGCTGCCTGAGCGTGCGCTTGTGAACTTTTGAGCGTGTGCATGTCGCGGCGCTAGTTGTGTGCGAGAAACACTCAACAAATACAACGAGCAATTGCGCAGTTTTCTTACATATAAACTAGCATTTGTACAGACGACATTGTTAACCAGACAATAAAGTTACGGATTTGAACTGCTTAAGGCAACGAAATTGTCAATAGTCAGTCTTCCCAGGCTTTCCTTCGGACCGTTTGCACCAAGTCATTGCTTAGGAAACATTGCGGGCTGCTACACTGCTCATCATGGAAGTTTTTACGTCCTTACCTTAACCCTTTTACCCTATTTGCCAGTCAGACAGCACTTGGAGTGTTATATCTATTTACTATACAAAAATTTCCAATGAATTGGCCCTAGCGTGCACGTTACTTTTCTTTAGAAAATAATATTCACAAACAGAATACCATAGGCGGAGCGTCATTTATAACAAGGTGTGAACAAAACAAATAAAATGGACGTTGCGTATACACATTCTCAGTGTATAAAAATGATGTGTTTATTAACCACTGAATAAACATGAACAAAAGTACGCATCTGGCCACTGCAGAGGCTGTTTCAGTAACATGAGCTGCGATGAGGATTCACAATATTATACGTTATATTGCTTTTGACTTTAAATACACACATTCCAGCTAGAATGTCACTTTGCGTTACTCCCTACTTGATCCACGATGACAGTTTTTACATCGTCTCCCACGACATTACGTGTGAAGAAACGTCATGCACAATCAGTGATTGCGACTAGAATGGACTATGCTTACCATTTTACCTTGGAGTCCTTCGCGTTTACTACTTTGACGCTAAATGTTGCCGATTGTCCAACCTCGACGTCGATATCATCTAATCCTTTCACAATCTTTGGTTTCGCTGCAAAGGAAGAAGTCAGTCGTTATGTTTTATATTCGCGTGGCTTGAGCAAGTTAGACGGATTAGGTTTAGGAACAATCAGGGAAAGAAACTCCTGTCAGTATGTTAATGTTGGCTCACATTTAACGGTGAAATTTCCAGAGCACTTGTCCTTGCCCTTTACATTTTCGGCCTCGCAAACCAGTTCGCCAGTCATGTCAGCTTTGGCTTCCTTGATCACCAGTGTGTACTTGCCACTTTCCTCGACGGATTGAAACTTGAAGCTGTTGTCTTCGACTATAATAGAGTCATTGAGTGACCTAGAAGTATAAATGACATACTTTAGTAATTACCGACGTTGTTACAGAAGGAGGACAGGGGCACTTAGAGAGCGCGCGGCCATGGGGACAATCTATGCCTAATAGCAAATATTGTGAACCAATGGTCGTATATACTTTTCGACGTCGGTTAGTACCGGCGCTTGATCGCGTACGCTATGGGATGCAGTCCACGCCATGGTACAAGTCACGATGACGTTTGTTAAGTGTTTGTGCTCATCCGGTGTCAACGCCTAGCAAGAATTGTCCAGAGCGACTACGCGACGTAGGAAAGCGTGAACCTTTTGCAGTATTTTTGTCAATCGTAGGCGCTACATATGGCCTGCAGTCACAACACTCGTATTCTGCCGGCGCAAACACCTTACTCATCGCATTCTTCGACAAAGCCACCTATGCTTGTGGAACGTAACATATTCTTGCTAGGCCCATGATTTCGTGCTTCATCTTTAATGTTGCTGGAGAAGAAAGTTGTTTTTAATGCAAGAGAAGCTGTGACGTCGTTGTCGGTACTGCCCGTGATAAGCTTTTCTGTTGTAGTACAAGACTAAAAGCGGATCGCAGGACGCAGCTGCCGCTGCTTCTGGGAGTTCAGCTCGATGAGGTACACCAGTTATAAATTTAACATACCCTCCCCACACACCTTAAGCCCCAAACAATATTATCGCCCAAATTTAGGGCGCTTAAGAAAAGGCTTATTTTTGGGGTAATAGCAACAACCTTAAACCATGTAGAACGCGGCAGTGTTCTGCCACAGAGCACAAAAACAATGTCTTAATCCTGGCTGCTGCGGCCGTAGTCAAGTTAGCGTAGACATAGGCCCATTGCACGCTGAGGAATCGAGGAAGTAGAGTGGAGCCTGGGCGCTTTCCAAACACGTGGCGCACCGTGAGCTTTAGTATAATATTCCAAATCGCCACGGTGACAAGATCAGTGATCGAGAGTAATGCGGGGTGAAACACGGGAGTGAGCTGAGTCTCGGTGAAAAATAAAAAACAACGCGCCCCAGAATCGGACCAATAGAGTTACCTTCCCCATGTGGGCAAATATAGCCTGGGTGTGGGCCTTGCGTCTGAACCTCTCGGCCACGGCCGAAAATTACACGATGGAGCCAACCTTTCGTTTGAATAACTTTGCGTTTGAATTCATAATTCGGCTACGAATATACTACAGAACAACGTTGTGGCTGTTTCTAGACGCGCTATCGCAATGAGTTGAATAGTGGGGTCTTCGAACTTTGTTAAACCCCAGAAATTATTCAGGCAACATTAGTTACCCTGCAAGTCGCTTTGTCTGCGCAATAATTCACATTTGGACGGCTTTATAGACTTCCATACTTCATACTACCCCTGTTTGGGACAGGTTTTGGACCATAAGAAACAGCACCGCTCATGCGGGATTGGGGGCTCGTCGCCTAAAATTTATTTGCTTCGGACGTTTTTTAAACAGTGGCCTCTTTGATTAGCTTGCTAAAAACGAGGCCTTCACTTAGAAACTGCACCTGCTTCCAACTCCCGGTCGGTAAGGGCTCTGGTTATTAATGCACCCAATTATTTGATCTGACTGAGATTTCGGTGTACGTTAGAAAACCCTAGCTGTTTGAAATTGATCAGAAATGATTAACTGCAAAGTCTCTCATAGCTTTTGCTTTGGGACGATAAAATAAATAAATAAATAGATAAATAAATAAATAAATAAATAAATAAATAAATAAATAAATAAATAAATTAGTGAGAAGAATTAGTGCAGTATGGAACGTACTGAGCTCTCCCTTTTTCGCTCATTGTTGTGCATCAACAACAGTGAATATAGCCAGTTTGTTAGGGTTCACTTTGCTAGACAACCGGTGATGTGACAACAAGCGCAGCTTTTCGCTCGCACAGAGACAGCATAATAATAAATCAATGAATAAGCTGTTACACACGGGAGTTGCCAAATCTCTTACCACTTCATCTTTGGTGTGGGCGCACCTTCCACTTCCACAGTGATTTTTATGTTTGTCTCTCCTTCGCAACATTCGACGTCAGAAAGTGGTTTCTTGAATTTCGGCTTGCCTGAAAGTAGACGGGCGTGTCAAACATTTAAACACAGAAACTGGTCGCAAGCGCTAGAAAAATGCCTCGTTGGGTTCCTCACATGTGATTGTCAAAGTTGCACTGTCACTAACAACTCCGTACTCATTTGCGATTTCGACAGTGTACTGCGCTGCATCCTCTTTGTGCACGTCATCGATGATCAGGCAGTGGACGTTTTCTGTTTCTTCCAGCGCCTGGTACCTATGCCCATCTGGTTTTAAGGGTTTACCGTCTTTTTTCCTGCGGAAAGAGAAGCATTCATTTACGACATTAAGAACACTCAGAGACAACGAGTGGAAAGGTTGCGGTGTGGAAAATGGACAAAAGAAGTGGTCACTGAATATGAATGCAGTTGCATGAGCAAAGCGTTATTAGTTCTGTTTGTGCAAACGTGCTTTCTATTGACAAAGCATGTGAACTTTGTCCCAATTTGGCTGAATTCTCCCAACTTTTTTCTAGGGGTGTGCGAATATTCTAAACTTTCGAATAATGAATCGGCCAGTGTCCTTTCCGAATCGGTTTTCGAATCGAATAGTCAGTATACGTAAAATACGAATAGTTTTCAAATATTATAAAAGGTCATCTGTGCGCTATCAAAGAAAAAATTGGAGCAAAAGTGCGATCATTCTTATCTCTGGAGGCAGGTACGCACCCAGGATTTCTTTTCGGGGGTAGGGTGGGAGGGGGGAAGGGCAACCCAAGGTAACTTTTCTATGCAAATGAGCGGGGGGAGGGGTACAGTACCTTTACTAGTACAAGTGTGTATAACGCCCGCCATTCACCATAAAGATGCGTAAACACGCAAAAGATAAGTGAAATAAGGTGTATCTGACAGGTACGGCTGTGAGATACACCTCTCTTTTACTAGGCAAACCAGGAACCACATCAAATGGACTCGCGCAGGAAAGAAGCGCAGGAAGAACACTGCCAAGAACAAGTAAACAAGTGAACGTGTAAAATAAAGATTTCTAGTAGCGTTTCTTCAATTAGCTCTGGAAGAATTATAGAGAAATGCATATTTGCGGAACAGTCACAGTTATACTGGATTCCTCATATACTGCTCTTCCAAATTCAGGGCCAAAACCGACTTGTATTGTTGTTTGGGAAGTTACGTAACTATGCGTCACCGCCAGTCCCGTAGAACCGCGTAAAGCGCAGGACGCTGCGGTTCTAGACATACTGCGTCCACCGCGGAAGGTTAGAAAAACACCCACATAAGCCCAGCAGAGAAGTGGCTACTTCAGGTGGCTCGACTGATAACTGTAGAAGCGTCATTTCAAACACACGGAATTGTTCTCCACTTCCGGCGGCGTTTTCTCTACTTCCTTTTTGAGTAAAAGATGTTGATCCCTAAATATTTTCACGAACAACAGTTATATTTGTTAATTTTCGCTTTTCCTTCCTGTTTGGCTGTTGGTCTGGGTCTCTCTCTTTGGGGATCGCTTAATTTCCAAACTACTTGCGACTCAACTTTCTAGTTGGCAATTTTGCACGAAAAATGCTGTAAATTTTGGGAAAGCTAGACGAGGCAACCGGTGACTGTCATATTGCTTATACGTTGAAGGGTTATTGCATGGTTTGATGATGAACGTTGCCTCGCATTATTTTATTTTCCACCTTATCTCGTTCGCTCGGCGGCACGCCAAGCGAACGGCTGTTGAGCAGGCCGACGAGACCGAGCGGACCCGACAAGGGGACCGTCACTTGCCGGACGCGGACGCGTGCTTTCAAAAGCACTTTGTCGAAGGCGAATTTAGTGTAGCATGTAGCGTCTGCGACCCTCTCTGGTTCCTATCGTACGTCGTCAGGGTGTCGCTGCCCGCACATGTGGCGGTCCACGATTGAGTGTTTCCGGCGAGAAGACGTCAGTGTGTTCGGGCTTTGCGCCATAGCCAAAGGAGAAACGCTTCGCATTGACTAGGATATTCATCGAGTATAGTTTCTGCCATACGTTTTTAATAAACAGCGCTTCGTAACGCGCAGTGCCATGCCAGAAACTTTACGTCAATTATGAAAATGGTTGGTGATTATTCGAACACTATTCGAGAGTACTCAATATTTAATTCTATTTGCTTCTGGAACTATTCGTTTCGTATTCGATTCGCTTTTAAAAATTACTATTTGGATGCCCCTACTTGTTTTCCATAAAACAGCTTCTTATTGACTGTAATATCATGAATCAAATATCAGCCTCTGCCAATATTACGTTCGCCGTCGCTGTTGGCCGGCGCTAGTTTTTAGGAGCCATTCTAGCGTGCGAACTACCTAAGTACGAGAAACGCTTTACGTTGACACACAATACACCTTATGGCTGTGTTTAAAACAAGTGTTAATGTTGAGGGAAATCTTCAGTCAGCGATTGGGCTAACATGTTAGGTCACCGATGTTCTCCGCGCATGGAAACCTTATCATTGCGCATACGCGTGTTTCACTTGAACACCGCAAATATGTGCTTTGATTGTCGCAATTTTCAGTATTTTCTTTTCATAAAATGAGAGGGCAGTGAGATGAGACTGCGTATATAAAACGAAATCAGTCAACTGGGAAGGACACCTCTGATACAAGTGCCAGTATTATCCTGTCGAGAATGGCTTCATTCTCGTGGGTGGTGTACTTTATACCGTAGCTAAGGTGAATTCAAACACAAAAATCAAATTTATAATTTTAGAAAGTTATAACATTTTCTCTATTGCTACTGTATACTGTAGTGGGGTTAGTTCATGTCAAAGGAATATCGTGTGCGTTGCTCCGAATACGAAGCATATGTTTCTTGTGGAGCTGCCTCTTGGTATTTCTTAACGTGACAAATAGTGGCCGGCGCCTTTGCAGGCGCTGACGTACAGTTTAAATTCCCGTGACTAAATTCATTACAATAAAGGCAGCATTATAGGATGACGCTGCCTAAGCGGATATTCACCAGCACACGTTTGGCTTAGGATTTCCGGAGATCTTCACACGGAACGTCACATTCTCAGTTTCAGATGCCTCATAGTCCTTCAGTTTCTGCAGAAATTTTGGTGGCGCTGAAAAAGACAAGAAGAAAAGAGGCTGTGCTGTCAAATTCGTGTGACAGAAATTGTGATAAAGCATTGTGAAGTGCAGAAATATATATGCATAGAAAAGTCGAAGAAACAATCAAGGCCGCACGCCTTATTATTATGAAAGGTTACGCTTTAGTTGGCACATTATTTCTGCGTCGAGTTTACGAAAGATGGCTTTCCACTTGTAGCGTGAACACGACATACCGTTCACAGAAACCGCTGAGAATCCTGTTTGCGTTCCCATTGTGTTGCTAATGACGCAAGAGTAATTGCCGGAATCCTCCACTTTGGTGTGTTCAATGATAAGCACATGCTTGTCTTCCGCTGGCTGCGTAATCTTCACACGGTCGTCCTCAACTATTGCTTGCCCATCTTTGTACCTGCGGTGAAGCGGGAACGTGTTAAGGAAGCAGTTCAACACGGAGACACGATTTCTCTCAATTAATGAAGCGACACGACTGAACTCGCTCCTTTCCGTGTTTTCTTACCATTTGACATCAGGCGTCGGAGCTCCTTGAACTTCAACGTCAAGCTTCAACACCTCGTCCGTCATCACAGAAACGTCTTTCAGTTCCTTTTTAAACGTCGGAGTCGCTGAAAAAAATCCCGTAGAACAGAGAACACCGAAAATGAAATAACTTTATCACCAAACTTAAGAAAGGCGGTGCAATTCGTGCCTCGAAGACATTTGAACACAGCACTAGTTAAGCTGCTGAGATTCAGTATGCAAGAAGAGAAATAATTCTTGGAGCTACGTTGACTTTCAGCTGCTTTTTATCTGAGTTTTCTATAACTTACTGTCGCATACCCACCGGCCAATTGTTGGTGAGTAGACAGAACTAAGATGCTTGCACAATCTTGTTCTTGTGGTACTGTCAGCCTAACTTTTCAGTCAAGAACGGGAGAACTAACGATAATAACTGAAGTGAAAGAAGGAATAGAATGAGGTAACGTTCACCATTGTGGAGCTGCATTCAACAAATTAGCTTTCGGTTCAAATGATAAGAAGCGACTAGCACTACAAAGAGCAAGTTGCTTTTTTGTTCTTGCAACTCGGCAATCAAGCACGTATTTAGAGGCACATGGTAAGTAGAGCAATATGGTGTGCTCTACCAACTTCTGCAGATATATAGCCTCTATAATATGAGCAGAGATAATGAGTCCGCAAAGGACGATTAACTCATTAGTGTGCAAACGTAAATTTCGCGTACGCGGAGCAAACTACGCGACTTCGTGAAGTCCAGACTATGCACGCGGCAAGGGATTTGAACAGACATGATAGCGTGCACTATCAGCAGCTCTGTCAGAGCACCAGATAGTGACTAAAAATGGGCATGAGCAGTGAACCTCTGCACATGTGTGATAACCGGTAATAAATAGAAAATTAGACTTAGGAGGTTTATAATTATATCAAAAAATGCAAGACATCGGCTTTATCAAGGTCAGTATTGCTGTATGTGTTTAATGGTTGGTAATATTGTATATCGGAAGTGTCTGTCTGTTGATGTATTTCATTAGTTTCCGATCACTACGTTTCAACTAATTACATAAGCTCATGAAGTAAAAAAAAATATCTATTGATTGCGAATCCGCAGACAGCTGCTGTCTACTCACAATTGACAGTCAGTCTGCATTCAGTGTTGGCAGTCCCGGATTCGTTCTCAGCCACAACGCTGTATATACCAGCGTCAGATTTTTTAGTGTTCTTTATGACCAAAGTCATTGACTCTTCATCTTCAAACAAAAATCGGTACCGACCGCCTGCTTCGATCACTTTTCCTTCGTGCTTCCTGCGAGTAATATGCGCTTCATATCAATAACTGCGATTGATAAGCACAAGAATGTTTCTTTTTTGTATTTCATGCCCCCGAGTGCAAGACATCTTACCACGTTACTTTCGGCCTCGGATATCCTTTCACTTTGAGTTCGAGCATTGCAGAGGCACCCTCATTTACTTCAACATCTGATAGACTAGCAGCTATTGTTGGAGCTTCTGGAGCCTTTTTAATTACAGCACCTGTATGTAGAAAGTAAAAGCAGAATTAGGCGCGTAAGGGCAAAGAGCAGAATCCAGGGCAGGCCCGGACGTGCTTCAGAATTCAAATGAAAGCGCTTGTTCCTTGGTGATGGCAAAGGCCTCCCTTACGTGGAAATCATGCAGCCAGCGAAGATTCTGTCTTTATGTCTCAAATTTAGCATTTAGAAGATGTGGATAAGGAATACTCGAATAAGAATTGAAAGCAGTATGAACTAATAACATCAATCTTTCTTTGACATTAAGTTAAAGTATTACAGCTTAGCGCTAGTTGACAAATACTGGGCATGAAATGCTGCCGGCGTTGTTATTGTTTTCAATCATGACATTTTTCCCAGGATCTATCATTTACACATAGTGTCATGTAGAAAATGAGCTTGCGTATTGAACTGAGTGATCACAGCGTTTTAGCTAAAATAGAAATTGCTTTTATGGCTTGACTGTTATAAGGAAAGCCTGTAGATTGCATTATTTTGCTTTGAATTTCCGTAGAAGCAGCTATTTGTCAGGGTGTGTTAGTGTGAGAGTTTCATGTTTCAGTTAATTCGTTTTGCCAAGGGCTACGTCAGTGACCGGGAAATGTATTGTGTATCTATACTACCATGGTTACTACAGGTACCAACGAACATTGCTCGACATATAGGCATCACAACCCTAGAGAAAAGCCAGTCACAAGCCACGCCTTCGAACTCAATCGCATTCGCACAAAATCAGCGATGTGGAAGCAGAGATTACGTTCGAAAGTCGGCTATCGTTATCTGGCCTTCCAGGTACAACAGGCGTTCTATCGGAGCCCGTCACTAAAAGCATTAAGAGTTAAGTACATCGTGTGTACTGTAATATTTACTATTCTCTTAATAAAAAAATCAAAAGCAGCCCCTTCTCCCCTCCCCCATGCTGCGTTTGCTAGCCTTTACTACCATATCATTTCTATTTTGTTCAAAAGCAAGGACAACCTTTCGTACAAACGCTATCCGAATCCAACGTAGAGAAAAAGAAAGATGAAAAGAAGTGCCTTTGGAAGGTATAGCAGTGACCATCAAATGACATTTCGAATATGCAAACTGCGAGCTGAGTACCTTTAGTCGGTCCTCGGTGGAAGTCCTAGAATGAAATAATTTTTGGTTTAATTTTGGTGAAGAAAGGAGTATTAGAGTGATTTGTTGGTTAGAGTTTAATCAATTAGGAAATATTTTACCATATTTCTTGGAATGAAAATACAAAAGGGTAAAAGAGAATTCTGTGTTCCTTTAAATATGTAGACATAGGTAGCATATGTAAACTCAATACATGGGACTATAGCGAAATTCTGTTTGTCGACAAAATTAAATGGCCCCGATAGAACACCTGCTTTGTTCGAGATACGACACACGAACGACATTTGATTCCAAGCATACATGATTATCATGCAGTTGCAAAACTAACGATGCACACATGAATAGAATATGCACAGCATGTGAACATACAAAGCATTGGTGCAATCTTTTGTGTTGTGTGAGACAAATTTGCTGCAGTCATATTTTCATGCCAACTGTCCGAATCGATCGTCGTAAGTAGGGTGTTTATTTTAAAGATACTTTACAGAAACGAGCGATTCTGAATTAAAACGTTATTCATAAAGGAGTAACTTGTCGCACTAAGATACCAGGAAATCATGTTGCACGTTTTACAATAGTGCATTGCATAATAACCCGTGACTCTATTATAGTTATGCCCACATTAACTGCCTAGAAGCGCTGTAAAGTATAGTTTAGCGACGAGTCCCAACGCTTAAAATAAGCACCCTTTGTAGGTTGTCTTGTTAATTCATACACACTCAAGAATCATGCACAGGCACGATAAACGTGCAGAAATGCAAGAACAAACAAGTTATGGTGAGATGACAATACTAAACGTAGTACATGTCTAATGATCGGATTATTTACACCTACTTTATTTACAAGGACGGGCCAGTTGGCTGCTCACAGCAAGTGTTGAGACGTACAGATACGGAAAGGCTACAGAACGGACATGATCAGGCTGGGAATGTAGTGCATTTTGTTGTACTTCGCTTACTAAGTGATCTACTCTGTGTTGCAATCGCTTGCTCAAAAATAATTGCTGCGCCGAATAGGGTACCCGCTCTACACGTTACGATTGCATAAGCAAGGAAAGGGAACATAATTTTTAATCACAAAGGAAAGCAACACGAGTACTGGGAGGCCCTAGAAGTTACAAGTTCGGGAATGAAAACTGCCAAACCTTGAACTGTTAGTTCGGCACTACAGGAAATTTTCCCACTGCATGTGCTGGCAACGCACGTGTAGAGACCAGCATCATCTGGCGTGACATGTTGAAAGACCAAGGATAGCGTGTCCTCGATATCATCAAATGTGACTTGAAACCGTTCACTGGCTTCAAATTCTTGGCCATCCTTGAACCTAGAATGATAATTAAAACCGAAGCTGATAATGCAGCCGAGTCATTAGCAATGTACTGTGAGCAATATCCTGGACGATATTATATCGCATATTCGCATTATGAAATGTTAGGCATTATAGAATGACTCTACTGCTAAGGGTGCATGTACATTTCTTTGAAACATTTTTGCCGACACTAATCACTGCATCAAGGCAAAATGAATCAAATTTTACTGGAACTTTCTTGTTTACCTTAGCATTGCTTAATGAGCTTTGTGGGCGTTATGACACATACTATACAACTACGCACACTGTTGATTTTGAAAATTTCATGTTCAAAGAATCCACCTTACCATCTAAACAGGGGTGACTTCGGTGGAGGTGTTAAGGGACCTGATCCTTCAGCAGTGCTATCATCTGCAGTTAGCCCTTGGAATAATATCTTGTCCTCTGTGGAGGCCAAAATTATGCACAACGTTTTGAACAATGCAGTTTCCTGGGAAATCAAGAACAGTCACACTAGTCCTATGGATTTGCACGGTGTGGCAACAGACACTCTAAATTAATTAATAACGTCGCAGAAGCTGTATTTTTTAGCAGTTTAAGCAGTTCACACCGCATTAGTAAGTAAATTGCAGACATTACTACTGCTGAGCTTCATCTAAAATCTACTTTTTTTGTTTTTGTCAGACGGTTTCAGATTAGCGCATGTTTTCAAAAAGCCCGACGTTCACACTAGTGCCGCAATGCTTAGGCCAAGGACCTGTGCACAAAATGCTGCCGCAAGGCCCTTTCGCCTACTTCATCTACTATTAGGCGTTTTCGGAGCACTTAATGGGGTGAAAATGAAGCGTGAATTCATGTAGTTAAGCACGTGTATAACTCGATAGAACACGATGTTGGGCTAGTTGGTGCATGTTTGTAGTAGAAAGATGTTGCACAAGGAAAAACGACGGTGACAGTTAATGAAAATTAATCAAAATTAATTATTGAGTTTCACGTGCGAAACCACGATCTGATTATGAGGCACTCCGTAGGGGTGAACTCCGGAAATTTGGACCACCTAGGGTTCTTTAACGTGCACCTAAATCTAAGTACACGGGTGTGTTCGCATTTCGCCCCCATCGAAATACGGCCACCGCGGCCGGGATTCAATCCCGCGACTTCGTGCTTAGCAGCCCAACACCATAGCCACTAAGGAACCACGGCGGCTGACGGTGATGGTCACGAAGCCAAGTGCACCGACATGGACAGCACCTTCCGATGTTGACTTCGTCGTTGTCGATTTTGCTTGCGCTCCATTTTTCTAGTACAAACGTGCGCAAAATTCACAAACAAATGATTTAGTAAGCAAGAATGTTGCTTTCAAGCGGTTCATAGAATAAAAAAAAAAGATATGGTTAATAAACCCATCGCTTTTATGTAAGCCAGTTGCATACCATACTTTATGCACGATTAGTGTCTCATATATGGCTTTCGATAGCAGTGAAGCAACAGAAAAGGCCACCAAACAGGCTGCTCATGTTCTTGTAATTTTTTTTATTTATTAAACCTGGTGAAATAACTACACGGCAAGTGAATTCAATGTAACACTAAGCCGAATGATACATTTAGCTAATTTTCGATAAAGGGACAAACAAGAAAATTGTAACCTGGTTTTCGTGGCTTCCTCTGTTTTCATCAATTAATGCATGCAAGCTTCGGCCTTACTTGCGACCGTTCTGGCCGATTAGCATTGCTGTTTAGAGAAAGAGGAGAAAAATATGAGAGTGTGTAATGATAAGAAACGCCATGCCAGCATTTGATTAAATTCGCTTGCCAAAACAGAAGCAATGGGTACACGTGCGCGAGAGCGTTGACAATCGTTATAACAGAAGAAAACATAAATGTTTTGCATTTATGCTATATTAAAACATATAGGACTTAATTAAAGCAGGGAAGATACATTCAATAGAAGTGAAAGCAAATAAAACCCGTCAACGTAAGGGTGTTGACTGGACATAAGGTCGCCATGTGGCAACAGTGGGGCTTCATCAAATGAACTGCGACAGTTACTGTCGTTTCTATTGCTGCCATTATTAATTCATGCTAAAATTAATAAAGTGGAAGCACCACTGCCCGCATCTGTATCATAAAAATTGTGATAAACTACCGTGAAAATAAGGAAATATACAAATTGACATTCATGCACTGTGAACAGTAAAAACCACCCTAGGTCGGTTTGTTCTCCTTCAGTTAATGTCTTCTTCTTTCTCTTGCATTCAATTCGTTTTCTCCGAATATCCACGGTTACCATGTTCGCTTTAAGCCTTAGAATGCGCTTACAGGTCACATGGTATAACCGTCTGGCGCACGAATTTGTTTAAAAAAATATGACTGTACAGGGGAAAATATAGTGTTCTAGGGAACTGGGAGCGTGGGAGAACTGTAAGAACTGTAAGAAGTAAGTATTAGTCTAATGTGCGAATGTCAAATTTATCCAGCGCTCCCTATGTTTGTCTTATCAAGTGGGTGCATACTTATTTGCTAATTGACTGAGCACTCTATAATGTTAATTGCATCGCAACTGCCGAAATTAGCTGGGAACTTTCATTTGGAAGTTGAGCAGCTCAAAAGTTAACATACAGCTCGGGGGAGTAATTTATGGAAATGTTTTGTGCATGAGTAGTAGGACTTCTTTTGGCTCCTCCGTCCTTCCTCCCCTCATCCGTTATATAGCTCTACGCGCTTAGTGACACTTTTATTGCTTGCCCCTTTGTTGATTGACGGCTACTTTAATGAGGCATCGAATGTAACGATATCACTCTAATCCACACGGGTGAACGAATGCGATATCATACATCCCTAGCGATATTCGCGTTCTTCTTAGAACGTAATCTGAAGTAAGAACGAATTGTAGCAATAATTTCCACAAGTTTTCGCTTGATGTGCAAGTATAAATATTAATTTTCAGAAAACTTGACTAGGTATGCCAATTTCTTGCTTTTTTTGTGCGTGTGCGGCCAAAGAAGCATTACGAATTCGCATGAAAAAGGGCAATAGTCGCTTTGCTTCCATGTGAAGTCGCTGCCTAGCTCGCAATTTTTACAGGTAAATTAGGTTGCGAGTTTTAGCTTTACAAAGCAACCTGTGAGCTATGAGAGACGAAGTAATGCGGGTATGGGGAGGAGAGGGGGCTCGGGAATAATGTCCTCAGGAAGAATGTCGACATCTCTGAGATTTTTTTAGCTTGGATCATGAGCACGGTGCACTAACGTTGCATTTGCCACCGCCAGAATGCGGCCGCCGAAGTCACGAATCTAACCAGCAGTGCGCACTCAGCAGCAGAACGCCACTGAATCATCCCGGCGAGGTAGTGGCAAGTAAACACGTGACATTGAAATAGATGTTAGAAATCTGTGTACGAAGTAGCCAATTATAGCACTGCTGGCGGTACAACTTAGACACCACCACGAAGACCACCATTACTGTGGTTATTACGACACGACGACCATCGCGGTTACATTTACCAGAGATGGGTCACACACCTTAGTGGCAAAAATATACACACCAGTCAGACATGAATGTGAGTCATGTAATTGGCGATGTTGGCTGTCAAACTTTGCGTATTACAGCGCAAAACGCAGCTTGGTAGAGCTAACCTTGTTCGTGTGTTTCCTATTGTGCACCCTTCTCGCACAGTTAGACCACCTTTTTTACGACACACACATGATAATGTGCCACAAGAAGTTTGTCTCCATACATCTTCTTCATCAAGTTGGCGTAGATGTCCAACGTATTCGAGTGAAGTTTTATGAATTTCACTTCACAGTATGGAATGTGCTCAAGAAGTTCTACGAAAACAGAAACAGCTAAATTGAGGACATCTTTTGTATCCTGATAACACATTCGTATCAAACTTATTTATGTTCCTACCTGTTGCAGGGAGGGGGGTGGGGGGGGGATACTCAGCTGATCGCGACGGTGTCGTGAATGTGATGGTATCTAGCTCCTTCTCATCAAGTTAAACGGACTGTTAGTATGTTTTCACCATAGTTTCTCTTGTTTCAGAGAACATTACATATGTTTATAGCAGACGCACATTGACACATTCGTATCTACGGCGCGTAACTGTCATGTTTGTTGATGCAAATAGAGAGACTCGCGTTTTACTACGCTTTCAGTGATTCACTGATGAGCTTACAAGCTTTGTGAGCTTAAGCTTGCCAGCTTAAGTTCACAAAGCTTGTAAGCGCCAGTGTGTGTCGTGCCTTTCTTTTTTGTGGATCATCTTAGGTGTTTGCGCTGTAACGTTAAGTTCATAATTATGCAAATGCGTTTTGTTTGTTTCCTGTACTGCAAAAGATAAGTGTGCTAAACGCCAATTTAGGTATTTATTTATCAGCATCGAAAACTGCTTCCAATGCTGATCGACACTAGACTTTCGTAAATATGTTTGCCGAATGCAGCGTTTAAACCGACACTCTTACGGACTGCTCCATTCAAAGTTTTCTCAATTCACAGCGGTGCAGCGTCGATTACTCGTTTTTGCATCATGTATAACGAAATGTTATCATGGAGGACATTCAGCTTCCTGTTAAATGCCAGAAGCGTCAGGAGGCGCATCTGTGCTTTTTATTTGGCCGATTTGGTATCGGAGCGGGTGCTTGGTTGAACCGATACGGTCCCGTGTGAGCACTCTGTACATGCCTAGCCGCGTTCTAGCTTGGCGGTTGAGATACGCTCAGCTAGTATTTGTATTATATTATCTCGAAACCTGGCTTGTCATGAAAGCACAGAAATAATTTGCGGAGTATTGCTTTTATTATGGAACTGTTAAGTTCCACGTTGCAGCACGACAAGCAGGCAAAACCGGCATTGAAGAACCTGAAAAAATTTGAAGACTTGCAGTTGCATTTATACATAATCGTTATTGCCATCATGATTCTCCTAGTGAATTTATAGGAATTAATAACATTTCGTCTTTGGAATCTCGCCTTAAGCTAGCCAGAACAAAAACCTAGTGTAATTTTTTTGAGCTGTAAACTTGATACACAGTCCCACCACCCGTATGCAGCCGTCATCAACAAGACCTGGAAGGCACCACTATCATTATATGTTAACTCAAATATCCGTTTGACACTCCTTGCAGATAACATGTATCACTCTATTCAGCAGTTTGACAGCACTTAACGATCGTTTTCTTCTGGCTAACAGTTTATTTCATTTTGTTGTACTTTACAGTTGTACGTTCGTTATAATTGTGGAATAGACTCAACAAGCTTTAATTATCATTCTTTCATTCTGGCTCATAATTTGCCGCCTTACGTGTCTCGCAATACAGCATTCATTAATGTGCATATGCGTCTAATATTATGGTATTTTACACAGTTATTTGAACAAGAAACTTCCTGATCTACTCCTGCTTATACCAAACCTAACCTGCTGTATAAAATAGTGAACAAAGAATGCAGCAGGTACATAATCAGAACGCTACAGTGATACATGTTTTCTAGGCAGTGAGGTCCTGTAATGTTTACTAAAACACTTTTCAAACCAAACACGAGAAGAAGGTCAGGGAACGCACTTTAACCAGCGGCATTGTGCTGCCCAACTAATACTCTTAATACTCCGCATCCACTGACTGGTACAAATGACCCCGACATACGACATAAGAAAGCACCGCATTTGCACGATCATAAGTCCACCCGAATACTTATATTCGGGTGGACTTATGATCGTGCAAGGCTACTTATGATCGTGCAAGGCTACTTATGATCGAGTTCAGGCTACTGCCAATACATATATTGTTTATTTTCTACAGCCTGGCTAGCATACAATTTAACCGTTTTCGTTTTGAAGTAACATTGCGAAGTGGAGCTAACATATTATATTGCCTTCCAGTGCGAAATTAAAGTGGCGTTTACGCAGTGAAATAACCTTATTTGGGTTAAATACTGTGGATATGCCATTCTTGAAATACTGTTAAAAGCCGCAATTTTTTCATGAATATTGTTGATGGCCGAGGGCCACCTCTAGTACGTTTGTCACGGAATTACTCAAACGCAACCAATGTCACTGAGCTACGTCCAACAAGACAACGGTATGACGTTTATGAAGGGGGGGATGCAGAGAATGATCGATTTCAAAGTACTACAATCCCATCGCGTATTCATTAACTTTTTGCAGCGCACTCGCTGGGGGCGTGCAAGTACAGAACTCTACTCACTTGTAACCGTGATCCTTCCTGACGACTCATCTTTGCCTTCAGAGTTCACAGCCACGCACGTGTACTTCCCCATGTCTTCAAAAGAAATATGGTCGATGACGAGCTCTAAAACTTCCTTGCTTTCAAACAGCACCTTCACGCGGTCGTCTTCTCGCAGTTTCTTTCCATCCTTGTAGCTGACAAGTAACAGCACACAGGTATTTATATGACACCTTTACGTAATAAAATATCTTATCCAACCTAATAATTGTTACCGAGGTTCCTATGTTTTAGCACTAAAAACGACTAAACAACGTTATTTTTACAGTGAACTTGGTGTGGTAGCTTACAATGTTACTTCCGGTTCTGGGCAGCCTCGTACCACGAGCTCAAAGCGAACTGATGTGCCTTCCAATAGCTCTGTGTCCTTCATCTTGACCTTAAACACTGGCGCATGGGGAAGTACGGTCCCTCCAGGGCTCGTAGGCCTCGAGTCAGGCTTGGAAACGCTATGCGCTGAAAGAGAAAAGGGAACAGTAATGTGACCAATCGTAATTTCTAGCTCGCCAAAGCTAAGAACCAAACACATCAAACGCCAGCGCAATCAACATGCGGGAGATAATCACAAATGTAACCTTCACCTCTTTTGTACATATCTTTCATAACCCCGTTAAGGTGGCATAGCAACGCACGATATGTCAAGTTAGCTCATAAGCTTGCCAGCTTAAGCTCACAAAGCTTGTAAGCTCATCAGTGGATCGCTGAAAGCGTAGTAAAACGCGAGTCTCCCTTTGGGTATATCACATATCTGTATAAAGGTGTGTTCTTGTATTTAAAAAATTAAGAAAAAGGAAAAGACCTGTCAAATGCTTGAGAAAACAGGTTCTGTCACCTGGTTTCACGTAGAGCGGTGCGCTGCACGAAGTTGTTCCTTCGTAGTTGGACGCAATAATGGTGTACATTCCAGAGTCTTCAGTGGAGGCGTCGTTGATATGAAGCTTGTACTTCCCATCTTCTTCACTTGTTTGAACACGGGCCGATTTTTTCAGAGGAACGTTGTCTTTTAGCCAGTGCACCTTAGCTGTTTCTGGGGAAGACACCTCACACTCCAAAAAGGTGTTGTCATTTTCTGTGAAAAAGTAGCGCAATAGAAGTACAGTTAGGCACCAATGTGGATTGTAGAGTAGATTAATTGGCATATAAAGCTCGTAACGGTCAGCTGCATAATGCAAATGAGAAAGAGGTGTGTAACATGCAGCATTTAAATGCGAGATGATGCTTGAAGTTCTTCCCTGTGTCAACCATAATACTTAAATATCTGGCTACTGTCAGAATAAGATGTCTACTGGGCTTGTATATAAAGCCTCACAGAGTGAATGTTGTCAGAGTAGATAATAAGAGCGGACGCAACATTCTGCAGATGTTTTGCAATGCGTTTGGAAGACAGATGCAAAGGAAGAAGTGGTGCTCCTTTCACGCCATCTTATGTTTAAGTTAAAGAGGCTCTGATAAACTCCAGTTTGATAGTTCCAACGTTTAAGTTGTTTGTCGCCTTTCGTCTTGTGCATTGCGTTAAGATGGCGCTATTGCAATACCAATCATGAGAGGCAGCGCTGAAATATTGGGCGGAGCATTTTCACAGGCTGCTTGAAGATGAATTAGGAAGGAAAGTAAAAAAAAGACAAGAAAAAATGCTCAGCATTTTTGCGCGTGGTTGGCCGAGATGTCGTGCGCCGCTTGTGCTGCAGCGAGTCTCACTGAGCATGTTTCGTATTACGAAAGCACAGAAATAGCGAGTAGATGGGGACAAGGAAGTGGGGAGCAAGGAAATAGCTGCGTTATAGTGAAATACGCAGCGCGCATTTAAGTCATTACTAATGTTTTCAGACTTAGTCTTAGCAAGCACCGATCCAAGCTCATTACAGGACAAAGCATAATCTTGTAAACTGTAGGTATATGAGGTAAAAAAAAAAAATTATACACCTGTTTTTTACAGTACTTTGTTAGTTCCGTCATAATTGTGATGCTCCAATTAAAGGTTACTGCATTAAAAAAACAAGTTACGCGTTTGTTTGGAAGCAAACCTATTGAGAAGGAGGCGTTGATAACAAATGAGGCAGTTAAGAAAGCGTGGACAAATTTAAGTGTACATAGTCTTCAAAGCATGCAATATTGAATTAGAACTTTGCTGATACAGTTACTTAGTAGTGCCAGCGGAGATGACTCAGGCTGTGGAAACGGATTAATATTCAATAATATACATAGACTTATAAACGCCGCCTCCTAGTGTTATTATTGGCACATCAAGAAAAGCCAAACGCAGAGAGGAATTCGCGAACATACGCGACACAAAATGGCTACAAAAAAGAATAAAAAGGAAACTAACGTGAGCAGGTGAGGCCGCGAAGAGCCTTGCGGAACTGCGGCTTCCCTGTGGCATCCTTCTTGGATGCTGTTAAATAAACAGATTCGTCTTCAGCAAAAGAATTCAGAGATTGAATTTCTGAAAAGCACCAGAACACCAGAAGTACATTTCAATGCATTAAGCTAACACTTGGCGAAGGCAGCTACTCAAATAGATACCTTCGGCAATGCCTGATGACTTTTATTTCAAGAACAAAAGTTTAACAGCTCAATACGTGCTGCAACATAGCTAAATATAACCGTCAATGGTTCAAGTAAAGCAGAGTGTTTGTTGTGAAGTGTGCTGTCATTGTAGTAAGGTGGTAAAAGATAGATAGTTTGCGCCACCTTGTAGATTGACTGGCGCTTAGCTGCTTAAAGGGAAACTGAAGAAGTTTTAGAATTGGAAGAGTTACGGTGGTTTCGAAGGCTGCCACAGCATAACTAAAAAAAAAATACAGGGGTCACGTGAGCGCTCTATTCGAATCATGCACCCCGCCGACACCTAAGATGACGTCACGATCGTCTTCGCCACCAGAGCCCGTCAACCGACGCGCGGCGTCTCCCACAGACGCTGCGGCTTGTTTTTGCTCATAAAGCGAGTATAGCGGTGACTTCTGGCCTGTTAAACTATGATTTTCGTATTCAGGAGGTGAAAAACGTTAAGAATTAACTGAAAGTTCACTTCTTTTAAAAGTGCTTCAGCTGACCTTTAAGAAAAAGGAAATAAAAAGTGCAGATCGTTCTCTAAGTGTTTCTGAGCGTTTAAAAAAACGCGATATCTTCTAAAGGTCTGAAACGAGTGTCGGCAGAATTTTTTAAACGTTCTATTGCATGTACTTCTCCCAAACATCTACCAAGAGGTCGGCATATGAGCGTGACCTGATACGAAAACAAAGAGTACTGGTATCAAACAGCGAGTGAGGATAGAAAATAAAGATAACTAATATGCAGTTCAACTTAGGTCATTATTACGCTCTGAAGAAGGTGACCATCAGTGAGAAAGCAGGAAAAAAACATAACTAATAAAGACATGATTGACGTGACGATAAACGTGACTACTTTTTGCTGTGTTGAATCTCTTATTCCACGTCTAGCCTTAAATTGCGCTTAAAAAATTGCGCTTAAATTCCGCGGCTGTATATAGTTATTGCTGTATGACCATGACAATTTGAAACAGTGTGTAATTTAAAGGTGCCTATCTAAATGAGCCGAACCATAGTGACAAAGTGCCCATCAGAAGCATCTGCTGTAAATATCTTACAAGGACGCGATATTTCAACTTACAAAATAAAACTAGCATGTGCTGTCGGGCTAGCAGTGCAGGAAGAATAAATTGAAGTTGTATAATGGTTGATGAAACAGTTCTTCAAAGAAAGAAGAGCTGGAGGAAAACTACAAAGCTTACTGCAAAATTGTAGGCAGTTTCACCGTAATGAGCAATAATGCTTGCTACAAGCATTTCATGCAGTGAGAATTATTCGTATATGTGACGGTATGTTTCTACACGGACACAGACATTTTTGCTACACAGCTTATTGATTCTTTTCGCATCCATCAATATCGAGGAAACGCCACAATACTTTCAAATACGCTGAGAGAACACTGTTGCACTTTGAACGTGACGCTGTATACGTCATGCACTAGTTGCTTGAAAAGCGTCTATGGCACGCTGAAAGTGCTCAACATCACGCTTGCACACATGCTCACAGCCTATTTCTGGCACATCCGCAACATACTTTAGTGGTGAACATTATAAAAAAATACTGATTTCAAGCAACGGTTACCCGCGATGTGTGGATTCCAAAACAACGTGTTAATATGTGACAAGTAGCTGTCGCCGTGGTTGCTTTAGTGGCTATGGTGTTGGGCTGATAAGCACGAGGTCGCGTGATCGAATCCCGGCCACGGCGGCCGCATTTCAAAGGGGGCGAAATGCGAGAACGTCAGTGTACTTAGATTTAGCTGCACGTTATAGAACGCCAGGTGGTCCAAATTTCCAGAGTCCCTCACCACGGCGTGCCTCATAATGAGATCGCGGTTTTGGCACCTAAAACCCCATATTTTTAAGCAGCTGTGTTCCTGAATATTTTGTCTCATTAAACATTTTTGCGCGGTACATGTTTGCTTCGCTATTGCAGCCTCTTGAAAGCACTTTAGATGTTTCCTTTCCACTTTTCGGGGGGGGGGGGGGGGAGCGGGACGTGTTATGTACATTATACGAACGATGTACGACGTACGGCATGGGATGTAACGTAACGTACCTCCGCATATGCTTTAAAATGAGGCCCATGCTTATCCCCATAAACTTACGTATCGCTTACTTTCTTACTTCGAAGTTGCATAGCGAATAGCTAGAACGAGAGCATGGCAAAGAACTATAGAATCTGCACGCTTTCGCGTTGAAAAAGTAGTAACATTGGTCGGGCACGCCTAATTTATATGCATTACTCTAGCAAGCTCCGGAGTCGGATAAGCATTCATGTACGCACCGTCAATCGAAGTGACCGAGCCGGATCGGATGCTTTGAGTGGCAGCACTCGTGGCTTCCTTGCTGGCTTCAAAGAGCTCAACCCGTGGCATAGAAGACGACGCAGGTTCGGGGCTCACAGGTACCGCCGTGGACTCGGACAGTGAAGTCGTTCGGCTGTAGCTGCTCTTTTCCTGCTGGCGTTCGGACGTGTCGTCCACTTGCATTTCTTCAATAACTGCGTTAGGAACACCCTTGGTTGTAGCCAAGCTGCTCTCCGCCCTTCGCTTACGAACGCTATTTGTCGCTACGGCAATTTACGGCCGTGTGAGACGAGCGCGCTGACGTAGAAAACAAAAAACCTACCTTCGCTTGCAACCCTGGAAGCCTGCAACTCCCGAGCCCATTCCTTTTTCTGTTCGATGTCTTTCGCTCGGAGAGTGATTGGTACATCCTGACCAGAAGAATCTTTTTGCAAGACCTTGAGCGTTGTGTCATCTTCGCCATCATCGACTATTTCTGACTCCGAAGTCTATAAGGAAGGGAAATTATATCAGCATTTTGCAGGCCACGTCATTGATTCGCACGCTATTCTAAAGGAACTGAGAAATGTGCATTGTGCTATAGAAAGGAGGCTTTTCATCAAACAAGTGGCCCCACTGCTTGAATGGAAAAGCGATACCTGATAAACTCACTGAATACAAAAACACTGCGACAGCTAGCTATGCATCAGTTATTCCTCTGTGAGAGTCGTAATCGTAAGTAAAATTCAGCCAGTTAAGTTTTTCAAAGCTGAAGGTTATTCTTTGGTAGCAGATGATTACGTAGCATTGATGTGGCTATAATGGCTAAATCTTTTCTTTCATGGAGCTGATTACTCAATTTTTGAGTTGATTTGTGCCTATCAGTACACGAATTATTATAATTAGCCTTACTATATTATAGAATCACTGACTCGGGCACCATAAACGAGAAACTTCTACAATCTGGCCAAAATACACAGCTTTTTGTCGCATGCAGCACGAGCTGAATACAAAGCGTGCAGTTATTATGGACCAAAACCAAACATCACTGCATTGCTGAGCATGCGAAGACGCCTGCACAATGTACTGCCGAAATCGAGCAATGTGCACTAGTGTGGTCAAGATAAAGCCAGACACTCAAAAACGTATCAACGGACAATCTTTCATGGTTGCTCCCCATTCAAAATAATTCCGGAGTACAAGTTTTCACGGAGTAAACGTGTTAGGTCAAGTGCAACGGCGAGCGCTACAGGGCAAACTATAGTTAGCATGCCAGATCTCTTTTCACATGCAGAGGTCAAACGACCTCGCTTAGCTCGTTGAATTGGAGGTGATCACGACACTGAGGAGGGTAGATCAGCGTCTCCTGCAGCTAACAGACGGCCTGCGCGTCGCTACTCTGACGTCATCTAGGAAGGCCGGTGTCCGTTGAAAACGCGCTTTCGAGAAAAGACGCCACGCTCCACCCACGATAGCCTGCTGAAATTAATGCACACCCAGCCTTCCCATGTGACATCAAAACTCTAGAACCCGCAAGCCTTCTGTAATCTAGGAGACGGTGGGAGAGTGCAGGTGGTAGTTCATTTTTGCACATGTGATCTAGGGAGGGCTCTTACAGTGGACGGACGGAACGCCAGTGTCTCTCAGAGCGCGTCCTCACCTTGATCACATTCTTGACGAGGTAGATATTTCGGTTGGCTCTAATTTTCTTCACCTCAGTTATGCACAACCTTCCTTTGAAGAGGAAGAGATAACGTAGCTGTTCACGGTTTTTTGCGTCGGTAACATCAAACCAGCCCTGTACCGAAACACAATAAACATGGTTGGCGCTAGAAATTTGCGAAACGCCCCAGTAGTCTGCATACTCTGCGTTTTCATCGGTACTATGTCTACAGCTGTGAACAGAGAAACATGTGGCTGTTTTGTACATTGCTCTTTGTTCTGACGTGACGACAGAGACTTATGACCGTGTTCTATGACAGAGACCTTCGCACAATGACTGTTTCGCAGAAATGTTCACTACCTTGCTAGAGAGTATAAAATGGAAATGTATGGCGTTTTAGAAATATTTATCTGTCTTTAATATCTTTCGGTGTGCGTTTTTTCTAGAACATACTCTTCGAAGGCCAGAATATGCGTAAGTCGGACGTAAACAGACAAACGTTGGGAGTACCGGCTTAGTGCACAGACAATGCATAGAAGCTGAGAAGTATTTAGGCTCACATTGAAAGCTCACACGCAATACTTACCTCTGAAATTGCTTTCTGAAGGTTCTGGCTAGTACCTAATCAGGTTCAAGAATAGGCATGTAGTGGTACTGTTTATTTGTAGATTAAAAATAAGAGTGATTAGAATTAACACACCGTGCAAATGCCAAGAAAAGCAAAAAAAGCCGCTTTACGATGCTGAAAACACCTGAGAACAAATATTTTTCGGTAATGTATATAGGACTGTTTAGGTTGAGTTAGAAGCCGGTTTTGCCACAAGAACTTCGCAAAAGACACTATGTAAGGAAAGCATTAGCAGGAGCGCCCATTCTTATAGCAAATATTGAAATTATACTGTTAGGTGCATGAATAATTTCGTTGAGCTGCAGCAGAGTTTAGCATGCAGAACATGAATAAAGTTGGAGCAAAAGTATGGCGTAAGAAAGCGTAGATGTGACAGATGCATCAAGTTGCGTGCGGAGCGTGATGCTACGGCAAAACAAGTCACAATTATTTTGCTCTACGTCACTCATTATACTTCACATTTGAATCACATGGCTTAGAGGTTATCACTTTTTCCGCAAGAACCGCGACAGCTGTATACGTATCTACAGGCGGCCGCTGCTAGTGAACGAATGCGCCTCACACAAGATCCCCTAGAGCCTATCGGCGTTTGGAAATATCACAAAGATAATTTTGAAGTGCCGCCTGTTATGTTGACTATAATGATGATTTAAACGCTGGAAGATGCTTCTTTATGATGGAAAAGCAAGCGTCAATGGCAGTTTCGGTTACGTGTCCGTAATCTGATGCAGTCACGGCCTTTATGAGGACTAGCGTGACAGCATAGTGACCTGAAGTGAAGGCACGACAACGACGGTGGACGAAGGGGGAACACACACACATTTGGTGGCGCCCTGTGTGTGTGTTCCCTCTTCGTCCACCATCGGTGTCGCGCCTTCACTTGAGATCATGCTCAACCAACACGCCCAACTATCCATCCTAACGTAGCATAGTGACCTTCCGACAATATTACGTAACTCATGTAAGTCACAATCTCTCACACCCGCTCTTCAGAACTGCTGACATAAAGTTAAGTGGTAATCGCTTCTTTAAGTGAAGCTACTTACGTGCTTGATGACTCTGCCCCAGTTGTGGATGTTTCCATGATAGCCTTCTATAGCGTTTATGTATTGAAGGTCTGAAGCCCGCTGAGGAATCGCCTGCATAAAATCTAGTGCCCGCTGAAGGTCTGAGTAATCTTCGTGCAGGCGCGCTGTGTACTTGATCAGTTCCTGGTGGAATGCAAAAGTAATTAAATGAAGTGGTTCCAAACCTGTGGGTGGACATTTTACAAACGTACGCTCTGTTGTTGTTTTTTTATGCCACCAGGCTCAAAAGTAAAAACAAAAGTTATTGCTAGGTGTCATTAGTCCATAGGCTTTGAGGTCTGAAGCCTTAGGACTTCCACATGAAAGGAAATAATTGCAAGATAATAAGTATTGCAGGTTATCGCTGTCTCTGGCTTTCCAGTACCTCTGACATAACTCTTTCCATTGCGGCTTGTTAAGTTTTACCCGTCCTACCCTACCTGGTACTTGTTTGCAGGTTGTGTACCAGAAAGACGCAAAATAAGTTTTGGCTCGTGTTAATATAGGTGACAGTTTCATTATTACATGTTTTCTTTTTTTTTACTTTCGTCGTGTACTTAGGAAACGCAGGAAGTGTAACATCTGAATCTCGGCTGTGCGGCCCTCACTTTTCATTAACAACAGTACTATAGGCTGTGCGTTGTTTTTTTCTTTTACTGTATCTTCAGGTACATCCTCCCGAATTTTTTACTGTTACGCGCGAGCATCGACCGCACACTCAGTCAGCGCTTTGCAACGGGGATAATCTGTGAGACAGCAGTAGCATGCGCAGGCACATACAGCACTCTTCAGTAAATGCATCGCATGCTACGCTGTTTCCTTCAGGACGACACATTGCTTACTAAGCAAGAAGATTCGTGACGTTACCATATGTGATTACGCTCGCGCTAGAGAGTGCTTTCTTTCTGAACCTGCGCGCACAGTTGCCAGTCTCACAGAATATCCTCGTCTTAAGGCGCTGATATAGCTCCTGGTCGACGCTCACGCGATATAGTTAAATATGCGTGAGGCTGTATATACTCTTTCCTTGAGGGTGGACTGGAAATAACGCCACTCGCCGGTACCACATCACATACACTTTCTGCAGAGTTTAGGCCTTGGCCTGTGTCCCTCAATCGAGGGAGGCTAATGCAGGCCACAAGTTCCGCTTGTATACCTAAATTCATGAAACTTTTTAATAGGCTAGTCTGCTTGCTTACTTTTTATTATCGCACATGCGCATAAAACAAATAAAGCTTAGGCACAAAATTCAAAAGGTCGGAGAACTGCCTACCACCTGTGTTGTAGCGTGAGCCACGGGGAAGTTGTCAGCACAGGCACCGCACTATATTTAAGCAGACGCGCAAAACGCCAAAGGTTCGTTAGCTTCAGCACGTCGCCCGCCTGCTCTCACAGTACATAATAGCCCTGTAGAATTTCACACAGTGTCCTCAGTACGCACCTCGGTACACGTTACGGCTTTACTGAAAAAGTCTCATTCGGACACATATAAAGCGAACGCAAAAAGGTAATTAACCATCCAGGAAGAGAGGTAAAACCTATTTGAAATCAAGACAGTAAGGTCAGAATTGCCAACTTTTTGCCGGAACTTACTTTCAGCAGAAGTTGGTAGTCGTTGATGCGCTGGATAGGGAGCTTTAAATGATCGGATAGAGTCTTATCATCGCTTATCCTGGCACTGAAATCCTGGAAAAGAAATCCAATACCGAAAATAGACAGGCATTATCCTAGATGTATGCAAACACTTGCCCATCGATACGGCTCGCCCCTTCGGCTGGAGCACACTTACGTCAAAGTACTCTTTAAGGGGTCCAGACGCCAGCAGCTCTTGCGCACGCGGGAAGTCTTCGCAATATTTGACGTGCTTATCGAAGTCGCGCTCCTGAAGAAAAAAAAAGAAAGAGAGAAAGAGAGAGAGCGTATATACCAAGGGATTGCGCAAAACGTAAACCGGAATTAGTCACTACTTAATAATAATAAGTATTATAGGATTTTTACCAGCCTCAGAAATGTAACGCCCAGTTTGGCAGGCTCGCTTGCGTTGAACTGTACGCCTTTAATCAATTCCCTGAAAAGATTGAAAAAAATAATGAAGCAGAAATCAAATTTTAAGCTATAACAACCGACTCCCTTCTTTCATATCACTCATAGTAAGAGGAAAATATTATATTTTCTGGTATCATTTAAAGCAGGCTAAGCTGATTCTTGGTATGTTTCGTTGAGAAAGGCACGTAAATATACTATACTGTTGCCCATGAGGTACTAGATTATTGCTTTCCCTTAATTTAATGTCGCCTAAAAGTGTGTAGTGAAACTTTTGCTTCATATATAGGAGAGAGAGAGTGAGAGAGAGGTGAGCTTCAAGTGGGTCATTGTCCGGGCCGTCGTCAGTGGTAGCACGTCAGGTGCTGCGTTGAGGAGATTTGTGCGGTTTTCAAATTCAGATCTAGTTACGAGGAGCCAAAGAAGTTAAACGACACACATCGTCTAACACCGTAGATCTACTGAATCATGTGTGCTAAAACTTATTAAAGTTCTATTCATAAAATTAAACAAATGCTTTGATACAAACAATTTCATAGGAACAAACGCGGGTAAGAACAATGGATGTTTTCTTCGCGTGCACTTCAAAGGGACGTTCATGGAAAGTATTGACTTCTGTTTAATTCGTAGAGTGCGCCTCTGCAATAGCAAAAAATATTCGTAGTTTAGGCTAGTGAAATACCACAGAGTACTCTTGCGCTGGGAGCCTGGCGTTCCTCGAAGCGATGTAACGGCAGCCTCACCTACCTTCCACAGGAAAGCGGCCGTGCTAAATGGATCGCCGCTCTCTCTCCTTGAACGAGTGCAAACGACGCAGTGCTTTACATTCGATGCCTACAGTTATAAAGACGCGTGGTGAGGGCTTTTTGAATTTGCTGCCTCCTCACCCGTGACCTCATGAATTGCAGCAATATCTGGCAGCAGATAGTTAATTGCAGACTAATAATAATAAGAAGTGCTCGTTAGAATTCTTTAATCTGCAGTATTTTTACAACTTTTTCGCACATAGTCGAGTGCTCAAATATATAGAAAGGTACCGTGACATCGGTCACGTCACAATGTGATTTCCGGAGTGGCAATATCGGCGCGAAATTCAAAACGGAAAGTTTGACGTTAACTTATTTATTATTATTAAGCCATTCTTTCTCCGCTGAACATACGCGGTGATATCTCTCAAAGTCTAAAAGCATAACCTGATCTACTGATTTATTTAATGTCCATTTTAGAAAAAAAAAAAGCTCGTCACTCGTATTTATGAGTGCATAGGTGAGCAGTTTTCATCCCTAAATGGCTCATCTGGGCCAAAAGTACATTGGCATACACAACACTACGAAAAGAGCAGGTTACTCACGTGTTATGAAAGTCACATATGTCTTTAAAGTTGCTGAACAGGACGTCCTTTTGGTCTCTCAGCTCTTTTGGCATGACTGGGTTTTCCATTTCTTTCAAATAATTATTTACAACACGCTGCATGTCCCTTGAGAAGTCCTCTTCCGTCTCAACGAGTTCTTTCACAACCGCCCTGAAGATGTGAGAGAACATTGAAGTCGCCGCCTAAACTGAAAGCAACATCATTTAGAAGTGGTTCCAGGTAAATACCGATTGTCCTGGATATATGATGCCTCGCAATAAACATGCATGCGCAACAGTGAGCAACGTATATGTTAAGATAAATTAGTCAGGTACGCCCTCTTCCAATTCTACACTCTTTTATATTGTCAACTGCGCTAAGCCTTTCACCTCCATATGCGCGACATATGTGCATTGCTAGCACTTGTGCCGCTTGCACGATAGTCTGGCACAGGTCGACGACACCCGACTACTTGCACGCCGCCACTTACAGCGCTCAGACCCTGATGTGCGTGTCGCCAAGGAATCGTGCCCCACACCAACGTCTGCCCGTGCTTTCACCCGCCGCCCAATGTCCCTATTGCTCGGCATACGCACCGGATGCATTAATGTAGCAAGTCGCCTTCACCGTCAAGCACATGCGCCGAGCCCATCGTGACCGGCTTGTAAACACTAGGGCGAAACACTTGACCATTTGCATTTAGAACGCTCAATTTTTAACGGGTGTAGCCCTGTGCTGCTGAGTACAGTGCGACACCCAGCAACTTGACTTTTCTTGAACTATGCTCAAGGATTTTTTATCTTTAGAAAGGTCGTGCTTTAACCCGATCGATACGAGGCTCTCGCAGAGCTCTACTGGAATTCTTCTAAACTACGGGACTCGAATCTCGTCTATTGTACTCATATGAGTACTCTGTGTTGTATGATAGGTGTTATGGTGTGCCTTATGCTATGTTCAGACTACGTTCGTAAGGCGCCGATTTTTCGTAACATACGTAAGCGGAAGCGCAACAAGCGTATGCCTCTAGTTCAGACTGCGAACGTAAAGGTACCAACGTGCGCAATTCTCGCAAAAATCGTGGGTGAGAGTGTTAAAGGGTCGGCAACATTTACGACTGTTATGTTACGACCGTTGCGACACAGCCAATGACCGATAAGCTTTCGGCTTTCAACAACCGGTGACGACACTTCCGTCCTCCCGTCTGCAGACAGCTCCGGGCGCGGGAAGTGCCATTCCGCCTTTCCGTGCGCACGATTGGCTGTGTTCATAAAACTTTTTGCAGTGCGTCTTGCGAGACTGCTTTCAGTTCATCTGGTTTATCCGCCGAGGAAATCGATGGCCGCAGATGCGTGCTCCGAACTTCGATGAGTGGTCTCATTAGGTTTTCAAGGAAGCGGAACTGCTGGGGCGACATGCGCATGATGTTATGAAACGTCGCAGCGTCACCAACTCGGAGCTTGGCGAAAAGGTTGTGAAAATCGCCGTCCACGGCCCTGTCGAGAAATACTTGCCGCACCCAAACGCTTCTGCGTCGCCTTCGTCGTCTTTGGGCGATTGAATACATGACTATAAGTTTGTTTTGAGCGTGAATTTCTTCGATCTCGGCCAGCGCTCGCATGTTGGCAGGAGCCATATTGGACCGCTGGTGACGTCGATTCTGCAGCTCCAAATTTGATTGGCCTGTTGTAAAAGCCGTAATTTAAGCAGCAGTAAATGTGAACAAAGGTGCCGGCCTAACTGCCGTAACGTTTTTTACAGCCGTTACGTTCGATACGCCAAAAGAGCTGTTACGCGCGTTACGACCGTAGTGTGAACATAGCATTACTTTTCTTTTTTCCCGTTTTTATCTCCTTCGTTCTCATTCGTGTCTTCTTTTTGCCTCCGCTTAAAGCGGGATGATGTGGTGCCCCTTTTAGAAGGCAACCGCTATAGCCCGCTTGTCTTCTTTATATTATGAATAACAATAATAGCGCACAGCGTAAACTGTTTAGATAATGCTTCTTGTGTGTTGTGCGAACGCTACTTGCAGCCGCATCCTTTTCTTATTTCTGTTATACTTGATATGTCTCGCTGTTGTAGTTACCTTATATAGATATGTGACTTGCGTTTGTGTGTCTGGTAGGTGTGGATATTATTTATGGTTAGTTTGTTTTTCCTAATTAATTTTGCCCACGTAGAGTATTTGGGATTTCGGTATAGCCGCATTAAAGATGCCTACATTCCTGTTTTTGTATATTTTGAGTGCTAAAAAAATTATTAAATGGCTTTGCCAATCCTCGTCGAGAAGTCGACTATTTTCTTTTTTAGATTTATATGTACTCTATCGCCTTTGTGCAATACGTAATCGTCGAACATATTCCCCTTGAAACTAAATTCCGACGATATTGCCTCCCACTCCCCCGCCCCTTTCACGAAAAAAAAAACAAGAAAAGGAAAAAAGCTTAAAACTGGGGCGTCCGGCAAAGCAGCGACAAAAGTCCGCACAAATTTTTGTATGATTATTTTAGAAAATTCTGGGATAGTATTTAAATAATAAATTGTGGGGTTTTACGTGCCGAAGCCACTTTCTGATTATTAGGCACGCCGTAGTGGGGGACTGCGGAAATTTCGACCACGTGGGGTTTTTTAACGTTCACCTACATCTAAGTACACGGGTGTTTTAGCCCCCACAGAAATGCGTCCGCCGTGGCCGGGATTCAATTTGGCGACCTCGTGCTCAGCAGCCCAACACCATAGCCACTGAGCAAACACGGCGGGTGGGCTAGCATTTACAAAAAAGTACTTACGCAGAGCTGTTCCTAAGACCCCAGATGCCCGTTAATAGCGATAATGGGCTTATCGCTAGCGCATGCTCTCCCGTGTACAAAAGGAAATAAGAAAAAAAAATTGCCGAGTTGGTGCTGGTTCATGGTTACGAACGGGGCTTGTCCTGCGTAATTTTTTTTCGCCGTCCTCGTCGTTCACGCTGCCCGTGTAGTTGAACGGAAATATCCCGCAGAAGCTCAGTGATCACTGGGAATTGCATGATTATATAAATGGCGTGTCGTGTGCACTTTACTGAACGTTTGGTGTTCAGTAAAGTGCATAGAGTGCCGGGGCGCCGTTTTGCATAAGCGCAGGTTGAAAAAAAAAAGTTGAGTAAGAAGGAACATGTAAACTCACAGATGACGTCTGGCGCTATAACGCGACCGTGACTTCATGTCAGATCGCTTTTATCCAGTGTGAAAACGATAGTTGGCCAAAGAAAAGAAAGAAAAGTCCGTTGGGCAGCGAGATTCTTACTCTCTTTTCGCGAACGACTCCCGATCCTTGGGAGCGACATGTTCTTCGACCACAGCGCCTTCTTTCTTCTCCAGGTAACAGCAGGGGACCCAGCCTTCTTGAGAGATCCCAGTTCGACTCGATCTGGTCCGGACGCGCCACCTGCATAAGGAAGTCGCCTGTGAGTGTTTCTTCGGGTGCCATTAAAAAAGAAAAGAAGGACAAGTTAACAGCGCTTCCCAAAACATCCCATCGCATTCACCTCAATCGCAAGCGTTGCACGGAGGCGCGTAAAGCCACAACTGCAGGGAAGCATGCAATTTGTCTGTACGATTTAACAAATCTTGTTGCTGAGCTAGTTGGTTCGGGATTAAAAACACAGAGGTTACGGCGCTAAGCAGACGAGGACGAAGTGAGACACAAGCGACACATACGGGCGCCCGTATGTGTCGCTTGTGTCTCACTTCGTCCTCGTCTGCTTAGCGCCATAACCTTTGTTTTTTAATTTATCTGTAGGATGCTGCAGTTATTCTCGCTAACAACTTGCATGTACGTTTGCTGAAGCATACTTTATGGCGAATGAGCGTGTTTTATTGATTCTTTAGCATATTTTGTATAAAAAATTGTTTATTGTCGCTTACTTAATTTTCATTTGCCCATTATTCCAAGTACGGAGCTTAATACCCTTGGGAATTCTAGCAATAATGCGCCACACTACAGTAGCAAGAACCCTAGCCATGTTCCTTACGTTTCTCCAGCGTGTCTTTTATCTCTTGCAGCAAAAGCGCACGGCATCAGGCACGTCAATGTAGCTTTAAGTGCGCATTCACGTTATTTAATATGCAAATTTTATCACCCGTGCGTGTTTAGTGACGCATCGTTTAGTTGGTCTATAGCATATATAGTTTTCCACGCGACAGTGATATTTCGTAAGCCACATAGGTAGCATTCCGCACATCGCTCGGTATGCATGCTGCGGCAGCTCTTAGTGGTATTTGTGGAAATAAGAAAATTCATTACTCTTTTGTCGAAATAAGCTGCGTACCGCTGGCTGCATTGATTCACGGAGTCCTTATTATCGCATTGATCTTGGTTTGTCTCGTGCCCCCCGCTATCCGAGCAATTTCCTCTACTACTCATCGCATTCATCTTGATATAAAAAAAATCTAGCTTCATCTTCCAATGTTTGCTTACAAGTGCTACTAGTTCTTAAAAAGAAATCGTCTATGGTAGTCTTGCCTCCTTTCTATATTGCATGTAGCCAGGATTCTGAAAATCAGTGATTTCTGGATAAATGTGCGCAGTTATCGTGCGATGTTCTTACTCGAAAACACGCGCACGGTACATATAGGGCGGCATTAGCTGGCATGATCCACGCTTGCTCCGTGTTGCGAAGAAGCAGGTGTGCAAATTAAACGAAAATACGCCATGCTGTAAACTTTTCTGCGAGAACCTGCGACTTACTTTCTAGGTTTCGAAGTGTCTATTACTTCCACTTCTTGTCCTTCTTTTAGCGGAAGCCCTTCATCGTCACTTGACAGGGGCTTGTAGTCGAGGATGGCCTCGTAGATTCCACCAATTACCTGCAGCGAAGAAAAAAACAGACCACGTGATTGATTTTTCGTGCGTCTTAGATTGATCTAAAACGCATGTCCAGAACTGTTTAGCCAGCTCTATCGAATAGTCAAGATAGGACATTCCTGCGTGGAAGATATATTATGTCCCTAAACGGGTGCAAGCGCGAATTCTACACAATTTTCGTGTTTTCACAAACATAAGTTGTGGTGCTTACCATCACGAATGTCAACGCATGCCAGGAAGCGTATGTGGCTGACATGTCTTATACGCTCGGCAGTGCCGCGCAGCCGTTGCGTCAAGAAAGCACTGCGCTTGCGTACGCAATAAAATACGGGTGCATATGCAAAAGCAGTGAACGCTCTGTGAATGTCCACATTAGACCTGTTTTACTAATGCGCCTGCATGCGCAGGCCTATACGTGTTGCGCCAGGTACTGAAGCTGTCTAGCGCACATATTTAGTATAAGTGACCCCCGACATTTAAGTTGTATTCACACCACGGGCCGGAGTGCCGATTTAGTGCGCTGACGAGCGGGACATGGCTCCGCTGCAACGAATCGCGCCGCTAGTGGCTCGTCCGTGGCGTGCTTGCAGTTCACCCTACACTACATCAAACCTCTCCTCAAAGAATCACTCACTCCCCGAACACGCATCTCTTATCTCCTCCAGGACCTTGCCTAGCATGTCCATAACGTGCTGGGAGAGACCTGGTAGGTAATGACACTCTCAAAACAAGAGCTCCATATCAGGGGCTGCATTGTGATAAAATGTATTCGCTCTCTCTTCGGTGCGGCGCAATTCAGCGGCCCTGAGCCACGTCAAGCTCGTCCGTATAGAATTCGGTCCGTCGTGTAAACCCAGCTTAAAAGTAAAACGTTTCAACACTGGCCATGCGCTTAACCCACATTCTGGATTTGGGATTCAGTTAAGTGCCCGCTTCTGCACCAGCTGTACCGCAAGCTTACGGAGACAAGAAATTAAGTGTTTTGATGCTTCCAATAACGATCTAAATGTAATTGCCATACCAGGCCAACAGACGTTGAATACAGTGAACTCACGGAGAAAATGACTATATTTATCGAACTCTATTGTTCTTGATAACAATGATCATGTGAGATAGCCAAAATATTCTTAATGAAGGAAAAGGGGAGAAAATACAACCTCGCCGCCGTTGGGAGCCGATGCCCGAATCTCTCGATGACGCGCATGGTGCGCAAACATTTCATATACGACGACGCGGCTGTCCATTCCCTTGGGTACTTATGCACCCATACGAGATTAATTGTGCCCACAGGGTTTTCACGGTAGTCTGCGTGGCGCGCGCCCCTTATCCAAACGGTTTTATCCCTCAAGAAAGCTTAATATCCACTGCGGAACATTTGTACTAAGCTTTACCTGTGAGAAGCAGAAGCAAGGGGTTTTATTTCCATGACGCAGGCGAGGCGGACACTTAACTACGAGACCTCGGCTGCCGTGTCTTAATTAGCAGCATCAAATGGCCTCGTTTTGACCGGCCACCATTTTACGGACGTGATTCACGGCTCTGTAGCCTTGGATGTTATTTCTCACTATACAGCATCATGAAATAAATTAAGTAAAGGTTTATCATGCAGCTGTAGAAACAATTCCAGTTAGCTGTAGCCTGCACGAGGGGTCGTAATGAACGCATGTAATGAGCGTCCACACCGAGAGGATGGAAGAAGGAGCCAGATTCAAATGTGGGAGGCTTCGCCTTGTGTTCCTCACTGCAAAATGCGCTTAATTTGGCAGGCTACCATTTTGAGGGGTGTGATTCACGACTCGGGGCGTCATCGCCTCGAAGGTTTTATACGCCAGAGCATCTTGAGCGCACACATCAACGAGCCAGGAACTGCGGGCGAGAGCTTCAGGCGGGAGAGTGCGTGGTGTCTGCTGCGTTACGCTTTAACGGCAGGCTCACCGAGGGAGTGAGTGCCGTGTGCACGGAGCGTGCTGTTCGTGCGGGACCCTGCGGGTGGCATCCGTGAAACCGCACACGGAGCGGGATGCGGACTCAGCCCGCGCGCAAGGGCGGAATGCAGACTGTCGCGGACAAAGGCACGCGCCTGGAAAAGGCGCGGGCTTCCTCGCGACGCGCGACGCGGCCCGGGGACTGGCGCCAGTGCGAGGCGGGAGAACGGAGACACGCCGCTTTTCTGGCATAAATCCAGGTTCCGCGCCAGGCGTTCTGTGTTCCTCGCTTTATTGCGAGAGGAAAACATTGGCTGTAGCGAGTTAGCAAGGCGGCCTGGTACCGTCCAGGTGTCAGCTTCAAATAATTGTTTGGGCGCCGCCGCTCGGTATGGGAACACCCATCTCGGAGCCTGCCCGGTCTTTCTTCCTTGTTTTTGAATTACGCAACCCTTCGGGGCGCATGGCGCTGCGCGCACAGAGTAAACAACTTAACGAAGGTTTCACAGAGCGTATTTTTGTCTGTCCCGCGGGACTGCCGCTGAAGGTGTGCCATTGTCTTGGGGCTAGCACAAAAGTACTCGTTGTATTCTATCTCTACCAAATATGACGACAGTTGCTGGTTACAATATTGCCGGTTGTTAAAGTAAATTGAAAATATTTAAATAATATATAATTACGCAAATACGACGTCAAAGTATATTTCTTGAGCTAGTTGTATCTTGTTAAAACGCCAGCCTGGAGAAAAACATTCCATTTCATTCTTCTATTTTATGTTTGTAAATGCAAGCATCTCAGAATAATGTCAGAGGCTATGTCAGTACAACTCCAGTGAACGTGAGTTATTGCATTGGCTGATACAGAGCACCCTTAGTTGCCGGGCAAAAATGTCAACACGTCTAAGTAATTAAACCCATTTATTCGAAAATTGACAAGGACCTCGCGTATGACACACAAACAATGCGGAAAGTTTGTACAATGCAGAGGTGCGAAACAGCGAGTCGGCATTAAAAGCGAAGAGAGAATCATCGAGCGACATATTAAAGCGTCCCGGGCTGAATGCCTCATTGGCGGCTCTCTGCTTGGTTCTAGAAGCGAAGTGTGTGAATTTCACGGGCACGTCACTAGCATCCGCCGCAAGCTGCACACAAAACCGTTCCCTTCATGGTCTCGTCTAATCGCCGCCTGCTCCGTTGTGGCTGGTGAAGGCGTCGTCTTTGGCGCTGACAAGCGGAGGCACCTCGTCGTCCTGCTGGGAACCCTCGTGACCGGAGACGCCGTTGCACTTTGGCATGTCGCAGATGACCACTGCGTTCGGAGAACTGGGCACATCCTCTTGTACGATGCCGCTGTCTACACTGGCCTCCGTGCCTCGACGCTTACTCAAGGCGTCCCAGTCGCTCCAGTCGAACGGCTCGTCGTCCTTGAACTCTCTCCAGTCACCGGTGTCGACGAAGCGGCTCTTGCGGTTTCGGACACTTTCGTAGTATGTGGCCAAGTCGAGCTGCTCGACGGAAGTGTAGAAAATGCCGTAAGCTTCCATTTTGGCAAGAAACTCTTCCTGGCTTTCGATAATGCCGAGCACGTCGCGTATGCGTCTCACGTGCGGTATCTCCAAGCCTTGAATGAATTGCTCCACAACGTGGTCACTGGTTGTCGACTCGCCAATGTCAGGGACAGCAAAATTTTTCATCACACCCCTATTCTCGAACCTTTCTTCAAGCTCCTTTATCTCTCGGTTCTTGATTACTTTGAGACTCGCTGGAAAGATGTCTCCCTTCTTTCCAACGATGAAAAGGCCGATCCTTTTATCGTTAGTGCGGACAGTGGAGATGCCGCCAGGTATCATGATTTCAACCTCAGGGAGGACAAGAAACTCCATGAACTCCTTGTCTTCCCTGGTGATCTCGCAAAGCATATCCTTTTGGACCGACAAGTTTGTGCCCAAAATGGGGTAGATGTACGTGTCGCCAAGCAGGGCCTGGTACTTACGGGAGATCTTGTTGTGGAAGTCGTACTCGGTGAGCAGTGTCATCTTGCCGTCGTCCGTGATGTACGGGAATATGTGCTTGTAGTCGGCGAACACTTCACTGTAGCCCGTGATCCTGCAGGTGGTGCTCATCGAAGTCTTGCGCTTGGGGATGAAGGGTACGTAGTGGTGCACCGACAAGTCCACGCCGGACACTCTGCGCACGTTGCTGCTGCGCCGCTGCTGCAGCTTCTTCTTGGTCTCTTCGTCCAGTTCCACGCTCATGGTGGTCCGGGGACACCGGGGCGAGGGTGAGGTGAAGAGGGCTGGCGGCGACACGAACACGGCTACCTCCGGCTAGGCACTGCTCGTGAATGCAGCGTTCGAAGCGACAAAACACGAGGCTGCCTCATATAGTGTGAACGCGCCGTGAAAGCACAAGCAAATCATGGGAGGCGCCGGGCCCCCGCGAGGCGTGCGCTCCGTCTCGTCCAATCGGAGCCGGGAAGGAGCTCTGGCGCAGATGGACGCTCTCCAAAGCTCAAGAATTCAGACGAGCCTCACTACAAACAGGGAATACTGGTCTCAAGTCCCTAGGCTGCTCCTCCCTAGATTTTTACAATCTTATTTCGGCGCACCCTATTGGCCCGCGCTACGGGGATTAAATTTAGCTCCACCGCATCTCTGGTTCTGGTGCAAAAAAGAACAACGACAAATTGGATCTTGCCAGCTTACTCACCCCGCGGGACAAACAGCGCGAGATAGCAATTCTTATTCGGCCAAATTTAACCGTCCTCCAAACGAGGCTGGGCTCCGACGGGGTGCCTCCCCTCCGCAACCATCTATCGCCGCTGCATCAGCCTTGAAAACTCGGAAGAAGCATTCCTCAGATGCCGTTAGTTCCACTCATCCGCCATTCTTCAAATAGAACGGGCCGTCTAGCGCTGCTTACATGGCACGCTGTCGGCGATCGGCTCCGTTTTTCACGCGCCCTAATTCGCGCTCACGCTAATTAGGCCCG
Source organism: Dermacentor albipictus (assembly GCF_038994185.2). Taxonomy (NCBI): domain Eukaryota; kingdom Metazoa; phylum Arthropoda; class Arachnida; order Ixodida; family Ixodidae; genus Dermacentor; species Dermacentor albipictus. The sequence goes on along the minus strand of NC_091821.1, from coordinate 224,765,608 downwards.
CGCAGCGCCACTTAGGTATTTTTTACCGCACAGGGGGCTCGCTTCTCACGACCAGCATACATCATAGCACTATGGTCACAGGCGAGATGCTTGTGTTACACGTGCGAAGGAAGTAAAACCTGCTCGCCCCTCAGGGCCGCTGCTTAGTCGGTCCACGAAACGCGGCTGTCCTGGTAGTTACAGTGCCGCCAATACAAACGCTGTCGGTGATAATTCCACGAACTCGTCAAACTGAATGAACACGTGTGGTTGTGCTGGCAAAAAAGAAAGAAAGAAAAAGGAGCAGTGCATATGCCTCATTAAAAGAAAGGCTTGCTAGCGTTAATGATATATATCCTACTGTTAGGCATGTGTTTCTGATTACCTTGATGTGGAAAAAAAAGGTCGGGATAAAAGCCGCGGCTTGAACCTAAATATTCAAACACAATAGCATGCAAACACAGTTAGTATGGTTTTGAAGTTTAAACTTCACTTTTAAACGGGTATCTGACGAAGGCCCCGAGTTTGTTCAAAAGTATCGTATGTTTTATTGCTGCATTTTATCCTTTACAAAATTCTTGCAGGGTGATAGTAAGCATTCGTAGTTCATTACTGCTGCGGGATTTACTTGCTGAACACGTCTCGCATTGAATTCCCTGTTGCGACAGTTTGGTAACGAGAAACGGAACACTTTATTCTTGATATTGCACTTCTACAATTCACAACGTGGACACCTCCGAAAATTTCCCAGAACACGAGCGAGTGAGTCCTTTAGTTGACCCTCACTTGTTGACTTTAAGTATATCCTACATCCGTAGCACTTGATGACATCTTTCTGCAGGGGCATCGTGTTCCTTCTTGCACAGATATCACTCACCGAATCTGAGAAGCAGTCATTTTAACTTGGCATCCTTTGACAACGCCTTTCAAAGAGCTGCGACAAATTGAAAAGAAATCCGGCTTCCATGTGATAAAAGGCCGTTTTTGCCATTCGGCCACGATCCAGCGTAAGGTGCCATGATAGACGGCATGCCGAATTGCCAAACAAGCACGGTAACCACCGCGTATACACGCAAGGCATTATTCCTGGCTCTTGTCCCAGCGGCACTCTGTCTGAGGCGCCGCTTCACACCTCGATGCGTGAGCTTGGCACAGGGTGGGTGCCACTTTATTTAGCATACTGCAAGGGGAGCGTTTTTCAGCCCAGAACTTCAGGCAGTACAATTATCACCACGCCGACCTGCCCTTGACAGTGCACAGGGCAGTCCGGTGCAGAGGGAGCGGCGCCTAATTGGTGCTGCGCAAACGGATTGTGTACACAGTCCTTAAGACGATGACTTCTCTCCCACGGTTTCTCTCTCGCTTTAATTAAATGCATGTAAGGAGTTGCTGGCGCCTGCTGGATGCGCCAGCTACTCCCTTGATAGACGTCTAATTAAAAAAGAAAAGAGGTGACAACATTCGACGGGCAATAAAGCGAGAGTAGCATTAGAAAGCGTGTCAGGAGGAGATCCCGTGATGAATTCACGAACCTTCGTGTTCACAAAGTGCGTTATCACGTATTTGCCGCACTACAACATAACCTAGCCAGTGTGGTTAAAAATAATGAGAAAAAGAGTAGCAGTAGTCTCGTTTGAAAAGCAGGAGTGCTGTGACGTATCCAACTATAATTATACGAAATGTGCAGATCTAGCACATCATTGTATACATCACAGCACTGTATAACTATAGGATATGTGTAGCTATTCTAAATGGAGTAAACACGTTGAGCCGAGGGATAAAAAGTAAAAACGTCCAGCATAATCTGAATCTGCAATCTGAATTTACAATAAAACGAGACTCCAATTTTCTTCAAGAAACTGTATTTGTGGGCACTCAGCCTGTCTTTATGATTCGGCCACGCGTACAAGAGTTGCTCCAATGACAATGGTCTTCTATGCTGAACTTAAAGACTTTGTTTTGTTTTCTTTCCTTTTTAATAACTTTTCGTGACCGGCAGGAAACTCGACGTTTTATGGGAAATCCGCTTTGTTTAAGTCGAGGCAGAACAAAACTAAATTGATGCAGAATGATAAGTGCGTAGAGTGCAATAAGTTTGCAAAAAAGGCGGCAAAGGTGAAAGTATTCTTCAGTCTATCTACTTTAAATTTCACCTCTTTAAGTGTACGCTGCTTAAGAAAAGAGCATATGGCGGCCAAGTCATCAACTGCGCATATATTACTTGTTAATTATCAGATAAAATATCAGTTGACCGACGGTCAAATTGCAACATATATGGTGAGAATTCATATCTGCGATAAGAGCGCTTTTATTTCATTTTAAAAGCAAAAAATAGTTTTCCAGGGACAGCCTGAACCAAGGATATCCCTGGCACTCGGAATTGTCGAGCATTTATCAGACGTGTTGAAACCGCTCAGCGTGTGGCCGAATCTGACTTCGTGCCATTCGTCGTCCCTCATATTGCCGTCTTAAGCTCTCCAGACCCCCGGGGGGCTTGAAGGATTTAATATCCCATGCTTCAGAGGCTCGAGAAACGGATCATACAGTAGGAGACCAACTACAAAGACTCGGCGTCAGATTTCGTCACGCACCGAGTGAACTCCGCACTTTGCACAAATGCTCTACTTAGCGCGCCTCTTCCGGTTGCAACAGATCGTTCGGCGTGTTAAGAATCGTGACGATACCAACTTTTCGAATGCTGCCACAGCAAAATAGGACACAGATATGTTGCGCACTTTAAAATGTCCCATCCACACATTGTTTGAAGAAAGTTGTGCGACCATGGGCCCTATAACGTAAAACTATTCCAATATGTTTCTATTCCAATTTCCTGACGTCAAATTTGCGTAACCACCGACGCAAGCACCGGGCGGTCACCCATAGGGTTGTCTGAACAGACCAATCAAAAGCTCTCCTCGTTCATAGGACGTCCCTTTTTTTTGCTTGAAAAACGAATAACATTGCCTACACTGAGCGGCTTGTTGTATCTAATTGGCTCACAAGAAGCGAGGAGAACGCTCAAGTGGAGAGGGATTCGATGGGGCCGAGCCACTGCACTGAAAACCGATAACCGGATGAAGAGGGTGGTGCTAGCGTCTGCGATTGGTCGGCTTTCCCTTACTTAGCTTGTGGTGGCTGGTCGAAAATCGCGGCGGCATGCAACGGAAGCTTAAGAATGACGCTAAAATTGACCCTCAGCAAAGAAGAGTTGGCAGAATGAGGTAGTAAACGTGCCGAAAGTGCTTGAAAACGTTACACGGTCACGCAAGAAGTTTTATTATACGCAAATACACCCATGCTCTCCGGCAGGTGCGAGTAGCCAGCGTCTCAGCGATCGGCGGCAGCTATCTTTTATTCCTTTCGGAACGGGGCAGCCTGCGGCTATTCCGAAAAAAATTCAGTTTTGTTCGGCATATTAATGCATCTTTATCGCGTACACGTCACTTTGACGCGGTGAGTTCGTGCGGTTTTGTGACGTCGCGTGACAGGCAGGTGAAGTGGGTGCAGCCCGAAAACTTTTCACGAATAGCCGAGGGCTAATGGCGAAAAGGGGTCGAATAAGAAATAACTGTTTTTCTTTTTTCTGTCAAATCATGCATAATCAGTGTGCACACATCATATCAGATGGGGAGGTATTGCGGTTTTTGTAACGTCGCGTGACAGACAGGTGAAGAGGAGGGTGGTCGAAAAAAGTTTTAAACCAATCGCGGAGGGCTGATAGCAGAATTGGAATAGAAAAGTTTGGAATAGTTTTACGTTATAGCGCCCCATTTCTCAAAAAAGAATGGCAGATTTTTCTCTGGAAGTCGCACAGGTATGATAATAGCTTCAGTATTATCGCAGCGATGCTGTAGCTGAATTGGTCAACCAAAAAGATAACTTGTACCTTCTTGTTTAGATAAGAAAGTAACGGAGGAAAACACTCTTCAATATAGTGATTGTCGTCAGTGGCGCTACAAACGGCAAGATATCATGCAACTGTTTCCTGGTTGCTGTTTATGCTAAGCTGGCATAGCGGTCTGGATGGAGCGTTTGCTTAATCAGCGTAAATAGTTGTTTCACCGGAAAGATAATGGGGGTAATTAATACCTTGAATATACAACGTGAAAAAACAAACTAGCTGGACCTGCTTATCTTGTCTGCCTGAAGAACCTAATATTATACAGGGTGTCCCAACTGTCATACACCTATATTTAAAAATATGCAAATGCCACGTAGCTCGACAGAACCAAGTCAATGTTGTTTGCTGTCGCTTGGATAAACTCAGATTATTTTTTGTATACCGCCTAATTACATAAGTATTCTTAATTAATTAATCAACCTTTCAAATATTATAATTAGATGAAAAATGCCAATGAAAAAACTGTAGAGCGTCATGAAAAACTTCCGGTACAGCTTTTTGTTGATCAATACGTGCTACATAAAAATGTTGTAAAAATGATGAAAGAAGCCCCCGAATACACGCAAAATTGCCGCGCGACTGGACGCACGCGGAATAAAATCCTCAACAATTTATTTTTGTGAAACTACGGAAAATTAATGTACAGATTATTTTGGTTAAATCAGGGAGAAACAAGCTAACCGAACAGAACAGGAAAGATATGTTAAAAAAATTGCCACACTTTCTGTGTTCTTTCTTTTTACAAAGAATATTGGACAGTTTATGTTATGAACTATAGAATTCAAGACATTACGAGTTGCCCTTTGTTTCTCGTTTTACAGCAATAGCTGTTATGGGCTCACTCTCCTAGTAGTTTTGGTAGATGCCGCCGCCGGAGTTTGTCGCAAGAATCAAGAACCTTATAAAGAAATCGGGCAAAAAAAATCGCAGTTCCCCTCGGCGAATGGATCTCCGGATCCACATGTTTCCTGTTGAAGATTCTATACGTCTTAGCCACTCCGCCGATGCTGCAGCAAAGAATACTGCGCCTGGAGAACACGACGTCTGGCTTCTTGAACGCTCGCTAAAACGATCGGTTGGCGCCACGCTGTGCATCTTATCCATAAGCCAGTGCCTAGATGGACGAATATAAAGGAATCCAATAGCAATAAGTGTAATACAGGACAGGAACGAAGCGGAAGAAAAAGTCGTGTCCATCCACTTCGCCACCGCGGAGTGCCACCTCGGAAAACGAGGACGACTCTGACTATGAAATCGTGAATGAACAAAGCTTTCTTCTTCTTCCATGGAAAAGAAATTCTTCGCGCGCATCTGCGAATGCTAACTGCAACCGATGACGCACGAAGCAGTGCAAGAAGGCCAGCTATCGCGTCACTGTTTCGCATATTACGGGTGATAATGAAAATGTTTTCAAGCCAGTATGTTTTATGAGAACCTACCGAATGCAGAATTGAAGCGTACAATACATCATTTTTAATTAAACGCTATATGAAAAGTTCCAACGATTTCGTTCTGACATCCAAACACTTAAACGTTAATCTGCTTTCCAGGCTTTCTTTAACGAAGCCAAGATTGCCGCACCCCCGAACTCATGGTGTTTTCTTCATTTCTGCTTTCCCATTCATAAAACCACTTCATCCGACGCTTTGCGAACAAAAAAAAGTTCGAAATACGATCACCGAGCAGACCTGTTGATGCGCAACAAGGCTGCTGGCGGTGTCACCGACTCGCCTGCTTCGCGAGGACATTGGCAAAGTCACATGCCGGCAGCACCGAGCTCTGGCGAGGAGTTGGGGAAGTGTGCTTTTCTGGAACGCTAGTAACAAAGCCCGGACAAAATAGCTCTTGGCGTCGTGCTACAGAGCAACAAAAGCCTCCTCGTCCAAGCACCGAGTAGTGCTTGGCGCAGCCGATGGTGCGAAGTGAGCTGTTGGGGTCTTACGTGCTGTTTCTTCGCGCTCGGTATAGCGCCCCCGGATAGAACGACGCACCACTCTCCCAGCGGGAAGGCAGGTGAGCAGCTTCTTTCAAAACAATCTCCGCCTGTCTGTTTTGACTGTCTTAGGCCACCGCATGCCGAAAAACATACGCGACACGACTGCGCATAACTTCATTGTTTCTGACGATTACCCATCGCTGCATCAATTAAATATTTTTTTTACTACCCCATGATCCCGGCAAATAAATCGACATTTAGACTGAACATTACAGAAAGTCAGTAAGGAATCAGGCGAATTTCAGTTTAGCAAAATATCTGGCTGAGTAAGATAATTGGTAAGCGAGAGAACAATGATTTTACCTGGCCACACTGTTCGCAACATGACTATACCACTCAGGAATCGGACTAAATATGCAGTGGAGGGAAATGCGTTATATTAGTTGATACAGCTAATGAAATAATCTGTGCAATGGCGAAGAATATTCCTTGCAGCTTCACATTAAAGTATGGTCGATGTGAAGTTTCCTTTCATGAACTAAGTTGTTTAGAGTAGCAATCCTGAATATTTCTTCGAAAATTGGGGCAATTTAAAAACATTTTAATTTCTATTAGACAAATGTGGCTAGAGCTAAGCACTGTAGCCACATTAGCAGTGATTAAATGTTTATTATGCACACATTTCATGGCTACCTCCCCAAGTCGTCTTGGGAATTTGCGCAGTTTGTGCTCTGAGCACGGTTGAAGAAGCGGCGGTGCCTGTCAACGCCTTAGTTATTGTCAACATTCGTATGTTACAGCGTATAGCGACACATTCGAGCTTTAGTGCCACCAGTTCCGCCCGGTTTACTCATCCAGTCGACCTTTATACAAGGAGGAGCATCCGGCGCTGACTGATTGCACAGAATAAACAAATGTAACGGCACTCGTCAAACCTGAAAGTGTAGGTCCTGCCGGATGCTGAAAGCCGAACATTTTAAACGCGCGTCCAGGCACAGTTCTCTCTTGGTTAAAGAGTTCAAAATGATGGAAAGTGCAATCATGGCAAGAAAAAATTATTTACAGAGAACGCTGGACATTTCTCTTTATGTTGGTACGTAGGCATTATTTGATGCACCTCAAGATTTTTGTAACTTTCTGACTCAAACTAAAACATACTGAGAAAACAAGATACTTGATTTGTAAGATAACTTGATGTATTCAAAAAAGAGGAGGTCAAAAAGAAATTTATTTTGTTGTTTATGGATATTTGTCACTATGGATGGCTGTATGGATGTTCTCATGCTAGGCAATGATCCTGTATTCTTTGATAGAAAGCTTAACCTATTGGGCCCTTATTTTTAAAACAGTTTTTAAACAAGCTAGCGGCTCGTAAAGCAGGTATCGGCCAATTGTGACAGCGAGCATGGTACAGGCGAACGAGGCCGGCCAATGGCGAACGGTTTTTTTACTAACAAAAATATTTGTGAATCTGGCCTCTGATAAGCGCGGTCTTAGTCTTGGCTATCGAAAGCACGTTAAAGCAACCATGGAAGCCGTCGGAGACAGTTTTACTGCGCTTTGCCTCGCTGAAGGTGTTGAAGCTGCTCGCAATAAACGATTTGCGAGTCGATGCGTCTTGCATCTCAGCGTCTTGCATGGACCAAGTGATACCAAAATGTAGGCACTGGCTACATTTTGCTTACATTTTGTTGGACTTCGTGCTGGGCTTCCATCGGCTGGCACGGCTGTACATCATATCCATTTTTTTTCATGTTAAGTTCGGATCTGAAGACCCTGTCGTCTTTTCATCGTACGTACGCATTGCACTTCTCTTTTTTTTGCTATTTTCTACATCTCTATCCTGGCGACAATCATCGACGTAGCGTCGTCGTTATCAAAACTCGTGTGCATTATTCTCAAAGGAAACGTGTGCCGCGGCCATTGCCAGCAGGTTCCGGTACTTGTGATAATCATTATGTGGACAGGGCAGAATGATTAATTGATAAGGAGCGCAACAAAAACGCTATACAGGAAGGTTGCATAAATCACAGGCCCAAAGGCTATTCTAAGCTGGCCAGGCATCCCACGCATGCGTGAACTCACTGGCACTATACTTCTCAAGTACGCTAAGCCGTTTGCGCCTGCTGTGTTTAAACCTTCTTATTGTACGGAAGCAGGCTTAGAGTTTATTTTTGGACTCTTCTGTTGACTGGGTATGATATCTGTAGAGTGCCCTTCTCAAGCTCCTGCAATGTTCCACAGCTGTACCTTGACGCGGTACATGTACTATCATCTGTGGGTCGTTGTGACTGTACGGTTGCCGACAGAGCTAGCAATAATATGATTCATTGCAAGCGCTACACAATGCGAACAAAACTGAAATATGCGAAGGAAATTATGGAAGATTTAGAAATGTGGATTGAACGAAATGGTCCAGGGGACTGTTGCACTGGCATATATCGCTTACTTAGAGTTACATCGGCCAGAAATGTTTTCGCCATTGCATTTGAGGCTGTGCGCTGCTGCAGCACGGCACCGCAGAGCGCAGCCGAAAGCGCTGCCAGTAGCGGGAATTTTGTCCATGACATGTGAAGCAGGTGGCGCCCTGGAAGTGTAGAGCGGTGCGCCACCTGCTGTCTTCTGCCTGGCTTTATTATGGTTCACATTTGGTAACTTTTTTTTGTCGTTGAACACCAATAACAAAAACAACAAAAAAAGTGCTTATGAAAGGCCATTGTCTTCGCAACGACCCCCACGGTAGCCCACTGGCCATGTCGTTGCGGTGCTGAGCTCGTTGCCGCGGCTTTAATCCCGGCCGCGGCGGCCACATTCCGATGGGGGTCTAAATTAATCGGGAGTCTCCTACCACGGTATGCTTCATAATCAGATCGTGCTTTCGGCATGCATGATTCCGGAAATGAATTTTATTCGCGCAACAGATTGCGCGCTTGCAAAATGGGCATTGCAGGTAGTGTCAGTGTCAGGTAGTGTCGGAACTACAGGAAGTATGTGTATAACTGAAACTTGCCGCCCCCTAACCCACTGACTTTGCGCGCAGCAACATCAGGTCGTCTTGCTGCATGCTGCAGGTAATGCATTGGCTTATCGCCGTACGATAGCGCCCTGATTGTTGTTTCTCGCTGCAATCTCTTGTGGTGTCAGTGGTAAACTGAGGGCTCAGTTTAGTCTAACTACAGGAAGTATGCGTATAATGTAACTTGCCGCCCCCTTTCCCAGTGCCCTTGCGGGCAGCAATATTAGACCTTCTCGCCGCTTTCAGCAGGTCATTGGCTTATCGCCACACCATAAGGTTGTGATTATTACTTTTCGCTGCAATCTCGTGTCATCGGCATGTCTTGACGTACGAGGTACAAACACGTTTATTTTGTATAGTGGGATGCCTTGGTAGGTACGGAAACACGATTTCTGCCACCACCTTATTCATTGAATGCCAAAGGTCATGTATCATATAACTGTTGCTCGCTGGCAAACCTAGCCAGGAAATGACGCACTTACAGTAACCTCAACAATTTAGAATAAGAACAGGAACAGCGCCACACAGGACGAGCGAGTAAAGAGCGCAGGACAGCGCTCTGGGGTCCTGTGCGCTTTACTCGCTCGTCCTGTGTTGCGCTGTTCCTGTTTTTATTCTGAAGATGAACCAACCAGCCCGATTGAACACACTGCTAACCTCAACAAATTAAGTTTGTCTGCATTGGAAATGGTTTAATGACACTACATTCATTATCGCATTTGCGCGCCTTGTACTCGTAAACACGCATATATTAGCGCGGGCGGCAGCTTTCCAGTGTGTAGAGTTAAGCAGTTCACGGCAAATTTTTTTAAGCCACATCAAAATGTACTGATCACATGATAGGAATTTCACTTTGGGACTATCCTCTGCGTCACACGCCGCAGACGAAGTCACCGCCACAGGTGGCGGTGATCGCTGAAGCTATGGTGGCGGCGCACGACAGGCTCATGGTGCCTGTCAATACCAGCGCCAATAATATGACAGCCAGTCAACACCTTTGTGAAACCAACTGAAAAATAAAATAACAACATATAAAGAACGAGCTAATATAGGTCACTCTAGCGACACTTGATCCATTCCCCATTTACGTAGCCATGGCCCCAAAATGCTTGTTTACAAGTGAGCGGCTTAAAAAAGTGCATATGACCACTTGCATGCTAGCAACCGGAAACGTAAAAATTGATGTAAAAATTCTTTTCGCAAATGACGCCATTTGCATTTGCGCCTTGTTATTTTTAGTGAAAGATAAATGGGTCGTGTTTATATGTTGCGATGACGCAAAAGAGACGCAGCAGGAGCCACTGTAGTGGCATACGTGCACGCTATAAAAATAATTTTGTTGCAAGAGCACCCCTAGCTATACTTCTGCGCTCTTGAGTCTTTTACGGGCGTTTATATTTAAACCGCTAATAGAGACGCTAATAGTGACCCGGACCCGCTTTGTGGATGCTACTAATGACAACCTCAAAGAATCTTATTTTTTTTTTAAACATGTCCATCAGGCTGCCTTCTTTTAGTTTCCCGCGGAAAGCGCGCGTAGGGGCCCTAACAATGCTGATGGGAGAGTATGCGTCCCTCTGCATTTGGGGGGCATTTGGGGGCATTTGTTCTTTTGCGTTTGTGTCTCCGCGAGGTGAGCGGGAGACATCGTCGTGCTGAGACAGAGGGGCGGAGCCGGCCACCATGCAGACGCCAGAACGGAACTTGGTGACCGGTGGTTGGGCCACGAAGACTGATGATCTGTTTGCCCCCTGCTGGAGAGCTGATGGAAGGGCTGCGAACAGCTGGCAGCCTCTATCGCGCTGTGCCGTCACGCGCTACCGTCTCGCCGGGCACTGAGAGAGAGAAAGCGACGAAAAAAATGCGCCCTCTGCTTCGCCGCGCTCGCCACGGCGTCATTTCGCTGACGGATGTGGTCCAGAGTGCTGCGCCAGCGGGGCCGCTTTGGGCGCGCACCTGTTCGCGCGCGTCTGCCGTTGGCAGGAGGAGGACCGCAGGTCATGCAAGCAATGTGACTCTTCGACACGCATGCTCTTCGTATCTCCGATGCCGGACTTATTGCGTAAGAGGGCAAATTAAAGCACGCGTATACCACGCCTTTCACATAAACGTCGTTTGGCATTTGTCTGACGATTTGTCTGGCACTTACTTTTACGAACAATACTAGCGTAGGAGCTTTTCTTTTTCTCCGTGAGTATTGGCCCTGACACGTACACCTAGGCGGGATTCACACGACAGGACGGATCGTCGATTCGGTTTATGGATGAATATGACGTATACCTAAGTGCAGCCGAAGCACGCCGCATTGATAAATCATTTTGGGAAGTTACCGCAAGCGAAACACGAGACTTGAAGAAAGGGACAACACGAAGTGGTACTGACAACTGATGATTTAATGAAACGAACGCCAAGCTTATATAGATCAGACGCACGTGTGCACCCGCAAAGCAGCGTTGCTTTTTAACAACGTTTTAGGTTGCTTTTCGGGTGCCCGCGTGTGTATGATCTATATGAGCTCGGCGTTCGATTCATTAAATCATCAGTTGTCAGTACCGCTTCGTGTTGTCCGTTTCTTCAAGTCTCGTGTTTCGCTTGCTGTAACTTCCCAAAATCATGAATCACCAACTGGCCTACACCCTCGTTCTGCTATGTTGCAATAATAAACGTCGCAGACGAGCCGCTAGTGGCGGGATTTGTCGCAGCTCAGCCACGTCACGGTCGTCTGCAGACTGAATCGGTGATCCGTCCCGACGTGTGAATCCAGCTATCCGCACTAAGCTTACGTGCTGCACCAGTGTGTGAAAGGGCATGCTAGATTTCTAATTAAAGCCGATAATGTTCATTGGTCCCACGCTAGCTGGAGCGAAAGAAAATCCTATGCCAGAGTTCTCATCGCGAAAAATATAGAAAATAACAGTGAGTGTGGTTCAAGGTCCATATTTACTAATAGCCCGTATGATATAATTGTTCGCAAGAGCGAATTCCACCCAATTCTGATGCTGGACATAACGTTAGCGATGGAGACCGGCCAATTTCAAAGTGCATTTACGAAAGAAGAGCTTTGCGAATTCATCCGCTAACTTCCACGGTTGCAAGAATCACTGTTAGAAGATAAATCAAGCGTTCGCTTCCATACTGGTGCAAAGTGTATGTACGTAGCTCTTTACTATACGCATGGCTGACATTTACCGCTAGCGATTCGGTAATTTAACATTACATATACAGCAATAGCGTTACGTTCGTTAGCAGGTATGAGGGCCGCAGTATTCTAGATCTTAAAGAAATCGTGAGAACATGGCCGTGTATTCCCTCCCCCCCCCCCCCCAACAAAAAAGAACCGATACGTTAGAATTGTTCGGAAGAGAAAACTGCAACCAATCCCAATGCTGCACATATCATTAGCGAAGTTGGCTAGCCAATAGCAAAGAGCACATACGAACAAAAGGCTTTGCTAATGTGGCCCCTAATTGGTAGTATTGTTTATGTTGCAGAATGCTAATAGTCTGACCATGTTACATTAAATGGGAATAACTTATTATTTGCGCCGGTTGAGGGGACAGAAAAATAAGTGCACTGACGGCTACGGAGCTCTCGTGCGTTTATTAGCCGAAGTGCGCATGCAACTTCAGCATTATGGTACGTTAATGACATTAAATCGAAGTGTACGGTGGCGTACGTGTATCTGTACCCTAGAATTTAGAAAGGTTGAACGACCTTTGTGTCGCGCCACTGATTGCCTTTGAAACACAATGGCTGCTCGGGCCCAGCGCTAATTTGGTGCACCGTTTGATTGTCAAGCAGTGCGGAATAATTTTTTTTGTCGGCATTAATCTCAGAATAGATCACTACGTATAAAGAACATCGGGATAAATGAACTTAATCTAAAGAAGGCTATGACCCGTATTCAAAAGAAAACTCTTATGCCAAAAATGTTCGTAAGAGCTGATGCCAGCCATTGGTGCTCTCGGACGCATTATTAGCGAATGCGGTCGGTCAGCGGCACACACCATTTACGAGCGGAAAGCTTTATGAATTCGGCGCCGCGTATGGACTTGGAGAAAAAAAATACCGACAGTAGGACAAGCCGTGTACGGAAGCGACATGAGGACATTAACAAATATGAATTACTTGGATGGCGCAGGTAAGTGAAAACTAAAATCAATACTTCTCAGTTTTTCATGATCCCTAGGTTTTGTTGCGGTAGCTATTCGGAGACCCTATAGCGAGGACTTCAAGTGCGATGCGGGGGGGGGGGGGGGTCACGGGCCTTACTCTTAATTGTACCACTGGTATGGTTTCATATCGTTCCTAGGTTTTGCCGCAGTACTCTCACGCCTCCAATTTCGCCCCGACATTCGAGGTTCTAAAGGCGAATAACAGACATCGTGTGCAGGTACGAGGATACTACAATATCCATGTATTACGCTTCAGATGTTACGCATGCTAGCGGATGCGCAACACTGTGTGAAGCCGCAACTGCTAATCACAGATTTCCAACGCATTTCTTCTCGTGGTCGTCGACCTCTGCGCGCCAGCACGCGTGATCTCGGAGATCATGTATACAGACGAATAAGAAGCTATATAAAGTAAAAACGAGTGTTTGCGTTGCGCAATATGTACGTAAAAGCCTCAAAATAACTTTATCGTGTTTAACATTTCAGGGTGTGTCTATGACGAGTGTCACGCTCGAAAAACGCTGAAACAGAACGTGTCTTTCGCTTAAGAGGCGTCAATAAAATTTGTTTTCCACCCATGCCGGCTGACGACAGCTGGCGCTTACGTCGCAAAAGTATCGTAAATTTGTTGCTCGTGATTTTCGCTCGAAATCTTACATGCGCAAGGCAGTTCCCAATGAAATGCACTGGAGAAGGAGCGTAGTTGTCTTTATATGCGGGGCAGTTTGACGAAGGAGCCCTAAGTAGAAGCGATGATGAGCTCGAAATTCAGCGTTTAGCGGCTTGAGTCATGGGTAGTCCTGCCCGAACAAGTAAAGATTCCTGCGACAGAATCAGGAAGGCAAGGATGATTCCCGCTGATCGAACAGGAAATGCTCACAAATCTTGTGACTATACTGAAGTGCGTTACTTAAAGGAACAATTTACCCAGCAAGACTTACTGGTATTGCTAAGAAAAATGTACTTTTTTTTATTCACAGAGAAAGAAAGAAAGAAAGAAAGAAAGAAAGAAAGAAAGATAGAAAGTAAGAAAGAAAGAAAGAAAGAAAAAGAAAGAAAGGAAGAAAGAAAGAAAGAGAAAAAAGAGAAAGAGAACGCACACACGTGGTTATGTTTCCCAGTTGTGGCAGCCACCTCTATCGCAAACGCTTGAAAGATAATAAAAATAACAAAGTGAACAAGCGTTCTAAATTGCAAACGCACGCTGTTAAACCTTTCAGTGAAAGAGAAAAAAAAAAGCTGGAAATGAATTTATAGGGTTTCGTGTATGGAATCCCTTATGCATGAGGCTCTGTACAATAAGAATTTGCTTGCACTGATTGAAGTATAAACTATTTAGCTAGTTATGTAGCTTTTACAATATTCTCCCTGAACTGAAGCATTCACTCATCACATCATATACCCGTGAACTCGACTCCGTGAGTGGCAGTCAGTCTGTCCCGGCTGCACTACACGGCGACGTGGTGCTGCTTCGTCTCGAATATGTAGAACCACTTGATCTTTCTCTCGTTCTCATAAACCTCAATGCATAATTAAGACATCATAATAATTTAACGATGCGTACGCTACCTCGTGTTTGCGCATTGTAACTTCGGACCCCTGGCGTAACTTCCCATGCCATCGACCGCAATATTAGGACTGTGTCAGGACTGTGTCAACTCTTCATGACTTTTTTCAAAGGTAATATCAGTCTGGAGATTTTCACGTGTTGATCCTTTTCGCAGAAAGGCATCAGACATGTGTTTGCAAAGAACTTCGAATACCTTGCCTGATTCTCCACAAATGTAAGAGGTTTGTAGTGTAACTCGTTGCTACGAAAATATAACTTGATACGGCTACCCACATCATTGCGCTAACATAAAACGGGCAGCCGTGTGCCGAATTAAGTGCATCAGGTGGATTACACATCACTGATGATTGCTTCTGTACTCTCGACAAATTTTAATGGCTACGTTCGCGAGTAATTGTAGAACTGTGACACTCTGTACTTCGCTTACATGAAGCGTTGTTTCAAGCTCAGAAAGGACGTTCTCGAGCATAAATGTTTGAGCAAGCGCTGGCAAAAACAGACGGGTGACGCTAACGCAAAAGCACATCAACTGGAAAAGTTGGGACAGTTCCACCACGCAGTAAAATAAGGAGAGAAAAAAAAAGAACAGGCGAGCGAAGCCACCGAGTGAGACGCCTTAACAAACACGCACTCGAGAACAAGGGGTTCGTTTCGTACAGAGCACCCGCTCCCGGTGCGCCCTGTTGCATGATGCTGGTCGGAGTAAATGAGGACCTTGGCCTTGTCACCCAGCTCCATTAGCTTGACGGGAGGGCTGAGATAGCAGGCAGCGATACAGCACCCGCCGGGAAGTCTCTCCACTGGCATTCGGACATCGTTGGTTGAAAGAGGGCGAATGCGAAGTGCCGGTGAACAGCACACCTACGAAGCGTGGCTTATTCTATCGCACGAATTTTATCTACACTGGGTTATGCCATGAGTAGGGGGAGTGAAGTTCGGACATTACGTTATGCTAGGCGTCAACGGTTACAGTATGTGAACGCAGCCGCTGGCGCACGCTTATCCTTCCGGCAATCGCATTTGCAGCGCCCACTCCCGGTGTTTTATCTCAAGAAAGCAGGCCTCGCGTACATTTCTGTCGTGCGTATTTTCGCGTCACCCTCGCCCATGTAGTGTAGCAAACCAGATTTGCTTGTTCCCTGGATAACTCCTGTTCCTCACAGTTAGCTACTCCCTCTCTCTCCATTTCTTTCTCTCTCTCTCTGTACACATTAATATGTAACCATTATAGGCCCATTAGCTTACTCCGAGTATTATATAAGACATTCACCAATATAGTTTCCAATAGAATAAGGGCAACACTGGACTTTAGTCAACCAAGGGAACAGGCTGGCTTCAGGAAGGGATACTCTACAATGGATCACATCCATGTCTTTAATCAGGTTATCGAGAAATCCGCAGAGTACAATAAGCCTCTCTATATGGCTTTTATAGATTATGAAAAGGCATTTCATTCAGTCGAGATACTAGCAGTCATAGAGGCATTACCATCACGCAATTGACAAGGGGCACAACATCATCTACCAGTGGATACCGAGTCACTGCGGAATTTCGGGAAATCACAGTGCGGATGACCCTGCCCGGTCGGCCCACGATGGTGCCCATATTATACCCATACCACTGTCAAGAACAGATGCAGCCACAAGTCTTCGCTCCCTCACACGCAAGCTTACGCAAAATCTGTGGAACACCAGTGAATTCACGAATGCACGTCTTCACAGGTTAGATCCATGTCTGCAACTCCGCCTACCACCAGGGTTACCACGAGCGGAAGCAACACTTCTGTGCCGCCTATGGCTCGGCGTGGCATTCACGAACTCCTATTCCTTCGGCATTGGAATGGCCGACAGCCCTGCTTGCGACACCTGTGGCCGCGAGAAGCCGATCGCGCACGTCCTCCGTGGCTGTCCACGTTACAATATGCCAAGAAGAGTGCGCGTGACCGCGCTCGAAATACGGGACAATCGCCCCTTCACAGAAGAAAAAGTTCTAGGACACTGGTCCAGACGGGTTTCGGCACTAAAGGCCTTAAGGCTTTTGCTGAAGTTTTTATGGGCCTGTGAATTATTCGACGCCTTTGACTATTGTTGCGCGTAGACTCGCGTTACTGTGTGAATTTTTCTCGTTTTTCTTTTCTCGCTTCTTTCTCCTTTTATTCCCGTTACCCCTTCCCCCGCACAGGGTAGCCAGCCGGTATTTACAGCTGCTAACCTCCCTGTCTTTTCTTCCCCTTTTGTTTCTCTCTGTTTCTATGTAATCAAGGAGTATAGAACGCTTACGTAAGTACCATGGAAAATATCTACAGAGGTTCTGCAGCTACCTTAATTCTACACAAGAAAAGCAGGAAGATACCTATAAAGAAAAGGGTCAGACAGGGAGACACAATCTCTCCGATGCTATTCACTGCGTGCTTGGAAGAAGTATTCAAGCTGTTAAACTGGGAAGGCTCAGGAGTAAGTATCGACGGCGGATATCTCGGCAACCTTCTGTTTTCCGATGACATTGTTCTATTCATCAACAATGCAGACGAGTTGCAACAAATGATTGAGGACCTTAACAGAGAGAGTGTAAGAGTGGGGTTGAAGAATAATATGCAGAAGACAAAGATAATGATGAATAGCCGGGCAAAGGAACAAGAGTTCAGGATCACCACTCAGCCTCTAGAGTCTGTGAAGGAGTGCGTTTACCTAGGTCAATGAATCACAGGGAACCCTGATCATGAGAAGGGAATTCTTAGAAGAATAAACATGGGTTGTATCGCATACGGCAGACATTGTCAACTCCTGACTGGAAGGTTACCGTTATCATTGAAAAGTGAAGTATACACTCAGTGCATTTTACCGGTGCTGACATATGGGGCAGAGACTTGGAGACTGACAAAGAAGCTTGAGAAGAAGTTTAAGGACCGCGCAAAGAGCGATGGAGCGAAGATTGATAAGCACAACATTAAGAGACAAAAAGAAAGCGGTTTGGATAAGGGAGCAAACGGGTATAGACGATATTCTAATTGACATCAAGAAAAAAAATATGGAGCTGGGCAGGTCATGTAATGCGCAGAGTAGATAACCATTGGAACATTAGTTTTACAGTATGGATACCAAGAGAAGGGAAACGCAGTCGAGGACGACAGAAGACTAGGTGGAGCGATGAAATTAGCAAATTCGCGGGTGCTAGTTGGAATCGGTTGGCGCAGGACAGGGGTAATTGGAGATCGCAGGGAGAGGCCTTCGTCGTGCAGTTAACATAAAACAGGATGATGCTGCTGATGATGATGCTGATGTACCAGAATACGCTAATGAACTCTAGCGCCCTATCATGCAGCAGATCATTTGTTTTACTGCAGTACCTGCTGCGTAAGCCAGGGACAGAAATTTTGCAGCGACGGCTTTTGCAGGGACCCTTCACTTGTATCCGCGGCTACGCGATGGGTCATTGCCGTAAGCCGTTGTTGTAGTAGCTTACCGTTAAGAATGGTCATCAATTCTGTCTTGCTAACGACAAAACGAAATGTTCAGAAAGTATTAAAGAAAGAATGTACCTCTGCCGGTATCATAGCTGGGTTATTCACTTCTACAAGAGACACTCCCTAAAACGCTCATGTACGCGCTGTTCGGTCGCGTGAAAAATACTAACTGGTCTGAATAATTCCGGAGTCCTCGGCTGCAGCGTCTCTTGTAGTGGAGGGGTTGCGTTCAGGGGTGAAACTACAGCAAAAAAAAAGGACAAATCACAGTTACTTCTCGCCAAACGACTGTTGAACGTGCTTGTTAAAATGAACGTTTTGTAACCGCTACCGCAAGGTTCGAGACGAGTGTCGAAGAAATTAAGACACCCTAGCCCGTTGAGGGAAACCGTTTATCTGTCTTAATGTCGCTGTCTAGCCGCACCACAAGAAAACTGCGCCACCAGAAGATTGACGAAGCGTGAGTGCTTTGAGCAGTATTTCCTCAAGTAGCCATACTTGCGGTGTTCACTATGTATGATTTCTGAAACAGACACTATGCGAAACGCAGTCATTCTTACTGCGCCTACATACTCTGCTAGCTGTGGTTGATTCGCACGTCCATACGAACTGGTGAGGTCGCCTTATCGACTGTTTTTGACCACGTACTACAAAACGACGATACTGCATTTTTTACTTTATGAATGCTTAACATATTTGTAAAAGCCAAAGTAATTGCCACCGATGACTTTTGATGCGGTGCGATATGCAAAGCATTGCCGTGAAATGTTCAGCTTGTGCGCAACCTGTACGTACGTCACAGCAATACGAGTTATGGCTTCCATGATTACCAATAAACTTAGTCGATATTTAGCCTACGCTCCGCGTCAGCCACTCACGTCAGGTTTCACTGTGATCGCTCTAACTTTCAATTTTTGTTGTGCTCTTTTGATAAATACAATGTGTATCTCTTCGTACAATGCAGGTATCCAACGACATAACGCACGTAATAAAACCAATTTTGTGCTTCACGCTGCACGTACGCCTGTGGCCAAATTCACGAGGCTTTTCGTTCTTAAGAACTGTTTGTCAATGGCGGGCCACCTTCGCTAATAGTAGTTTTACCACCACGACTGGCCGGCGCCTGTCCTACTATCTGTTCTAGCTTACGGAATACTTTTGTGAATACAGGGCTTGGGCTAAACTTAGCATTTTGAATTAACGCATTGTTGGCAAGAAAACATCACGCAGGCATTGACGTCAATGAAACTGCGACGTTTGTTCGTGGCTTTAATTTGCCTGTGTTACAAAAAAATAAAGAAAAGAAAAGAGAAGACGAGACAAAGAGGGCGAATTGTGCTTCCAACTAGATTTGTGATTCGTGAAATCAGCTTAATCACTGCTTCTTCGCCCCCAGCTAGGCACAGTCATCATGCATGCGCACTTTGCACGTGGCTCTACGATATCGGCGCCAAGATTCCAAGTCACTCAAACTAACGGCTGTGACTGGCACAGCAGTGGTGGACAACAAACAGCACCCTCGTGTTCGTGCTCCTGTCACGGCGACGGAACCATAGCGTGGACAAGGTAATCATTGTCGTCATTTCCGACCTCTAAGCATCCTTCGAAGAGACTCTTTGAGCTAAGCCAGTAGAACGGCCGGTGGCCTGCTTGTTGGCAACATTGCCAACATTGCCAATTTCAAATAATAAATTGTAGCGAAGAAGACAGGCGCATAGTCAACCTCTGGCTCGAGGATAGAGCTCGCGCTCTCGGTACCTGACGCACAGCCAACAGACCTTGCTTGTTTATCCTTCTGGCTCCGTAATTAAGCCGCGTTACATATTTGGTGGTGGCGGATGAGTGGTGTTGCGTTGTACTATGCCATGGCTGGTCCGTGCCGGAGGTTTGTGGCGAGCCTCTGTTACCCATCGCCAGGGGGCAAGCTGTTGATCAGCGCATGCACGAATGATGTCGGAAGAATTCGAGTACTCCCGGCTTACATCCAAGGAAGAGTAACATCTATGTTCACCTGGGGCTGAAAACCTCTTCAGGTGCACAGGAGCCATGCTGAAATGGCTGGGGGCTGTTGTACGCCCTTGAAATCTAACTTCTTGGAGGCCTTGGTATGGAAGTGCCTTCCTTGTGAGAGAGTCAATTACCGTGCTGAGAGGGCTGGGCGTTTGGTGCGTGTCCCTGTAATGTAGCTCACTGGAGGCCACAGCACACAAGTCGAATCTCGTAAGTCGGTCCTGGGAAGGGGCCGGCGATTATTCATGGTCCAGAGGTGCCTGAACGATGCGGATGGTTGCGTGTCCACCTAATCCCACTTGGACGGAATCGCGACGCGAGTTCTGCCCACCTCCACGAGGCGCGTCACAAGCAACGTGGGAGGGGATCCGGACGCCTGCACGGCTAAGACGCGCTTCGTGTATAGAGTCGGAGGACCACAGCCGCAGTGAGGAGGGAAAAGGTCATACCTATTACACATTAGGCACCCAGCAAATCCTGCGCGGGCTGTCCACCCCCTCCTGCATTGTTGTTGTGTGGAATGTGCCGGCTACGATGGCTTCGTGTAACACTGATCAGTGACCACACTTCCGCCCACCCGAGGTGTTGTATAATTCGGGTGGGTTTTCTTTGTTGCTATAAATAAATAAATAAATAAATAAATAAATAAATAAATAAATAAATAAATAAATAAATAAATAAATAAATAAATAAATAAATAAATAAATAAATAAATAAATAAAAAATAAATAAATAAAATGAATAGCAGTTGCTGCTTCAAATTTTCATCATTATTATTGATTCCAGTGGTTAGTTTAGAAGTGGGAGAGAGGGGGGAGGGGAGGCTTAGTCACGACCGAGCTCGGTTGTCCTTCCGCACATGCGCACAGAAACGCCAAACAGCCATGTGAGGAAACTTAAAGCCAACTCACTGCGCGCACACATACACACCCGAAGCTTCACCGCTCAGAGTTTTTCAGCAAGGTTGGCGGCCTTCCTGAACAAGGGCAACGCTCTTGTCATGGCATGCGTGCAATATTTCGGCAGGACACAAAGCGAGACCACAGATCAGGATTGTGATTGGTATGCGCCATAATATAAAGGAAGAAGCAGCTCGATTTTAAATGCAGATTCAGTGCGGTTTTGTCGTCTTCGCACTTAGCAACGTGAAAACAACGAAACACAGCATGGAATGTGGACTGGGCGCTCGACGAGCGTTGGTTCCAAGCTGAGATTTAATACAGACGAAAAGTCAATTGATGCCACTCTCTCGAAAAAAAAAAGGCAAAATATAATCTGCAGGACATCTTGGTTATTATTGCAGACAGTGAGAGTTTCTGAAAAGGGGAAAAAGTTTCATGAGCGCTTGCCAGTCGTCTAACTATTTAGAGTGCTTTTTTTCTTTCTTTAGCTGCACAAAATATTTAAATATCGCCTGTAGCAGAAACCACAATTCTAACACTTATACCAAATTATTCGATGATGCGGCCATTACTTTCAAGTGTAATCAAACGCGGAATTGAGTAATTCATGAAATTTAGTTAATTAAGTTTTTTTTACTAATGAAGTTACAGTACATGTTGCAATCTATGAATCGTAGCTAGTCAGCTTGCAAGGTATATCAACTTATAGCGAATTCTGAAGGTGGCAACGGTTTAGCGACATGTACTGTCAAACTTGCTGTAAAAATGCACTGTTGTTCCCCTTACCTTGTTATGAACACGCTGTTTTATTCATTGAAGTACTAAAGTAACTGCACCACCAATACATTTTGTCAGATGTTTTGAAAATTCATATCTCAAAACTGGTATAGTTCTGAAAATTTGTTTAAATGGGATACGCCTTGCGAGCTCGCCGGCTACGATTTGCAAATTACAATACATGCCGTAAAGTAAAAACATTCAAAAATGTAATTAGGACAATTAAGGTAATTATTGAACTAGGCATCTTCATTTATCGTAGAAGAAAATGCCGCCATATTGAGTAATTTAGTTCAAGGGTTACGTGTGTGCTATCTGCCATAGGCGATTCCCAAAAATTTGGTGCGGCTAAAGAAAAAAATACATCCGTTATAATTGAAACACTGAACAAATCGTGGTTTCTCTTTTTCTTTTTTTTTCCCATTCCTCTGACACCACTGCTTCTGCTGAGGCGAGCGCATGTATTGTATAACTAAGCAATCTATTCGCTTTTTGACCACGGTATAAATTTGCCTTTCACAAGTACTAAATCTTAGTCTGGTGTCAGCGCTCATCTCCCGCATGTCCCTGTATTTCTGCGCGTTTGCCTTGGTAAGCTTAGTTGTGAATGATACAAACTCGCCCGGCTTTTCGTTTTTGTAATTATACGCTTAGCACTGAAGGCCTTAATCTTGACGCCCACTTGAACGTACGCGTTCAAGCGGTGCAGCTGTGAGCCATGCAGAATTCATAACTGAGGGCAAGTGACACGTTTTTGGACCAACTCCCGGCTGGCACGGCCGCTGAGGACGGCGTGGTGCAGTTGGCAAGCTTTCACCGGACATTCCGCAGTGGTGCCAGACCCACCACCGGGGCCCGCAAATCTTAGATACGCGAAGCTGCAAGCCACGCACGCGCGATGCCAGAGCGGCTGCGCCCTTTCAGGAGCCCTGCTTAGGCCACCGAGCGCAACGGAAAGTCGCCGCTCAGATTTCGAGCCAGTCAGCGCCTACAGCCGAGAGAAATTAATTCGTAACAGCCCAGCCGTGCCCAAGGAGCCAATCCACAAACGCATGACAAGCATTTCACGACCACCGAGACGCGCGTCGAGCGGAGCGGTGAGTAGGTGTGTGTGTGTGTGCCTCCGTGTGAACGGGTTTTCTTAGCCACGGTAGACTCGCGCAATCGCTCGATCGCTGGTTCGCTTAGCGTGAGGAGCGAGACGTGGCACATTGGCACGGAATCGTGAGGCGAAGAATGGCGCCACCAGCTGCTCGCTGCACGTTTCCGGGCCGCTGAACCACGTGTGTGAAGTGATTTTTAAAGAGAAATGGAAGAGATAAGTGCAGTGCCGTAACTGTCTCGCACAGGAGGACACCTCAACAGCACTGCACGGGGAAAGGGGTGTGGGGAGAAAAAGATGGAGATAGTGAACCGGAAGTAAAAAGGAGAGAGAGACCGGAATAGCAAAAAAGAAAAGACGACAATGTAGCTCGCCCGCACCGCGGACTGAAGCATCGATTTGGTCCGTTGTGTGGCGCCACCGTTATTCGATCAACACGCATTTTTAGCGAACGTATAGTGGCAGCGTCACTTTCGACTGCTTCCGTCATTAGCACTGAAAACGTGGGCTGCAAGCAGTAGCAAAAACAAAGGGAAACCTGAATTCCATCAGGCTTTTTTTTTTCGTGAATATAGCCGCTGCAGCATCTAGCGATGCATCGTAGCTGCCAGAATCAGGGCTAAACCTGGAAGGATTGATTCGAGGCACACAATATTTTACAACTACTGATCGTGACATGTCTTCTTGAAGTCGCTCTGCATATACTGTCATCAGCTTAAATGTAGCGTACTCGTACGGCAGTGACGTTGGCGGAGGTGGAGGGTTACTTAGGTAAGTGTTTTGAATACTATGTGTGAGAACAATCTCTACCGATAGAAACATGTTAGCACCAGACTGAAGTGCTTTTTGAAATAAAGTTCCAGCTACGCCGTGGTATCAGTATCCTGAAATATGTTGCTATGATGCGACCCTTTTAGTCGTGTGGGTGACTCTCCTTTCTCTTCGTGTTTTGCCTCTTCTTTTTCTTTATTCCTTTCCTTTTTCTTTCTTTTTTTCTATGACAAAAATTATATTGCGCTACACTAAGGTGTAGAGATAAACAAGGTTTTTGGTTGGTTTTGGCTTCCTCCGTGTGGGCGAATGAGAATTCTGAGATCCCGTGGCGAGCGTTTTTGGCGCCGTGTCCGACAATGCTACATGTATATGGTTTTTGAAGGTATGAACCGTTTGTTTGTGGCACAGCGGCCTGCTTTAAAACCGGTGCGTAAGCTGCGAAGCCCTCAGGCTGGTGATATTGCTTTAATAATGACACAGATGAGGGAAGACCTCTGTGTAGCGTCATTTCTTTATTTAACGCAATATAGATGCTGTAAATATCCTGCGAGGTTTAGTAAAAAGTCATGCCTCTGTAAAGATGAGCGGATTTCCACGTTCATTTGGGAAGCACACCAGTATGCGAGGCAACAACCGGTGCCAAAGTGCGAACGGTGCACATAAAAGAGATTAGGAAGATTGTGTTTCCGCCTTTGCATTGGTTGTAAATATTTTGAGGAGACAAAGATTAATGGGACAGAACTTCTCAAAGAGGTTATTGTCATGACTCGTACAAAGAAGAAAGGGAACAAAAATGCCCAAGACGTACCCTCAAATTGAATGAAGGTTAAACAAAGAACAGCTCGAAACAGTAAGCAAGACGGTATCTGACTGGCTATTAGCCAGCACAGAGGACAATGGAACAATGATGATAGAAGGATAGCTAGAAAGAAGAAGTTGGCACAGGCGCACAGACGCCCAACAAAGCACTATGTGGTGTGAGAAGCGTCCGCAAAAGAAATTGAGGTTGAGAATGTTTGAAAGAAAAAATGGCGATAAGATCGTGGCGCTTTCTTAGGAGGACAGCGGACACCTTGTCTTAAATTCTATTTCACCATATCAAAGGTTGGAAAGGGTGAGTGGTGAAAAAAGAGAACAACAATGTTCAGTTCAAGTCGGAGATCAAGGACTAAGCCTTCATACCTTTACTTCTAAGCAGAAGCAGAAGTAAAAAAAAAATAACCAGCGAGAGCACAGTTCCATGCAATTGTGCCATCATGAGTGCTGAAACATAAAATAAGCCCGTCCAAAATGCCTTCACAGCTAAGGTGTTCGAAATGATCTTTTGCTGGAGCGTACGGTCAGGCGGAGGTAAGGCTAGTTGCGTACTATCCCATGCTACAATACACACGCTTTAAAATTCTTATTTTTTTCAATCATGCTTTACGCTAAACTCACGATATAAGAAATAACGTTACATGGAGGTCACTGCTTGCAAGAAGCACGTCCTATGCAGATCAGAAATTAATCAGAGTCTAACATTCGCCACTTGAACAGTTAACGCCATAACGGAATCAGTTCAGAGCACAGAGAGACCACTCTCTTCTATAAGAAGTTGCAAATTTATGCAAATATGATTAAAGAGCAGTTACCAGAAATGGAATGCTACTAAATCTGGAAATGGCTCTCCGCGGCACAATAATCGTTCTGAGCTCCGAAGTTATGAACTTCTTACTTCTTATTGCAACAACGTGCCATTTCTACAGGAGCTCCCTGTTGCCTACTTGTTGCTTTCACTTCCTGTTTTCAGTCACCTACATCTCCATCAGCTGGTGGGCGATTGACACCTCTGTCAATTGTGTTTTGCCCCCCCCCCCCCCATAGACCAACCCAATTTCTTCTCGCCACCCGTGTTATATACGTCATGGCCTTCTTGCAGCTGTAGATTTCGTTTCTTCCGATTGCATACCTACAAAGACAAAATTTATAGTTTCATCCGTGTACATAAACGTCCCTCTAAATGTTGGGTCCAAGTCCCACACTAGAAGGGACAAGAAGGGATATTTTTGTTAAACTGTGAGCATTCTCTGACTCATTAAAAAGATACCGAGCGAAGCGAAAATGCTGTCGGAATGCACGAACAGGCGTTTCTCTTTTAGCTTTCGTTCCTAAGAACTGTGTTATCAGCCGGTCGCCTTTGTTTTGTTATGTGGAAGCGCAGTAGATAAGTTATTCACAGTGTGTATTTACAAGGGTAGCAAGCATTCCTAGCATGAAAGCTAGCCAAGATCAAACAAGGCGCGTCATCGTCATCAGATCAGGCAGTGGCCGCTTATGGGTACGTCCTACTGAATCCAAGGGTCGACATCATTTTCGAGTAGCACGTAGCATGAGCCGCGACGCCACTAAGGACCCACAGCAGAGGAAGGGCGGTAATGTTTGAGTATCTAAACGTGGATGACGTCGCTGGACAACGCAACATGAGATGTAGTGAGACTGGCCGATACAATCTAGTACGCGACGTCAGTCACTTGTCGAAGGACGCGGTATGGGCCCGTGTAGCGAGGAAAGAGCTTTTCAGAAAGGCCCACGCCTAAGGAGGGGGACAAAGGTAGCACGAGGGCACCTGGAGACGAACGGTCGTCGCAATGTCGCTGGCCGTGAAAGGCGTTTCTGATTGTCTTGGGAAGAAGAAAATCTACTACGTGCTTCATCAAGACGGCATGTTGGGCCAGTTGGTTAGGATTCATTGTAAGGTTCGTAACAGCGCAACGCAAGACATGGACAAAAGGAAGGGAAGAACGACTACACGGAGCTGACTCTCAACTGATATTTTATTGAAGATATATCTAACTTATATATAGGCACCATTTCAAAAACCATGACATGCACGAGACACAGAGATGCATCGAGGCAACTGTGACTAACTGACGTATAATCAAAAGGGACAAAGGTAACGCAGTTACTTCTCATGAAGAGTGATAGACGGTTCGCTGATGCATGCCTTGCCCCTGATCTTTATATTGTAAGCCTCGGCGATTTCTCTCATCAATCGGCTCTCGTGTTTATAAATGACATTAGTTTTTTTTAATAGGGACGACAACCGCACGACTTGCAATGCTCCGGGAGATCAAGTGGCGCAAGCACTTGAAGAAATAGCTCATGCTCCCTAAGTCACGCGACTTTATAAACACGCGAGCCAATTTACAAGAGAAATCGCTGATGCTTACAGTATAAAGATCAGGGACATGGCATGCATCAGTGAACCATCTAGCGCTCTTCATGACAAGTAACTACGTTACCTTTGTTACTTTCGATTATTCGTCAGTTGGTCATAGTTGCCTCGATATATCTTTGTGTCTCGTGCATGTCATGGTTTTTGAACTGGTGGCTATATATATGATAGACACATCTTCAATGAAATATCACTTGAGAGTCAGCGCCATGTCGTCGTTTTTACTTTCCTTTTGTCCGTGTCTTGTGTTGCGCTGTTACAAACCTAACAATGAATCCTAACCAACTGGCTCAACTTGCCTTCTTGATGCAGTATATTTTTAAGGCTCAGGGCTCTTTTCTTTGTGTCAACTCGAACCTTCAGGACCCAGCCTTCTTGGCAGCCATCATAGCCATGTGCATATGTAGCACCACAGTTGCGTCTGGGCACGTCAGACAAGGAGTCGGCCCAGCCGACGGGCAGTTGTGTGGGTGGCTCAAAGCTTCTGTTGGACATTCACGAAGGTTGTGCAAAATTCTCAAGTCCGAGTCGTGGCAACAGGTTAGAACTCTTAAGGACTTGCTTAGAATCGCGTGTGCAAATCCTCTACCGAGTCCCCCACCTTCCCGCCAATATGGGCAGTGGTGCAACATAGCTGATTCCACCAGTAAATTCCTTTGGCGCACTGTTCGACCTACGCTCCCGGTGAAGAAAAAAGGAAAACATGTACAGGGCCATGTGCTTAACCTGAGCACGACGCTTATTCCAGAGGAAAACAAGTCTGTATTGGGTCTCGGCCCGAATTACTGCATCGAACTTCACCTGACCGCCTTTGAGAAGGTGGTCACAGCAAGGTCGGTCTCAAGACGTGCCAGATATGAAGAACGTTCAAGGTGTGTTTCAGAGTGAGTAGACCATTGATAGGACAGAAAGAGGCGGAGTGGTAAAGACGTGCTTACCCCTAGTTCATTTTCTGTGTGAAAATAATTTGCATGTGTTAGTAGCAGACAAAGAAGGGTACTTCGCTGTCATGAATTCTGATGTGTATTCACAAAAGTCCGAGGATGCAATTCTTAAACCGTTCAAAGGTGTAAAGGTTAAGGCTGCGAAAGTCAAGCAGCAAGCACTATCTTCGTTGGAAGAAATGAATTTGCAATGTTTAGTGACCAGCGTAAAGAAAGAAAAAAGTCTGGAACTACAGGTTTTCTTTACTGTGAAATCGCACAAGTTTGACATGCCGTTCCGGGCCATAGTTTCGGAAAATGGCAGCTGGCAATTAATTGTGTCGAGATTTCTACAGAGGAATCTTGTGCGCTTAACAATAGTTTATCCTTTCCGGATAGCCAATTCGGTTACTGTGTCCAAGTACCTGAAAGACAGTTTTTGAACAACCGGTGTGCCTTCAGCGTAGATGTGGAAAAGTTATATTACTCCCTCCCACATGCCCAAGTTATAAAATGTGTTAAATACTGCATAGTGTGTGACAATGATTAATAAGCGTTCATTAATGGTTCCGGTATTTCAATAGAAGCCTTCCTTGAATTTCTTTCCCTTCATTTGAGATCTACCTTTGTTTCATAGAGAGGGGGTCTGTATATACAAAAATCTAGGGTATGCATTGACTCGTGTGTAGCTCCCCTCAGCGACATTTTTTCTAGGTTATATTGATAGGCAACCAGAGGGCCTCCTTGATAAGCTTTCCAATAAAGTTTTCCACTATGTTGATGATTTTGTTATATTTTTTAATAGTGACATTCACTCCGAGTGTGTTGGTGAAATTTTTACGGTACTCAGGCAGCATGGCATGGGCCGTGGGCAAGAAGCCGAAAGCAGCAACGCGACGATGCGAGACGGGCATTACTAAGTGTGTACTAGGTTTCTAACTTCACGTGTTACAGGAGTGTAGCATCCTGCCGAGCTTTTTTCTCTTAAGTAGGCATCCCGACCCTGTTCGTCAGCGGTGTTAAGCAACTGGCTCACGTAAAAGACGCAATCGAGGGATTCAGTGCGCGAAGAGTCACAATCGGCCACAGGGTACCAAACAAACCCCATCTTTATGTCCTGTCCTGTATACGTGCTCCCTGTCCTCCCTATGTCCTCCCTGTCCTGTATACGACCGAGTATGTGTACTCCTGCAGGCGCAGTGTCTATCAAGCGAGCGTGCCTGTAGGATCTTTCAAAGAGGCGAGCCAAGAGAGGGCATGGTGGTCGGACACTAATGTGAACGGTCGGCCGAATAGATCAGAGTAAAATTTTGTAACTGCCCGTACAAGTGCGAGGCACTCACGTTCTGTGATTAATTTCGCTCCGATATGGACAGCAGCTTGTTGGCATAAGCGATGACGTAGTTCACTCCACGTTGATGTTGGGCCAAGACTGCACCTATTACGTAACAATTGGTTTCAATGCTGACATCGGTTTAGGCTGATGGGTCGAAGTGAGCCAAAATGGGAGGCGTTGTGAGGAGAGTGGTTAACTCGAAGAAAGCCGCGGCTTGTGCAGGAATCCAGGTAAAAGGGACGTCTTGTTTAAAAAGATTTGTGAGTGGTTTCGCAATCACTGCAATATTCTTCACAAACCGGCGAAAATAGGAGCAGAGCCCCACAAAGCTGCGAACATCTTTGTCAGACTTGGGCACAAGGAAGTCTTTCACGGCTCGAATTTTCTCTGGGACAGGTTGCACGCCCGTATCGTCTACAATATATGGCCAAGCATCGTAATGCGGCGATGGCTAAAACGGCACTTCGATGAACTCAGCTGTACTCCGGCATGGCCGAACACGTCAAGAATCGCTGAGAGGCGTTCGAGGTGTGTATCAAATGTACGCGTAAACACGATTGCGTCGTCTAAATAACACAAGCATGTGTACCACTTGAACCCATGAAGCAGAAAGTCCGTCATTCGCTCAAATGTGGCTGGGGCATTACACAGACGCAAAGGCATGCCATTGAACTGGTAAAGCCCATCAGGAGTTAAAAGAGCTGTTTTCCTTTGGTCCATGGGGTGCACAGCAATCTGCAAATATGCAGATCAAAAGTCGACAGAAGAGAAGTGAGCGGCACCATACAGACAATCAAGAGCATCATCGATTCGCGGTAACGTTTAAGTGTCTTCGTAATGTCGTTGAGGTGGCAATAGTTCACGCAAAAGCGCCACGATTCATCCTTCTATTTAACTAAAACAACAGGGTACGCCTAGAGACTGGAGGATGGGTCAATAATGTCCTGCGCAAGCATCGTGTTGGCTTCCTGGTGGATGACTCTTCGCTCAGACTCAGACACTCGATAGGGGCGTCGGTGAACAGGGCTGGCATCGCCTGTGTGTATGCGATGCGCGGCAAGGAACGTCTAGCCCAAAGGCCGATTACCGAAGTAAAAAATGTCTCGATACCACTCGACAATATGTCTAAGGGCTTCAGTGTGCTCACGCAAAAGGTCATCATGCTGCGAATTTTGCGGCTGCCAGATGTTTTCGGCGTCGGAGTGCCCTTCTCAGGACATGTTGCCTCCAGTGCAAGAGCTCCTAGCTCGAACTATTTCATGGGGCAAAGGTGTGCAACGCAAAGTCCCTGCCGAAGTGCTTGCTTGATGAAGCCAAAATTCACAAGTGGAATGCAGGTTCTGTTAGCCGTAATGCTCAGGACCCTGTAGGGTGCACCAACACCGTGCGTGAGCAGGACGTCAGTAAGAGGCGCCAAGTAGTAGTCGCCACCTGGAAAAGCTGGCGAACATTACAGTTCACTGACAGAACATGACACAACAAAGTCGTTGCAAATTACCTAAGATGGAGAAGGTTGGTCACTGGGATCATAGAGGTGAGGCAGTTCAAGGCAGAGGACACCGGCGGAGCAATGAATCAGAGCGTAATCGGCAGAAGGAAAATGAAGTCCAAGTATGAGGTCGTGAGGGCACTGCGCACGGGACCATAAAAATTAGAACTACCTGTTAACCAGCAACGGTAAACGGAGCTGTGCACATAACAACAGCGAGTGTCGCACCGTCAGTGACACGTACGACTCGGGTTGTGGGAGGAGTCGTGGGAGGTGTAAGTGTCTCTTTCATGCGACGACGAAAACTGGCACTCGTTGCAGAGATGTGCGCCACAATTTCAACCAAAACTCTGACAGGGATGCCATCGATGTTGACTTCAAGAGTGTTCTGGTGGTGATGGAGGTGATACGGCGGAGGCGACTGTGTGTAGTCGCTACCTTCCTCGGGGACATTGGGTGCAGAGGATTCGGTGTGGGGCCGATAGCGGCTTGCAGTATGGAAGGGACCAGAGTAAGTGGGAACGGAACACGCTTGCAGCCTCCCTGTTCGTTTGCGTCATTCTTTGAGTATGGATCACGAACACGTCCAACAGTTCATACTTCTAAAGTAAGTCGGAGATGGGTGTTACGAACTTCCAACCGGTGCCACCAGTGTTACGACATCCAACCGGTGCCGCCAGTGTTACGAACTTGTACCGCTGCACCACGATTACGGCTTTGTGGTCCCGTAGCGCTCGTCACCCGTTTCGTGACAGAGCGTTGGTAGCGAAGACTCCGAGCCTGGCGTCGATGAGAATAACAAAAGGGACTTTATACATTATATACAGGTTATCATACAGGACATGAACGGGTCGGCACTGGGGCCGAATGCTCACAACAAACGCGACTGTTCTCGCACGACGACGTCCGGCGAAAACGCGTGACACATCTCACCCCAGTCGGGAGCGACACTCTCTCCCGGTGGGGTCGGCGGATCCTGTTTTTCAGGCGGCGTGTCGCTGCTTTTATAATCCCCGAGGACCATTGTCACTCAAACGGCCCAATACAAAGTCAGCACACGACGGTCGTCCGAGGGGTCCAACCAGCGACCGCGCTGGCCACCCGGTTCAAAGTTCGCGCGCGCGGTGACCTCCAGGCAAAGGGAGGTGCGGCGCCGGGCTGTCTGGCACACGCCGACATGTCCAAACTTGCGGCTCGCCGAGGCTTCTCCCGCGCGCTGCCTGACGGCTCAGCATCTTGACTTGTGAAGGGAGAATTAGGGCGCTCGCAGGATAGATTCCGCATCTTGCAGAATCGGAATCCGGGCTTGTGGTAATGGCACAACATGGGCTAGGGGACTGAGAGGGCCACTGGCTGCGGTAATAGCGAGCATTCTGTCCAACTCGGCTGCAGCGGAAACAGATAGGTTTATCATCGGCTGTTATCCATTCGGACGGGTTTCTGGAACGATGAAGGACGTGTGGTCGATGAAGAGGCCTGTCCGCGGAGGCTAGGGCGGCGTGAGGAGTAGAGGGTAGAGAAGAGGCCAAGGTTCGCAAATTTCTTACCAGCAGTGACCTGGATCAATGAAACAGCCACCGCCGAGGTGTCGGGCACTGTGGGTTTATAAGAAGCCGTATGTGCGGCCTTGCGTTCTCGGCGGACAATGCGCGACACGTCGTCTGATGTGGATGGTTGACAAGGACTTGCCTTGCAGGACGACGCTGCAGCGGTGTTCGGCAGACGCTCGAAATGAGGCGAGATGCGCGGCGTTTCGCCCGCTCTAGACGAAGGCACACTTTGATGCAATGCATGAAAGAAAGCGTTACACAAAACCGAATACATATGGTCAGTTCAGTGACGTGAGAACGTTTTAAAAGGAGCTTACGTGCCGATCGTTAATGAATGTCACCACAAGGATCATGGCTTTCCTTGCCGTTTCCAGCCAAGCTTCAGTGTCATATTTTAGACCTATACTAGCGGACGGTACAGCATCCAGACCAAACACTTTCTCCTCCAGCCTCACCTGAAAAGTTCTGAAGTTTCTAGAATGTGTTGTTAGCAATAAATAATGGCACAGTCACAAGAAACAGCAAATACGCATTGCACTGTCACCTCATGACATTGAAGACCTAGGTTAAATAAACACAATAAGATAACAGTGTGTTCAAAGGGGCTGGTTGGTTTATCTTCAGAATAAGATAACTGAGCACTCAGAATTCACAATACGATAATCTGAGCACTCAGAATTTATTTTTGATAAAAATATATCGTGCATACAGCTAGGACGGCACATTATGTGAATTAGCTAAATGAAATTTGAACAGTACGTCTTTATTTCCAGCTTTATCAAACGTTAAATCTTCGAGAAAAAATTCTGTAATTCGAAATTGTGTCGTGGCTACTGATCTCTAGCCAGGAAACGACGGAACGTCTTGTGATTAATGATAGATTTGTCTTATTCACAATTCAGTAGCGTACCACGTTCAATGATAAAAAAATCAAAATTTACTGTTGTACGCGAATGACAACAAACTCTCCAAGAAAAAAAATGCTCAAAGTAAGGCGGCTTAACGAAGTTTGTTACTCCATAACTACATATCCTCGTCTCTGGTGACACACACGACTGTTGTGAATAGTGTTCGTATTTCCTATTTCTACTTTTCGTAAGTTTGTTTATGAGAGGTAACGTGTTTCATAGAAAAAGTAACAAATTGTTACCAAAAGCAGACAGAGCGATAAGCGTATAAAAAGTCATTTTTTTCTTCTTTGAGCCAGTTTTTGGGGCGCCCCGGTATCCGGCTTTCCCATTCCACTCACACTGCCTAGTACAAGTAGAAATGTTTTCAGACTGGTAGCTCTTATTAGACGGATTAGCTGCCATAAAAACAAAATACCAACAAAAACCAACAAAACAAATATACCAAAAGTAAAAAGTTGATAACACCAAACACTAAATTCATAACAGCCTTCTGTGGCACCAGAAAGCGATATGGAAGTGATATGGAGTGATATGGCGAAGTGGCGAAGTGATATGGAGCGATATGCCTGCAGACTTTCTTAAGCCCTGTTACCATGAACATTTCTTTTTTTCTTCAAGGTTTCCTCAGGCTGCCCATGTTTAGAGCGCTGGGGATGTTGTATATGCCTTATCGCATTGGCCACTGTCAGCTTAGTGACCTGTAAACTTCTGAAAACGAGCTTACATGTCGGTCGTTAGTAAATGCGAGGACTATAGCCTTTCTTCAACAGCCTTTCTTAAAGGTTTAATATCCATTAAAATACAGTAATGACGCGGGCAGAATACAGATTATCCTGTATCAATGCTTCCGTTCATAACAAGTCGCTGCTAGGACCGTTGACAGGGCTTGTGCATGGCAAAATGTAATACCTCCTGGTCTATCGAGAGGCCAAGTCCGTGATTTTCCAGAGTGTCATTTGCATGGTTGTCTTCCTTTTGGGTCAAAACAGGAAGAATGCGCTTCATTTTGAAGGGAGCTAACAAAGATCACACTACAAACGCAAATTTTCCGTTCCTAACGGGCTTTATCGTTTTCTTTTTCCCCCCATTTTTTTCAGCAAACAAACCTGTGACTGCCTTGAGTGACTCCTGCAACATATCTCCTGAGCATTACGTTATGTGTGCTTGTGAACAGCGATCTTTTTCGTTTTGCTCTTTATTTACGAGATTGCTGGTGGGTTTATTGACGTGGCGTTTCTGCGAGAAACGTTATCATCGCAGTTATTTGTGACTGGTGTGACTGTTCTTTTCAGGTGGGCTGCACATTTATGTGAAGAAACTGATAAGAAGGAGAAAGAGGGTAAGAAACGCTGAATGAGAGGGGACGACTGTGTGTGCCATAGCAGCCGGTGGTGTGTCTGAAGTTCGTTTTCTTTGAAGGGAGGAGCGCAGAAGTATGACGGTCGGCTGTATATGGCGAAATAAACACAACCCATATGGAAGTGTATAATTAATTAATTGATTAGTGACGTAATTGCCTTTCTCTAACTATTAATTAATTAATTAGTCGGTAAATCATTGTCGTTCATTTACCGTGCCTAGGAACAACAAATAACAACAACAACAATAATAATAATAATAATAATAATAATAATAATAATAATAATAATAATAATAATAATAATAATAATAATAATAATAATAACCTGTCAAACAACCACTGTAAGGAGAAACTGGCTATGTTTGGCACAAAAGAATGCGATGTGATATATCGCGTCAATAGAATCACATTAAATTAGTTTCAGACGTGGATACCGTTCATGCCTTTCACAGCTTCCTAACGTTGAATTCGAGCGACACCTTTGGCGCAAATTGAGAAGCAAGCCGAGGCAGGTAATGTTGTTATGCTGTTCTCTGAAGCAGGCATAGGCTTTATTTTCCTATTTCTTTCTTATGCATCTGATTCTAAACTTAGCTGGCTCCAGCTCTTCAAGCCGGGGTGTGGTGCCAAAAGTGAAAGTGACGTTCGAATAGCTTGCCTATACCCAAGCAGCCACGTCATCGTTGCGTCAGAGAGGCTGTTTCGTTGAGTGACTGGCAGGGGGAATCACCGTCCTAAAAATCACGGAAACTGGTGCAGGTGACGGTCAAGGAGGTTTAAAAACATTCCTGAATTGGAAGCTCCTGTTGCTTCTTTCTTGAAGAGGTGAAGCCAACGCTTGCCTCTACTTCACCTCTGAACCAGACTTGTGACGTGATGTCCGCTTACAGGTCAAGTGTATTCGCTTTGTTAATTTAAATGCTATGCTAATCAGAAAATAAAAGCTGCTTGTTCCCGACGAAAATATTATTTTCGCCTGAGTATTGATGACGTTTTCGCCAATAAAACTTACCGAGACATTTAGGCTTCATCCTAAAACCAGTAACCCAAAGGTACACGCCGACTAGTATCTGTACAGCAATATAAGCCATGTTAAACTCCCGAGGAATATGCGATAAGCGTCTCTTTTCATTCGCTATAAGATAACGGCTATAAAATGACGCCGGTCTGGCTTCACCTTGGCAACATCATTCCTACACCAGCAAAACTTTTTTAAACCTCCTTGGTTGTGGTTTAGTTGCTTACATACTAGAACTATGCAAGAAAATCTGGCTGTGCGGGCTTCGCAAAACCCACTCTGACACCATAGGAATGCCGCCGTCTGGACGATTTGGCTTTGCGATGGTTATCAGCTGGTCTGGTTGACTCCCACTTACGGGAAATTCAGCAGACATTTCTGCTGACAACACGCAAGGAAGACGACAAATTGCCGAATGTGTAATCTTCCTTCATCAATCAGTTACCTTCCTTTCGTGTTCTAAAAATAAGTGTTTACTGAATTCCCGGAAACAATCTGACTAGTTTTGAACGTGTCTTCCTCTAAAACCTCGTGTTGGCTGTTAAATAACACTTTTATGAAATGAAATCTTTCCTAAAAGTTTTTGCTTCCTCGGTAATACACCTTGCATTGATGTTTACTCACTCATAGCAAATAAATAAATAAAGAAAAGGGGAACAAAAATTGAAACGGATGCACAGTGATCAACGATTTTTTCTCCAACTTAAGCGAGAGCGTCGCGGTGCTGTTCGCGTTCTGTACAACTGTTCAACTAAGCACGAGTGCTCATGCTATAAGTAAAAAAAAAGTCTTACATAATGATACGAAAAAAAAAAGACCCGATATTACTTGCTGTTTTAGCAGAGGTTAAACCATTCTGAGCGTCGGAACACTGGTCGCCAGATGCGTCTTCAAGATGTCTTGGCTACTCCGACTCTCCTACGTCCCGACCTAATGATACATGCAAAAGCCCCGCCGAAAGTCTGCGCAAGGTATAGTTCCGCGGTTTCCGTTCGGTGTTTTCTTCCTTCTTCGGCAGCGACAATAAGTTTAGCAAGGTTTGATTTGGTTTTCCTTTACTGATAGATGGCGCATACCCTCTGTGGGGCATTGGTCGAGGGTAGAATGGCGTTAGAAGTTTAGTTATCCCTAAAAACAGCAGAAAGTTTTCTGAGAAAATTAGTGAGAAACACCGACCGAAAAGTTTATTAAGAAAATCGCTTTAAAATAAAAAAAGTAAAAAAAGACCTTCAAGGCTGAGCAAGCATTGATCGTGTCCAAGAGAGGAATCTCTGAGAGAAAGAATACCAGCAATAAAAAAAATTTTACCAATTTGTCTGAACAGCGATTCTAAAATATTTTTTCTTTAAAGATAAACGGTGACAGAGTAAGGAAAGGTGGTAGATTGTCTCATCGTCTCCACAGATTGGGCACAAGCGGGGAGGGCGCCAATTTGAGTCAAGATGGTTTTGTTGAAAACAACAGTGCCAGTATGAACAGACATCGAGGTATAAAAGTATCTGTGTAAAATGCCGTTGTGTACATGTGGAGTGTGCGAGTGCCGACATGTTGGTCGGTGCGCGCCGTATGACATACCTGGTTGATGAAGCAGCCTGGGACTGTGCGCCTGGGCCGAATGCACCCCGAATGAACCCGTGTCGTCTACCAGGCGATTCTCGAGTGCGCGTCAATCTCTCCTTTGGTTCACATCAGGGTATTTCTTTAGCTCTAATCCCCCTCTCTAAAGAAGCGTTCCAACTATGGCCAGCATTGGAAACAGTCTACGTTGACAGCTAAGAAGACAGCTTCGAGCCCAATGTTGAGCCCAACGGCATGCATGTGGATCACCTCCCTGGGACTTGACGCCACCTCGCGTCGACCACAAAATAAATAAATAAAATCACATATTTTTATCGCTATTATTTAGGCTTTTTTTGTTCGCGAACCTACGAAAAACACAGTGTAGCTTTGACTTAACGGACAAGAAAGCGTGGCTACGTTTTCTTATACACAGACGATCCTTCCTGCGAGTTTTCAAGTATTCTGCTCAGCCGTCATCTTGTTTGGAGAGCGAAGTAGCCTGTATCGTTTCTGACCTCGATACTGTCTTCGCGAAGCTCTTTTTCGCCGGCTTCCTGATAACTGGAGCAGGGCTTAGGTTGACCGCTGTCCGCTTAGCTGTCTATTTAGCCGTTTGCGAACAGTATTACAACACAGCCTAAAGCCAAGGATGCAAGGTATGAGTATCAATCTTGCATATCGGTTGATGCATGAACAGGAGCGCCAGGTATGCGTTTGTCCGCAATAAATACGAAGTGGGCGTCATCTACGGCCACATGCCACCAAGGGCGATAACACCATCACCGCGCGCCGTATGCTGTATGTGCGAGTGAAACCTTGCGAGGGACAGCCGACGATCGCGGCTCAATCTCGCGCGCGCAGAATAGGGAAGCGAGCAGGAAGCTCACAATTATCAACGGGGGGAGGGCAGACACGGGGGCAACGCAGAGACCGGGGCAGGGGGGGGGGGGGGCGTTTTACTTCGGTGGCTGCTGCGTACGGCGCGGCGCGCGTGCACCCATATCGTGAAAGCGATCTACAATGTGTGCAAAGTGTGCCGAGTGCTAATAGCTTCGCATACGCTCTGCTTTCGACGCTTAGTTCACGTTGAAGGGAGACGCAGCATGAAGGTCAATTCGCCCGTTGCTGCTGCCGCGCTTCCTCACTCCAGCCTTTCGATAGCGAGTCTCCGCGGTCATCGAGTGAGATGGGTTCATGTTTACCTGTGTGCGCGTGGCACTTTGCTTCTTCATTTAGTTAGTAAGCGAATTTTTCCAAGTTTAAACAACCGATAAATCTACTATCCTTACTTCGTATAGCTGTCTACTAATTTGCTGTCGCAATCGATGCTTCGCCTCTGGGGCGAAACAGCGACTTTTTTTTTCCGCTGCAGCAAAACGCTGGCGCCATCTGTCACTGCTGCGGCGAAAGCTTGGTGTTTACCGTAGCCATGACAGGTGGCGCCACTATTCTGCTGCAGTGAAATCGACACCCTCGTTGGACTTATTGTGCGCAAAAAGTCTAAGTAATGCCCGCAAACGCCTGGCATTTGCTAGTTAATTCCCATGCACACCTGGTTCTTCAATTTACGCATTACTTAGTATATCTACGTTCTCTGGATACTGAATAAATCTATAAAGTTTTTAAGGCTTCAATGTTTATTCCAAGCCCAGAAGAAAAGGAGGAGGAGGAGGAGAAATAGACGAAAAGACAGAGCGGTTAGCCAGTTCTCAGACCGACTGGCTACCCTGTTCTGGGGAAAAGGCGTATGGGGAATAAAAGAGAATAGAAAAGAGATAAAAAAAAGGAAATAAGAAATTTCAATACAATCGAAGGAGCATCGCACAATACCTGCAAACTGAGCCGTTCGTATGTGTAATGAACGTCTCACCTTGTTTCGGCCGATTACTGAGCAGGGGAATGCAGGTGCAGGAATGACCTGCACAGTGGAGGAAGGAAAGCGTAGGAGAGGCCCCGGTCAGCCCAGATGAATTGAAGAGAGTGTGACGGAAGTCACGTGGCCTTTTTCGCGAAGGGGCAACGGGATGGGTGTGCCAAACAGCCTGGTTGCCATAGCAACAGCGCTCGTTAAGCACTTGCTGCTGCTCTCGGCCTCCGAAAAGTGAGTTAAGATTTTTTAGCACAAAACATATTCAGTTCGCGAGACAAGCTGCGTTTGGAGTCTGGTATGTGAGTTTCAAAGTGGTGTTTTGGGTCTACGAGTGGGAGTGTCAGTCAGCTACACGTAATCACGACGCGGGTCTTCGTCAATGTTCCACGGAAAAACAAAGGACCGCGTATGCTTCCCTATAACTGTTACAGAAGTTTGGTAGGTTTTGTTTTGACGCGCGTCAGGAGCGCACACTTCTGGCGGCTCGTCGCAACGCAAGTTAAAAGCTGCCGCCTATGTGCAAAGGGAGATCTCACGCCAAGATGGCTGCACTTCTGGCTTCAAAAACGCGACGTCAGGGCCTCTCCTATTTTGTTTCTTTCCTCCATGACCTGCACAGAGTTACATTGTGCACATGGGA
This sequence comes from Dermacentor albipictus, assembly GCF_038994185.2. NCBI lineage: Eukaryota > Metazoa > Arthropoda > Arachnida > Ixodida > Ixodidae > Dermacentor > Dermacentor albipictus. The sequence continues at coordinate 224,726,132 of NC_091821.1, read as the reverse complement.
AATAAGCCATTTCCTAGTAGATTCAGTGAAGTAAAAGAAACAAAATATAACTGAGTACTGTCCTCAGTTCTTTCAGAGTGGTTCAATTGACAAGTAAACGTATTTCTTTAGAAATCCAGCCTTGCTTTATCTTTTCATACCACAAAGGTATCACATATTGTAGTTTGTTACATATCGAACTTTTTCCCCTAATAGCAGGAAATAAACTGCGCTTTTCAGAGCATAGCCTCAAGCAGAAGACGTCGCTCCTTAGTGTGCGCCTTGCCTGCGCGGTGTCTCTGCCCATTTCGCTGTAACGCTTCGTCGTACGGAGCTGACGGATTTAATGACCGACGCTTGCTTGCTAGTAATGAATTAGCGGATACAATATACAATATTGGGCAAAAAGATTAATCAGAACAAACCTTTTCATTCAACACTTTACGTATTTTCTTGAAGAAAAGCAGTCAGTGTCGGTTGCCATACAGATGTAACTAAAGAAAGACTAGTCAACATGTATGCAACCGGTCCTGTCATCGGTGATATAATTCTACTAAACTGTCTCCCCGTTCCAAAACTGGCACACATAGGATGCGTATCTTTATGATTTTGATATCTTTCGATAAGCCGTTGTGTGCGCATGGAACTGTCGTTCCGCAGTTGAAGCTTTCATTTCACTTAAGCTACGCGCTTATCGCTACCTTTTTTATCCTTTTATATGTATGTCGGTGCGCTCTAAAAACTAAGCAACGCATTAAAATGAAAACGGGAAAACCAAGTGCCTTTACTGAATTAAATAACAAATTAAGTTCAAAATACGATACATAACATGACATTGATGGTTCACAAAAATTCCAAAACTGAGAAAGAAAGCGCATGAATGCTCAAAAGTAAGTTGCCGGTCGAAGTGAATCTAGACTTTTTCACGTATTACAGCTTTGGTCAACTTGAAGGACCTAAGAGGATCAGCTTGAGGTTTGCATTGTTAGGTCGTGAATATCTCTTGTCTACTTCTACGACGTACAAACACTCAGATATGTGCTTAGTTATCAACCAAAAGAACACCGTGCGCGACAAGCCTTCTTCGCATTTTTCATTCTTATATTCACTTCAAGTCTTACGTTGCCATTTTTTTTTCTCTACGATGGACTGTTTTCTATCGATTGTCATCAAGGCCACAGCTTAATTTGCCGAAAATGTCTTATCTGTAGTCGCGGCAGATGTCCCGTTTTGTCTATTTTGTTATTTACGCTTGACAAAGAACGATGGTAATATTGTTTATCGATAATGGCAAGATTTTCCCGTAAAATAAAATGTTTGATAAACTTTATTATGTTTTCAAACTTTTTTAAACACATGCACGAGGGAAACTATGTTAGGCGGCGGTCATTGTTCATATTGGCGCGAAGTGCGGTACTGCAGAAGGAACAAGCCAACAGTACTGGTTCACTGTCTGCAGCTTGAGCACACGTTTGCAAGGTTGCTAGGTCGAACCTTACTACCCAAAGATAATCTGCAGAAAATCTAGACATCTATGGAATATGCGGTACATTCAGTATGTTGTGTATTAAAGGTTTCTCTTCACTAATCGAACACGCAGCGACGAAGGCATCCTGTATCAGGCTGTACTGCTCAAGCGCCTTCGTGGACTCTTAATCTTTTCGATTCTTCCGGCAGCCCGCTCGCGTCGGTTCTTCTCTTGCGTCTTCAGTACTATATGCACGCGACGACTTAAGGATGAAGTTTCTGCGGACGACAGTGCTGTGATGCCATATACAGGTGCTACACCACAGACAAGCTTCTCCACAAATATGATTTTGCGATATAGTTAAAAAACGATGGAAAGAGCGCCTTGAGTTTATTTTCCTAACTCCGACGTTAAGCAAGAAAAGTGAGAAAAGTGAGTATTCAAGGCTAATGTGACATTCGGTAAAAGGAAGAGTGCAGGTACTTATGCCCAGGAAAGTGCCACTTAAGCTACTCAGTGACAAGGTGCTTAGGAATAAAACAAAAGGACATTTAACACATTTTATTGGGCGATGCTAATGTTCGTCGGGATCGAGTCGCATTGCATAGCCAGGACAATTTAATGATATTATTGCAATACTTTTAGCCCTTCGTCAATGCTCGGAGCTGCGCTTCACCTTCGTCATCGGTGAGATAGGGCGGTCGGGAGTGGTAGTTGATAAAAAATTGGTTCTTGTCAAAGGAATCCTTACGTTATACGGGCACATGCCCTTTATTGTATTCATTGCAGCGTAAAAGTGTTCAGCCGTCGGACATGAACCAAAGCTGACGGCAGGGTAGTCAGCTTTCTCTTAGATTTTGCGACAACCGATTTAGCATAGGTAAATAATTACACATAATAACCGGCAACCAATCACAGATATTAAATGGTTACATGCAATGGCCTTTAGCTTGAGCCACAGTGCTGTGCCACAATGTTTGCCCGCTCACTATGGCATAAAGGGCAATGTAAATTAAATGACCGTGCTGCCAGAACTGCCCCTCCCTCCTTATGGTGCCTCACTTCAACTCAATTTATCCTAATACCATACTTAAGCTGCCGTAGCTTTTGTATCACCGGTTGTGTTGCACTCTTAGCGTAGCCTATCGTGTAATACGAAGCGACAATGCGGCTCCATAATCGCTTGGCCGCGGTTGTGTGCCGCGTTGACTCGGTAAGCATGATAGTATGCCCATGCAACGCATTCGCCCGAATGTTGCTTACATGAATCACCACTTAAAACTCACTTGCGTTTATTCCACTTGCAGTGTTGACGAAGACTTCGACCAATGAAGTACATCTGCTGATGCTTTGCAACCTCAACGGCTGTCTTAAAGGACGCCTTAAACACAAGTTATGACAGGCGCCTTCTGCTGCTGGACGTCCTTAGACCATAGCACTGAGCTGCCTCTGCGTTGAGCTCTGTAAGGGCGCTTCTGGTATTCTTGAGTGATACAGGCTTCGGTACGACTCTCTAAATTACGTAGGGTTCGAGCGTTAATGTGTGTGTTTATATGCGTGTCCGCATGTGTCTGCCTTTTTTCTTTTCTTTTCTTCTACTTTCCAGCTTTCATCCCTCAAATTATACTACACGTTGAGTAGTATTACAAGCTTTCGGATTGAGCTGCCCCCTTTTCTCATAGTCGTTTCCATCTTTTCCATAGCCTTTTCCGCCATAGTTCTTTGCTCATAGTGATAGCGCAACAAATTATAAACGTACATCTCTCTCGGCGTACCTATCGTTTTCATTTGTAGTATCAAAGGAGACCTACAATAAAACGTTTTCAACCACCTGCAGCCCTAAATGAAAGAGAAAATCAAGGCTATGTGTCGAGCATTGTTCTAACGTTATTGGATTGAAGACTTCAGAGAGGCGATCGCCGGCAAAAAAAAGTGTCATACGTTACCTGCAGCGCCTAGTCTTTCCTGGGCGTTTGGTTTTATACCAACAATGAGAATAACCCAGTGGTACAAGACTTCCCATGTCACTACGTCTACAGCTGCAGAGCTCGCGGCTCTCCGCGATGCACTTCATGTGATAAGTGCTGAAAGTGCTAGAAAATGGGCAGTCTTCTGCGATTCAAGGCTGGCCTTGCAATGTGTGCAGTCGTTTCTCCGACATGGAACTCACGATCAGCTCACATGCGAAATCGTGGAACTTGTCCATCACTTAAGAGAAAAAGGCCATGATATATCTTTTCAGTGGATATCAGGTCATTGCGGTATCATAGGAAATAATGAGGCAGATAAGGCAGCTCGGATGTCAAACCAAGGAGACCGCTGCGAACCCATTCCTCTCTCAAAGACCGACGCCGCGAGAAAACTTCGCAATCTAGCTCGTAAGATCTCCTTAGCAGAGTGTAATACCGCACATACAAGGCGCACAAGATTGCAGAGACTAAACCCGTCACTTCAACTCGGACCTCCGGCTGGTCTGCACCGACATGAAGCGTCTCTTCTGTGTCGGTTGTGGCTTGGAGTTGCCTTCACGAATGCCTACTCAGCACTAATTGGAATGGCTGATAGTCCTACATGTGATGTTTGCGGATGCGAGAACATTGACCACTTATTGTGCCATTGTCCTCAATTTCAAGCACAAATACAATCTTTGTCCAACGCATTCAGAAAATACGATGATGGTCCTCTGAGTGAACAGACAGTACTAGAGCACCGTCCCCACCGATCATCGGCTCAGGAGGCAGTGAAGGCACTTTTGTGCTCTCTCAGAACGTCTGGTTTGCGAGAGCGGCTTTAACTCAAGTACTGTCCGTACACGTATCTACACCTTTTCTCTCCCTTCTCTCTCTTGCCCTTCTCCCTTCCCCCAGCGTAGGGTAGCCAACCAGGCCCTTGACTGGTTAACATCCCTGCCTTCCTATATTCATCTCTCTCTCTCTCTCTCTCTCTCAGGTATTTCGTCAATAAAGAAAGGGAGCGCCTGTTATGGGATGGGAATGGGACTACTACTGTTAAGCTAACAGCGTCTTTACAAGCAAAAGGGCCAAAGAAGTGGCTGATCTGCGAGCGCGGAAGCCCCTGATGCACCGCTGGGGGACAATTGCTGTATTACACTACTCAACGTGCGGCCCGTTTGTTTCATTAGTTGGCACACTTACCTACACGCCAGAGTCGAGCAGCGTCCTTTGAAGGTTAGTGGTCCATTTGGTAGGAACAATACCGTTCCGCTCTGGTCGCCGAAAACCAAAAAGTGTACCTAAGGCGAAGGAACTTCAAGGTGCGTGAACTGTAGAAATGCGCACCGCTATTGTCGTTTCAACAGTTGGGGCAAAACAGCAGAAATAAGCGTATTTATATCCGTGCTGGTGTTTATTTTCATGTATGTGTGTGCGTGCAAGGTGGTTGGAGGGTGTGTCTCTGTGTGTACGTGCTTTTCTGTTTAGTTAAATTTCACAATACGCTTTATTGTCACTGGCAGGTAACATTTTAGTATCTTCTTCACAAATAAAATAATAAGAGCGACGTTTTCACATTAGCAGCGAAACAATTAGCGTTACATCAGCCATTTGACAAGTACGAGGAATCTAGTAACGTCTACACGGACGGTTCTGTAATCAAAGAAAGTGACTGCAGCCTGTGGTATACCATCCTTTCATGTAGAGTGCGCTTGATTGCGTAATTGATCAAGACATATCAAACACCAATAAAGTGGATAATTTGCATGGACTCCTTATCGGCTTTAGCATGTCTTGAAAATATTTATGACAGCCAACCACATGCATGAATAACTTACGCAGTACAGAACAGTTTACCTCAGACTAATGAAAGGAAACATAATTGATATTACAGCGGGTCCCGGGACATACTGGTCTAGCAGGCAACGAATTAGCGGGCTTGTTGTAAAAGTCGGCTCATAAATATGCAGAAATTCAACTCATCCCTTTATCACCAATGGACACGAAACCCATATTCAGTGTACCAACGAAGGACTTGTGTGTGTCAACCTGGTTTAATGAATATACTAAGGAATCAATTATTTAGGAAGGGGACCCTCAACTCAAATACCAGCTGGATGTACAACATCCGAAAAAGTACCGAGACACTAATTGATCGACTGCGTCTTGGCACAGCATACACCAAACATTTCCTATGCCGCATAAAACGGACTTCTTCCCCGGCTTGCTCCTGTGGCCACGACGACGAAGACGTTCGCCATCTACTCCTCGAATGCCCCGTACAAGCGACTCAAAGACGGCAGCTGGAACAAGAGCTCACTTCACTGATCCTCACCGATCTTTCTCACTCGCAAAATTGCTGGGCCCACGGCCATCGATAGCACAGCGAAAAGTATTGAACGTACTTGAACATTTTTACTAAGAGACAGGCATCCTTAACAAGTACTAGATATCGCACTGAATAGTCACACGATGTTACTATAACTTGCTTCTATTATTTGCAATCATTAGCGCTTGTATATTACGTGTTATACTTTTTTGTATTCTATGCGTGCATTAACACCGTGTAATTACTCATTTGTTTGTATGCTCATCACAGTCTACATCACGACCGCTTGTGTGCGTTTCTGGCTTTGTTTACAAACTCATAGTGGTGCAACTTGCATTTGCCTTTTATATTGATATGTTCATGGTTGTACAGGACTGTGTGCTGTGAATTTCTGACCCTATGACGTGGTTTCTTTTCATTTTCTTACATATATATTTTATATTGTTGTTTCCGCTATGCCAAAAGGAGTAGCCGTCGCCATGTTAAGGTGACTACATCTCTTTCTTTCATTTTCATTAAAAAAAAACATTCATTTTTTTTCTTATAAATCATTCGGCTCCCCTAAGTCATTTACCGATAGTCATCATTCGCAAAAATAGCTATAGTCGACTGCAGCTTGTCGACAACGGGACCACAAAACATTCCACGCCTCTTTCAAGACGCACTGAAGTACTGTGTGGTACATAGTTAAAGAGAATCCTTTGATGTGTGGCTCTGACTTCGCAGTGACACTCTAGCAGCAAGTGTTAGATGACGTTCTACTGACTCACCTTCACGTCTCTTAGCTTCCTCAGGCCTCAACACATTATCGACGAGAGCGAAACAAGGTCGATTAAAATTTCTGTTTCAAATGCTGCACCGTCAGTATAAAATTGATATCAACCGCTACATTTCATATTCGCAATCTAGAATAACACGGCATCAACACGAACATACGCTAACTGAATATTCCTTTTCTAATGACGCATTCAGGTACTCATTCTTTCCTCGAGTAATCAGAGAATGGAATGAACTTAACTCATCATTAACAGCGACAAATTCTTTATCCCTGTTCGTTTCACAACTGGAGCTCATCACAAGAGATTATTAATAATTTCTCATGTTTGTTCCCTGTTCTCTTTATGTTAAACTAACAGTGCTTAGAAAAAAATGTATACACTTCTTTGTTTCCAATACTTCACGTTTTTGCTTTGACTATGATGTGCCCCGGTTGTTGTTCATTTTGTTCTGCTTTGTTTAGTGTTCTGTTGTATAGCTTATCTACCTTTTGTATTTTGTTGAATATTGTTGCTTTTTCATTCTTTGTGTAACTCGCACATGTATTTATGTCGGGAAAAGAAAGTGTTCATGCCCGTCTGCTAGGCTCTCGGCTGAGACCGGCAGTATTGTAAAATAAATAAATAAATAAATAAATAAATAATTAAGCTACTTCAACGCAATGCAGATCCACGTAGAAAGCTGCCAGCGCCACCATCTTAAGTGATCTACGGCGACGCAAGGCGATTGTAGACTTCCAGAGAAAAACATTCGCACGTACTGCACATCATTGTGTTCCCTTTAAGAGTGGACCGCATGCAGTGAACATCTCTCTGCACCATTTGCTATATTTTGAATTCGTCAAACATTTTCGTCAGGTATGCTGTCTGAGCACACCCTTTTCGATTTCCTTGATGATCCAGAAGCACCAATGGGTAAAAAGAAGACGAAAACAGCACTGCATGGTCACGCCTGGCAGGTCGACAGCCACCAGCACGGCAAGCACTTCAAATGCCTCTTTGGCCCACTGAACAATTCGATGCACTTGCAGTGAGGAGCTGTAAAGCCTCGTTGACAAAGCTGCAGCAATATATTCAAAGCAGAAAACGCAGCAGCTGAGACAAGGGAAAGAAGCAAGAAGAGAATACTTGGCAAGTTGGTCACGATTCATTGTGCAAGTAAGAACAAGAAGATAAAAGAAAACGAAAAAAAAATTGAACGCGAAGAACACAACCCAGGCGCCGGTTGTCAATTGAAGGTTGATTTTGAAAATATGTTTAAATATATATGAAGACATTTAAATATTCATTACAGTGAACTTGCCTCTTGCAATGTCTTATTAAGCGAACATCACAACTTTAAAAGCTCAGATAAACTCATGCAACAAACTACAAAAATCAGTGAAGCATACAATGCTGCCCTGTAATTTTATAGTCTACCACTTCGAACGATATCTCATTCTCCTGTAGCGCTACTGACAACTGGATCACACACTTTGACCCTGCCGTGTCTATGCGATTACTGCCATCTTGCCAGCTGGTCTACGTGACCGATCAGAGCTAAAGTGTGCGTAAGCTCTGACTTTTCACCCACGTTGTCGACTGTGCATCCTCAGGGGAGAACAGCACACTGGCCATCTAAGCCATTTTGATGTTCCCTGAACCGTTCGGATAACGCCCAGTTTGCTCCGTGTCATCATGACCACACGTCATAGAAATAGGGTAAACAGAACTACAAGCACAATAGTTATACTTACTGGGGCGCTTTCACTTCTTTATTAGCTTGCGGAAAGAGGTCAGGAAAGGACGAACGGCCATCATTCCGCTCACTCTCCTTCTTGTCCCGGCTAGTGCCCTTTCTGTTTTTATTATGCTTCCCAAACGGGCCTACGTAATGCCTTCACATCGACGACAGATGCTTCAAAGCACCTTTAGTAACGGAAAACGGTGATGGTCAGCAAGAAACGGTGACCCTGTTTTTTGGTTCTTTCATGGAGCATAGAGTAGAGGGGAATTAGGTGAAGGGAGGGAGTTAACCGATCGCGTTGGGCTAAGTACGGTAGGTTAAAAAAATAAAGGAGTGAAATAAATACACAATTGAAGGCAGAAAGGGTGAGCGGGGAGAACGGGCACTCAACAAGACGAGTGGAACCAGGAGTTTCAGTGTATACGAAGTGCGATAGCAGAATCTGTGAATGAGGTAAGCCTCCCCCCCTCAAGAACTCAGCCGCATGCTAGGAAGGGCGACAATGACGTTTATACTCAAAATCATTTGTTACAAGTGCCTGCGCAAGATAGGCATGTTTGGCATTGATGACATCAACGAATGAATAAGCGCATGCTTTAAATGTAAGCAATTCGGCCATTTTCGTGTGGCCACATAGAGATCAGAGGTGCAATTCATGAAGGCCTCTGTCTCTAGTACCGTCGGCCGTTGGCCGATTGCCTTCACTAGTCAGATGTTCGCAAACACGATTGGCCGAAACTTGACTTTGTGGACTGCTCCAGTGTGTAAAATTTATACATTGACCTAGATTTCATTTACCTTATGCTGAACTTGCCTCCGAAAAGTGATCAAGAACACTTGTTTCATGTGATTGCGTATATCAGGCACAAGGTGGCCTCGCGAGACATCACAGGAGCCTATATGTGTTTGTGTGCCTTTCAAGCAATGCCTTGCTTGACCTAGAACAAGTTTATCCACCCCAGTGTGAATCGTTAAGACACTTCAGGTATTACGAACATAGCATAAATGTCTGAGTTTTTTTTTTCTTCTTTTTTTTGGAGGAAGGTGGTGAAAGTAAGGTGTGAGGGGCTAAGAGTTGCCAGTGTATCATAATTGCAAGCAACGTCACACAGTTTTCATGTAGACTGCAGCCCGCGATAACGACTTCAGGTAAACACAACTCATTTTAAAGGCAAACCACATGGCGGGCTAGTCTGTGTGATTTCGAGACTTTCTGTTCAGTGACCTCTCGGAAGCAACAGCATCCGTATAGGTGGCTTTGCCGGAAGAGTGTATAGTAGGATAGCATATAAGGGACAGTTTCCTTTATGATTTTTTTTTCATTAGTACGGATGTGTGTGTGACTCGGAAATAGAGGATTGCTTAGGATCCCCCTAATAATATGTGTTCAGTTACATTAACCTGTGCTTTTCAATTTGCATACTGTTTCTCTTTCATTTGTTTGTAGTGAGTAGTTGGCTACTGAACTTCTGCTAACACGGTTTATATAGGGCTGTTAGTGCTGGACATTTTATTACCACAATTTTGGTGAATGCGCCTTCTTCGTATTTGCTATTCCCGTCTTCACATATTATAGGACCCTAAAATAGGCTTTTATGTAGCTAGCTTGCTGTTCAGTGGTGAGTGGCATTCATATATGATAAATCTTACTTGCACAATTAGAGGCATTGTTCTTTTAGCTGAATTGTAGCTGTATATAATTTTATAGCAACGGCTCGCAGTTGACGCTGTGTGCTGCTGAGCAAGCTCCTGCAACTTAATTGCCCGAGCTGTGCTCAATACTTTCTTGCTTCTGAAAGGTCGTGCTTCAACTCGATATGAGGCTCACAAAGATTTGCTGGAATTGTGATGTGATTTCTTGTCAACGACGGGACTAGTCTCTCGTCTGTAATGGCAGTACTCAGAGTGTGGTGCGATGTTTTGTGTGCGCCTTTCTCTTCTTTTCTTTTTCTTTATATCCTTCCTTGTTTCCTTTTTGATTGATTTTAGTTGTAGTTTACACAGAGCTAGTATTGTTAGAAGGCGCAAGGACGGCAGGCACAGGAAATGAACGAAGTGAATCGCTAGTGAGGGTGTATGTATTTTGGCTGCGCAGTTCAGTTCTATTGGTCAAGCCCTGGCCCTCTTGTCGGCCTCACCAAGCAAGTTTTAATGCAACCGAATGTAACTGGTGGAAGCTAGTCGCGAGAGCAAATGATAAACAGTACTTACCCCAGCTTCCGGTTCTGTGGCCGAGCCTGCCGAATCCCTGTAGCTGTAGCTGGCCTTGCTGGCCGTGTAGCTGGCGGCCCCGAGGTCGCTCGACTCTATGGTGCTGCTGATTTTGGTGCTGCTATAGCGCACGGACGCGCTCGATTCGTCGGCGTCGAAGGACGACTTGGACGCGAGCTTGGAGCGCTTGCTGTTGAAGCTCTCCTTGTCATCGTCCTTGCTGAGGCGCCGCAGCGCGCGAGACGCCGAGCTGTCGACGGACTCGCCGAGGAGGCTCGACGTGAGCGAAGATTTGCGGCTGCTCTCGAAAGAGTCGCCGCTCGATATGGCCAGGGCCCTTCGAGTGATCGCGGAGGATCCAAAGTCGTCGTCGTTTCGGGAGCTCAGCCTCGAAGTGCGCACGCTGCTCTGCAGCCTCGTGCTCGACCCGATGTCGTCGTCGTCCAGCGCCGAGAGGCGCGAGCTCCGGCGCACCGTGGAGGACGAGTAGCTGCTGCCGCCATCGTCGCCGTACGACGTGGTGCGCATCATGCGCCGCGTCGACGACATGCTGCTGCTGATGTCCGAGTCCAGCAGCGACGAGCTGCGGGCGGAGGTCCGGCTGGATCTCTCGTCCGACAGCCCTGCGCACGCCGCAGCCGGCGCTGATTGAGTCGCTTGCGATCGCGCTGCGCATAACATATTGAGGCTTTCCTAGTGCGCAACCTGTGCGAACTCGAACCTTTACTTTATATGCACTGCTAGCCACAGATAGCTGCTTTAGCCGGACTGTGAATATTGTGTTCCGTTTCAAATATTGGTATAGTCAACCCTGTGTAGTCATTAATAGTAAAGAGCTGCAATAGAGTAAATTAAGTGTGATTTGTGCAATTGGATAAGTTCTCGATTAGAGCAACATGCAAACTTAACATGCAAATTGCAATCTAAATGCTTCACAGTAACTTGGCGTTATGACACGTAAACCTATTAAAACCGTATTAAAGGCATAGTAAAACAACACTGAGAATTATGACAATCCCATCAGCAGCTACAAACACACATTTAAACTGATGAGAAAAGGATAAAATGTACATGCCTAAAAACAAACACCAGCGTTAGCAAGGGGCAAGATCCGCACTTTAGTCTCAGTGTATACGTAGGATAACCACTTCACAGTGACCACACCAGTATACAAATTAATGTATAATGACGTAGATAACAAAAATAGGTTCGTTGTATGTGCAGCAACTGGAATTTTATATGCCAGTAAAATGTGTAGCTGGGGTAACAAAGTGCATAAATGAATGTGAACATCAGTGACTACATTTATGTGCATGAGGCATGACTATTTTGTTTGCTCGCCCTCTCGATGACAACAGCGGAGGCAGCGTTGATACAAAGTTGTTGTGAAGATCTTAGTCAGTAATGACAAGGAAGAGGGTCGATAGCCCTGGCAGATGTGTTCAAATAACCAGGGTATCGAACCGGAACTGAACTCAAAGCCGAAAACCGAAAACAAAACGTTATTTTTGCTCGAACCGGAACTGAACCGCAACGCTACTATTTATTTCACTCCATAGCAAAACCGAAACGAAAGAAATAATGGCTTTTCGGTTCAGGTTGGCCACCTTTTCTCGAGCTTTTCATCCATGCATTGCTTGCACTTATGGCTCAAGTAAGCTACCTCATATGTAAATGCACACCCCCTTCCCATGATTGTAAAAGTAGCAGCACCGTCAGTGCGGTTTTCAACTTAATGCGTCAGGAGCAGAATAGGTTTCATGTTAATGCGAAAATATTTGCATCACATCCGACAAGTGGACTCGCCAGACTAGGATGCGTGCAATGTTACTGAGACAGTAGCGTACAGTAGGCAGGCGTTGTGCCCCTTCCGGTGGCAGTTGCCAGCCTGCTCGTCGCTTCCCCTTTCCTTTTAACTGTGTATATGTGTTCAAAACAATAATAATAATAATAATAATAATAATAATAATAATAATAATAATAATAATAATAATAATAATAATAGTAATAGTAATAATAATAATAATAATAGAGTACATATACTTGTTGCTCGTCCCCAGTACGACTCTGAACGGCAGGCATTGACATTTTTGTTAGCAGCGATAAGTAACAGGCCGCTCAGTGACACATAAATGAAGTGAGCAATCAAGGCTCTCTTAGAATATTTTGTTGCACAGACCTAGATTCAAGCGTGTGAGCACGCTTCGAACACGAACGTCTATATAACCGCATCCTGCTTCCTACCTCATCATTACTCCTCAGTCCCCTATTTTTTTCTCCTCTTCCCTTTCCACTTCAGCACAGTAATAGGCACGAGGACTGTCTGCTTTTTCTCAATATATTCTATTCTCTCTCTCCCTCAATAAAGCGTCGCTTCACTTATATTTCAGCCCTTGAGTTTGATCTTGATAATTTTTTTGTAACTACATGTGGCCTGAAGAACAAGGAACAGGCGAAACCTCTCATTGTAAGTTAGCAGCGGCGTTGAGTTTTTCCAGATAATAAATTTCTGCTGTTTTCTTTTTGTGTAACCAATTTTCGGTTATGCAAATAAACTCCAAGCGGTTCTAACCGGTCTGAACTGTTTCTTTTTCTGCGGAGGTGAGTAGGAACTAACCTGTTTTCGGTCAACCGAAAGGAACAGTAGAAAGAACAAAGACTCGGTTTGACATTTTGAAAAAAACACTAGGTTGTTTGGTGGCAGAGTTTAAGTTCATTAGACAACTTTTCTAAGGCCTGTCGAGATTATACTGATGTGTGCATGACGGAAACTCGATCACTTTACTGTTCTACTGCCGTCGCTCGTTATTAACGGCGCGATAAACATAACTGTATCTGGAACGCAAATTAAGAGAAATTGAGGATCAGGAATAAGGAATTATGAGCGTGGCTCTTGAACATGGAGCTCTTCTTTTGGGTCACACTGTATGATAGATATTCATTAATTTGTGCTGTAGATGTTTGCCTGGACAGAGGCCTAGCATGCTACTTCGGTTGACAAGGATGATTCATGAAATCACACACAAGTATATGGTACACATGCACGCAACATACAAAAGTAACAAGCATAAACACACATGGTAACAAAACAACTAGAGTGTTTGGTTCAGGTCAGTGTCCCCGGAAAAAAGATAAAAACAACAACAATGCAAACAAATGGCAACTGTGCAGAGCATATAGTTGCCATTTTCTTTATACAAGAACGAATATATCGATAAATTCTTTCTTCGGGAACAAATAATGATTGATCTTCTCCGGACGACGAATTGCGCAGCAATTCGCAAGCTGTTCCCAATAGAGGACGCAATGCACACTTCTCTTATCAAGAATATCTTGGGTCATAATCAGAAAGTTATCCCTTGGTGAGCGCTGCATGCGACAATCTATCATTCGCAGCAGTTTGTCAGTTATATTTGTCGGCAGAGATCACTCCCGCTATTCAAATATAAAACAAACACACACACACACATGTGGCTCGTATCCATCGTAGCACATGATCATACGGGATCCTGTATAAAAACCTGTATGTTGTTATGTAAACCCGCATGATGATAAGATCGCTCGGTATTTCTTAATACAGATATGATGTAAAATCTCGAATTCGTTTATGGCTGTCAAATAGCGGAGGAAATACCTCCCGTTTATCATTTTCTTAACTTGTATAAAAAACTAACCAATTACTCTACAGAAAAACTGAAACCGGCTCAATAAGTATTTCCACGCACTGATCAGAACTCAAACGGTGTACAACCCTTTGCTCGCATGACAAAGCTACTTACTTTTCCTATACTTCGCAAGTAATTTTCCTCATTCATAGCGCCTTAGGCCATAGGAAAGGGGAACGGAGCAGCAGCAGGCACGTGCTTCTAGCATATCCACTTGATCCCCTAGCTAAATCTATCTATGTGTAAACGCCTTCCAAGGCATATGTCTGATATAATCGACCGCGCTTACTTTGTTGTTTGCCGACCCTTTAGGCTAAACAAAATAAAACCAAGCAAAAAAATGAACGTAAACACGTACAATCAACTTAAACACCAGGACAGGTTATTATCTGGTAAAACTAGCCCGTAACTGCTACTTTTAGTACGCGTTAAAGCTGAAAAAAAGCAAGGAACTTCTACAGCGTCAAAAACACAGGGCGCAGCAAGAAGACACAAACGCGGCGTTGACTTCCATCCATTAAGATTCTATTTTCGACAGCACACTATACATAGACGCTGTGGTTGCAAGTCAGCGCTCTCCATTATGTGTCCCCTTGCTGTGTGTGGGGTCTTTGCAATGTAGCCCTTGCCTTTTCCAATGCTTCACCAATGATCCGAAATTGAAACCTCCTGCTATTAATCGCAGAAATTCTTTCCTCGACGACTTACTCACGGCAAAGCTGCACACCATTCGTATCGTGAGACGTGTTTTTCAAACTCAAGCGTGCGATTTAATGGGCCTTCGCTTGTGAATAAACGCGCTTTTTCTGGAAAAATTGCATGTTGCCTGAATTCTTGCAAAACGTTGAACAATTACCACATAGTGTGGACGTGGTAGTAAGACTGGTTTTAATAGCTTGTTTCATGCTTTGCACAGTTAGTAAGTGCACATGGCACGAAGTGGTAGTGCCCCTTTAGACCGCACCTGAGGGAACTGACGCTTACGTATGACAAAAAATTTCTGTGTTATATTATGCAGTAAACAAGCTCCAATATCTGGGAAGTATTGCTGCGAACTTAGCCACTTACCTTCGCTGTATTTAGATGACCTTGAGTACGATGACCTTGAGTACGACATCTTCAGTGCTTATCTGGAAGTATGAAAATAAAGCACAATGAATTATTCGGCAAAATCCTTACGTTGGCTGGAAGTTGAACGTCATCAAATGCAGACATGAAGGCCTGAGGACTATGAAAGGAAATAAAAAGCCCGATACAAATATGAACGAGGCGCATCGCGCCATTTCGATAAAGGAATGAACAGTGAAATACAAAATTACATTTAGGACAGTCCCAAAACGACAATATACGTATATCCTTTGTTAGAAAACGGTAAATCATCAAAAAAGTTTTTGAATGATATGACGGTGAAACACCATATTAAGCGATACTTTCAGTATTGTTAAGAGAATAAATAATCTTGTGAAATCAGTAGGCTATAGTTAAGTCTTTATATACACCCGCGGAATGGTAGAAGACGATGACAAAGATAACAGGACGGCAAAGACTAGCCGGTAGGAAGGCCCTAATGACTATAGCGGACGATCGCAGACAGTAATGGAAGGCCGTATTGGGTGCTTACTCGTAGAATTCAAGTAGTGAAAGCTTATAATTTCTGTTACAATTTATGTGTGTGATAGGTAACATCGTTATAACGAATTCAGTAGCTCAATGAGAGGCAATTTAAGTGAACAAAAATAATTCTGAATTGAACGCAACACATGGCAAATATTAAAGAAAACGGGATTACATCGTGCAATACCCTGCTCACGCCATTACACTGATCATTCTAGTTAATTAGGTAATGCAATTTATTGTATAAGGAGGGCCGGATTCACTAAGTGGGCTTGTCGGTATCGCAGTAAACACTCAAGCCGATAAAATCGCTAGATGTGCAGCTCATTCCGCTCCTCTCACATTAACTTAATTCACGAGAGCTGATACTGACATTAGAACAAAACAGTTTTGCAAGTCTATAACACAAATTCATCAATTTGAAGCCAATTCTGTAAACATTCTTCTGTATTGGGTTGACCCCCATGTTTAGTTTCCGATTTATGCGGTTGCTGACCATTATACAAACTCGGTTGTTCATCGTATCAGGTTGGAAGTGGAGTATACATGTAGCTTTTCGCATCACATACGTCGTTGAGCTATGCTTTGTTGCACGGGCTGCCATTCATGGGAGAACGTAGACCACGTTATGGTAAGCTGCCCTACGTTAAAACAGCAAATGTATGCTTTGAATACAGCAATGAAGCCCTTGATAATTGTCGTTTCAACACAGAAAAGTTGGTTGGGCCATGGGATAACGTATCATTACAGAAATCAGCTCTGAAAGCATTAACAACCTTCTTTACTTAAGATGATATTGTATTTCTATGAAAACTTAGTATGACTTTGTGTGTTTATTTATTTATTTTGCATTATTCGATCAACCTGACTGATTTACTTGCGGTTAGATGTAGAAAGAGCAGAATGTGGCGTTTTGTTGCTATGTTTTCTTTTCTATTAAGTATTTATAAGCTTGTTTGCGCAATGTGCTTTATTGACGTAGCGTGTTTTCATACCCCCTCGTGCGAGAATTACCTAATTATTGAACCATTTATTGTTTGTGGAGAAGCCGGCTACAAAATAGTTGACAGCATTTCCAGTTTCATCCATATAAATTGCTCACTCACTCAAAACTCGTTTTATTACAATTCGTAAGACAATTTATTTGAATTCTTACAATTTGTAAGAGCTGTTTGCCACTGTTGCGAACAGTCCTTATGTAAATTTTATCAATGCGGGCCCAGATGTCAAAACTGAAAATACCAGCTACGGCACAGCGTTTTTTTTCCCCGTGTACTTAAGGAGGAGGAGGAGGAAAAGAAGGAAGGTAGAGAGGTCAACCAGGCGTGCGTCCGGTTTGCTAAATCACGCAGAGGGAGGGCGATTAAAGTATAAAAGGGGAAAAGAGAAAGGAAGGAGGAAGTTAAAAGCAATGCGAACACGTGCTATTGTCCATAACGCCTACGATCGGTTACTGGGGCTAGTTGTTTTCATAGACCGTAGCAATGCCCGCGTCAATTTGTAAACCTGCGTTGCGGGGGGTCATGGTTCAAGGATCTCTGTCTCTGAAACTCACACCAAAGAACCATGTGGTTAATATACGTCGAGTGTTCCAGTAATCCGCAATTTTTTTTTTATTTTAGGCATGCGGCGCACGTATCCGGCTGGTTTCCCGAATCATACACCTGACTTGAAAAAGACAGCCGCACAGAATGCTACGCGAAGTTCGAAACAATTACATCGTTATGATGCATCACCCCCCCCCCCCCCCCCCGCACTCCCTCAAGTCGGTCGAGTGGCACAGCAATGTTGGAATAACATTCCACACAATCCAGACCTGCGCGAATGAAGGAATACCTATTTGCTTTATGCGTTCTGCGAGCCTGGAAGGGGACTTCCATGAAACAATCTTTCATGACAATGTGAACGCGACAAAAATTTCTGTGCTGCAAGACACGCTTATTCAATGTGCGATATCATGTATGGCGAACTGGTCGATGTCGCTGCTACAAACTGTAGCCAATCGAAGCATTGCGATTGCCGCAAGGGTGTTTTTTCCGCGACTATGCTCGAACGCGGCAGTCTTCGCTCCGATTGTTTGTCTGCAGGTTGCCTCTGCCTACTGATCCGATACGTACAACCACTCAAGAGTAAAAACGGCGACCTGTGCTCAGCCCATTATTGTAGTAACGATGTTAAATCTTTCTTCGAATAGATTTCCGCATAAAGTCTCCAGTCTCCTTAATAATACATTTGTGATTTTGCTTTCTGGAGTAGCCCGACATACTCTAAGACACCGGAGCTATGCCGACCACTACGAAAAAATATTGTCGCTTATAATTCACGAGATTTCCAAGTGCGTTAACCATACGCGGTCAGACAGGTGGTTTACATAACTTCGAGTTTTTGCCAGATAAAAAAATAATTAACGGAACATTTTCGGTATCACTTGCTCCGGGAGGGGGGGAGGGGTAGAAGAGAGGCAGTACATGTGATCATGCAAAATGACTCGTCATCATTGAACATAAGCTAGGCATATCACAAGAGTATAAAATGTTTTTGAGAGAGCAGCTCTTAGGCGCCCATTTCTGCGGTGAGCATCGACGTGCGTCGGCGTCCCTCGTCACTGAGCGAACGAGCACAGCGAAGGATAAAACAGCGGACGCGGAAGGCAGCTGCTGATGAAAGACAGCGATAGCGAAGAGAGCGCGAGTAGGAAAGTGGAGCACAATGCGTTGGCGGGCTAGTTGGTTTGAATCCATGAATGCTTTGTTTAGCGCAAAACGACACACGCAAGAAAGACGACCAGGACAAGGCGCTACTCTCAACTGACATCATTTTATTGCGTCACTCCTTTATAGACAGCTCAAACCAGAGGAACATGTGCAGTGAGCACCATGCGGTGGAGCCACCAACAACATCCGATCCCAAGAGCGCACTCATGCGACAGAATCCAAAAAACCAAATTCAGCGCTGTATAAGGTTAAGGAAGGCACACTAATGCACTGTGACCCCAATGACTGAATGAAAAATGCTTCCGATAACTCTCGGGCGGTGGTGTCACGGCTCTTTTTCAAACAGGCACAGGTTCCCATTTGGCTCAGCATTGTAAAATATGCAAGTGCAAACCTATGTTTCGTGATACCACGATTTTGAAAAAGAGCGGTGACACCACCGCCCGAGAGTTATCGGAAGCATTTTTCATTCAGTCATTGGGGTCAAAGTGCATTAGCGTGCCTTCCTTAACCTTATACAGCGCTGAATTTGGTTTTTTTGGATTCTGTCGCATGAGTGCGCTCTTGGGATCGGATGTTGTTGGTGGCTCCACCGCATGGTGCTCACTGCGCATGTTCCTCTGGTTTGAGCTGTCTATAAAGTAGTGACGCAATCAAATGATGTCAGTTGAGAGTAGCGCCTTGTCCTGGTCGTCTTTCTTGTGTGTGTCGTTTTGCGCTAAACAAAGTATTCAAGGAAAGTGGAGGATTAAAGTATGGCGGAAGCGTGAGAAGATAACCGCAGTGCCGCGCAAAACGGTCTTTGCGGTGACGAGGGCTACGAGATGGTGCCAAAGTAGCGCACGTCAGACATTGGCAACAAAGCGCTGCATGTGCGGACGTCTGTCTGCGGTGGCTGCTCTGAATCGTGCCCAGACATCATCCATGCACGCCTTTTGCGATCTCCCAATTAGCGAGGCAGTCGCGCCACACCTCGCTCCATTTGCAAACTTACCGCATGACGCAGAATGTCCGCGCCAGCCAATATATTGCGAAATGAAAACACGTATAAAGCTGCATTCAAATTTCGCATTAGGGAGTATCGTAATCTTCGGATAATTTTTTTATATTTATACATGAGCGGCAACAAGGTACTTGCTATTTTCGACGCTCAGCCTTTTGAACTGCCTGATGTACTTGTGACTAAAGAATGCATCGTTCATTGCTTGTTGCGACTTAATAATAATACGTCTGCCATACCTGTATCTGTATTGTGTATACCGGGCTGCCGACATACACAATACCTTTTTGCGCCGATGTGCTGGATGGGGCTAAGAGCTTTTACACAATATTTTAACTTTGCTACCTGCAGCGTCTCAGATGGCCAAGATTCAAGAGAGAGAGAAAGAAACGTTTATCATTCGAAACAGCGAGGCCCGGTATCACCCTCAGGTGGGAAGGCTCCTTAGTTCAGGGACCCTGTGGCTTCGACTGCCCTCTTGGTCCTGGCGACGAGTTGTCGTTCCTCTTCCAGGTCCCCGAGGGCGAGCTTGGCCTCCCACGTTTCGAATAGGTGGTTTCCTTCTTGTGGTCGTTTTGCGTCCGTTTCCGGGTGCATATCGCTGCCTTCCTGCCACAGGCATTCCAGGAGCAAGTGTGCCAGGGTGTCGGGTACGTTGCAGAGTGGGCAGAGGTAGCCGTGGAGCGTCGGGTACAGGCGGTGCATTATCGTTCCGTAAGTGTACGTGTTACTATGTATAGGCGTCTAAGGATCATGCTTTCTTCTCTGCCGAGTTTTGGGTGCGGTGGAGGGTCCACTCGACGCTTGAGCTTGTAGTGTTGTAATATGGCCGAATAGTTGGTGGGTACGGCGTCCGCCTCTTCTGCCGCCGGTCGGAGAGTGAGAGGAGCGAGGGCAGCCGGGCAGACGTGCAGGCGGGCAGTGGCATGGGTCGCTTCGTTCCCCTCTAGTCCTTCGTGTCCGTGCATCCACGTTACGCAGGTTTAAGGGAGCGGAGTGCTCAAAAAAATTTTTTTTCACCGTTTGGAGCTTATTTTGTCCCCAAACAATAATTGTCACCTTTCTCATTTGTCTTTCTTTTTTTTAACGCTGCGCGCCCGACACTTCCAGTCACGAGCGGCATGCGCCTAGTCAGCGTCACATTCCGACAGGAAAGTAGAGAGCGCAGAATTTTGAAGAAAATAAATACAAGCAATACAGATGACGATTATTGTTTCCCGGAAAATTGCCCTCCAAAGTGTATAAACTATTTTAGAGCGTGTCTGCAAAATCGGTAGTCGCTTAGACGTACAAACTTACAGGCCACTTATACTGCTAGGCTCCTGTAGTAACAATCTGGAGCATTTCTTGTGTGAACATATTACTAACTTTCTGGAAAATAAAATTATTTTTCTTAAAAAAGAACATGCCATTTGACGCGGGTTTTTAACAGTTACCCAGCTCTTGCATACACCAATACGGTCAAGCAGAAACGAATTTCTTCGACTTCGCCGAGGCGTTCGGCAGTGTGTCGCACCGAAAGCTCTTGCACAAATTAAGATACGCCGGCGACAATAATAATATTGTCGCGTTGTTCGTCGCATACCTTAATGATCGTACCCAGGACGTAGGCGACGATGACTGGGCATCTCAAAAGGCTAATGTTCCTTTCGGAGTCGACTGACAAGGCTGTGAAAGAACTTCTGTGCTTCTTTAGGGCGACTGGTCTGTGCGAACGCCTTTGACTTATGGTGCCGTCAGCAGACGTTCACGAATTCACGGCTCCTTTCCTTCCCCCCCCCTCTCTCTCTCTCTCTCATCTTTCAATTCCCCTGTTCCTTTCTGCTAGCGTACAGTAGCGAACTAGACGCCCTTCTGAGTAACATCCCTGCCGTCTGAGGCCTTTGTTATTTTTAATATTTATCAACGACCTTGAAATTTCCCCATCTTGTGATTCAGTGTAGTTTTTCTTCTTTCTTCCTTTTTTTTGCTGACGATTGCGTCTTGTTCGCGGAAGTTTCTACTTCTGACTACCAAACTCGGCTTGGAGAGCCAAATGCCAAGTGATCTTAAATCCTGCCAAATGTGTACATATATATGGTAGAGAGAGAGATGCAAATGAGATAAGGCAGGGAGGTTAACCAGAGTTAAAAACCTCCGGTTTGCTACCCTGCACTAGGGGAAGGGAAAGCGGAAGTAAAGACGGAAAGAAGAGCATGACAAAAATAAAAGCGTGATAAAAAATATGAAAAGGGACGGAATGGGGTCATTATAGTCTTTATAATAAGCCGCTGTCACATAAAAAGATCAACAAAGCCTTGACCGACTTTCGCTGCGACGACAGTTCATGTCGGCGTTCCAAAACTGACTGTTCTGAAAGTGACCTGTCGTCAAGGCGTGCCAACGCAGTCGCTAGTGAAAGTCGGTGCGCGTTGTATTGAGGACAGTGGCAAAGTACGTGTTCGATAGTCTCCCCCCCCTGCCGCAGTGACTGCAAGCCGCGCTGTCGTCCATACCGACTCGGAAGGCGAAAGATCTTGTGTAGGCGACACCAAGCAACAGTCGGCAAAGTACTGCTGTTTCGAGTCGAGAGAGCCCAGATGGAGGTCGTAGTCGAAGGGATGCGTCCAGTCGGTGTAGACGTGTATGCTTCAAGCTTGGTGTGTTCGATAAAGTTTTGATAGCTTCATTTGCAAGCACACGGATTTTCATTGCAGCCTCTGTTCTTGAGAATGGAATGGAGTCTTGCAAGCCCTCCTCATGTGCAGATCGTGCTGCTGCGTCGGCATGTTCATTGCCCGTTGTGCCACAGTGGCTTGGAATCCACTGTAACGTGATGTCGTGTCCTTGCTCGACGAAGTGGTCTGATTTCTAGAACTAGTTGTTCGTGGGGTCCTCGGCGTAAGGCAGAAACCAAACTATGAAGAGCAGCCTTGGAGTCAGTGAACACGCTCCATTTCTTGGGTAGTTCTTCAGAAATTACACGAAGTGCACAACGTATAGCAGCAAGGTCCGCGGCAGTCGATGTAGTCTGGTGAGATAGTCGAATCTTTATAGTGGAAGGTTTTGCAGGAAAGATCACTGATCCTGCAGACATATTCACCGCCGTTGAAGCGTCAGTATATAGATGATGATGTTCGTTGTACGTCTCGTACAGCAAGAGCAGTGAAAGTTGCTTGAGTGCTGGAGACGAGAGTTGGGCTTTTGTTCGTATTCCTGGTACCGTTAGTCGAACCTTCGCTTGAGCCAAGCACCATGGTGGAAACGGAACTTTCGCTGGAGCTGTATAACCTGATGGAAGGTATGCACTATAGGGCAGGTCTGTTTCACAAAAGGAAGCACGTGGTCGATCCTCTGGCAGTGAGGCTAGATGATGGGCAGGGGCTCGAGCAAGGTGACTTACGTGTGCTCTGAGCGCTTACATGGCTATACGCGTCTTGGCCGTAAAATCGTGTGCAATGGCAATTGTTTCAGCCGTTGACGAGCACCGCGGCAATCCAAGACGCACTCTAAGTACCTGGGCCTGGACGCTTTCGAGTTTACGGATATTACTTCTGCAGGTGTTGGTCAGCACAGGCAAGCTGTATCGCAAATGCCCAAGAAAGAGCGTCCTGTAGAGTTGCATCATTGCAGGTACTGAAGTATCCCAGACTTTTCCTCCAAGAAACTTAGACATTAGAGATATCCGTCAGGCGCTTCTTTAGGGAGGCCACATGAGGACTCCAGAAGAGGTCACGATTGATGATTACGCCTAAGAATCGGTGTGTCCTGACATAAGGTATGCTTTGACCGATGATAGAGACATCGTATGATCTCATTGGCTTTCGGCTAAACGCGACCAATGCGCATTTTTCTGGCGAGATCTTGAGGCCTTGTTCATTTAAGTACGCCGATGTTGACATGGCAGCTTTTCGAAGCCTGGCGCGTACTTGCGGCCGTGTCACACCAGATGCCCAGACGCAGATGTCGTCGGCATACACTGATATTTTTACTGTGTTCGGAAGTCGTTCCACGATACCAATGAGTACAAGGTTTAAAAGCTTGGGACTCAAGACACCGCCTTGTGGAACTTCATGGTGCGTATAATATTGCGAGGTTGGGCCAGCTTCAGTGTTAAGAAATAGAGACCGCCTATGTAAATAACTGCGTGTCCAACGATATAATTGACCGCCTAGGCCCACCGATTCCAATGCTTGAAGTATGGCGTCATGAAGAACGTTGTCGTAGGCTCCCTTTATATCTAAGAACATTGCGACAGCTGACCTCTTACACGTCTTTTGGTGTTGAACATAGGTTACCTGATCGATAACGTTGTCGATAGAACATCGGTGACGTCGAAACCCACTGATAGCGTCCGGATAGATTTCGTAATGTTCAAGGTAACACTCAAGTCTGGCAAGGATCATTTGCGCCATTACCTTCCCAGCGCAACTTGCCAGCGCAATTGGTTGGAATGAAGTAATCTCTAATGGAGACTTGCCAGGCTGCCAGGACTCATTACTGATATTAAGGAGCGCACTTCGTGCCCTTTCACCAAGGTGACATAGCATACGGTAAGATATGTCATCCGGACCAGGCGACGATAACCGATTACGTACGGTGAGCGCCGCGTCAAGCTCTTGCGTCGTGAAAGGAAGATCCATGCGTGAATCTCGTGGATCTGGAATACGGTTCAATGTAAGCGAACCTGTGCCAGTCGGCTGGCCCGCAATCATAGCACAGAAGTCTTCCGCCACATCAATGTCTTGTCGGCGCTGGAATAGTGCTAGGTCCTTAAACGGGAAACGCTGTTCCGGAACAGAACGTAGACCTCGCACAGTTCTCCATATTTGAGATAGTGGTTTGCGGGGATCTAGCGACGCACAATATTTCGACCACCGCTGAGCCTCTAGTTTATCCATATGGCGTTGTATCTTCTTTTGCATTCGCCGGGCTGTTCTTAGATCCTGAATTGACTTAGTGCGTCGATATCTTCTTTCAGCACGACGGCGAATCGCACGAAGCCGCTCCAATTCCAGGTCGAATTCAGAATACCTTGGAGAACACGTGATTGTGCGCGTGGCATCTGTGCCGTTTTCTTGATAGCTTGTTGAAGTCCAAAAGAGAGGCCTTTGTGACAATTGTCCTCAATCTGGGATTTAAAGACAGTCCAATCTATTCTTCGTATAGGGGTGGACGTATACGTGTTAGACATTCGCTTGATATTGAGGTAAGTGGGGGTGTGGTCACTTCCATGCGTTTCAGCGTCCAAAAACAACTTAACATGTGTGGCGAGGCGGTGGGAGACGAAAGTCAAGTCGAGGCAGCTGCTGTGCGTTATTCCCCGCAGAAATGTTGGACTCGCGTCATTCAGCAGGTAGAGACCATTGTTGGAAACTAATGAAGCTACTCGTCGTCCCGTCGCGTTAACCTTTGGGCTTCCCCAAATGGTATGGTGTGCGTTGAAATCCCCGGTGATAATCCATGGACCAGGTTGTGCTTTTAAGATGTCTTCTAGTCTTTTGGTGTCAAATCGACTTGATGCAGACAGATACACCCCCAAGAGTGCAAAGGTGACTTTCCTATTTTTAACAGTCATGCACACATACTGATTGTCGTCATGAAGTTGCACCGGTTGGACGACATAAGTGAGTTCACGGCGAATAAACACGACGACCTTGCTACTTTTGATGTCGCTTGATGCGAATATTGTCTCGTAGCCGGATAGTCTTATTGGATGGGATAATCTTGGTTCACTGATGACAATGATTGGAAATCGGTTAGTGAGAACAAATTGACGAAAATCGGCGATGCGAGATCTTAGACCTCTCTCGTTCCACTGATCGACGCTTCTCTGACCTCCTTGCGAAATGACTGGTGATTGTCAGTCATGGCTTCACTCAAGGCTTGCTCGGACGGGGCTCAGCGCGTCGAGCACTCGTAGCCCACTTCGAGCAGATGGAGTATCAATGCTTGTCAGCATGACCCTGATGACATTCACAATGGATCGCAGCACCGGAATCATTGGGCAGTCGACTGTTGAAGCCTCACCAACAGAAGCGGGCTTCGATGGGAGCATCAAGCGCGGAGGCTCTTTGGAAGACTGAGAGCTTGCCAGCGCCGGCCACTCTTCCACGTGGGCAGCTTTTTCCGCTTGAGGCCTCCTTGTGCTCTCGGGCGTTCTATTTGAAGATGATGGCGTTGGCGCAAGCGGTGCACGAACTCCACCCTGTCTTGAGTGATGTGACAATGTACATATGGAAACATGTGCATATGAAGTGCCTGTGAAAAAAAAGTTGAAGTACTTTGGTGTAAGAATCTCATCAAGCCTGAGTTGGAAGCGACACATTACGGTGATATAGTGCGAAGCACGTGAAGGAAGTGGTTCCTACGGAGAAATTTGCGGCACAGCCCCCCTGACAACTTGGGTCGCTGGGCATGTGTAATAGGTTAGATAGGACAAACCTACCGCAAACTGCGTGAAGTTCCCCAAGAATGCTAATCGCACTTAAGAATAACAACATTGATAAGGACACTTTAGCAAGCGCAATCACTCACACATACATGAGTGAAAGAAAAAAAGAAAATGACGAAACATTACCAAAGAAGGCGATCCACTGCACAAAATCGTACCTATTATTTTGAGCAAGGTTCGTACTGATAAAAAAATTGCGGTAGAATCCATCTCGCGATGAATGTCGGGGTTGTTGCGATTAGCATTGAAGCATTCTAGCGACAAGCCATATTGTTGCCACCTGAACACGCAGCGCCATCTGGCAGCGCCGCGGAATTCGCACGTTGCGCCTGTGTGGATACATATTCACATAAGACTGCCTCTATATATTAGTCGTGGGTGGCATTCCGCCCGCCACTGGAGAAATTTAAAAAATCATTTTGTGATTGAGGAAGGGCCCATACCCAAAGGCACCTACTAAGCGACCGAAGTTAGCATCAAGGGACTTCACTGAAGAGCGACACCTCCTCACTGGTCCATGCCCAGTGTCAAAGATTGTGGCGCCAAGTAGTTCAGAGTTCAAAAATTTGGCTTCAAGAGAGAGAGAGAGAGCAAGGACAGGAAAGGCAAGGAGGTCAACCAGACGAGTACCCGGTTGGCGTCAAAGAGGTCAATGTAGAGCGGCACATAACCAGTGACTCAAATTTGCGTCAAATAGGTTCATTGAAGAGCGACACACACCCTGTTGTACATACCCGGGGACTCAAATAGGCGATAAAGAGGTTCATTGAAGGTGGTGCATGCCCAGTGGCGCATAACAAGGGACCCACGTTGGTCTCGAAGACGTTCCTTGATGAGCCACACATACCCAGTAGAAAACACGGGGAAGGCAGGAGATGGAAATTAAAGACGATGAGGAAAACGAGCACAAAGCGAAAGCAGGCGCCAATGTTTCGACAAGTGGAGTTGTCTTCTTCAAGGCGCTAAACTTCAAGGAGTTATATCAGCCACGGCCCAGAAACGTTATAAGACGCTGCCCTTAATTCCATCATTATCGATATATATCACGATTTTTATTATACTGCGGTGAATGCACGAAATATATACTGGATAATTGTAGCAGCCGCAACATTCCGGGGGATGAATTGCAGCGCATGTTTAGTGAGCGTATCATTACTTTTTTTTTTTAAGCGAAGCTTCTTCCTGCGACTGCGCAGATGCTGGCCGTTGCTGTCTTGCCGATGAGACATCAAATATGTGCCACTAGGTAACGGCCCATTCTCGGCGGCTTTCCCAGAATGGGTATGTGCTACCGCGTATGTGCCGCAACAGACAAGCCGAACAGGAGCCAAGAAGTGAAGTAATCGGCAACAGAAAATTGAAGTCGGCTACAGAGAAGTCAGGAAGTAAGCAATAGAACAGGCCGTGTGTGGAGAAAAAAGTGTACTAAATGGTACTGCACTGTGGCATAGAGCATAAAAGAGACGGAAGCCTGAAAGGCGCGTCGAGCGCGTCTGATTCGTTAACATGCGAAGCGCGGTGGAGAACGTGAGCCTTTGCTGGTCCGTAAGCACGAAGTGGACCAACGACGCTTGACGGCCATGACACACGAGGAGTGCGGCGAGCGCTACATCCAAGCGGAACTACGATGTGTGGCGGCCATCGACAAGTGAGGAACGTGACAATCATAAATGTCAGAAGCGCGAGGGATCGAGACATCGAACGTTTGGTCCAGACGCTGAACATAATTACATGAACTACAGAACACAGAAATTGAACTTGGAATTGTTGCTGTAAGTGGAATACATATTGTATGTTTTTTTTTAGAAGTTGAACAATTGGACAGTGACCTCTTGGACAAGGCCATGCGTATGTGCCTAACGGTGCCTGACAGATCATTGCGGTGCGCAAAGCGCATTGCACGTGATTAATGAACTTGAGCAGTGTAGAGTAACTTTAAGAGGAACAAAATTTTTCTTTAATGCTTCTTTACTTAAGACACATTTAGATGTTAAAAGATTGAAATATATGGTCGCCATAACGGCAAAAGCGATGTAAAAATTTAAATAAATTGATTTTATGGCACGATCACTGAGGTCACGTGTCGATTTGGATGCTTTAGTCCAAACTATTATGGCATACTGTAATAGCACAATAGAAACAGTTATTCATAAAAAAAATAGTGTCTAGAAACAAAACTTCGGAAATGTTGCAGGACAGTGAAAGTCTCATGCTATTCGACACAGAACGCCAAAATTCCAAAGCGCACGTTTTTTTCACGAATGTGACTTTCGGCAATTGGCTTAGCGTTTTCTTAGAAGGGCCATGGCAGGGTTGTCTGATCATTCTCAGTTTATCATAGTGACTGAGTAGAAGGGTCAATATCGTTATACACACATACACACAGAATTAAGAAAAAGGAAGACTGGGCTCTCAGCGCACAGTTTCACTCAAAATTTTCATTTGAAATCGTTGGTTCTAAGCCCCTTCTAAGCGACCACCATTTTGCACGAACTGTATGACGTAAGAAAATGTGGGATCACCGCTGTATCTTCTGCCCCGAAACAGCTCGAGAGCACACCTGATGTTTTGCTCCGCACGCTATGCATGTTTTTGCAGTGCGACGCTATGCAGTGCGACGCCATTGAATTGTTCTCGCAGTTTCTTCACTCGCGCGGTGAAAAGCAGCAGCAGTAGACCGCCGAGGCGCACATTTGAAAACGAAACGACGCACGCCGATCATGACTTATTCCCCGGCTTCTCCAATCGCTTCCGGTGTTTGCAGCAAATAAAAACGTGGCCTTTGAGATCGGCTTCTGTTACTCCGAGGGGGCCGTTTCAGTGGTCTGTTTCAGTTTGTCACCACTAACTATTGTCAGATTGCTGTACGGTTCAAGTTCGACATAAAAAAATTCAAATTCAAATTTTCTGCCGCACCGAATACGCCCAAATTTTGCCAGCGTGCTGTGGAATGTGTATGGCTTAATATGTAATGAATAATTGAAGCTTGAAAATTTGGTGTCATGGCCCGTTCAAAATAAACACCGAGGGTTTAGAGTTCGTGGACTCTATGAGCAATGGAGCATCTCGAAGAGTCTAAAAATGACACATATTGTGTTTTCCACATGTTACTCACAACCAAAGTTTCGGAAGAATTGTTGTCAGGGCACCAACCTAACAGTGAGGCAAAAGCCCTTTTGAAGGCCAATGCAGTCGCAAGCACTGCAGACATTTTTGAACATATAAGCCATAGTAAAGACCTACATAGTACCATAAAAGCGCGTACAGCTTCCAAAGAATGCTAATCGCATTAACAATAACGTTTTGTGTACTGACAGAATCAATAATGTTGAATTGCCAATAAAAAGTAATTTCCAAACAATGAGAAAGGGGCCTAGGACTGATTTTTTCGGAAGTTTGCCAGTGACATGGCAGCTGTCATAACTCATTCCATTAAAGTTGGCATTGCAAAAAAACAAGTGGGGTTCATATATCGCGCGATGATCATTGTGTCCGCAATGTATTATACCGGTGCAATCCACGAAAACTGCCGAAAGTACAAATGAATACTTTTTACGCAATATGTATAATTCTGTTCTGTACTTGCAGTGTAATTAAATGTGTTGTGTGTTATGGCTGTTCAAAATATCTTACTTTATGCATGCGTATGTGTACTGAACTCATGCACAAAACTTTGTGATTCATGTACGGTTGGACTGCATAGTTTTTATACACCTCGTGCCCTACTGATCAGTGTCATATTTTGTTTCGCTATTCTCCCTTTTTAAGCAAATTTGTTTCGTTTACCAAGTGACAAGGAGTAGCTGGTGCCGCCATAAAGGCCGCAACCTCTCCTAATATTCAATTCAATAATAAAAAAATAAATACAAATGAATACTCGCGCGCCCTTCTTGGAGGAGACGCTCGTAGCGCGAGCAGTGACGACGTCACTGGTGTTGCCTCTGCGTCGCACGTTCCCCGTGCAGCGCAAATATAGCCGGCCTCAACCAAACCAAACAACTCGCGGGTTCCCGTTCGCGGAGCACGCAAAAACGCCACCGGAAATGCGCCACGCAGGATGAAAAGAAGGGAGAGAAAAGGGGACGTGGGCTGGTGGCGTAAACGTTACGAGGGCCTTCGATTACGACATAGCAGAAGGAAGCATTCCGAGCGCTGGTCTTGGTAATGGGAGAGGCAGTGCTGCGGGTAAGGTAACTGGCCTCCTCGCAACATCGCCTCACAGACTCTGATCTGCTTCTATGCCCGCTATTACTAAGCCTTCCTTAAAATACTTGCGGGGGACTGCTGACTGGACGGTGATTAACCACTTCCGTTGTACAACTAAAGTTTTTGACAAGCTCCGTCGGGGGGAGGGGAGGGAGGGTCTATAATGCTTGCAGAGCTAGATCTATTGCTCAAATAGTTAGCAACACCTCAGTAATGCAAGAATACATGTAGGAGTTAATGACAAGCTACATCAAATGATTATATATATATATATATATATATATATATATATATATATATATATATATACACATTTAGGCCGAAATCAGCCCATTTATGCCCACTGCAGAATAAAAGCCTCTCCCAGCGCTCTCCTGTTACCCATTTCTTATGCCAGCTGATTCTATCTTATGTCTTCAAGCTTCCAAATTCTATCACACCACGTAATTCTCTGCTGTCTACGACTGCCCTTCCCTTCCCTTGGCACCCGTTCTGCAACTCTAATGGCTCACCGGTTATCTACCCTACGTTTGTGGTATATCAGAGTTACAGAATGCTGGTGGCGTGAAGAACAGGTAGAGCATCCAGTTTCTAGGCTTAGGTCGCAGTAGACGATGTCTATTTCACCCCTACTATGGTTGCTCTAAAAGCATGTGAAATGAACGTAACCAACATTGGGCGACCGGACAGGAGACGATTCTGTCAAATAACCTTTTCATACAAGCACCAGGACTTGTCAAGCAACGTTTCCACAGTAACACTATGACGTAATTAACACATGGTACATACAATATAAAAGGTAATGACTCCACAGTTCTGTAAAAAAAAGTCTCAGAAATACAAATGAGACTGTCGCCTAATAATACAGTCTCTAGTCAGCGGGTGGTACATACCTCATGTAATTGTATTATCACATATAGTCACAACAGAACAGTCAACATAACATAATCCACAAAAACATACATATATACAGCGATATTGAAATGAAAGGAACAATAAAAGCTTTAATAACGGCCAACAATGCCGTAGTCTTCAAGAAAAGTATTTAGCGCTTTTAAAGCGCTCTTTTGCTGTTGACCAAGAACCCAAACGTTTCTTTAACCTGAAAGGTCAGCGCTCTAATGTAATTAGGGTTGATTTTTTTAAGTCGGCGTCTTGGTGTGTCGTGATGTGGGCAATTTAGAAGGAGGCGATGTATATCTTCGTCTACAAACCCACAATCACATTAGGGGTTTCCGCATAATCAATTCTGTGTAAGAAATTTTTTTTTGTAGGCAGTGCCTAGCCATAATCGATGAATAAGGGTTTCCATATATCTGTCTAACGACAATGAAAATTTGAATTCAATAAACGGATCAATATGATACAAATCCAAGCTCTTAGAATTCTGGTCAAACCACGTATTTCTACACTTTTAAAGACGTTGTTCTTATAATGCAGCGTAATTAATTTTTTTTTATTGGGAGCGGAACGACATCATCTTTGAGGTGTGCTTGTCGTGCTGCTTCATCGGTTGATGTGTTGCCAGGAATGTTACAATGCCCTGGTATCCACTGGAATGCAGTTTCATGCTTCGCCTGACTTGCCTTTGTGATGTCTTTAAGTGTTTCGTATATTATGTTGTCAGCTAGACCCATTCAAGGGCTAAGAAGTAGCCAGCGCCTCAAATTGTGCGTCAACATCTTATATCATATCAATAGAGAACGACGATTCTGTGCGACTATTTTTTAATTATTTATTTTTTTCTAATAGTCTAACACTCATACAAGACCAATACAGAAGAGAGGCATAGATGGATGCACAATATTAATGCATAAATGATGCATTAGCATACGGAGTAAAACGTCAGATGTGGCCCAAAACTGTTTCAAAGCAGACGACACAGCGTTGGCCCCTCATACCCTGCAGACGTCACACAGTCTATGCCAAAATGGCAGTCGTTGTAAGTGGAAGAGGTATAGAGGCAGCGCTTTCAAATTGAAATTTCGAGTTAAACAGGCACGGTTTCAAATTAAAATTTTGATTTAAACAGACGCGAAAAGCCCAGTGCTTTTTTTTGTATAGTCAAGTTGGGCACTTCTCTGTTTCTCGTTCGCGCGAAAGCCTATGGATTGCTACCTACTGGCCCGGTCGAATGGCTCGCTAAACAAGTGACCTACACATATTTCGCAAAACAGGCTAACATTGCAAGCTGTTCCATGGGCATCATCATCATCATCATCATCATCATCAGCCTGTTTTATGTTCGCTACACGATGAAGGCCTCTCCCTGCGATCTCCAATTATACCCTATCCTGCGCCAACCGATTCCAACTAGCACCCATGAATTTCCTAACTTCATCGCTCCACCTAGTCTTCTGCCGTGCTCGACTGCGTTTCCCTTCTCTTGGTATCCATTCTGTAATACCGATGGTCTAACGGTTATCTAACCGGCGCATTATATGACCTGCACAGCTCCATTTTTTTCTCTTGATGTCAATTAGAATATCGCCTATACCCGTTTGCTTTCTGATGCAAACTGCTCTTTTTCTGTCTCTTAACGTTGTGCCTAGCAATCTTCGTTCCATCGCTCTTTGCGCGGTCCTTAACTTGTTCTCAAGCTTCTTTGACAGTCTCCAAGTCTCTGCCCCATATGTCAGCACTGGTAAAATGCACTGATTGTACACATTCTTTTTCAATAATAATGGTAGGCTTCCAGTCAGGAGCTGACAATGTCTGCCGCATGCGATACAACCCATTTTTATTCTTCTAAGAATTTCCTTCTCATGATCAGGGTTCCCTGTGATTAATTGACCTAGGTAAACGTACTCTTTCACACACTCTAGAGGCTGACTGGCGATCCTGAACTCTCGTTCCTTTGCCCGGCTATTCATCATTATCTTTGTCTTCTTCATATTAATCTTCGACCCCCCTCTTACACTCTCTCTGTTAAAGTCCTCAATCACTTGTTGCAACTCGTCTGCATTGCTGCTGAATAGAACAATGTCATCGGCAAACAGAAGGTTGCCGAGATATTCGCCGTCGATACTTACTCCTAAGCCTTCCCAGTTTAATAGCTTGAATACTACTTTCAAGCACGCAGTGAAATGCATCAGAGAGATTCTGTCTCCCTGTCTGACCCGTTTCTTTGTAGGTATCTTCCTGCTTTTCTTGTGTAGAATTAAGGTAGCTGCAGAACCTCTGTAGATATTTTCCAAGGCATTTACGTAAGCGGTCTGTACTCCTTGATTATGTAATGCCTCTATGACTCCTGGTATCTCTACTGAATCAAATGCCTTCTCGTAATCTGTGAAAGCCACATAGAGAGGCGTATTCTCGTCAGCGGATTTCTCGATAACCTGAATAACGACATGGACGTGATCCATTGCAGCGTATCCCTTCCTGAAGCCAGCCTGTTCCCTTGGTTGATTAAAGTCCAGTGTTGCCCTTATTCAATTGGAGATAATTTTGGTAAATATATTATATAATACTAGAGTAAGCTAATGGGCCTGTAATTTTTCAATTCTTTAACGTCTCTTTTTTGTGGATTAATATAATTTTTGCATTCTTCCAATTTTCTGGGACCCTTGCAGTCGATAGACTCTTCGTATGTTTTCCAATCAGTATGTCTCCTCCTTCTTTAATTAAATCGACTGTTATTCCATCTTCTCCTGCCGCTCTTCCTCGTTTCATGTCTTGCAAGGCCCTTGTGACCTCATCGCTAGTTATAGGAGGAGTTTCTGTATCCTGTTCATTAGTGTTTCTAATAGAGGTATCCTGACTCCTCTGGGTATTGTACAGGTACGTATACAATTCTTTCGCTTCTTTTACCATATCTTCGAGATTGCTGTTGATATTACCCTGCTTATCTTTCAGTGCATATATCTTGGTTTGCCCTATTCCAAGTTTCTTTCTCACTGATTTTAGGCTGCGTCCATTTTTGACGGCTTCAGTCACTTATTTATCCAAGAAGCGTGTACAATTTGCCGAAATTTGCGAAAGAATATGAGATAGCGCGGAAATATCTGCATGCTTGGAAGAAGTATTCAAACTAATAAACTGGGAAGGCTTAGCAGTAAGGATCAACGGCAAATATTTCAGTTACCTTCGATTTTCAGATGACATTGTCCTATTCAACAACACTGGGACCAGTCACAACAAATGATTGATGGCCTTAACAGAGAGAGTATAAGAGAGGGGTTGTAGATTAATATGCAGAGGACAAAGATAATGAGCGATAGCCCGGGAAGGAAGCAAGAGTTCAGGATCGCCAGTCAGCCTCCAGTGTATGTGAAGGAGTACGTTTATATAGGTCGATTACTCAAGGGGGACCTGATCATGAGAAGGAAATTTACAGAAGAATAAAAATAGGTTGGAGCGCCTTCGGCAGACACTGTCAGATCCTGACTGAAAGCTTACCATTATCATTAAAAAGAAAGGTGTACAATCAATGTATTCTACCGGTGCTGACATATTGGACAGAAACTTGGAGTCTGACAAAGAAGCTCGAAAACAAGTTAAGGGCCGCACAAAGAACGATGTAACGAAGAATGTTAGGCGCAACGTTAAGAGACAGGAAGAGAGCGGTGTAGATCAGAGAGGAAACAGGGATAACCAATATTCTAATTGGCATTAAGGGAAAGAAATGGCGCTAGGCAGGTCATGTAATGCGTAGGTTAGATAACCGGTGGACCATTAGGGTTACAGATGGGTGTCAAGGGTATCATATCTTGTCAAGCATATATATAAAAAATGTTTTGTCACTAAGAATCACATAAAACATTTTGTGACAAATGCCTCCCGGTACCTAATACTGCATATGCCAGCGGACAGTGTGTCGTCGGTAAGCCAGTGTGAACAAATTATTGGGTGTTCGATCTTGACCGTTCACACCTTGGGCGCCGAAAGTATTAAGCCTCGGAACAAGCTTATCATCAACGATGCATTCGAACTCATACGAGTGGTGTTCCACTTGTCTTTTGCCATGCAGTGACGATGGCCGCGTTCCAAAAGTGTTGCCTCCGAATCAGGGTCCGGCCCCGTAGTGGAGCAGCAACGACGAGTCGTCACGTGACATAAACGTCATGACATGTCAGCCCGTCAACGCCGTGACGTGAATCGGATGCTATGCAAAACTATCGCATTACTGGTGATTGGCCTCATTGTTATCGTTCTGAAGCATTTAATGAAGTGTCGATGTGTGACGCAATCCATTACTGGTTACTGACTAAAAAAAAAGAAAGAAAGACTGAAGTGAGCACGTAACCAGCAACGCTACGAAGAGCTGCCCTTGACATTTATTTGCTTGTTTTTTTTTTCAATTTCTATACTATGTTGACCTGCATTTTGAGCCCAAAAGCTATAAAAGGAAATTTGGCGCTTACGGCTGCTTCGTTTTCACTGAAAATACGCCACAAGGTTAAACTTTTTGTTATTCATTTTTGCATAAAGCACTTTGCATCGCTGTTTTCCTGGTTAGCAAGTATTATTAGTAGCCCACAGGCAACGAAACCCTTACACATATCTGCAGACACCCGCTTCTCCATTTACTGGGTGAGCATCCGACGGTGTTTTCGTAGTCTCTCAAAGAAGCAGGCAAACGAAATTCACCAAGCTCTCTTATAGAACGACGCGGACCCGTAAATGCAAACCGTGTCGCAAACTTTGAGTGAGAACAAAGTATCGGTAGGAGCTAACTTGTCTGCCAAAGTGGCAAACGGAAGAATGAACAGCACTATAGAGGTTTCTTCTATTTATATGCACGTACGCCCTGAATCAGAGGCCTAATGCAGAAAGCTTTTTCGTTCGTAAGTGCTTTTTGCTGTTGGCCGACCAGCTTCGCTCTGACAGTCGTGACTATGTAGTCACGACTGAAGACGAGTTCTCTCCTCTGCTGCAGACGGCGGCTAGTTAAGCCTTTTTCGGCAAAAGTGCGCGACGAAATGCCACGGCTTGCTACCTTTTGGTTAACGCTTTAATATCTTATGATGTAGTTAGTGTACTACGCGGTGGCAGCGATGCAGTCGCCGTGTCACTCGAACCAAAAAAAAATCTGCATGCACATTACAAGCCGCTACCGACGTGCGTGGTAACCGTTTGTAGGAAATGAAATTGCAACTCGCCTCCGTGTCGCCATGCAACTAGCGTGTTTAACCGAAGCTGCAGACAATGACGTCTGCGCACCAGTAATCAATAGTGCTGCATCATTTCGTCTGCTAGTATAAATAAATAAATAAGTCGGAAGGACCTTATATGTAGATATGTGTAATGGCGTTTATTCTTCTGAAGGAGAAATAAGCTGCAGGTCGCAGTTCGTTTATCAGCTGTTGCATTTGCAAGCACCATGTCACTGCCATCTCACGTGTTGAATAACGTTCTGAAATTACGTAATCGCATATTCTGAGCGCGTTTGAATAAATTTATATAGCGCGCGTTGAGACGTGCGTGACGTTATATGCATTTATATGCGTATCGGTGTTTAGTGCTCATCACTAAGGTATTCCCTCGACTTTTCTCGTTAATGTAAAGGTAGTTTTTTACGATAATCTTAAGCGATCCTGCTTGACAAAATAAGACACCTATGACGCACCAATGGGTCAGCGAAGCCGTGCAGTGCTGAATAGTGTATAAAAATATAATAACAAAGCGTCATAGAAGTGCCTTGGTGCTCCATTGGTGTCTGAACAATACATGTTGCTTTATTTTAGCGCAAAGGAAGAGGATATCGTTATAAGTGAGTTCTACTATTTTGCGCTAACTTGTGGATCTGAAAGTTTGTTGATGCTGACAGCTGATAAAAACAGTACTAGAAATATTGAGCACAGGTGAACTAAAGAAACATGGAAACGTATGGAGGTTCTTTTATCGAAGTTGAGTGGTAGAGTGGCAGTGGAATTTAGGTTTGAAAAAAAGGAAACGTGAGTTGTCATAAAATGCCTGTCATAGCTTATAAATTTCATTTCTTCTCTGGTGGAGTACGTAAAGGCGACCACAGAGATGACATTCGCTTGAGGGAGCGTAATGAAGTGACAAAATGCGACCATATTTTGCATACGGGGCTGCAACTGAATGCAATTGGCTGAATGCCGGTCTGTCCCAAACCTACGCAATATAGGTGGCTACTTTTTGTAAACGCTTGAGTTGCTATACGCGGCATAACTTCAGGATGAAATTAAATGTAAGCATGAAAGCCAGTTTCGTGCAGAGAAAACAAAAACGGCTTATATCACGTGTTTTCCATAATCCGTCTTCTGTAGTCTTCAGGTTGCTCAGTTCTTAACTTCACACCTCTGAGCCACTAGACAAATTGTCAAAGCTTAAAAGTATGAAGAATGAAAAAGTCATCCGCGTCCGCAGTTCGTCGATAGATGTTTGAGGTACTATGATTTCCTTATGTAGGCTTTCCGGTATCACTGCTTTGTCAAAAAATAAATAAATATCAGGAGAATTTTCACTTCAGCACAGCTGTAGCGACTTCACAGAAATGAAAAAATGAAAACATTGTTTTTATTTCTCATCAGCGTTAAGATGCGAAAGTATACCTGCTTATGTCTTAGTGGCACTGCCCGGCCAAACACTCCTGCATTCATTATAGTGCTTTACGTTATGTCTTGTCCTCAGTGAGCATGAAATAGTGCGTCGTTTGTGCACGTTCGCTGTTGCGTTTAACTAAGTTATGCCTAATGTCGCGGAAGTAAAGCAGATATAAACACATGAGCCAACTTCAGAAAAATTCGTTAATCACTTCACCCTTTGAATTACGTAAATGTTCGCCCACACTCACAGCCAATGCTTCATATTTAAGTGCTCAGAGCCCATGAAATTCAGAATGAAAGCTTCTTCGTTATTAGATATTGGCACCATCTCGGTATTTTTCTTTCCCACGCAGTAGAAGGCATGCTGAGGTTACACCGCGCTGAATACTAATGAAGGCCGTATTTACATATCCTCTATTACGTAACAGCGTTTCCCGATTGGCAAGCGTTTGGGCGCTCACTGTTCTCTTTATCGAGATAATTTTGATAACAAGACAATCCGCGTGGTGGAGGCTTATCGCGGTCGGAGATTACGTAATAGATGTTTTGCGAATACGGGCCAAGAACCGGTGCCCCGCTTGCGGAAAAGCGGCGTTGCAACTCAAACTATGCAACTCAAGCACTGCTATTTCAATTCGCAAAGCAAGCAGGTTCACAACGGTCTCGTTGATTGGTTGCCGCGTGGTTGTCTCACGCCGCCCAACCTTGGCGTCCCGATCTACCTCCGTTTTTTTTGTTTTTTGTTTTTTTCACACGAGCTGGTCACGCTCCAGATGGCGAAGGCCAAAGCTTCATGCACGTCCCCTTCGCCCGAAAACGCTTGGCCTGAACGGGCTATTACTGGGTCTTTCATATCGTGACACGAGCCACGCATTCAGCCCGAGCTGCCACCAGGCGGTGCCAAAAATACGGGCGAGCGCTCCAGATCTCTTTTTAACCCCTCGAGAGTGTGCCGTGCCGTGTTGCTAGACGCTCGCGGCCGCAGCCTCGTTGACGCTTCACGCCACTTTTCTAGCAACGCAGCAAGCCAAGGATAAAGAGAGCAAGCCGTGTTCGGTTTCACTAACATAAAACACGCATTGGTAAGCGCGTCGGAGAAGCCGAGCGCCATGGGGCAGAAATATACCGGTCGCACTTTATAAACTGCCTGGAACGCGGAGCGCTGTGGCAGCGCGAGAGAAGCACTCGCGCGCCTACCATGCATGGTTGCACTCGCGGCAGCAACGGGGATGCAACGCGAGCCCATGAGATCACTCAGCGTGTACACCCCGATTTAGTAGTTATAGCCACGTGCATGATTTCTTGTTATGAAAAAAAATGCGTGTACCATTTATGTATGTACCGTTAGTATAGCACGCACATTAGGAAACGTTCGTCGTTCGTTTTCGTGTTTGCGTTTTCTGAGTATATTCAAGCTAAAAAATTTAACAGAATATAATCATTACGGTTCGACGTTCGGAAAAGTACAAGCTACTGGCTTCTGGGTCCGTATTCACGATCATTACGCTACAGCGGCTCGTGCAGGTGCAGATGAGCAATAGTAGATGCCAGCTAGTCATACTGTCAGACGCATCGTTCCCGAAGGCGGCCGGCCGACGTCAAATAGTACATACGACGAAAAAGTTTTGTGAATTCGCCCCCTGAGCTCTAGATGCCATTGGAAGGAATATTTATCGTACTTATAATTTTCTCTACAGAGAAGAGGAGTTACGTAAACGAGGCGCGTAGCGCTGGACGTGAAAGTGAGTGAAGCCCAGCGTTGTGACCTACCCGCGCTGGCATGGGCTCTACAAGGAATGCGCAACCGTAGAAGCGCCAATGCGCTCGCGAACTCGCGAACAAACGCTTCTCGAATTCCGCAAAGTCGTACCTCAGCAGGCTCAGACTCTCAGAACCGCGTTAACGTTTACTTTTCCTTTCCGCTGTGCCGCACCTACCACTCTACAAGACAATCTATACAGATACAGAAAATAACGAATGCTAGAGGACAGCGGAGCCTCGTTCTCTGTGAGGTCACCAGAGAATGAGCCTGGTCACCGCTACGAAACGTTTCTCTCTCTCCGTCAAAATTAAGAGTACCACGTGGTCCCGTGGAACCGACGATATCTGAATATTGAGGAAGTGAAATAAAATTTTTTTTGTCATTATGCACGACCTTTAAATCTGTGACAATGCATAGTTAATGCAGTGAACGACCCAGCTTTGCTGCTCCAGATGTTCAGGAAAACATGCTAGATGCTAAGGAATCTGCCTGGCATGTCACGACACAGATACAGCTTACGATGCGTTGCCCTATGATTGATGCAACCAGCATTTAGAGAGAGTGAATGTAGAAGGCATAAAGGTAAAACACAGTTTTTTTTTATTTTATGATTTCTGCGTTTGTATAGGTCGCTGGTTTCACTGCTTTCGCTGCTGGCAGGGGATATTTGCGCTTTCCGTCTCGCCTTCGTAGGGTAAACTTAATCAGCCAGTTTAACAGGAAGCGGGGCAGCTTGCGTTTGGCTTTCCCTTAGAACAATTGGAGCACTGAATAGATGGGCCATTACGATCAGTAAATTCAGCTTTGTTGACAACTTTCAAACGGCAAAGTAGCTTCGCATGCAGAGAAAGGTGGTTACTGCTAAAAGTGTGGCGAGTTTTACTTGGCATGTTGCCAAGTAAATATTTAGGGTGCCTTAATTTGACTGTGCCACCTTTGCAAGAAGATCAAACATATTGAGCCATCAAATATAAATATTCATTCCGTGTGAACCACTTGCTAGTACGGCTGAAATATTCTGTCAGCGAAATGATAATAATGAAGCAATAGAACTTTTAAATAATTTCTCCGAAATTTTTGAAGTAATTGAGATCAGAAACTTAAGCGTAAAGAAAAGTCGTATATCAGCTAAAAAGATTGCTTAAATGTAAAAAGAAGTAAATAACGCAGTAAACTGCGTTACTTAAGTTTAAAAAGTAAATAAACAGCAGATAGTATATAGAATTTCGTAGGGAAATATTCATGCGTATTGGCGATGTATTACAGGCTTGAAATTAATAGCAGGAAACGCCTTTGAAGTTCATTGAATTATTATCTGGTTTTGGGGGGCGGGGGGTATTACTTATTGTGTATAGTGTGTTCTTCCGCAACGTGTTAATAGAAAAAAATCGAATACTTTTATCACAATAAGGCGCTGACGTATTCCAAAGTCAAACAGCTCGTGTAGACACCTGCACAGGCTCAGAATGAACGTCTTATGGCAATTACAAGGTAATCACTAAGTTCATAGCTTGCACGTACACTTATGCAAATTGTATGCAAAATAAACTGCGCCTGCCTTTATAACGCTTCAACATAGGCTCCCTTTCGAGGACATAAAGCAGGTCAGCATTAACTGCTAAAGGAACACAATTTTTAAAATCTTAGAATTCACCACGAAATTAGTAACGGACATGTACTAAGCCTTCAAAAAATGATAGCAGATATGGTGGCAGTTCTTCTAGATACCGCTTTAATCAAATGATCAAAGGCGTCAAAGGAACAGCATTGTTCCTTCCTTGACAAGCGAGTGCTGCCACGTGATCACTGCCAAGAAAAAAATCCAGAAGCTAACAACAATAAAAGGCCGAGCGATGACCTTTAGCAAGAATTAACCCCGACTGCAATTTGAGCTACTTACTTGCAGCGAAATCGATTTAACCTAGGCTATTTCACAGATGTCTGAGTAAATAAACACAGGCAACAATAACCACAACAAAACTGACTCGAGATGCCTACAGACTTTGATATATATATTTACAACCATTAAGCTATTACAATGTCGCAAATGTTTCCACACACGTAGATAACACCTGCACACAGATGCCGCATTTTTCTAATGTTCGTTTAGATGGCGAAGATACCAGTATCATATAAAGAAATACCACTTATTGGCATTGGAGCATCTTGTCTGTACTTTATTAGTGGCGGCGCGTTCACATTTATATGGCATTTTAATCGTATAATGATGAAAGCCGATGCTAACTCAAAGCAGATCCGTATGCTGCTTTAACGCAACCTTTTGGTTAATTTATTTCCTTTGCTACTCGATAGGATTCTTCGCACCGAAGACACTGTTAAGCACTTCCGAGTATTTTGCTCACGCATGGGCAGCATCATCCACAACACAACAGTGTAAACACTGAAGCTTTTGGGCGCACAGAAAGAGGAACCTGTAGGGTAGCCGCGGAGAGCACACGACAAAAAGAGTCTTGCACCGCAGTTGCGCCTGCGCACGCGACAAAGGCATTGCCGGCAAAATGTCTGCGCGCAGCTCGGGCAGCCCAAGACACTGCTGTCAGTGCGGCTGACAGCGTACCTCGGGTCAGCGGCGAGCGGGCACCTGCTTTCGCGCGCAGAGCGCGGCCCTCACCTTGCGCTCCGTGCGAGTGATCCGAGGCAATCCAGCACATTCGACAAAGCCCACAGCACGCCGACGAAGCCGGCCTGTTCTCGCGCAGCAGCGCCGGTGTTGTCCTGCGCTTTGGCCACGGGGACGGTCGCACGACTTAGGCTTAGCAGAGACGGGGCACTGCGACTGCGGCTGTGCCTGCTTCCTCGCCGCTTCGAGCCAGATTTGGAGCAGC
Source organism: Dermacentor albipictus (assembly GCF_038994185.2). Classification (NCBI taxonomy): domain Eukaryota; kingdom Metazoa; phylum Arthropoda; class Arachnida; order Ixodida; family Ixodidae; genus Dermacentor; species Dermacentor albipictus. The sequence continues at coordinate 224,683,937 of NC_091821.1, read as the reverse complement.
CGGGGCGGTCCCGGGATCCTCGAGGAGGGTCAGAGCGGAGGAGAGCAAAACAGAGACGACCCTCGGCTCTGCCGACTAGCGGCTATTTTCCGACGGCCTGACATCAGCCTTACGTCTAGGCCTGGAGCGGTCTATTTTAGGTGGTGCCTCACAGGCCGGGTCTTGCGTTTCATTCTGCGCGTATTTTGGGAAGCCAACAGATTTCGGCTGGTTGGTCGGCAGCTCGGGCTCGCTCACGGCCGGCCACTATGGTGCGGCGGCCATTTGCCGCCACCGGCGGCGGCTGGTCAGGCACCCGCGGTGGTAACCTCCCTCGCCCACGCACCGTGTTCTCACCTCCCCTCCGCACCTGCTGCTCCAACGACCCCGCTCGCCGGCCGCGCAGGTCGCTCCCGTCGGGCTTCCGGGCTTCGATACACATCCACCGTCTGGCTTGAGAGGATGTCTCCAAGCGCCAACCCTCGAATACGAAGCTCCCAGAGGATTTCCCGGTCGCTGTAGCACGATAGCCTCGTTCATTAGGCCTAAGGAGTGTGACGCTGACGTCGCGGTTCGAGAACGCGTGGATGCATGCGCGCGCGTTTGTGCGTGCGTGCGTGCGTGTGTGTGTGTGTGCAGGTATGAATGTTTGTCGGAAGAACCTTATAGAATTTATATTCCTCACCATCTCTGTGCTCATAAATATTTTGCCATGCTAGAAGAGGGGGGGGGGGGGGGTGTTGATAAACTTTTGTGAGACCCTAGTTATCTACGCCATCACTCAGGCTTGTGCGTCTGGAAAATTGGTCAGCTCCTTTATTTTCTTCTTTCCTTTTTTTATTGCGATCGAGCGTCGTTTCGGGAACAGACACACAAATTATAGTATACACGACATGCGAAATCCACCGCAGAGTTCGCACGGGATGCTAAAATGCCTGCAGGAATGTTTTCAGCCAAGATTTTCTAGTACTTCAGCTTTCCTGTCCAACCTGGTGCCATCCATCAAGCATAAAAATTCTTTATCATTTAAAATAAAATTTTGCATTTATCTTGAAGATTGTGTGGTTGGCAGGTTTTGCAAATCCCACCGAGACGGCTGCTTGTACCCTTGTAAGCATCGCGACGTTGCTCTTCAGCCACGCAGATGCAAGACGAATGGACTCGTTGTGCTCCGCTTACACCGTGGCACGAAGGTGCAGCCGTGACCTACCGCCTGAGTCCTGACGTAACGTTGGGCCCGTCTGTCCTTCAACTTGAGTCTCAAAGTGATTGGTGCCAGTAGTGCGAGAGTTCATTGTATTCAGTAGTGCGGCACTGCCAGCACCAGTGGCTTTGTTACATTGACAGACGCAGGGAGAGCAAAAAATGAAAGAAACAAAAGAAGTTATTATTTATGTCAGGTGTGATCTGACACGAGGCCCCAGGACCGGCAAGAGTTAATCTAGCCGACTGGATGCTCTTGCAGCTGTGCAGCCTCAGTGCGACTGTTTTAGGCAGAGCATTTCCTCATTGACTTCGGAGGCGCACTAAATAACACGCTCTCGTGACCCTCAAAACATTTCGCCAACTTGGCATGCGATTTTCTAGAAACGTAGTACATCTCGAGCAACCGTGGTCGCACGAGAGTGTGGAATGTCAATTAAATATTCCTAAGTTTCTCACCAAGCGCCTTACGCCTTTGGCATAGGCAAGCTGTTCGGTCCTAGAACACATTGAATGAACGTATCGACTTTATCGATGGTTCTGTTGACAGAGAGAATGGCGCTTAATCACGCAGCGGCTCATGTCATTCCGGTTCTGAAGGTGTCATTGACTGCCTGAATTGTTGAACGACTTGATATTGTAGCGCAATAATACCGGAAAGGAAAGATTATCAAGGACAGACAGAACAGAAAGAAAAAAAAAACTCTGTCCGTCGCTGTTAATCTTTCCTTCCCGGTATTTTTGACTCGCCCAAGAAAAAGTTTGTGCCAGAATTGACCAAGTCGTGTCCTCCTTTCCATGGCATCTGAAAGTCCATCCATTGACGCAGCCTTGTTGAAACTGAAATCATACAAGCCCCAACCTGTTCTAATTTCAGACAGCAAGGCTGCCATGCAGTTACTAGAGTGCGGGTTACCACTAGACAAGCGTATTCAGCGCACGTTAAGTACTGTTAAAAAATTACACGTCATGGGTTTTACCATCGTTTTTCAGTTGCTACCCTCACACATCGGCGTAGGAGGCGATGAAGCTGCTGACAGTCATGCACGCACACCGTTGGTATTCAGGTCAATGAAGAAGGCTTCTCAGGACACAAAAAGAGAGAAATAAAGCAGGCTGTCTTAGGCCACTTTCTTACGTTGTGGTCTTCACCGCACTAACTTTGTCTTAGAAACTGCACAGAACAGAAGCCTTCATCGTGTGATTGTTTTATTTAATATGAATTCAAGGGAGAGATTTACTCCTTTAGTAGCGCCACCTACTCCTCTTCGCGGGGCGAACAAAACTAGAAGCACAAGAAACACTGACAACAAACACTGAATAAAATCAGATATCTTAATTGCACAACCCCCCCCCCCCTCCAAGGCCACTGCAAGTTCCAGCGCGGTGGTGCATGACAGGGCATCGCGCGTCATCGTCGTTTGTCTTTGAGCGTCATCGACCATCGTCTCCAAGACTGTCCGGAATTCTATACAGAACGGGAGTGAGAATGGCGAGTTGTATCAGCGGGCTAGCAGGGTGAAGTGGGATGGATTGCGCACAGCATACAGAGTCCAGCAAAAGCTACATGTTATCCTATCCTATATAACATAATATATATATATATATATATATATATATATATATATATATATATATATACATATATATATATATATATATATATATATATATATATATATATATATATATATATATATATATAAACCAACAAACATACGCATCAGGGACAAAACAGGAGAAATTACTTGTAGTTACTAATTGAATGAAAGAAATGAGAAATTAATGGAAATTCAAGTGGATGAAAAAACAACTTGCCGCAGGTGGGAACGATCCCACGTCTTCCCATTAGGCGTGCGATGTTCCACATCCACCGCCAAGGTTTTGTAAGTGATGGCGCTGGCTAATTACACTCTCAGGGTTGGTTCTAGTAGCAACACATCAATACCCCAGATAGTGTATGGGTGAACGGCGCCGTGGTAGCTCAATTGGTAGAGCATCGCACGCGTAATGCGAAGACGTGGGATTGTTCCCCACCTGCGGCAAGTTGTTTTTTTTCCTCCAGTTTCATTTCCATTAATTTATCATTTCTTTAATTCAATTATTAAGTAAAAATAATTCCCCTGGTGCGTTTGTTGGCTTCTTATGCTATGATTAATAAATCTTGGGCACCAAGCATCATTCTCTAAAACTATCGTCAAGTACAACGACAAACTTCCCTCGGGCTTCACCGCTCCATCTAAGCCACCGATACCCCCTTGGTGCCTTGTCAGCCCCACAATCCATCTCAGCGTACCAGGAATCGGGAAAAAGTCTGAGCTGTCGTCGCCTGTGCTCAAACAACTGTCTCTGCTTCTTCTGCACGAGAGGTACGCGGAGAGTGCACATATTTATACAGATGGTTCCACAAACATCCAGTGTTCGTCCGGTGCTGTGGTCGTCCCAGCAAGAGGTATTACCATCAGCTTTAGGACTGACCACCCAACGACATCTACATCTGCGGAACTAGCTGCTCTTCGCGCTGCACTTTGTTTCGTCAATCGGGAACCACCTCGACAATGGTCAATTTTCAGTGACTCAAAGGCAGCCCTCCAATCTGTGCTATCAGCTCTGCGTCGCGGGCCATTCGAACAGCTCGTGCTCGATATTAGATGCCTGCTTCATACATCACATGAGAAAGGACATCACGTGACGTTTCAGTGGCTGCCAAGTCTCTGCGGCGTCATAGGAAATGAAGACGCTGATAAAGCCGCTCGGACAGCTCTTGAAGACACACAGGAAGAGGCCATACCACATTCGCGGTCCGACGCAGCCAGCAGACTTCAAGTGCTTGCACGGGAGATCACGCTCTCTCTATGGTGCACACCAAGCAGCCAGACCAACCGCAGCAATCATCAACACGACCTGCCCTCATTGATGCGTCTCTGTATGCCAACTGGACTCCGCCGAAGTGAGGCCACCCTGCTTTATCGCTTATGGCTAGGGGTGGCCTTCACGAATTCCTACTCGTTTCGCATTGGAATGGCCGACAACGCTCTCTGCAATGCCTGTCTTTGCGAGGAGACGCTGGAACACATTCTGTGCGACTGTCCTGAATAATAATGTTCAGAGACAGTCCATGGCGTCTGTTCTAGCCCACCTGGACAATAGACCATTGTCAGTTGCAACCATTTTCACATATCGCCGACAGAAGACATCGCAGCTGAAGGCGACGAAGGGACTACTTCGGTTTATGAAGGATACGGGCTTGGACAAGCGGCTGTGACAGTGATATCGCGTACTGCGCAAGAGTGACGGACTGTAACTGACGATGTGTTCGCTGTGTTATGTGCTCTCTCCTCTCTCTCTCTCTCTCCTCCCATCTTTCATCCCCCCCATCCCGCTCCCATGTGTAGGGTAGCAAACCGGTTAAGCTAAACTGGTTAACCTCCCTGCCTTCCTTCTCCACTTTTTCCTTCCTTCCTTGGGCCCCTCGGTTAACCTTCTTTCTTTCCGAGGTGTCGATTGCACGAAATTTTCGAACATTTCGAAGGGACATTTCGAATTTTCGAAGCGACATTTCGAAACTTCCGCCGAATCACTTTTCACTGTTTACTTAACAGATGCACGATATGCTGCAAGAAAATTCCTTCTTCCTCCGCTGCAGCCGCACTTTTGCTCGCCGCTTGTGTAAACTGCAACGTTTTGTTTTTCACTGTATAATATTGCAACGCGTGCACATCGATATCGCAATCTCACTTCGCGAATCATTATTCAATTTCGCTGACCTCTTGTTTCGGTTAATGTAATGTTCTGCTTATCTTAATTAAGCGTCGATTTCTTTCCTTATTAAATACGTAAAAGTTACCAAGGCCCTCCCAGCTCGCCGAACCTTCCGTTCATACAGCGACAAGCTAGACAGGGCACAGGCGGCAGCCCTCAGACAACTGCAGAGGCTCACGTAACCTAGGTAACCCGGCACAATACCACGGGCTCTACCCCGGTGCATACCCGACAAATGTATGCAAGGTCTGCCACACATGAGATAGCCACATTAACTCACATGCTCTGTTACTGTCACGAAAATCCGCACGGTGCTAACTCCGGAGCCCTTCCACAGCGGTGGGCCGCTGCCTTGCGCAGCTCGAGCCTCGGCGACCAACTCCGGGCCGTCCAGCCCGCGAGGCGACGGCGAGGCAACACCTCGACTTCCCCATGTAGGCGACCTAAGGCCCCGTCGGCAAAAGCTCTGCAGACCATCAATAAAGTTGTTACCAACCAACCTAGTTAAGCATCCATCACACATGTATTACGCATGTGGGTGCATTTCACCCTCATGCCAGATCCCGAAGGGCATTTGAAGTATCTGAAATATTTCTTTCTACGACGTTGCTATTGCATTGCGCCGTGCGTCTGTCGGCTGCTTCGTACCGCCGCTGACTACTGTTAGATCAATAAATTGGGTTCAACGAGAGAAGTTTGTTTTCTCGCCTGCATTACGTCGCTCAGAAATCAGTAGACGCGATGTGACGCGCCGTTACACAACCGCGAAGGCGACATTTTACTACGGTCGACGACGGGTGTTCTTTTTGTGCGCTTATTCTGGCAGCAGCCCTCCGGCGGCTTGGAATACGTCCAGTGGAATGCCTGCGCTCCCGCCCTTGTCGCTCCCCTTGCATCTGTTTTTTTAGTCGCGAAACACTTCATCACAGGGACCTCAAGAAAGCGTCTGCGGCGCAATAGCTAGAATTTGGGAAAAAAACGCCCCACTTTCTCTGTTCTTCGGCACCGGCGTTGCACCGAGTAAACTAAGAAGCGTGGCGTGGTGCATGTCGCGATAATAGTCGACCGCGTTGTTAAATGCGCCGCATCATTGCACGTGGGAATCCCGTACAGAGGACTTGATGACGCCATCTTCAGGGCGATGCCTGCACGCCTAAGCAGAGCTAGGAGTAAGCTCTTATTCTGTGAAAGCCGATCAATATAACCGGTATATCAATATAACCAATATAGAATATTTCGTCACATGACTACTAACCACATAATCGATTGGGATGCTGCGAGCATAACCGCGACAAAGAAGCGCCTATCTTCAAGACTACTCTTAGAATCTTTGCATAATCAAACGACTAAAAACGCAATTAACCGGACACAGGCTAATTTCCCCGAAATATACATGCGCACTGTGTGCCACCTAACACATAAATAATTAGGCTAGAGGCTTTGGCGAGTTGGTCGTGGCTCATAACGGTGGAGTTTGCGTAGCGCGCGAAAGTAGGAACGGAAGGACAGAGACGAGTAAAAGATCTCCGTAAACTTCCAACTGGAATTTATTTGTGGACCAGCGTAATATATATGCGGAGCAAACAGGAAAAGACGCAGAAAAGGGGGACACGCAGAGCCCGCATGTCACTGATATGTCAAATCACTTCACGTGCCCGCGATTGCCCTGCGCTCGGCCAGGTAATCTCGCTCAGGTCGTGACAGAGCAATGGAAGGGGGGCTTACGCAGTGGTCACCTAGATTGTGCATGTACTTCGCTTCCATTATTTATCGGGTTAACTGGGACCTATGCCTCGCCAATACCACGCACTGATGAAGGAGCGGGTGTGCACTTTCAATCCCAGTAATGAACCCCAAGATGCCCCTGCACCGTATTGTACACGTTGTTTCGGTGCTCGCGCAAGCAGTCGTTGAGGCATCTGTCAGTTTGGCCAACATAAGTCTTGCCGCACTTCAGTGGGATTAAGTAAACGACCCTTTCTACGCACGGGACGAAACCCGACTTGTGCTTGATGGAGCACGAAGAAAAGTTAGCGCGTGGTGCGTTGACTCGCTTACATAGCTTCTGTAGTTTATCAAGAGCCGAGAAAATCGCACGCACTCTAGCGCCCTGGCCAATCTTCTTTAACCTGTGCGAAATGCTGTGCATATACAGCAGAATTACAGACGGGCTCTCTTCAGCGATGTCACGTTTCTCGGGCGTATGTCCTCGTTGCGCAACCTTGAGCAACTTTTCAGCCACTGAAGAAAGCAAGTGTACTGAATCATTGGCTTCTACCAGGCGCTTCGCCTGTTGAGGAAAACTACTTAGCGCTTTGTGGGGGGAAGATTTCTTGAGGGCGTTGGCACGGCAAAGGTTAGTGGTGCTCCTCTTGAATAACTTTGAGTGAGCCGACCTGAAAGGCTCTTTACCCGTCTCTGTCCTTCCTTTCCTACTTTCGTGCGTTACGCAAACACCGCCATTATAAATATGAATAATCGCCCCCTCTTGCGCTCATCTTCATTGCGAACAAGGGACCCATAGCGATCTCGAAACCTAATTATATCTTTTACTTCCTTTTGAACCTTAGGCGAGTGCCGGTTTGTTGGACAATGTATCACCCTCGCCTCTAGAGTTTTCGTTGAAATTTGAACTATAACCGCACAGCGCTTTTTTTTTTTCAGACACTGTAGGCAATGGCTGAATCATGGAAAAGCCGTTGCATTAAGAAACTGACTTAGTGTAATATCAAATTCTTGACATCTAGATCTTGACGGTAAAAGCATCACATCCTTGACAATTAGGGAAGGAAAAAGCAATTTGGATATAGGATTAGTGTTTGTGGCGCCATGGGAAACAGTGCACACGTGCAGACGCGCATTACACACACACACACACACACACACACACACACACGCACGCGCACGCACACACACACACACACACACACACACACACGCACACGCACGCACGCACACACACACACGCACGCACGCACACGCACAGGTTTGCGCGATTCGCATAAAAGGCACGAAGTTAAAACATTTCTCGCTATAAAAAAGATAAGAGCTAGGAATTAAATTTCAGGATTGTTTTAACACTAACACAAAGATACGCTAACAAATAGATGTTTAGCGTGACGTTGCGCGGCTAGCATCCGTTAAAGCAGCGAAGCTGCGTTATGTGATGTTTCATTATCGGCGGAGCACGGAGTTAAAGTAAAAGGCTGAGTGCATATAACAACGAGAAAATAGTCAGCTGTATATCGATCAGTGTTTGTGAATATCGTTCAGCCGCATGGCACCGCGATGAATAGTCAACCCCGTCATTCCGAGTCGGTAGATATCGTGAGTGTTCGCGACAGGCCTTGTTGACCTCAGTAAGTTGATTAATATTTCAACTGTTCAAGTAAATTTGACTGAAGCTTACAACGAGTGTTCTTGATTTTTGTCGAAATGGGGCCTGGCATATCTTATGAAAATCTGCTGTATGTACAGGACATTTCTTCTTTCCCCCTAAAAGTGTTTCGTGATCTCACAGCTGCTGTTGTTGTGTCTCTCCTTTGTCTGTGTCTGTCACAAATAATTGTCCATGGCTCCTTGTCACTGCGGTTGTTATATTTCATTATAGATACAGCTGCCATCATACCTTACCCAAACAAAAAAGAAACATATTTAGCCGCTTAATTTTATCAATCGCGGCAAGTACAGCGGAAAAAACTTGCAGTTTCGCCCGAAAGACGAATCATTCATAGCTATAGCAAAGTATTAGACAACTACACAAAGCAAGGTTCATAGTTTTATCGGGTGCATAAATTGGGGCATAGATTTACTCACTAATAAAATTAAGAGACACTATGTCGCGCGCGCACAGGCAAACATGAACACATGTCACTCAGTGACCGCGCACACTCGCTGTCACAACGCTGGCGTGATGAAAACCACCGGCTATATGCAGCGAATGTTTCGGGCTGCCTCTCGCTTGAACGCGTCCCCGACACTAGGCGCCCGGGAAGACAGCACGCGTGACAGGACCAGCCATCTCAGCTCGCCCATACTTTGCACCCATCCTAGATTACCTCCAAGATAGGGCACGTGGACAGCCATGTGCAGCCACGTCCGCGTTACAGGAGGAGACACACGCTCATCTGTCCCTCTCTCCCCCTATCACGCGCTCGATCACGTTACCGCGTGCTCAATTCCACTCCTTCCGCCTTGCGCGCGCTTCGTCACGTGATATTCAACATTGCGCACGCGGGAGGATGACGCACATCAAACCACCACCCTTCTCGGCTCACCCTCGCACGCTTTATTTCGCACCCACAGCAAACGGCGCGCGGAACGATCTTATCGCACTTGGATTTTATGTGGAACCTCACGTCGACGCCGGAGGCGAAATTGCGCCTGGAATGTCCATATAATTGCTATTGCAATAAAAAATCGAATGCTTTGGAAGAAAGACGCATTAAAGGCTCCCCAACCTGAGGGAGAGAGAGAGAGAGAAACGGGAAGGCTAACCAGAAGCACGTCTCCGGTTTGCTACCCTGCACTGGATTGGAGAAAAAGGGTGTTGAAAAGGAGGAGAGAGAATGACAATAACACACGTATTAAAGGCGTTCACTGAGCCCTGTAGATCGCGAAAAGTACAACAATGCTTTAACAGTATTCTGATAAGATATATAGTCACGTCTACGTAAGAGGATTGTCTCTTCCGGCAGAGGCCAGCTGTCGAACTTGCGTAATACTGCAGTAAGTGAGCGTCTCTGTGCACAATGCTGTGTACACTGACACAGAATATGGCTTGTAGTTTCTTCTTGACTGTAGGGGTCAAGGAATGACTGCGTTGTCAGCCATTCCTATGCTGTAAGAGCATACAATGGTGAACACCACGCCCAACCATATCTTCCATAAGAAGTTTGCGTCTTATCGGGGCAGTCCTGGTGGTACCTGGAGACTTAATTCAGGGTCCAGGAAATGTGGCCGTGTACTTCTGAAGTTTGGCCCGTTCCAAACAGACAGTATGCGTCGGCGTCCAAATATGCGAAGTTTTCTTGCAGCATTCGTTCTTGAAAGCGGGATTGATAAATACGGGACTACTGCCGCAATGGCGCTGTAGCCACTGAAAAAATGACGTGTTCTCCCTGTTCGGCTAAGTGGTGTATCGATTCCGCAGTATCTATTTTCAACTGGTAATGTGGGCTCGGGCTCCGAAGGCGTGCTGAAATAAACTCTGCAGTGCCGCCTTCGAGTCACCGAAAATTGACCATTTATTTGTTTGTTTGCCATCAATGAAGCGCAGCACGACACGAAGGGCGGCAAGTTCTGCAGCTGTCAATGTTGTCCAGTGAGATATATTGAAATTGATGGTGGTGGCTTTCATCGGGTTGATGTCGGGTGAGAACAGCTGTGGTTGAGCTGTTCGGTAGGACCGAACCAGAATTCTCCAGCATCATATGCAGGAGAAGCAAAAATTACACCTTTAGGGGTGTAACGCGATAACATTCAAGGATCCCTGACTGCTCCTCACGCTTCCCGGCAACTGCAGCTTACGCAACCGTAATGTTTACCGGGAAACGCTGGCTGCGAACGCTTTGCACGAAGGCTAGCTTTCTGGTATAGACACGCGGCGGCCTCTTGCGTGAGCAGATCCCGGAGCGCCAAACTTCAAGAGGCAGCTGAAAAATGGATTTGTGTTTGAGTTTCCGTGTAACAGAATTATTTGGGTTTTTTTTTTCGTATTGCCACGTGCCTTTCGGGCTTTGCATCTGTGCCGGTGGCATTCGAATGATGGGTGTTAACGCGTGTGAGCACTCGCAAAAACCTACCGGGATGGCTTCGTATCTACGATGGGCCCATCGTATCAGGCAGGGCAACTCGCGTTATCTCTCGCAATGGTTCTGCGCACGTTCCTTCACAGCCTTTAAATACTGCCCGCACATAGGTGACGCTCGTTCTTTGTCGATCGCCGTCCATGCTCGCACATGTTGCTGCTATTGTGCTATGAGCAAAACGTGAACAAGGTGAATGCAGGAGCCAACGTTTCGACAAGTGGACTTGTCTTCTTCAAGGCATTGAAGAAGACAGGGCCTTGAAGAAGACAAGTACACTTGTCGAAACGTTGGCTCCTGCGTTCACCTTGTTCACGTTTTGCTCATCGTCTTGAATTTCCATCTCCCGCATTCCCCGTCTTTTCTCTGCTATTGGGCTAGTTGCTTTTGTTTATGTGGGGCACAAATTCGCCTCAATAAATGTTTGTCTTGCTGCGCGCTCGACTTCTCTAATTACCGATGTGCAGCACGACTCGTGACAGTATATTCAAATTACAAGCCGACGCTATCATGTCTTCAGGTTGTGTCTAAGTCATACTTTACGAATTTTCTGACGCATTTTACTTTGAGAAATTCAGTTCAGTAATACCTATGCGCCACATGGAGGGCCTACGTGGTTCGGGATGCGCGGCTCGGGATAATTTTTTTCTAACGGACATCGCCGCCGACGCCGACACCGGATTTTCTGTGACACGGAGCCGTTAACATTATCGTCTTAAAAAGGCACTTAAGGCACGTTCGGGATCATTATGACGGAGGCGGCGCATGTTAATAACATGGCAGCCTGCGTACCATATGTATATACCTGCGAGCCCCGTAAAATATCTCGTTTCCGTCTTGTTCGTGCCCCAGTCACCATGTGCAAGACGGGCAAATCGAGCGGACGTACGTTTCCACCAGTGACAAGTGAGTGGGCACCACAGTTAATTTATGTAGTCTGCGTTGTAGTTTATAACTCGGAGTCACCCTTGACGTGAATCAAGGTTTTTAGGAAAGGCCACTAGCCAACGAGGAATGAAAGAAAGAACGCACAGTAGTGTTGCGGCAACATTGTCAAGGCTGCAGTTGCCAAGCTTTCTTTCTTTATATAATTGTCCTAGGGAGAAATCACTCACAGCTGTCTAAAATTAGCGCCTACAGATGCAGCTAAATGCGTCGTGCGAAAAGCCCATTCATTTATAACCAGGGAGAGGAAAGAATTGCAGATTTCTGAAGAATGTTTCGAGCGACTGCAACGTCTCAGGGGTTAGATAAGAAGACATCGTAATCCATGGGCCTTTTTCGGTGGCGCACGGAGAATCGGAGTCCGTGCTTAATGAGGAGTTTTCATTTTTCATTCTATTGCTCTTCCCCAACGGCTCACATATCGCCTCACTGCTGTTATATCGTTCGTGGTTGTTTATTAAATGATGAAATCCTGTGAAAATAGGCACTCCGGAAGGCCGGCCGTCCTAATCATTACAAATAAATTCTGGTGACAAAGGAGAGACCCCCCCCCCCCCACACACGCACACACACAAAAAGTAAAGAACAAGGAAACGAAGGCAGAAAAGAGATCTGTCAGAGGAATAAAACCTCACCGCCGTTATCGGCTGACTCGGCCATTCGGTGCCACAGAAGATATCACTCCGAATTTTTCCTTGAAGTAATGCGTGCCTCTTCGAATAGTCCAGCTGTTAAGACGAAATTGTGCTATCTGCAAAGAAAGTTAATAAAGAGTCATCTCTTATGATTTAATTTTTTAAATATCTTTCGTAAATCACAATCATTCTAGTGCTCATTATCTGTACCATTAAGATTTTCTGTGCAACACACCTTGCAGCTTACACGGCACGAATAATATAAATTGTCTGCCTTTGTTTGTCAGTGATGAATATTGGACGCAGTTTGTTGGCAAGCGTGCCAGTGTATACGAAAAGTAAATTCTAATGTAGTTCACCAACTTTTGTCATGCTGTGGTTCTTATATTGTTTTTGAATTGCACTTTGACAGAAATTCAAGATACCTCACGCCAAGAAAAGATGCAATAAAATGTCTCGTCACTCACACAAGTTTTTAGCAATCGCTTTTTTTTTGTGTACCGCACACAAGAGGACTCAGTCGAGCAAGACCATTTCTGGCAAGCCCGCTCAGGTACCTCTGTGAGTTTATTTTTTTCCGTACAGCGTCAGTACCGACATATTAGAGCATTCTTTTGAGAGCCAGTTCAGTTGTTACAAGGTAAACCGGAAATATTGACAAAAATATTTACGGCCTTATATTATATTTAGTGCACTTTAATTTCTGTTGAGACATTAGAGGTCCCACTAGTGTTGATAGATTGTAGATGGAAGGGCTGAGATAATGCAGCTATTGCCACGGATAGGTGCGTCGACGGCGTAGAAAAGAATGCTTTCCTCCAGGGTCCTTTCATGTTAGACGTATGGTGGCTAAATGGCACTGTATATAGCATAATGCATATATATAATGCATAAATAACGAACTGATAAAAGACTTTCTAACCTAACATCCTATATGGATATGCCCGCAATGATTAAATGTGTTGCATTTACTGCGTATCCATTTTCTTTCTGTGACCGGGCACAATTAAGTTATGCCCTAAACTGCTGAGGACTTGGGCCGCAGACGATGAGCATTTGCATTGGCGGCAACTTGAATACTGCCTGCCAAGGTGCAAATTGTTACCCTACGGAGCCGAGCCCATATTCACAACGGTGTACGCAAATAACAATGGAAATACTGCCCTCACGTTCATTGTTAAATGAAATGGATGACAGAAGACATCTACTTATTGGACAATTGGCGTTATAGGCAAGAAAATATTTTATTATCGTATTTAGTCGAATGTAGGCCGATATTGTTTTATACGACAGTGTCAAATGGCCCATTGAGCAAAAAAGCTGGCGTCTGTAGTCAGTAGCAGCGTATATATATATGTATATATATACATGTATATATGTATATATATATTTAATCGCACCGCCGCTGGGCTTAGCTGCTGAGAGCGCCTGCCGGCCTTGGTGGCTGCTGTCTTCCTTGGTGTTTCGTCACGCGGGCCGTCGGTGGCATGCGACGTTGTCACCGCAGGCCACAGCTGCATGCAGGCTCGGGCAGCACTTACCGCTGTGGTACATTTCTCGCAGCACAAAACTCGAAGAACCGCACAGCGGCGTTCAATTGTACATTACACAGGGTGTTTCAGCGAACACTTCTAAATTTAAAAAAATGCCTGTGGCAGATAGAACAAAAAATGGAAATGCATAATTGACTAATTAACAAGAATACTAATTAGGTTCCGGCTAATTACGTTATGACACATTTTCAAATTTTAGCGGGTAAGACTGCGAGGCATATCCACTTGAAAATAATTGTGTGAATGACATCATTTATGGAATATGCGCGGTCGTTCCAGTTACTTTCTTAAAGGGCCCCTCACCGGGCCACCTAGCGAATTTCGGTTATGCGCTGGAAGTTAAGCTCTCTCTAGGGAGCGTTCTGCCGCAAGAATTTTTCGAATTGGTCCATCAAGAGCCGAGGTATAAACATTTCAGGGCCGTGAACCCATGATTTTAGGAGAGAGAGAAGTGGTTCGTTGCGGGAAACGGAAAGGTTGGTGCTATTGAGCGCCACTGCCAAGAGAAACATTCGCTCCACTCGCCCCGGCTAGCCTCCGCAAGCGAAATTCCTTCCCTGCGTTCTCCCATGCCGGACCTCAAGAATCGCGAGGCGCATACGTCACGGGCCCCGCTTTCGTTTTTTTATGCGAAGCATACTAGCCGCACAACCACGCTCTTCCTTGCTGCGCCGCGCGCGGCCGCGTAGCTACCATATGACGTCATAACAGCTGCAAAAGCGGAGGCTCAACTCGTGCGCTCGCTTGCGGCCGCGTAGCTACATAGCCGGGTCTCAGCTCGTGCGCTCGCCTGCATGAGTTGTTTCTTCGTCTAGCCGAACCAAATATAGCCAAGCAACAGCAGTTCACCAGGCTAAACAGTGGTTCAACAACTAAAATAAAGGCTAGTATGTTTCGCATCCTGGGATTAACCTTAGCGAAGCCACAGCCATTTTTTTTCTCCTCGCTTTTTTGCGGCGTGGTGCACTTCGGCTGACCGCGCTGCGCGCTGTCTGTTCTCTTTGTCTCGTTTCGCGCAGCGCACAGTTTTGCGCGCTGTGCAAGAGAACACCTGACTAGCGTCAGTGCTACACAGACCATCACCGACTATCATAGCGCCCGCTGTTACACGGCAGAAAATGACATAATTTCGTTGTCTGCGCGCGCGACGGCACGACACGAGTAGAAGCTGATAAAACGGAAGTACATCTCTCTTGCTGCTGTGGGAAGTAGAAAAAAAAAACACACACACAGACGGAGATTCGGTTTGCCTGTTTCAATTTGTACTTTAATTACTTAATACTTTAATAACTTTAATTCGTCTATTGAAGGAACATACTACACAAATAACAGATGTTGCCTTGAATAATTATTCAAATCGCGTGACACTGGAGCGACGTCACAGCACTGCCATGTATACGTAGGTGCCCTTGTGCGATATGCGTCGACTCTCCGGCTGGGAGCGCGGCGCCCGCGAAGTCAAAGGAAAACGGAGTTTGGTTTGAAATTTCAGCTGTTTCAGCGGCGCCTAGCAGTCTAGTACTTACCAGACGCGGTTATTAGCGCGCATTGTATGCACTGCGCTTGTCAGCTCAAAATGGCCAGACCTGATGAGGGGCCCTTTAAGAAAACCTCGCTTCATGGATTGAATCACAAAAGTAACTCGAACGCCAATGCATTTCTCAGCAAAGTTCGGGAATTAATGCCTCTAAACTCGTATCATCCTGAGAATTCATTTCAAGTCAACCCGCCTTGCAATGTCACTAGATAGAATTTCTAAATTGCAGTATGTGCCATAAGGTAAATAGTTAAAAACCTAATTAGCGATTTTTTTATTTGTCGATTATGCGTATCAGTTTTTTCTGCAAGTAATGTCCGCCTCTTCAAGCAGACTAGTTCATAGATTAAAACTGTGCTATGTGCCACAGATAATTCTTCTTAAAAATTTAAAGTGTTCGCTGAAACATCCAGTATGCTTTCGCATTCACAACTCATAAGAAGTGCTTAAGTGTTCTCGGCTTTTTTTTTTGTTGTTGTTCTTATATTTACGCTAAACAGCCCATTCAGTATTAGTGTGGAGACACGAACAATCGGTCTCATGTCACGCTCTCTGTATTGTAGCCTAGACTCCTTCGAGGTGTAACCTCGCATACCCTCTACTGTGATCACCTTTTACTTCGTTAGAATGAAGTGACAGAAAACCGGCCCGATAGGTTCTGTCTTATAGCGGCTACTACTCCACACAGCGTCCTCGCGATGAATAAAAAGACACTGGGGCTATTAAAAGTTTGGATAAACACACCTTGCTGGACACAAGCCCCAGCTGAAATTGCAGAACGCGGCGGTTCTCAGCTGAGCTAGTTGGCAGTAATTTCAGCGGACAGTTGTTCTGACAGCATGGAGGGGAGGCGCATCAGCAATACTTTCTCTTCATCCCATATTCTCAAAATAAGTGTCTGCTGAATTTCCGGAAACTGCAGGAGTCTTGCCACCACGCAGAACTGTTCAGTTGTCTTGTGCAGCAGCAGATGCCTAAGTCGATCATGCGCACAACGGCGCGCCACACTGTAAAAAAGGGCTGTCGTAGTGCGTCGGAAACAGGAAAGTACCCGTCATCTTCGCATATCATTCGTGGTCTCCTGACAAACCATCGCGACAGCGTGTCCCATCGCGTACCAGCGGAGGCTTTACCATTGTCATCTTGTTCGTAATGTAGTAATTCCCCTCTATGCTGAGAGAGATAGTGAGAGAGAGAGAGGGGGAGAAGGCAGGGAGATTAACCAGACTGCGCGTCTGGTTCGCTACCCTGCACTGGAAAACGCAGCTATGAGGATATATTTGTTTTACTTAGGCAGCTGCGATGGCCGTTTCGGTTTCGTGAA